>NC_137470.1:115957982-117157982 GCF_964235325.1 Thermobia domestica
GCTCTGGTTCTGATGTAGGGGGCTCAAGACTTTCTAAATATTCACGAGATATGATCGGTATTTTTCCCAATCTGCTCTGTCATAGCGAGGAATCATACATGGTGGGGGAGCGTCGAGATGTCGAGGTTTCCGACATTGGATACTAAACATACTTTTGTTGACGTCACAAAATATATCATTGTAAGCCAATACTAACATATTTTTTTTCTCTGGAAGGAATTATTCATTTTTATACTGTAGCAAAATGCACTGTTAGCTAGCAGACTGTTTTTTTTTTTTTTTTTTTTTTTGTTTCTAACAGCTGCACATACAGTGCTACAGAAACACTTGGCGTAAGAGTTCTTTGTGGTCCTGAGAGACTCCAACGCCATCTGTTAGCGACCGGCTGAACTATGTCTAGTCTGATAACTAACACTAGTCAGCGCACTGCGTCGCCCTGCCTCTAGCAGGTATATCAGGACATTTCTAGACCTGGTGACCATCATGTCTTTTGTTCACGTGACTGCCCAGTTTGCCTCACGACGCTGGGTGAATGCCGAAAATGGGGAAGCACCGGCCGGGAATAAAACAAAGGACCAGTAGACTACGGTATTCCCTTCATCACACACATACTACTAATAAATTCAGGGACGATTTTCGCATAATGCACAAATTTAATGCTGAAGGCAGGTAATATATTGCAGTATATTCGGATTGGTTACGATCTGAGTACCAAATGCTATGAAGGGTAGAATATACTGATTACAATTTTTAATAAAGCCACCTTCTCACTTAAATGGTTGGCGTTACGGACATTAATGGGGAAGACCTAGGCTCGTTTCCAGTAGAGATGGCAAGTCACATATAGCACAGGAACATTTAACTTATAAAACACAAGATACATTCAATCTTTTCACATTCCGAGATCTTTAGGTAGAAAAACTAAAACTTGAACTGCGTTTAACTAAGATACATTTCTTTGTTAAGTATCCGATTCTGAACCAAGGCCATTATCTTATTTGTAGTGCAATCTCTGCTACAGAAAGAGGGTCATAAACAAGTTCCGGTAACTTCATGATAGTTTGAATTTAATTTGTATTTGATACTATCATTACCAAAAGGGAAATCAGATTGAAATGATACCTGCAACCCATTTTACTTTCTTGTTGATTTGGTTACATAATTTACAGGATGAGTCTGTATAGCACAAAGAGTTTTTAATGAGGAAATCCAGTTCAAAGTACTTTAGTATCAATGGCCTCCGAAATTGTTGAAAACTTTTCTGTAGATTCCTCTTTCTTTTGAGAAAGCGTAGTAGGATGAAGGGTCGATGTTTTGTTTCCAGCCTTCTTAATCTTAATCATTACAGACATCTCCGTTTCTTCTTAAATTGTCATTTTCTCGAACCTTAAGCTGTTTCTCTTCCGAGAAAACACCCCCTTCAACATTTTCTAATGGATTTGGAGGCCGTAAACCTCATTTTACACCAGCATTAAGCGATCGTGCAATTGGCGAGGCCTCTTAAGCTTTTCAATGGCTTCCATGCTCCCCAGTCTCGCGCGCTTGCCGTGTGGTTAATTGATTTCGCTGTCATTTCATTGCCACTCCAAGATCATTGCTTGCCTAAGGCTGTGTGTGTGGTGCCCCGCAACCAATAGAAGCCAGATTCCGTGTTACCATTGAACTCCAAGTGCAACAACAAAACCCAGGGAATGGTTGTGGAGTCTCTTTGAGATCTACAATTCTCAAAATTGTCTTCCTACGTACATATCAGTGGCGGATATAGCCTGGTCCGGGAGGGCCTAGGCTCTTCAAGTTTTTTGAGTAACAAAAGTAGTTAAAGGAATTATATATATATATATATATATATATATATATATATATATATCTGTGTGTGTGTGTGTGTGTGGGTGAGTGTGTGTGTGAGTGTGTGTTTAAAATTTTATAATAAGTGTTTCCTTTTATTCTTTATTGGACACTTCTAAGATAACATTAACAATTGCGAGTTGTATATTTATATAATTTTTTATTTTCTTCGACAATTTCTAACTTAAATGTCAAATACAATTGAATCGTTGAGTTCGAAAACCGCTCATGGCCATCGAAGCTAATTTGAGAGGAGACACAAACAAAACTAAATTAGCCAATATGTATACGGCATATAGGGTTGTTTTCATTTTCGGACCGTATAACTATCATTTCTCTACCGTCCAAAACTGAAAACAGCCCTATATGTCGGATACATATTGACTAATTTAGTTTTGTTTGTCTCTCCTCTCAAATTAGCTTCGATGGAGATGACCGGTTTTCGAACTCAGCGATTCGTATCTTTTTTTTAGCCATATAAACTGCAACGTCTTTTACTAATCCGTTTAGCTACTGTACCTGTGAATACCTATAATTTATTAATTGCTAATACGTATTTTATGTCTAACTGTAACTGGTGAGATGAATTATTATTATTATTATTTTTAATTTTTGTTCCTATCTCTTGTTAGTTAAGTACGTAAACGGATTTCGAATTAAAATGATTTGCGCAAACTCATGATTGCTTATCATAGTGTGAGTTCTGGCTGCCCCCAGTTTTCACCTTCAACATCCGCCAATCATACATATATTAAAGAATTCGTCCTAAAACTACTAAGTATTTTTTGAGTATATATTAAGTATTTTGTAGTGAATCTATATCCCTGTCATGCATTTTTCTTTAAGAAATAAGTTATCTAAAATATTTAGTGTAGTAAAATATCGCTTCTTCTTGATTTTCCCCTTTGTTTACAGCAGGGATTTTTCAATCTGGGGGGTCGCGAAAATAAGCGGAAGGAATAAATATTATTAGAATCTAATATCTAATATTACTCAAAGTGGCGGCATCTCGAAAATTAAAATAGTCAACAACCTTTTTAACAATTGCCCAAGTTCTTTTTTTAACCAAAATTAAAAATCACTGTATTTATTTTTTATCGTATGACCCAAAATTAAGGGAGTTACGAAGTTTTAAAATTCAAACGGCTTTTGTTTTGAAACAGTATGATAGACCGGATTCAATATGTGTAATATGAATGAACTGGCCTAATTTGGTTTTAATCTATTCACTTTTAGGGAAGTTGCTCTATCCACTATATACAAGAAATGGATTCTACGATTATAGATATAGATCGATATCATGAGATTCCCGCAATAGGTATACTTATTAAAAGTCCCACACAAGCTTATTACAAAACGGGAATTAAAAGGGAGTCGCTGGCAAGAGGATGTGATAAAATGGGAGTCGCAATAGGAATTAGGTTGAGGGCCACTGGTCTACAGAGTCAGTAAGGAAGAATAAGTACGTCCATCGCGTGTACAGTATTTGTTTCTTTTAAATTAATCTATCAAACACAAACTGATTGTCCATTCCTGCTTGCTATGTACACGCTTTCAATGGAAAAGGTAAAGCAAAACATGTCGGATGTCCTATTACCATTTCATTACCTGGAAATATGGGAAAATTGCTAGTTATTTTTTTCTCATTTTGGGTCAAAATTATGATAAACTAATTATAGAAGGAAATTAGTTTGGTGAACTTATATTTTTTTATGTTTCAAAACCCAACCATGTTCTGTAAATTCAGCGTACATAATAGCATTTTCGAAGCATTCATTTATGAATTCAAACCATGGTACTTTTCGTTATAAACAATTGCATATTTTGTTAATGAGAAACTAATTAAAATCACATTTTCCCCTCAAACAGTCCACTTAAAATAATTAAGAGTTTCATTACCAATTTGCATGTCCATTTCACTATTCATCTCGCCAAATAACTTATGTTTCACACTTTGAGTACTGTACAAGCTGCCATTTGTAGGGCTAACAGTTTGATATGACACATTTCTTCATTAATAATTACATATATATTTATGATATGTAGCTTAAGTGCATATGAGTTATTTGCTCGGGTACAGATGAGAATAATGAAAAAAAAAAATAACTTCTATTAAACTGACCATAACTCGTTCCATTCAGAACCAGTAGTTAACAGGGGCGTTCGCTTAGTAAAGGTTGGCTTTTTCTTTCGGCATAAGCACAACGAACTTAAAGTTTTACTCCATGCGTATATGTGTTTTCGGTACTTCATTTCTCGGTAACTACTGCCCAGATCGTCTAGGGAATAAAAATTGCTATATTTGGTAGCCGACCTTGGTCAGGGGCTGGCTCGGCATCGCTCGGTTTACTTAGTATGTGATACTTTATTTCTCGCTAAGTACTGGGGGAACTGAAAGAAAATGAAAATGAATTATTATTTTCTATTTTTAGTTTAACGGCCTACGATTATGCCCTTTAGGCTAAGGGAGACATTGATTAAGGCAGGTGAATGATGATGGAAGAATTGGTGGAATGAAATGTGGGAGGGAACGGGAGTACCCGAAGAGAACTCATGGGCACGATGTTGTCCACCACAAACTTACTTGAGCGGGGACCGAACCAGGGACTCCCGCACCAGAGGCAAGTGCTCTTCCACTAAGCCATCGTGTCGCCACGGAGCTGAACGAAGTTTGATGGCCAAGTAGCCCATTGTCTAAGACAGGGTTTCTCTACCTCAAGGTCTGGATCCCTTAGGGGGTAGCGTGAGGAATGCATGGGGTTTGCGAAGGAAGGTAAAAAAAAAATATTTATTTTTTCCGGACATAGTACTGAAAAAATAATATTTTTTCAAAGAATCACTTTGAATTTCTTAATTTGATAGACATATTTTATTTCTCAACTTATTTTCAAACACAGTAAGGAATATTAAACAAAATTTTCAACTATTAGAAAATAATTTAAAGAAAAAAACAATTGGAATAAAAGAGGAATTACATTGGTGAAAAATTGTACTTTGATGCACAAGAAAAAATGCAAACACAAAAGAAAAATTGCATATTAAAATAAAATTCAAAACGAATGCTACACATAAATACAACTACGAGCGGTAAGCAGCAATAATCTGAAAGCTTAATTTGAGGAAGGGCTGTGAAGAATATGGGGTGAAAATAAATGTTGGAAACACAAAAACCATGATGATTGGAAAGAAGCAGTATGTGTCAAATATAGCCGTAGGAGAGGAGAAAATAGAATATGTGGCTAGTTTTTGATACTTCGGTAGTATTATTAGTGATGATATGAAGTGCGAATGTGAGATAAACGCGACGGGAAAGAAGCCCTTAGGAGGAAGAAAATACTATTTTGAGGAACTTTGAATAAAGAGTTGAGAGAAAGACTCATAAAATGCTTCGTGTTGAGTGTAGTACTGTGTGGGGCAGAAACATGGACTGGAAGCTTTCAGATGTGGGTGTGGAGAGGAATAGAGAGAACTAGCTGAGTCGAGCGGAAAACGAATGAGAGGGTGTTACAAGTGGGGGATAATAATTTTAAATATTATTAAAAAGACGAAGAGAAATTGATTGAAACATTGGTTAGGAAGGAACTCTATCGTGAAGGACATGCTAGAAGGTATAGTGGAAGGAAACAGAGGGAGAGGGCGAAGAAGACTACAATGAATGGACGATATCAAAACAGAAAATATCGTACGTGAAGACGAAGAGGTTAGCAGAAGACCGTGGAGCATGGAAGCTTCTCAGTTGCCCGGAAGTGACCTGGCAATAATCACAGAATACCTATGATGACAGATTCGACACTAATACCTATCATTTTCGACCATTTATATATATGGGTTCAACACTATATCGGTCTTTTTCCATCATTGTTAAATGTTTCCTCTCCGTCTTCCCCTAAGATACACCGACAAAGTGAAATGATAAAAAAAAAAAAAAAAAAAAACATCCCGGACCGGAACCTTGTTTATGTGGAAAATTTGATTGAGATCGATTGGGCGATTCAAGAGATAAGAAGTCACCTCTCTCTCTCTCTCTCTCTCTCTATATATATATATATATATATATATATATATATATATATATATATATATATATAGAGAGAGAGAGAGAGAGAGAGAGAGAGAATATAATATGGCGTGACAAAAGATGTGGATTTATACAGCGGACAATCTTTTGAGTTACTTAAGCCACTTACTTATAGGTAGGTATGAAAAAGTGTATTGATAATTGCAGCCGTATGCAACAGCCGGCCTGCGGGCCATGTGCGGCTCGCTTAACCCTGTCTTCTGGTCCGTTGGTCAGTTATTGAAAACAAAAATTATTATAATTTTTCTTTGTTACAAAACCTGTTTAGAGTGAACTGCAAATTTTCCATCGATCACGCAGTGCGAAACGTGCTAACGCCTTGAAGACAAGCACTTGCCAAGCGCAGGTACTTGGAGGAAATTTCCCTCCGTATATGGATTGCTAGATGTACCGACAAAGTTCTAAATACATTATTCTGCTCCTCTTTAGTGAGTAAATACTTTGGTTACCAGTATAACAGTTGTTGTGTGTTATTGTGATGTAAATTATGATGAACATATCCCATCATTTAATACTATTTTATTCAATTGTCGTAAAAATGATATACCTACAGTGAGGCACGCGACGCCATTTAGTGCTCTGTGATTGGTTCGCCCACTGTTCCGAGTTGCACACCCTTGGATTATTGTGTCATACTTCTTTTTACTTGCATTGATGTGTTGATTCCATAGTATAAACTCTATGGAAATATCTCATTTCTAACCATGAACAGAAATACATTAAAGCTGGCAGTTTTTATTTAAAAGAAAAAAAAAAACAGATACCAGAAACTGACACTTATTCAACATCAGTACCCGCAAGGATACCAGCAAAATGCAAAATTAATTAAACGAGTAAAGTTGAAGCTTCGTTCCAAGAAAATTACATAAACTCCAATTTTGTAATGGGACACGACAAGGTATTTTGCAGCTTATGCAAGAAATATATTGATAACTATAATGTAAATAATTTTCATTGTTTTGTATAAATCGATTTTAATATGCCAAGAAAATGACAATGTTTTATTTAATCATTGTCATTAATTTTCTATAAAAAAACGTGTGCTAGTTGATTGGTCTATAGAAAAAAACAAGCAAGTATAAGCCGTTGAAACATTTGGCAACAGTGTCAGTGTATCTTGTACAGAAAATAATTAACAGGTGGAACGTAAGATAAGAGTTGCGCGAAAGTGGCCTACACTTATGTTATCTTCTGAAACACAAATTTAAATAACGAATTTCAATTCAGCCTTTGCTTCGAATCTATTTTCTTTTCTCTTCGTTATTAGAAAGACAAAAAAAAAAGAATATTGTCAAACAATTTCTCTTTGAATTTAAATTTATCTATGTTGAAACTGATAATTCGTTTTAGCTTCACCATTAAGAAGCACCCACTAAGAAGAAAGAGAACCAGACGAGAACTTCTCCAACTCGTATAAAGTGAATCCAGAAAATCCGCTTACCAGATTAATGAGAAGATGCTAGGAACTTCTGCTAGACTGTAAAGCTACTGTGTCAAAGACAATTAGTTTCCACCGCATCCACGCTCTACTTTCATCCGTCTTAACTCAAAAGAAAAGTCTACCAATTATGCAACAGGTATATTTTACTTTGCTGGTATTGGCTAAGAAAAAGCATTGGAAGAATAAAGAAATATTTCGAACTAATGAAATAATAAACGCTGAATTTATTTTACATGTAAATTTATGCTTAGCTGTTTCAAAAAATAAATTTTAAAAAATACTTCCATAGCTGAACAGAAATGCAGAAAAGAAATTACCTTATCATTATTTAAAAAAAAAAATACACTTCTTAATTCTCAACAACCAAACTATTCATTTCTTTTACTTATGATTCACTATTCTTATTACAAAGAAAACAATTATCATCAATCCCGTGTTCTATAAGTTAATGCGAGACATTACAACCGTACTCAATAATTCATTATTGCACTGTTACATTACATTTCTGTTCATTAATTCATTATTGCACCACAGCATTATACCTCTGTTTAATAATCTACTGATGCATCGTTACATTGCACTTCTTCAATTATTCATTATTGCTCCAGCACATTACATCCACAAGTTCAATAATTCATTATTGCTCCGGTACAATACATCCAATGTTCAACAATTCATTATTGAACCGCTACATTACACACAATGTTCAATAGTTCATTGTTGCTCCACTACATTACATCAAATACTCAATATTTGATTATTGCTCCGCTACATTACATCCAATGTTCAATATTTTATAATTGATCCGGTACATTACACCCCACGTTCAATAATTCATTATTGGTTCGCTACATTACACACAATACTCAACAACTCATTATTGACTCGCTCCATTCCAACAAATGTTCAATAATTCATTATGGTTTCGCTACATTACAGCTAATATTCAATAATTCATAAGTGTTCCGCTACATAACATCAAATGTTCATTAATTCATTATTACTCCGTTACATTACATCTAATGTTCAATAATGTATTATTGATGCGCTACATTACATCCAATGTCCAATAATTCATTACTGATCTGTTACATTACAGTCAGTGTTTAATAATTTATTATTGCTCCGTTACATTACATCCAATGTTCAATAATTCATTATTGCTCCACTACAACACATCCAACGTTCAATATTTTATTATTGATCCGCTACATTACACCCGAAGTTCAATAATTCATTTTGGATTCGTTATATTACATCCAATGTTCAATAATACATTATTGATCCGCTACATAACATCTAATGTTCAATAATTCATTACTACTCACCTACATTACATCCAATGCCAATATTTTATTACTGATCCGCTACATTACATCCAATGTTCAGTAATTAATTATTGCTCCACTACATTACATTGAGAGAATTGGAGTCAGGGGAAGGAAATCGGAAAGCTCGAGTCTCTATAAAGAGCATTAGCGTTTCTGTCTACAGTGCAAATTTAATGGCAATTGAATAAGTTTCAAAACCAATTACAGAGCACACACCTCTTGTGGGAAAGGTATTTGTTTCGATCCTATATCATGTAAGTTTGTGACAGACACCATCTTATGCGTGTGTTCTCTTCTTTCCTCTATATTCCCATTCAACTAATTACTACGTAATCATCCAGTTTCATTAATAATCCGTGACCTTTAGTGACATAATACTGAGAAGTTAATTTAAGAATTCATTTTACTTTTTTTTTTTTAATTTTCAACAATAAAGCCAAAAGTCACAAGCACAAACATTAAAATTGGAAGAGACAAACGAAATCAAATTAAAACTAATTTGAGAAAGAGGAAAGATTCATGCAAGAATTATGTGGGAAATCTGATACTTAATTCTCAATTATTAGAATTTAATTTATATAAAATAGCTTTGTCACCGGCTAAAACCTTTCCTAAATGGTTAGAAAAAGAAGATAAGTCGGTGATATATGAACGAAAGTTCAGAAGGCAAAGTAGAAAAAAGAGTATACCTAAAGAACAAAATACAAAATGAAAAAAAAATCCAAGAAACTCTTCTTGGGCTAAATTCATGAGGTCAAAAAACAAAAGACTGCAAGAGAAAAAAATGAAAGGCGTGGAGATTGTACCTCCGATGGGAACCGACTCATTCATCAAATTAAGTGGCGTTAGCCCAGCTGACAGAGAAACTCGCGTCGGTTTTAATTGATTTGTCTCTGGTCTACTATTAAAACCGACGCCTAATTAGAAACTATAACAAATGGGCTCTATCGCAGACATGATTAGGGTTGTGTGTGTGTGTGTGTGTGTATGTGACATTGTACGTGTGGGTGTGAATATGTGTATGTGTGTGTGTGTAAGGAAACGCTAGGTTTTAGTGGGGAAGTGAAGGTCGCTCAGATCATTGTAAAACAGGAATAATTCAAACTGTAGCCGCCACTGAATTATGCACTCTGACAACCCTTCTTCTCGCTGCTCTTTTTTTCTATTTTTTTTTTTTTTTTTACTTTTAAATAATACAAAAGTTACACAGGTTAAACTAACTCCTAGTAATCATTGAATAATACTCTATTTCAAACGCTACGAATGCAATATATTTTCTTTTTTTGAAAATTTAATTTGCCATTTAATGTAAAAGAAAACTGTAATAGTTCTTTATTTTTCTGAGAGTAATACTGAATGACAAATTGAATTACTAATCAGACAATAATCCATTTACTCCATAATTACCTAGGTACATATATATATATATATTTTTTTTTACATTCATTGCTAAAACCATTTTAATTTACATCTAAGCATCCACTAATTAAATTTATCTCAATGATAAACCGAACAACATATTTAAAATAAATAAGTTTCGTGTCTCGTTCTGAAAATACAGAAGACTTTCCAATTATAGGGATGAGATATAGAAACCGGAAGAATACAACTCGCACTTCTGGTTTCAATAGTAGAATAAGAGCGACATTAGAACTTTTTTTTCTCAGGGTACTGAATCCAAAGAAAAAAAAATCTCGCCATCTCTTATTTTTTTTAGGATCAATATTAAAAACAAAAGTGGTTCAATGTACTGATTCTGGTTTCAATCGCGGGATAAGAGCTGGTATATAATCTATATTTAACGCTCAACCAAATGCGTCATTTCAGAAGGGTACAAAGGGGCAATTACCCCTTGGATTTGAGAAATACATATGTTTTAATCGCAGCAAAATCTGCGATAACGCTACTGCTCTTAATCCACACATACAAGGTCCATAAATAACAAGAAGTTATATAAAAATATAAAACTTCGACAAAGTTTGTGCTTCTTTGTTATTTTTGGTGGTGTCCTAGAACTATTATCAGATTAGCCTGGCTCGCATGCCTCGCTAACGGGATGTTGGGTGAAACAAGATGGCGGTTCCCTTGCAAGTTTGCTCCAACGTGAAGCAGCAGAGTGTTATTAGATTTCAACTGAGCAGTTGAAACCAATCAAAATTCACTGTCGGGCGGCAGTGCAACATAATGAAAATTATTTGAGTCGAATGCAAGTGTATAAGTGGACAGATAATATCAAAACAGGTGTAACAAGGGTTGAAGATTCGCCTCGCCCAGGACGCTTTGTATGTACAGTCATGTAAAACGCCATCGCGAGACTTGATGAGTTGATACGGGAAAACACGCGTATTACACTTGAGTTCGACTCAAACAACTTTCGCCATATTTCGCTGCCATCCGATGGCGAATTTCGATTGGTTTCAACCCTTTAGATAACAGAAATATAATGACACTCCGCTGCTCCCATGTTGTTGCAAATCTGCAAGGGTACTGCAATCCTGTTTCACTGATTCCCAGCATTCTCTTCTCAAGACAGGCGTCGCAGGCCAATCTAGGAAACCATTAAAAAATTGCAAAGAAGCACAACCTTCTCGAAGTTTTGTATCTTTTGTGCAACTTTTCCGGTTATTTAATGCATACACACACACACACACACACACACACACACACATATATATATATATATATATATATATATATATATATATATATATATATATACATATATATATATAATATTCAAATTTCCAGTTATATATCACTAAACCTTACTCTTCCCATGTGAAGAATGAGCACTTCAACCTCTATTATAAAGTAGCCTTCATTTACTGTAGTAAACATGTTCAAATGACACTTAACAGTCGGACTCCAATTGGGAATGGAAGCAGGAAGTCCTTTGGAGGGCAGATCTCCCATTTACCTACCCCTTTTCCCTCGCGATTACATTCCTGGACGTGCTTATAAAGATGTATAGAAGTTCTAGTTTCAAAAAATCGTGGATTGTCTACTAGCAGAATACCCGATCTTCGCACGAGGAGAACGCTTCATTTTGGGCATAAAGCGTTGGTTTTGGATTTAAACTGCATTGGAAGTGTCACTGTTCATCTGAACAACCCCAAAAACTATGGATTCGACACTAATATGGGTCATTTTCGATAATTTTTAAATATCTCCTGTCTTCCTTCTTCCCTAAGTTATATCGTCAAAGTGAAAACATAAAATCCATCCCAGGCCCGAACCTCATCTATATTGAAATATATATATATATATATATATATATATATATATATATATATATATATATATATATATATATATATATATATATGTGTGTGTGTGTGTGTGTGTGTGTGAAGCAAGTTTCTCGCATTATATTGTAATCCGCAACGAGTGATTTAAACTGTTCTAGTTACAAAAGGTAAAAAGCTTAAAGGATCTGAAGAAAATGAAAGAAAAAAGGGAAAAGAAAAGAAAAAATGCAGGGATCGAAATGCGTTTTCCAAAGAAAAAATTGAAAGAAATCATCCCAAGTATCCTTTACGGACAAATAGAAATTCCGAGAGGCTATAGGGTAATTAGCTTTGAATATAGAAGCACAATGAGGAAATTATCTTCAGTGCTTTGAAGACGTCCGCGAAAGAAAGCAGATACTGTTAAATGCGTTCCGGTATACGATACCCTTTCGCTTGACTCCATAAACCTCCCAGCTTTGAACGAAATGTAATGAAATGGAGCCGCTAGCTACATTCCACTGGAAAATGAAACACCACAATTTAAATTTCACAGTCCGGTGACTTTATCCCTAAAGCTTTCTCTAGCTATTACTCGCCGTCCAGAAAGATGCTGCATCCCTCTCTTTCAAGTAGCGTTGCCAGTGTTTACGTTTTTATATTACCGCTATAACATATTGAAGAAGAAAATGTATACAAGGTATGATCAAAGAGTACGGTGAATGTAGTTGCACAGTGCCATCTATCGGTGTTGTATTCATTTCAACTATTATGCCTGGTAGCCTAAACCTTTGGTACAGTCAATGTCAAGTTTGAACGAGTTGTGACATGTTAGTTGACTTCTAGAAGCAGAACATTGAGGACGTGTTAAGAGTGTCTGTCGCGCAACAGCATTAAGTTTTAATCTAAGCTGCACAAATATGCCAAAGAAGCTCATGAAATGTCGAAATCAGTATATGGCGATGAAGTAGTGGCATTGAAGGCTGTTTACAAGTTGTATTAGCGATACAGAAGCCGCAAGGAGTCGGTTGAAAACGAGCAACGATCGACACGTCCTTCGACGTCAGAAACAGATGAAAACGTGCAAAAAAAGTGACACAAATTATTTGTTCAAATAAGCGAATGACTATTTGAGAGCATTTCGAAGAATTAACATCTTGTATGGGTCCGTGAAAAGCATTTTAACCGCCGATTAAATGGGCGAATGGCTTCCTTGTTCACCACGAAAACGCACCGTGCCACATCTTGCTTTCGATCCGCGAGTTTTTGGCCGAAAAAAATAATCCTATCTGTTCATGTTTGCTGTGCTCTCCAGATATAGCACAATGCCTCGTCTAGCTCTTCCCAAACATTAAATTTATGCTTAAAGGAAAACACTCCTGACCACTCTTAACATTCCGAGGGTACGACAGAGCAGCTGAATGTCCTTCCAAACGAAGCCTTCTGGAAATGCTACCAATCATAAATTCAACGTTGGAATAAGTCCATTACCATCCAAGAACAGTACTTTGAAGGAGATTAAATCAAATTCTATGTATTACTGTGTTTCTCATAAAATTATTCGCCGTATTTTTTTGATCAGATCTCGTATGTATTAGCGAGTTTTCCTTCAGTCGCATCCCCTAAAACAGTTCCATATTAGTCCAAGATAATCTGTGAGAACTATTTCCTATTTTTTTTTCAATGACCCCAAGTGACCTCAATTTTTCAATGCATTTACAATTTACAATACGAGGCAAGGGTACCTCGTAAGTGTGGCACGGCTAGACGAAATGACACCGTATCTTGGATATGAGTAATTTAGATAGAACTGCATTTGCTACTATATTGTACCATCGTGGCAGCCATCTTGGATTCAATTCCAAAATTTGTAATGGGATGGAGGTTGATGTGGCATGTTGTTTTGAGATTGCTTTGCACCAAATGAAATCAAATGTTTCAACTTAATGTCCCACAATTATGGCCGTTACGCTAAGGCACACGAATGATTATGGAGCGCGAATGACAATTGGATAATGTATATAATGTGGGAAGAAACGGGAGTATCCCGAGAACACACATTGACACTATCTTGTCCACCACAAACTTACTTGGCTGGAGATTGGAGCAAAGACCCCACGCATCAGAAGTAAACGCTCTACCACTGAGCCACCGTGCCCTCCTGATAGCACTTTCAGACCCCTTTTCGAGATGAGACAATCCCAAATGTCGTATCATGGAGAACACTATGCACAATGCCCTGAGAGGTCTCTGTCACAATGTATTGGCACCGTGTTTGTCCATCAATTGGCGTGAGCTGGGATCGAAGCAAGGAACCCATGCGTCAAAGGTGAAAGCTCTACCACTGAGCCCCCACGGGCCCATAGTAATCACAACGAGTAGTGAAGATTGAACTAGATCTACGAATTTCAGTACCCAATAGAACGCAAGGACATGTCACGTTTGTCAACCCCCATTCATGAATGAAATTTGCCAGTGTTCTTCCTCGCTATATGGAGACATTTCCTGAGAGTACAGTGTTGCCGGATTTCCGCTAAGTTTCGTTTTGTTGTTGTCATTGCTTTATATGTCTGCTATTATTATTATTACAGTTTAATTCGACTAATTGCTAATGTCCATGTTGTAGTTCTTAAGTGCTGCCCTTTTGTCTCTTGTTCGCCACGTGTTCTAAATTTGGCAACATCGTTGCAGCACTTCTGTTGTTTCACGTTTTCCCAAATGTACTTTCGGAAGGCAGCTAAACGAATCATGCCGAATTCTTCCGAAGCATCCCACGTGAGGCAAAGCAGATCTTTGATTAGTGTAAAAGTCAGGATTCACGAGCCCTCCTGGTCACTATAGTTCGAGGCAAATTGATGCACTTAGAGATCTAAAGTAGTAAAGCATCTCATTGTATTTTACTCTTTTCTTTGAATAAATATAATCAAGTTGAATATACAAGCTATTACGAAAATTTCACATATGTCAGCGCCAGTAAAGTTCAGTTCAAATGTATTGTCATTTAGTGAATGTCGTGGAACGTAAAACTCAAAGATTTCATCTCTCTTTTTTTTTTCGTTTAGTGTATATGTATTTATTATTTCCATTTGCATTCAGATTATTAAAATATATGTGAGGGCGTATATGTGATATGTAAATTAGTACCTGTTAATTCAACTGTCATTACGTAATGACAACAATTTATATATCCGTTTTCTTGTGTGTGTGTGTGTGTGTGTGTGTGTGTGTGTGTATGCATGTTTTAACACACATACTTTGAGGGAACATCACTGTTTTCGAAGACGCAACTGTTTATAGCACATTTGCAATTGCCTTTGGCAGAAAGTACCCTGGCAGTTTATCCCTTGTTTATATTTCATATTGACATTTGATTAACTTTTGCATGATCTTTGCTTACTCAGCAACTGTGCTAATCTGGTAGTTCTCTCATAGAAGACTTCTATTGCCTTTATATAGCTTCAATGCAGAACTCCCTCAATATAATTTATTTCAGTTACTCCCCGATTATTATAAACCCCTGACGGCAAGATTAATCATTAATACATTACTCTCCCATTTGATTTCTTTTTTTTAGTTTCTAGTTTTAGATTTTATACTATGTAAGCGTTCTTTAGACAACTATTTGAGTATTAACATAACAAACACTGAAAAAAATGCATTCTAGATATGGATTTAGAGTCAAGAGGATAGTTTTAGTCTTCGCCTTTATTTTTCTATTTAAATCGAAAGTAGCCGTCCCCATTGGCCCAAAGGCTAGCCAGAGCATTTTCCAAGGGTCGACTCCCGATAAGAGATTATTAATCTCTATATGCCCATTGACGCAACTGCTGCGACAAGGATTTAAACCTCAATAGCTCGGCCTTTAATTAAGCTAGGAATATGATTTTAGTAACAATTTATTTCTGAAGAATGACGCTTTGCGCCGATATGCATTTCATGTATGTGCGGAGATACGACGGTGGAGGGGGAGGGTAAATTTCGTGTTATTTCTTTATTTTATTTTTTATTTTATTTATTTATTATTTTTTGCATTAGGTTTCCTCAAGGTCCATTCCCCTTTAAGGATATACTCATAAAAATTGGTATATGAAGAAATGAAGTAGTCTACTACATGATAACACCCTGTAACGGTACTTCTTGTTTATATGGAGGGAAGAGGCCAATTGTTTGAGTTTCAGTTTTTTGACGTAAATTACATTTATTTTTAGGAGGGTTTCATATATGACAAGATATCTTTTCACTGAATTTATCTAGAAGCATAATTCTTATACTTATACATGATGTGTGCAGCAAAAATAATGATTAGGAGGGTTACCAGGGCTGCCAACGTGAAGGCCTCAACAGCCCTTCGAACAATGATATACAGGGAGTATTTATAGATTATTTCTTTCTTAATTATATCTCACTTTGTATTACAGCAATGCCTACCATTTTTGATATTATTGTCACATGTTTGTTAACTACACATTGGCATCATTTTGTCAGCGTGGAGTGACTTCAAGGATCACCATGCTCCCCAAATTGTATTTTTTTAATATATTTTCTACGACTTTTCGTTTCTTCTTCTTCTTCTACGAATAGGGTGGGAGTTGCACAAATGTTACCTAGTTGGAATTTATGTTTCATAAGCTATCTAACGATGTATCAAAACATGATTATAATAATTAGGGGAGTCACCAGGGCCCCCAACGTATACGATTTCGTTCAAATCCCTGACGGGCGTAGAAAGGTTAAACGCATGAAAGTGGTTCAGATCTTTAATAAATGTGGAGCTTCAAGTCTCACTATAGTCTCGATGATAAGAAGAGTAGCTGAACTTCAATAAACTTGGAGTAATAAACCCTACGTTTTCGTCAAAACAGATGAAAGATGATAACATGTTTGGAAAAATACACCTTTATGTTCGTTTGGCAAACACTGTTAATTTTGTGGTATCACCGTGCATATCAAACAGTGTATCCCTGTCAATATTTGCATGGTATAAATGTCTTAGTTTTTTGAGATATTTAAGACAGACTTGAAAAACTTACCCTTAAACCTTCCTGGACCCTTTCCTACACCCTATCCGCGGAGACTTTTTAGTATGTCCTTTAGGACAACACTCCTACAACTGTACCAAATTTTAAAACACGATTTATTTGCTTTCTTCGTTTATTCGACTAATAGGTATTATTTGAATTGGGGATTGGCGTCCATTTTCTTACCGAGGCTCTATGAAACGTGTAAAGGCCGCGGTGGCTGAGTGGTAGAGCGTTCACCTCTGGTGCTTGGGGTCTCGAGCTCAAACCCTGCTCCCGCTAAGTGAACTTTGTGGTGGACAAACACCGTGTGCGTGGGTTTTCTCGGGGTTCTCCCGTTTCCTCCAACTTTCTTCATTTCATTCATCTCTCATCATCACCGTCTCCTTTAGCCTAACCGGCATAACCGTGGGACGTAAAACTCAAAAATTTCATTTCATTTTTTCATTTCTATGAAACATGAACGTATAGCTTAACGTGGGATCCAAACAACATTACCTTCACCGGCAACCAAATTTGGGTCTCTTGCGTCAAAGGCGAGTACACTGACCATTTAACCACTTGGGAACTCATATATGTTCAAGATGTGACTAAAATAATATGGAAGTCACAACTTAAGTATACAAATTAGAGAACAATCTCTTTAATTTCTATAAACGGGAGAAGAAAGCCTTTCTATTATAATAGATCACTTAAAATCAAGACATGTTCACCTTAGTACAATATTTTTAACTATTTGCAAAATCATAGAAACAACATTACCATGTTCACGTAAGCTACTGCCATAATAGCTGGTTCAGTGGGCTATGAAATCGAGTGATACAGTTATAGGTTCTTGAGCTTTATGAAACGTTATTTGGAAGCTTGATGCAAAGGTTATTTTAACTGAAAATATTTGTGAAGCATAAAATTGCCACATTTATTCGTCTGTTCTCCCCGTTTAAATTTTATTTATTTATTTACATTTTCCCATTTTTTTTAAAAAAAAATAATGCTATATATACATGTATATATATACTTTTTACTGCCCACACAACGTTCAACCGGCAATTAACCTTTTCATGTTGTCTTCGTGTTTCTGTTTGTTTTTCAATTATTTCCGGGGATAAATTTGTGATTGGTAACCGTATGTGGTTTGCAGATAGTCTCTTGTTTCAATTCTGAATTGAAAATTACATTATTTTACAAAGCGTGAGAAAATTAGAGAAACCAAAGTAATCAAGTTGTTCGAAAGAAGTGGTCTGTGCTAACTATAGAAGTAGAAAAAGGAAAAGTAGAATATGCAATTACTTTTATAATGCTTTTGTATTAGATATTTTGAGTGTATGAATTACAGAATTGTGTCATGTTATGTGATACGATTAATCCAATAAAAAATGTAAAGCCTATCCGTTTTAAGAATAATTTATTTAACATGGCAAGCAAGTCAATAGCCAGGTGTATCCATAGGCGAGTTTTGGGTCACAGGTTGCATCCATGAAATTTTTGAAGGGATATAATTTGTTATTGAAAATGTACAATTAAATTTTAATTACACCATTATAATGTTTTTAAGAACGATATTTGTAAAGAACTTAGTATGAACATTTTAAACTATTTTTATTAGCAAAGGATGAATTCACTTTTAATTAAGAGGACAAATTGTGACTGAAGGCGGAAGCAGATATAGACTAATTCTGTTTAAAAAGAAGGGGAGCAGGGCACCAAGTGAAGTTGCATCCTATCTATTTGGCATGGAAATCAGTGTAGGAATTCATTATTTGTAGGGAAGGGGAGACCTACTCGAGCATTTTCGCACACTTTACTAGAGCACAAGCTAAATCCAAACCACACAACAGACTGCGATCCACGCTAATATTTTTTGAGGGGTAAAAATGTATAGCGCTGCCAATAATACGTCATTCTGGCGATAACACGCGGACAAAAGTACAAATAGTAGGCGACCAATCAGATTGTCTCTATATAGTGCACTGGCGGAATGCTTATCATCATGAAGTAATATTACACCGCTGTTAGTCCTGTCCTAGCGCAACCCACTTGTTTACCCTCGCTGATATTGGAGAACGTGCAGTTAATGCTGTGTTGCAATTTAGCGCGAAGCGGCAACCGCGGAGAGCTTTCAAAGACATCAAGTCATCGTTAGCCAATGAAAATTGCGCTCTTTTCTGCTTTACATATTGGTACCACGTGGTTGAAGAACGATTCATAGAGAGGCACGACTATAGTACGTTGTGCATAAAAGCAAGGCGATACAATATCATGGTTCCCTTACAAAACGAGGAGGAAATGTTTGGTGCTAGAGACAGGAATACAATAATCTAAACAACATTGTTGTTTGGGCAAACGTAAACATAACATTTCACCAACATTGTTTCACCCATTGTTCTACTACAGTTTATTTTACCTCAAATTCTCTAAAGTTGATCGTATTGTGTTAAGAAAAGGATACGATTCAAACTATCCAACGTAAAACAAAAATTAAATCAACGTTATTTTTGTATGTTTGCTCAATGATGCCAGGGTTTCGCATTAAACGTTGATCTGGTAACCCTGAAATTGGTGTCTGCATCTTAAAGTTTCTCTCGCACGATGCGCTCTTTCATCCCATAGATATAGAAGTCTGTTCCCTCCTCCTCGGTTCCCCTTTATGTGGATGCCTGATTCCTTGTACGACTCCCAAAAGGGAGATGAAGGCGTGTAAGGTACCAATCTCTTACACTCCGCTGCTTCTAACGGTCACTACAAAAGCACACACATTGCACATAGTTTGAAAATTATACACCTCCCTTACCTCAGTTTTCACATTTAAACAAAGACTAGTGGCGTAAAAATCTAACACCTCACCTTAGAAAAGAATTTCGTTTCCCTCTGAATACACTCGGGACTGAAGAAAATTCCATTTAGTTTAGGTGTATGGACTCAAATTTGCTTCAAAATTAGTATTTCGCTTACAGAAAAAGGGATGGGAAAAGAAACGCAAGATGAACAGTAATGCTAAAAGAGAGGCGATATATCGTGTTTAATATAGTAACAACCTGTCACGTACAAGTTATTCATTACAGAATTCACTATATACAAAGCCTAACCTTCACTCTGTGGAAAATTTAACATTAAATTCACCTAGTTGTTGCGCTGAATAAACTCTCAGCTACATACAGAGTGTCTCTAAAGTGTGTTCCACTTTCAAAACTTTATTATTAGAAAACTATTGTCCTTTAGTTTATGTTGTGGCTCATATATGATATACAGGTCCCTAAGTCTCTTTTTCTTGTATTGTTATAGATTTGTGTAGTTCCAAAGTTGACCACTGAGGCGCTGTTCATCAAAGCAACAATTAATGGAGTTTGGTGATTCTTGAAAGGTGTTCTGCGTGATGGAATAATAATAATAATAATAATAATAATAATAATAATAATAATAATAATAATAATAATAATAATAATAATAATAGATAGATAGATAGATAGATAGATAGATAGATAGATAGATAGATAGATAGATAGATAGATAGATAGATAGATAGATAGATAGATAGATAGATAGATAGATTTTAGATTTGCGGCACTACATTAAGGACTGTGTTTACGTGTCCCCTTTTCCATATGATCTTCATGAACTGCGAATGAGGATGGAAGAAGCTGCACGTCTGTGAAGTTGTCCCGCCCACCTAACGAATTTTTCTTTTTTTATCTACATCGTTAGTTTATCGTTAGTTTACGTTAGTTTTGCTAAAATTATCGTTAGTTTTGCAAAATTTACGATTTTATTCGAGAAATAAATGGGCAGGCTAACTTTACGGTTCCCCGCCTACAAACGAATTTCAAAAGTTTTTCATATCACATCCTTAGTTTATCGTTAGTTTACGTTAGTTTTGCTAAAACTATCGTTAGTTTCGCAAAAATAACGATTTTATTCAAGAAATAAAGTTTCCCGCCAACTGTGAATTAGCCCGCCCATATTGATATCTCATAAAATTCCAACTCATATCGTTAGTTTATCGTTAGTTTACGTTAGTTTTGCTAAAACTATCGTTAGTTTACGTTAGTTTTGCTAAAACTATCGTTAGTTTCGCAAAAATAACGATTTTATTCAAGAAATAAAGTTTCCCGCCAACTGTGAATTAGCCCGCCCATATTGAATTCTCATAAAATTCCAACTCACATCGTTAGTTTACGTTAGTTTTACTAAAACTATCGTTAGTTTTGCAAAAATAACGATTTTATTCGAGAGATAAATGGGCAGGCCAACTTCACGGTTCCCCTCCCACAAACGAATTTCAAAAGTTTTTCATATCACATCCTTAGTTTATCGTTAGTTTACGTTAGTTTTGCTAAAACTATCGTTAGTTTCGCAAAAATAACGATTTTATTCAAGAAATAAAGTTTCCCGCCAACTGTGAATTAGCCCGCCCATATTGAATTCTCATAAAATTCCAACTCATATCGTTAGTTTATCGTTAGTTTACGTTGGATTTGCTAAAACTATCGTTAGTTTCGCAAAAATAACGATTTTATTCGAGAAATAAATGGGCAGGCGAACTTCGCAGTTCCCACTCGCAAATGAATTTCAAAATTTTTTCTATCGCATCGTTAGTTTATCGTTAGTTTACGTTAGTTTTGCTAAAACTATCGTTAGTTTTGCAAAAATAATGATTTTATTCGAGAAATAAAGTTTCCCGCCAGCTGCGAATTAGCCAATCCATATTTAATTTTCTTAAACTTCCTACTCATATCGTTAGTTTGACGTTAGTTTAGATTAGTTTTGCTAAAATTAACGTTTGTTTTGGAAAAATAACGATTTTATTCGACAAATAAAAGTTCCCGCCAAATGTAAACCCTAACAGCACATTTACATAACAGGCATACGTAAGAAGTATATAAGGCACATACTGGACACATTCTCATGTACTGTATCTGAGGGAACATGATAGGCGTGTGCCTGCTATGTAATTGTGTTTACATTTGGCGGGATCTTTTAATTCTCGAATAAAATCGTTATTTTCGCGAAACTAACGATAGTTTTAGCAAAACTAACGTAAACTAACGATAAACTAACGATATGAGTTGGAATTTTATGAGAATTCAATATGGGTGGGCTAATTCACAGTTGGCGGGAAACTTTATTTCTCGCATAAAATCGTTATTTTTGCGAAACTAACGATAGTTTTACCAAAACTAACGTAAACTAACGATAAACTAACGATGTGATATGAAAAACTTTTGAAATTCGTTTCTGGGCGGGGAACCGTGAAGTTGGCCTGCCCATTTATTTTTCGAATAAAATCGTTGTTTTTGCAAAACTAACGATACTTTTAGTAAAACTAACGTAAACTAACGATAAACTAACGATGTGAGTTGGAATTTTATGAGAATTCAATATGAGCGGGCTAATTCACAGTTGGCGGGAAACTTTATTTCTTGAATAAAATCGTTATTTTTGCGAAACTAACGATAGTTTTAGCAAAACTAACGTAAACTAACGATAAACTAACGATATGAGTTGGAATTTTATGAGAATTCAATATGGGCGGGCTAATTCGCAGTTGGCGGGAAACTTTATTTCTCGCATAAAATCGTTATTTTTGCGAAACTAACGATAGTTTTACCAAAACTAACGTAAACTAACGATAAACTAACGATGTGATATGAAAAACTTTTGAAATTCGTTTGTGGGCGGGGAACCGTGAAGTTGGCCTGCCCATTTATTTTTCGAATAAAATCGTTATTTTTGCGAAACTAACGATAGTTTTAGCAAAACTAACGTAAACTAACGATAAACTAACGATGTGATATGAGAAACTTTTGAAATTCGTTTGTGGGCGGGGAACCGTGAAGTTGGCCTGCCCATTTATTTTTCGAATAAAATCGTTATTTTTGCAAAACTAACGATAGTTTTAGTAAAACTAACGTAAACTAACGATAAACTAACGATGTGAGTTGGAATTTTATGAGAATTCAATATGGGCGGGCTAATTCACAGTTGGCGGGAAACTTTATTTCTTGAATAAAACCATTATTTTTGCGAAACTAACGATAGTTTCAGCAAAACTAACATAAACTAACGATAAACTAACGATATGAGTTGGAATTTTATGAGAATTCAATATGGGCGGGCTAATTCACAGTTGACGGGAAACTTTATTTCTCGAATAAAATCGTTATTTTTGCGAAACTAACGATAGTTTTAGCAAAACTAACGTAAACTAACGATAAACTAACGATGTGATATGAAAAACTTTTGAAATTCGTTTGTGGGCGGGGAACCGTGAAGTTGGCCTGCCCATTTATTTTTCGAATAAAATCGTTATTTTTGCAAAACTAACGATAATTTTAGCAAAACTAACGTAAACTAACGATAAAGTAACGATGTAGATAAGAAAAAGAAAAATTCATTAGGTGGGCGGGACAACTTCGCAGACGTAGAAGCTGCAGTTATGGTCACAACGGACATACTACTCAGAGTTTGGTAAGAGCTAGATACAGTAGTTTTATAGGAGTCAGATATTTATATGGGTGTTTTACCCCAAAAATACACTTTCACAGACGATAAGTAATACGTATATCAAGTTTGGTTAAAATTGCTCCAGGCGTTGCAGAGTTATCCTAGAACATACATACATCTATTTTTATATACATTGAAGATATGAACACACAGTATACACTTACAGAGTTAGAACTATGTAATTAAATTTACATTGTAGTTCACACAGTAGAGAACAACGCTTCAGGTACTAAAGCTTTGATTACAATTTATACATATATATATACATGTATATATATATATAT
This sequence comes from Thermobia domestica, assembly GCF_964235325.1. Taxonomy (NCBI): domain Eukaryota; kingdom Metazoa; phylum Arthropoda; class Insecta; order Zygentoma; family Lepismatidae; genus Thermobia; species Thermobia domestica. The sequence continues at coordinate 115,981,708 of NC_137470.1, forward strand.
ATATATATATATATATATATATATATATATATATATATATATATATATAATGTCCAACCAAAATGAAATCTCCTATTTCATATCCATCGTTCTTTACATACAAAAGGGTTGCTTTTCAGAGTAACACTACACTTTTTGTCGCTAGTTCAACGTTCTCCAAATTAAAAATGTTACACTTTAAATACCACATTCTACATCTACATATTGTCGAACAACATCGTGTAGGAGGAAAATATATAATTATTACTCACATTTAAAAATACTAAATTTAAAGAACTAAAAAGTGAAAAAACAATAAACAACAACAACAACAAAATACAAAGAAACCGTGCGGTATACCAAACAAGCATTATCATACACTTTACCCATGAAGTTACAGTTATCTGAAGCATGTATCTCTTCTTTCGAAACGAAAGTAACATGATTTCAGTGAGGATAAAACGCGGTAAAACGGTGAGCCAATTTACACAAATTTATTTCACAATTTTCAGGAAAATGGGGTCTTCTATTGGGGGTATGACCATGATACCTCGCTTTAAAGACAACAAACATCTAAAGATACTTTTTCATAATTTATGCTGCAATTTAAGTTGTGTGAACTGCAGGAGTAACAGTCAATCAGATTCGACTAATGTCAGGGAAGAGTGTCGCTGTCGCCGCTATTTCTCTTCACGTCAGAAGTATAAGAGGGGGGAGTCAGCAGTTTATCAATCTTAACAGCTTCATAAGGAAAATATACCCGAGAAATTACGAGAATGTTGTTAGTATATTTATAGTGGTAAATAAACTACTACTCTATATCGAAAACCACTCTATGAGTTGTTTCTGTAATCTAATTGAAAAATATACAAGATAACTTACTAGATAGATAGAAAAAAAAACACTTTATACATAACCCCAATATTTTAATTACGTCTACGAAGATTCATTGGCAGTTGTTACCTCAGCACAAGTCCTTATATTTGTTTGTGTCGAGAACCTCCCACTTGCCCTACCCATGATTTAAAGTTTTAATCTGAGTTTGGTATTTGTATATTCGTTGTCTGTGCCACGTTTTTTTTTTTTTTTTTTTTTTTTTTTTTGGTTCTTAGAGAATATTTATATATAACACACAGCTAAATGGCAATGTTATAAATTGGTATGCCATTTGTATTATAATGCCAACTGGAGGACTATCTCTGTTTCGTTTGAATAACCCTAAACTTTAAAAGATTTCCGAAGGAAGCTGGAATTAGAATCCATCTCTGCTACGACTTTGCTTACGAACACATATCAAAATTATTCAACATAACTTGCCCTGAACTTAAAAGTTTGTTGTACTCAACTTCACGCTATCTTACTACGCCTAAACCTACTTCCGCTTAAATATCAGAAACAGTTCCGATCTTTCGACTTTATTCAAACTCAACATCAAAATACTCCTGGCTATAGACACCTTGACGGGGTTATAGAGTTGGATCGTAGTTTAGCTCTGTCTAAATCATTAACTCAGCCTGCATGAGTGTACTAGTATGCCGAAGAAGATAACAGCTGAGAAACTATGCGATCGTTTCCAGACATTCATTCCTAGTACTTGGTTTCTCAACACAAGTAGACACAACAACCTATTACATTCTTTGCAATCCTGTATCCCCAGAATTCATTTCAGTTTAAAATATTCAAATGAAAACAATTTCAGCGGCTATCATGATTGCTGAAATAGAACATCTCGGAGTACACAAGACTAATTTCAACATTGAATTTAATCAAAAAGAAGAGAAACAAATATACGAAAGCCAAACTTGAACACGCTGAATGCTGAATTTTCTCCTTCTCTTCAGATGAAAAGTGTCACAACAGAATATGAGTGTGTCTTGCTGTTCTACCAATTGAAGTACACAGCAGTCGTTCCGAAGAAACGTGCTCAAAGTTTTGCATTTGAATTTATTTTCTTTATGCGTACGTAATTTTAAAACACTTTTCCTTCTTATTTCTTTTAAGATAGCATCACAAAACCTTAGCATATTTCGACTAGTTCGTTTACTTTTTCTTTCCTGCAGATGTGATATTAAAAAGAAAAACAATAGTAACAAGTGCTGATGTTTTTACGAATTCAAACAAAGAAGGCTTAAATTTACGTTAGCGTTGGATTTCATGTCGTTCCGCTGTAGAAAGTAGCATTGATATGCAACTGAACTACAACGCAAAAAAAAAAAAAAAAAAATGCACCAACCTACGCTAAGTGGTCACTAACTAACTCTATGGCCTACGGAACCCGGAGGTTTAATGCCGCTTTCACAGAAGCTCTCCGTTGATTTCTGTAATTGGCCTATTGGCCAGTTTTTACTTTGGATTCCTATTTCTGCAAGATCTATCTTAATATTGTCCTCACATCTGCGCCTATGTATTCCTAACGATCTTTTCTCAATTTGATTTGCAGTTAAAACTTTGAAAGCGTTCCTACTTTATTTCTTTCCGGGTACATAACCTGCTCAGCTGAACCTCCTAGACTTGATGACCCTAGCAGTGTTTGGTAAATGGTATAAATTATGCAGTTCGTTGTTATGACGTTTCCGCCATTTCCCATTTCCGCTCCTCTTGGGTCCGAATATTCGTCTCAGGATCTTGTTTCCAAATACTTTCAGTCTACTTTCTTCCCTCAGAGTAAGCGACCATGTTTCACAATCATACAGCACAACAGGCATGATTATCGTTTTATATATCAAGCTAAGTAGTCACTACAAGATAATGTTGCATCTAGTCGGCGTCAGGGGAGAGCCAGCGTTTCTGTAGGAAACAAGTGTGTTAGCGACGGTGAGTATGTTCATAAAGAAAGAATTGTATGTTTCATAATTGACTAGATATTGTGTTCTCATGATTGAAAGCAGTGCTATTTTTTTCGTGCTTAAGAATACCAAGCCCTTATGCAAATACAAACTTGATCTCAAAATAATGCCGTACTTAGGATCCAAAGACTCATCGACTGGAAAGCACAATGTATATGGTAAACTCCTATCTGCGTTTCGATCTACACAAAGGTCTGTTTTCTAAAAGAATTCTCAAATATGAATTTATATAGCCTACACATATTATTTATACGAGCATATCATGTCGATTACTTGCACCGCTGTTTCTCCCTGCGCGGTCCAACCCATTTGTTTACTCTCGTTGACCTTGAAACAAGTGAGGTTAATGCTGTGTTGCAATTTAGCGCACAACCCTGAAGTTTCCCGGCTTTTGTTTATTGGCATGACGTGGCAACAGCCGAATAATTTCAAGGTCATCAGCAGCCAATGGCAAGCGCGCTGTCTTCTGCTTTAGACGGTAGTACTATGTAATTGGAAAACAGTTCATACAGCGCCACGACTACAATTATTTTGATTTTATTATTCGTATGGCATTTGGGGACTTGTAGTTTCCGTAAACTTACATCTGGAAACTTATGTCGCTATTAAAAATTATCAAATATATTTGTTAATTATTTCGTTTTAGTTATACATTCAGTGTGTTCCGAAATTTTAGTTTTAATGAAAAAGAACAATAAATTATTATAAGGATTTAATGAATAAAGTTCTACAGATGAATAATATATTGATTCCTACATCTCATTCAGCTGAAAAAAATAGGGCTATTAACTCAGGCTACTTTGTTAACGGATTTGATACCTTAATATCTGAACAGCTGATGGTGCATTACTTCCGTCCATTGTCAGTGAGTTACGCACACGATAACTCTTAAAGGAAAATTATTTTGAAAGAGGAAAACTGTTTCTTGCAATAGATAGCTAGAATAATTAACTTGAACAAGTTCGTTAACACAGACAATCAGTCAAGATTTTAAGGGGTAATTGTGACTTTACAAGATAACCCTTTAACGAAGGCGAAATTGTGTATTATGCTTCTTGTAAACGCAGTAGAAGTTACACGTCTAGCCGTTAGATGGCAGTAAACGTCATGTAGCGGTTGACATCTACCAGATGAAATTTAGACTTTTAGTGTGTTATCCCTTTAACTGTCTACCAGAGCTTGTTTGTGTACTATATATTTATGTAGTACATATAAACAAATAAACAAATTTATTGTTGTTTGTCTTCTAACGTTTACATACATACTACTTGCAAATCTATATATATAAAAGAGAACGTACAATTTTTTGTCCGCTCATCACGCTAATACGGCTGAACCAATTTCTTTCATTTTTGGGGGGTTTTTAGGATTTGGACCCTAGATGGTTTTTATCATATCACTATAATTTTTAATTACCAGTGTCTTGAGATAATTGACCATTCAAGTGTCCATAACGTACAAATCCTTTGTTATTAGTTCATCATAGGTAAAAATAAACGTATTTATATGCAACCCGCATGACCGTGTCACTCGGCGGGTTAACATAAATGACAGGCGATATACAGCGGAAAATAGCTTGAATCTTCTGTTTAAAATTTTTTAATTGATTTGCTTATTTTTACAGACACTTTTACAATATGCCAGCACCGGGATGACCGCAGCGAAGCGGGGCGGGTTAACATAAATGACAGGCGATATAATGTTAAGATTTACTGCAATCTTCTATGGTTTTTATCATATCACTTGAAAGCGAAAAAGTAAAAATTATCTAAGTAACAAAGTTTATTGCGTTCCGGGGTGACCGCAGCGAAGCGGGGTGAACGCTGCTAGTCTATATTATAAAATTAAAAGTGACTATGCTTGTGACTCTTAATCTCTTGAACCACCCGACCGATCTTGATCAAATTTTCAACCTAAATGCAGTTCTGGCCTGGGAGTGTTTTTAGCTATTTACTTTGACAGTAGAACTTAGGGGGAGGGTGATATAGAAAAATAAATAAAATTTAATAACTCTTGAACCACCCGACCAATCATGACCAAATTTTCAATGTAGATGAGGTTTGTGACTCGCATGATTTTTATTATTTCACTTTGATTGAGTAACGTAGATGAGGGGCTGGAGGGGGAGATATACAAAAATCAATAAATGTAAAAATAAAAGTGACTATGTTCGTGAATTAATAATTTTGAACCACCCGATAGATCTCAATCAAATTTTTAACATATATGAACTTCAAACCTGAAAAGATTTTAATCATTTCATTTTGACAGTAGATCTTAGGAAAGGGGGAGGGGAGTAGGGGAAATATATGAAAATGAATAAAACTTAATAACTCTTGAACCACTCAACTGATCTCGATCAAACTTTCAACATAGATAAATTTCGGCCCTGGAATGTTTTCTTCACTTCACTTTTACAGTGCAACGAAGGGGAAGAGGATGGGGAGATATATGTCATAAAAGTAAAAATAAAAATGACTGTCTTTGTGACTTCATCACGTTTAAACCACCCGACCGATCTTAACCAAATTTTCAACATAGATGAGGTTCGGACCTGGAATGTTTATATATATATATATATATATATATATATATATATATATATATATATATATATATATATATATGTGTGTGTGTGTGTGTGTGTGTGTGTGTGTGTAAAAAGACTTGTGACTTCGTCTGCTTTAACCACAGGACCGATCTCGATCAAATTTTCGACCTAGATGATATTTAAAAGTGAGGCGATTTTTGTCATATCACTTTAACGATGTAACTTAAAGGAAGGGAAAGACATTTACAAATGATAAAAAATGACCTATATTAGTGTCGAAATTAAAGTTTTTGAGGTCGCTGAAATGAGCAGTGGCACTTCTGATGCCATTTAAATTCAAATTCAGCCCCACAATAATTGTGGGAGGGACTGGTATATATATATATATATATATATATATATATATATATATATATATATATATATATATATATATATATATATAATCAAAATGACCAATATCAGTGTCGAATCCAATTTTCGGGATCGCCGAGATGAACAATGACACTTCCGATGCCGTGCCCTACAACATGGGGAGGGGAGGAGGATATATAAAAATCATCGAAAATGACCGATACCAGAGAGCGTTTTAGTAATAGTAAAAAGTGACTGACTAACGGAACATGTTACTATTTTCTCTTAATTTAACCCAGCGATGCGGGTAATTGAGGCTAGTAGAAAATAACATTGAGAAATCTATCTGAAGAATTGAATTAAAATAAAGTGAAATATTCCAGTTTAACGTCCAACGTTTATGCTCCTTAGGCTAAGGGAGACGGATGATTAAGCCAAGTTAATGATGAATAAAGAATTGGTGGAATGAGAAAGTTTGAGGAAACGGAAGTGTCCCAAGAAAACCCACGGACACGATATTGTCCACCACAAACTTACCTGTCCAGGGATCGAACCAAGGACCCCACGCAACAGAGGTAAACGTTGTAACAGTGAGCCACCGTGCCTTCTGAAAGAATTTAGAAAGAAATCTAGAAATTAATTGTAATTTTCAACGCTGCCGACAAACAAACTAATTTTCACCTCTTTTTTTTTAATTTACCCGGATATGTGTTTCTTTTCAATTTAACACAAGAAATAAGTGTACTATTACAACAGGTGGGGTACACTACGAACAATGCCTTTCAAAGCTATTTTTCTCCTGTTTAAATTGCTCTTATTCGGAAACGCGGAAAGTCGTCTAAAAGGAGGAAGAGAATAGTTAAGCAAGAATAGGAAAAAAGATGTAAATGAAAATGAAAAAAAAGAGATATGGCAAGAAAACAAAGAAATCTTCTATGTATCACGTCATGGGTATTAGCTGGATACAATAGAAGCAGAGAAGTGTACCAAAAAAAAAACTGAAATAACACAGACAAGAAGTAGGTATACATATAAACCTGGTTTTCAAAGCGAAAAAAAATAGAGAATTGCTGCTTATTTAACAAAAGGCGAGATCTAAAATGAAAGAAAGCTACTCTTAACAAAAGCAACATGAATGAACAAAAATAGAAAAAAAGGACAACAAATGAAGACTGAAACCAACGGGAAAATCATATTGTTAAAAAAAAGTTTGTTTTTTTTTTTCTTCATTTCTCCCTTCCCTTGAATTTTCAACCCTTCACGTTGGTTGATGAAAAAAGTAACTGGATGAACGATATGTTTTAATTTATTAATGAAATTTTCTTCCTCTCCTTCCATCCACTTTTCCTTTCTTTTTTTTTCCAAAGTATGTTATCGAACTTGAATGACTGCAAACATTCATCAAATCGAATTCAATAAGCAAAAACTTTGTGTCATACAAAGAAAAAGAAAAAAAAACTAGTTACAAACGTCCAATATATATAGTCTCTTATCGTCCGACAAATGAAGCCGAAAACTAATTCATATACGTCACATGTATCTAATAAACGTACAAAGAATAAGAATAATAACAATATTCTGTTGTAGAAAAACGAGAATAAATGGTAAAATTATTTAAGAAAAATGACACTCCTTTGGAAGTAGGGTATTTGCACGACAAGAAAATTGATTATTTAATTTTCTTCAGATTAACGTTTTTTTTCCGTCTGCAAAGTTAACCATTGGCCATTCAGAAGAAATCAATTAAGCAACATAATCCATTCTAAGTACAGCGGTGCTAAATGAATAATGAATGTTCTGACCTCGGAATCGTGATTATTCTGGTTAAAATCACACGCCAGGACATTCTAGCTGAAGTTCTCATTCAATTCTATTAGGTAAATACTGGAACAAACCCTACGTAGGCTTTGACCTGTTTCATTCGAAAAAAGCACTTGTATTTTTTTTTTTTTTTAATTCTTGATATCCTAATCCTAACTATATATAAACTGCATGAACTGACATAGATAAAAAATGTACTTTCGTTTGACGTGGAAAGTTGAAATTTTGCATGATTGTAATTTTTTGGGACTAACAGACAGAAAAGTTGCCAAAAGTGAATATTTTTAATTTTTAGGGGGTCTAAAGGGGGGATGAAGAATTTCCCCATGTTATTTAAATGGGTGTTTTTTTTTTTTTTGTTTTTTTTTACCTATAATCTCATGTTTTAGGAACTTGGAATTGGAACAAACACTTGAAATTCGATTTTCTTGTAAGTTTTCGTTAATGTTGCCTAAGTAAATCACTAAAAATAAAAATTTCCAACTTTAGAGTGGTTTTATGGAGAACTGAAAAATCTTCCCCATGTTATTTATATGTGACACCTTTTACACAGAAAAAAATATTGGGCACTTTCTGTAGGGCTACAATGATTAAATTTGACATGATTGTAGCTTTTCAGGACTAACAGACAAAAAACATTGCCAAAACCGAATATTTTTATTTTTAGAATGTCTAAAGGGGCGACAAATAATTCCCGTGTTAATTAAATGGGTGTTTTCTTGGGATACAAAATCTTATCTTTTAGATAGTTGAAATACGAACAGAAACTTGAAATTTTGTGGAATTGTGGGTTTAAGAGTGCGAGGCCGTAGGTCGAGTAAACGTGGAAGTCAGGGGGTGAAGCCCCCAGTTTGGTCAAATTCAGAAAATGCAAAGAGCAAATGCACTAACTCCACTCTTGATGCAAAGGCTGATATATAAGAGACGCGAGACCGTGGGCCGAGCACACGCGGGGGTCTGGGGGCAGAGCTCCCAGCTGGGCCAAGTCCAAGAAACGTTAAAAGAAAATGCACAAAATTCACTCTTTGTTGCAAAGGCTGATATATAAGAGACGTGAGGCCGTAGACGGAGCAAACATGGGGGTCTAGGGGCGGAGCCCCCAGCTAGTTTTCAGTATAAAATGGTACTCTAGCCCAGCAAAGTTCCGAATATACAAATGTGCTAGGCAGTGGTTTTTGAAATGCAAATCAAAGTTGCCCTAGCTCACAGGCAATGCACGCAAAACACAAATTGCAATTATCTATTGCGCAGTTACAGCTGGTGTCTGACGTGGCTGCACGTGCTGTAAACCAAACGACAGGAAGGATTGTTCGGCAGCCTCTGCAAAGGAGGATCGATTCGAGGACCTCCTCTTTTTTAAGTCGGTTAATAACATGAATACAGACTTGTCTGTTATTCTAGAGATTAATGAGAAAAACTAATAAATTTTACACATCCAAGGAAGTAATTTCTACCATTCCTAAAATTAGTAACTAACTATTCGATAGTTATCGTATCACTGAACATTGTTGTAACTGTAAAATGTTAAAAGAGAACACCTTTCTATCTATACGAATAACTAACTAGGGGACGCGCTGGCTCAGTACCTCACCTCTGGCACGTGTGGTACCTGGTCAATTCGAGCCAAGGTGGCTTTGTGGTGGTACCTGGTCAGCTCAAGCCAAGTGGGCTTTGTAGTGGTAACTGGTAAGCTCAAGGTAATTGGGATTTGTGGTGGTACCTGGTCAGCTCAAGCCAAGTGGGCTTTGTAGTGGTACCTGGTCAGCTCAAGCCAAGTGGGCTTTGTAGTGGTACCTGGTCAGCTCAAGCCAAGTGGGCTTTGTGGTGGTACCTAGTCAGCTCAAGCCAAGTGGGTTTTGTAGTGGTACCTGGTAAGCTCAAGGCAAGTGGGCTTTGTAGTGGTACCTGGTCAGCTCAAGCCAAGTGGGCTTTGTAGTGGTACCTGGTGAGCTCAAGGCAAGTGGGCTTTGTAGTGGTACCTGGTGAGCTCAAGGCAAGTGGGCTTTGTAGTGGTACCTGGTAAGCTCAAGCCAAGTGGGCTTTGTAGTGGTACCTGGTGAGCTCAAGCCAAGTGGGCTTTGTAGTGGTACCTGGTAAGCTCAAGCCAAGTGGGCTTTGTAGTGGTACCTGGTCAGCTCAAGCCAAGTGGGCTTTGTAGTGGTACCTGGTCAGCTCAAGCCAAGTGGGCTTTGTAGTGGTACCTGGTGAGCTCAAGGCAAGTGGGCTTTGTAGTGGTACCTGGTCAGCTCAAGCCAAGTGGGCTTTGTAGTGGTACCTGGTCAGCTCAAGCCAAGTGGGCTTTGTGGTGGTACCTAGTCAGCTCAAGCCAAGTGGGTTTTGTAGTGGTACCTGGTAAGCTCAAGGCAAGTGGGCTTTGTAGTGGTACCTGGTCAGCTCAAGCCAAGTGGGCTTTGTAGTGGTACCTGGTGAGCTCAAGGCAAGTGGGCTCTGTAGTGGTACCTGGTGAGCTCAAGGCAAGTGGGCTTTGTAGTGGTACCTGGTAAGCTCAAGCCAAGTGGGCTTTGTAGTGGTACCTGGTGAGCTCAAGGCAAGTGGGCTTTGTAGTGGTACCTGGTAAGCTCAAGGCAAGTGGGCTTTGTAGTGGTACCTGGTCAGCTCAAGCCAAGTGGGCTTTGTAGTGGTACCTGGTCAGCTCAAGCCAAGTGGGCTTTGTAGTGGTACCTGGTCAGCTCAAGGCAAGTGGGCTTTGTAGTGGTACCTGGTCAGCTCAAGCCAAGTGGGCTTTGTAGTGGTACCTGCTCAGCTCAAGCCAAGTGGGCTTTGTGGTGGTATCTGGTCAGTTCAAGCAAAGTGAACTTTGTGATGGACAAATGCTGTGTGCGTGGATTTTCTCGGGCTTGTCTCATTTCCTCCCACTTTCTTCAACAAACCATTTTCATCCATTTCATCATCACTGTCCCTTTTTATTTATGTGCATAATCGTGGAGTTAAATTCAAATAAAAGAATAATAATTAATTACTTCATTTATTAGTTTAGCAATTACGATGGGAAATAACCAAATTAAGCTCCTCAGTCACCGGATTATGAAGCATGAACGTTCGATAAATAATAAATCATTGAAGCTAAAGATATTTGCACAAACAAACAAAAAAAAAAGATAAAGTAGAAAATAAAGAAATCAAAATAACTTACCAGCAGAAAACAATTCAAGAACAAATGCAGTTCAAGTTGAGTACATACCTGGAAAGAAAAAGAAATAAAATTATTAGTATAGTCAGTCAATATGCTAGAAAAAATATATGTAATATTATATAGTAATGTTTTTAAGTTAATATATATTACAAGGAATATATTACAAGGAATAAATTACATTAAAATAAATTACACTAAAATAAATTACAAGGAATAACAACTTACTTTCATAAAGCATCTAATAAATTATTGTTAACAAAATATATACAGCTTCAATAAGAATAGGATAGTGATATGATTGTGCTGTGTATATAAAGGACTTGAAAATGTAGACTCCCCATTCATCAATATAACTTTGTCTGACGCCTCGGTGAAATTTATTTATTTATTTTACGTTCTGCCAGGATTTTGTTTTGGTTCCTTTTTAGAATCAGCCGACTAAACTTCCTACTCTACACCTTCCGCCAGTGGGCGGATATGCACGTGCTAGGTGTTAGAATGGTTGGCCAATGGGCAATGTTTATATTCCTGAAGAGAAGAGATGTTCGTCTTAATCCACCCCCTTCCACAAATCTCGATCCGCGCTGCTTTTATTTTGCTATAAGATAAAGACGAAAGCACTGGACTTCTGCCAGACTAAGTTTTCTTGTCTGTTCAGTATCCTGGAATATTTCCAAAACACCAACACCATTTTCTATGCGTCAGCACCAAGTAGTATAACACAAACTTGCTCTCAAAAATCCTCGCTGCTTCAAAACCCTTCCTACTAAATTCCCCTGCACACAGGCCCGTGCCAAAGATTGTAAAACGTCATCTGAAACGCTACCCTTTTCTTCATAACTCTACGAGATTCCCTCCTCCCTCCGCTTCATCTTTCTTCTTACAAGGGAAAAGAAAAGAAAAGAATCACTGTTGCGAACTTGGCTCGCTTCCCGCTAAATCTATTTAGTGGACAGTGTTGCAAAGTTTTGTGATGGTTTCGGCTTGTCACTTCTTCGGACGCGTGGTCAAGTCAAGGTAAGCCATGGTTGGTAGCCCGAGACAGCTTTCCTCCGTCGCTTTGGCTGAGTATGCAGGTCTTTATAGCATCTCTCTACATCATGAGGCTAACGATGTGTCAAAAACAATCTTCTAACAGTTCAAACAGTTTATAAAGTAACAAACTGCCTCGAGAACACGAAGAATACTTCATAAATTCGTGGTTTCATATTTCGCATATTAGCAGAATGATCTAGCAGTTGTATGCATGTATATTACAGCACTAACTAATTTAATATTCGTTAAAACGACCATTCAGAGTTACCTTGTGTCCATATTGTTAGTGCACCCGCCTTTGGCGCGGAACAACCGAGTTCGATTCCTGATGGGAGCATATGTGGTTCGGACTCCAAGTTAAACTGTTGCTCTATGTCTCACATAACTTGAGTGATGTAAAGATTGTTGAACTCTAAGAGAGTGTTGAACTCCAAGAAAATGTTGAACTCAAAGATAATGTTTAATTCTAAGAGGATATTGAATTCTAAGAGGAGTTGAACTATAAGACGATGTTGCACTCTAAAAGTATGTTGAACTCTAAAAGAGTGTTGAACTCTAAAAGCATGTTGAACTCTAAGCCGACCAATCAATGCTGATTCCTCAGAATATAGTACGTTAGTTTGATGTTTTTCCATCTTTTTTGAATAACAACACACTTTACACAATCCCTCGACCTCGCGACACACTTAAGTTAGGTTAGAATTTAGAAGTGGCGATATTGCACAAGTCATCGTCTGGAATTAAAAAATGAAAATCAAATCTTTGAGTTTTAGGTCCCATGGTTATGCCGGTTAGGCTAAAAGAGACGGTGATGATGAGTAGTTAATGAAATGGTGGAATGAAGAAAGTGAGAGGAAACGGGAGAGTCCCGAGGAAACCCACACACACGGTGCTTGTCCACCACAAAGTTCACTTGGCGGGGGCTGGGATCGAACTCAGAACCCCATGCACCAAAGGTGAACACTCTACCACTGAGCCACCGTGGCTCCCTGTCTTAAAATTGATTCTAACTTAAGTATTTTTAAAGTTTCCGTGGTGAAAATAAAATTTTTCGTTTAAAACCTAGATTTATGCGCCTTATATATGACACAACACTTATTTTTACATTGTAAAATCTCGCGACACATTATGTGAGACTGAGCGATACACTGGCTGGGAAAACTTGCGTTAGTCTAATGTTTTTTTTCTCTCTCTCCTTTGATATAAAATGTCAACTGTTTCTTGTGCCCAAAATGTTAACTAACTAATCCTAAGACTTTGAAAAAGGAAACAAGTAGGGTCATTGTCACAGAATCAAAATACTGCAGTGGGTGCCTCAAAAACGCTAACACACATACTTTCACGCATCATCTTGGGTTCAATACCCGATGTTGGTGCTCGTTTTGGATAAAAATAAGAAAATTAATCCCGATCGCACTTTTAAGCACTAAGTTTTAGCTCATATGGCCTCGATACTAAAATGGAAAGCTACATTATAATCTATCGATTGTCTATGATATATCGTTGTGGTTGTATTGTTGTCTTCCAAATGATGATATACATAAGTATGAACCTTCCAAATAATGGTATACATAAGTATGGATATTCCAAATAATGATATATGTAAACATGGATCTTCCAAATGATGGTATACATAAGTATGGTTCTTCCAAATGATGGTGTATAAGGGTATAAATCTTCCAAATGGTAGTATACATGAGTATAGATTTCTAAATGATGGTGCACATAAATATGGATCTTCTAAATGATGGTATACATAAGTATCGGTCTTCCAAATGATGGTATGCATAAGTATCGGGAGTTTTACAGAACGAATATGTCCGTCTGTCTTCTTAGTAAAAATAAATGGAAACAACGTATTTTAGAAGCACAACTTAGAGATGAAAAAAAAATGTGTCAAATAGGTTTCGCTTAATGTAAGTTCAATTGTTCGAAATTACATACACATGACAAAATCACGAGACCTATAAAATCCACTCAACAATTGTTTCTTCACGCACAATTCTCGGAAATTCAAATACGACATAAAATGTAATAAACATTGTTCCATTAGCACATTCCTTCACACATATATAATATATAAAACTCTTTACAAAGAAAATAAAAAAGTTAGTGTTGTTCTTAGCAAAAATAGTCGACTACAGCTTTTCCTTGGCTTTATTTATGTTCAAGCGCCACGAATAACTGACCATTTTTCCATATTTAAAAACCACCGTGGCGTCCATAAAGTTTCATTGATATAATTTCCATGAGGTTTTAAAATTTAGCACATTACTAATGATAAGGGTAGTGGTTTAGTTCTCCTGGGGGAGCGATGACCATGAAATGGAAAATCTGATTCTGCGGTAGAACGCAAAGAGGTGTGTCATTTGAACTGATTAGCAAGAGCCAAACGGCACACTAAAATGTTAACAACAGCTCATTCACGGGGTATTAGGTCCTCCTTTTAAATGTTATGCATGGCTCGTAAAATCAAGGCTATATAGAGATACGATTTTTTCCTAGTGGGTTTTAAATACTAGCAATTCTGACTTTTTTTTTTTTTTTTTTTTTTAGAGAAGAAAGGTTAGAACACTAGAATCATTGTATTGAATTATGCAATCGACCAGGCAGTTTCTCTCACTTACATCGCCCACACGTATGTGTGGAGAATGTACGCATTTAAAGATCTATACAAGTATACCATTGTACTAGACTCAAGCTACTGTATACTCTTGTTTTTCAGGAGGAATTTTACTCTTTTTGTATACAACATGAGAAACTCCGGAGATGATTAACGTCATGTTTCCCTTGTGCGAGATTCCTGGTTCGCTTATGGTAAAGAACACAAAATTTTCGGCGTTGACTCAATACTGTTAGGTTATACAAGATAGAGCTCCCTCGTCGCTGTGTCATTACCGTATATGTCTTCGGTTCAGGAGATCTGGGATCGATTTTCGATGAGAGATAATGTGGCTCGAGGGGACCGTGATGGCTCAGTGGTAGAGCGTTGGCCTCTGGCGCATGAGGTCCTTGGTTCAGTCCCAGCTCGTACCGAGTAAAATTTATGGTGGACAAACACCACGTGCGTTGGTTTTCTTGGGGATCTCCCATTTCCTCCCGCTTTCTTCATTCCATCGTTCCATTCATTTCTCATCGTGACTGTCTTCTTTAGCCTAGCCGGCATAACCGTGGGACGTAAAACTTAAAACTTTCGTTTAATTTTTCAAATTGGCTAGAATAGCTCGTTAAACTATAGGTCCACGATTTACGTAGTCTCGGTGCTTACAAAAATTTCGAACCTATCAATTCCACTGTTCGAGATATGCAGAACTCTGGTTTATTTATCTACCAGTTGAAGTGCCCGTTCCTTGCACAAGAAGAATATGTTTATGTTAGGGGTTTTAACCCCATCCTCCCCTTAGGATAAGCATGAGGGATAATTTGGTACCCAACGGCATCGGCAGTGCCACAATTCATCTCATGGATTGGACAGTAATATAGATATTAATGGGGCTGTAAAGGTCGGAAATGCAAATAATAATCTCAGTTCACCTAAAAACTAAGGATTGGGTACTAATATGAAACGTTTTCTATTAGTTTTGCATGTCACTTCCTTCGTACTTCGTCCCATATAAATGGGTCTGAAGTTCAACTTCAAAAACTTCAACAAGCCCAAGAATAATGGATTAGACATTAATATCGGTCTGTTCCAATTATTTTTGCATGCCCTCCCTCACGCTTTCTACTCCCTTTTAACAAAAATGTATTAAACTTAAGTTAGGAGGTTCACTTATGTACCAAAACTAATCAAAATAGTGTAACGGTATAGGAGGACACAGATCCTATAGTTTTAACTGAAGAATGTAGGTACCAAGTTTCATCTTCCTAAGTTGAGAGTATTGTGAGATACTCAACTTGTCGCATACATTTTGAACCTCCTCGCTCTCTCTTTTGATACGCATTTTAACCAAAATAACATGACAAAAGTCAAAGTTAAATTATGGTACAGTCATCTACCAAAAATCATCAAAATCACTCCAGCGGTACGAGGAGTTTGAGGACAAACATACATAGAAAATGATCCCTTGACTCCCATTGAAACGGGAATTTTTAAAAACGCTATATCATGGGTTATATTCTTATAAATTAATAATAAATGTACAAAGTTTTATCTTCCTAGGTTCATAATGTTGTGAGATACTTACTTTTTCGCACATATATTGAATCCTACATCTCCTCCCTCAGGATACGCAACTTAACTAAAGTAACCTAAAAATATTGCAAGTTATTTTATAATCCAGTCATGCAGCAAAAGTAACTAAGATAGGTAAAGCAGTCTAGGTGAAGTTGAGGAATAAAGATTGTTACATTAAATTTATGTATATATAGTGATACTCCTTCGCCCCCTTTTAAAACGGAAAATTTCAGAAACGCTGAATCACAGGCCCTATTATTTTAATGAAAAGTTTTTTTGTATCAAGTTTCAACAAATAGTATGCCAAATTTGGTTTAAGATTGGCTGAGCTTCATTGACCTCATGCGATATAAACAATATGCACTATGCTTAAAAGCTTCAATTTAGAACAAACAAAATTGCAAGACAACCCCGACTTAAATAACAAAAGAGAAGTTGTCATAAAGTTTGATTTAATTGTTGACAAAATTTGGCTTTCAAAACGTTGCCTAAATAATAATAATAATAATAATAATAATAATAATAATAATAATAATAATAATAATAATAATAATAATAATAATAATAATAATAAATCACCAAGTTTAACAAACAAATTTCAAATTGAACTCCTTTGTGGCTAAGCGGTTAGCATACACACCTTAGGCGTGGGAGACCCGGGTTCAATTCCCGGCGAGAGCTCATGTGGTTCGGATTTTACGTTAATCAGTAGGTCCCGTCTCATGTAGTCTCGCTGCTGAAAGGGACGTTAAACGCAAAATCAACTCAAATCTAAAATTCACAGAATAATTATCAAACTATAAGTTGTTCCTTCTTATGCTGAGATATTTTAATTCTCATATATAATTCTATAAAATACAGTTTCCATATTGAAGGTAAAATTCTTTTTTTTTCTCTTCCTTTTTTCTAATGCAAGGTTTCTGTATAGAAAGGAAACCCGAGAAAACACGACAAAGGTAAAGAAAGAGTAAGAACACAATTATAGAAAGTTCTGAGCGCCTGGAGGAAGTTTTAACTTACACACAGAAGAGAGACTCTTAAAAACTTTAAAAAAAAGAAAGAAAGAAAAAGTTTCCAACTGTAAAGCAAGGTTCTTTAGCACCAGACACACACCACGTGCAGCGACACAGTTGAAGATGAAAGAGAATTCGGGAGGAGAATCAGCCAACGCGAAAAGTCAACGAGAGGATTTGCAGCATCCTCTCAGTGCAACAATGTTTCCATCTAAGCCCAATAAGACACACAAAACGACAAATTACCTCGCACAACATGTTTCCGAGAAAGAAATTAAAGCGAGCATTGGACTTAGTGGAAGAACAGATGTGTATCATTGAACGAGTAAAGCCACACACATTTGGGGAAAATGCTATTAAATTGATAAAATAAATAAAAGTCTGAACTAGAAAAAGAACTCTATACGCAAGAAGAACCCTGTAACTTTGGTCATCCTCAAGCTATTTTTGTCTTATGACTTCAGGGAGTGACTTATTTTTTCCATCCACGTTTTTATTAAGGTATGAGTAAAATTACCGTAATCCTTAACAGATGGCAGCACGTATAATCTATTTCCTCCTCTTTCATTTTTTTTTTTTTTTTTTTACTGAGCGATCATATTCACTATGACTCAATTAAATGCAAGAGACGAATGTCGAAACTTTGTCTGAAGTCAAATTGAAAAAATAATCTGAGGATAATACATCATTCAAATTCAAGAGATGAATGTTGAAACTTTGTCTGAAGTCAAACTGAAAAAATAATCTGAGGATAATACATCATTCAAATTCAAGAGATGAATGTTGAAACTTTGCCCGAAGACAAGCTGAATCAATAATCTGAGAGTAATACGTCATTCAAATTCAATAGATGGACGTTGAAATTTTGTCCGAAGACAATCTGAGTCAATAATCTAAGGACAACTCGTTATTCAAATTCGAAACGTGGATTTTAAAACTTTACTCAAAGACAAACTGAATCAATAATCTGAGGAAAATACGTCGTTCAAATTCAAGAGATGGATGTTAAGACTTTACTCAAGGACAAACTGAGTCAATAATCTGAGGACAATTTGTCATTGACGTTCAAGAGATAGATGAAACTTCGTACGAAGACAACTGAATCAAAAATTTGAGAATGATCCGTCAGTCAAATTCAGGAGATGGATGTTGAAACTATTTAAAGACAAACTGAATCAATAATTTGAGGATAATCCGCCAGTTAAATTGAATAGATGGATATTGTAACTTCGTCCAAAGACAAATTCAATCAACAATCAAAGGATAATTCGTCATTCAAATTCAAGAGGCAGATGTTGAAACTTTTTCCAGAGGCAAACTGAAACAATGATCTGAAGATAATGGCATTCATATTCAAAAGAAGATTGTTGAAACTTCGTCCGAATGCAAACTGAATCAATAATCGGAGGATAATCCATGATTCAAATTCAAGAGGTGGATGTTGTAACTTCGACCAAAGACAAATTCAATCAACAATCAAAGGATAATTCGTCATTCAAATTCAAGAGATGGATGTTGTAACTTTGTCCAAAGAGAAATTCAATGAACAATCAAAGGATAATTTGTCATTCAAATTCAAGAGATGGGTGTTGTGACTTGGTCCAAAGACAAACTGAATCAATAATCTAAGGATAATACGTCATTCAGATTCAACAGATGGATGTTGAAACTTGGTTCAAATGCAAACTGAATCAATAATCTGAGGATAATCCGTCATAAAAGGAACTCATTCCAATAGTTAACGATACCTTGTTAATTGCTTCAGGAGAAATGATTTATCGTGTACTGTGAGGTAGTTAATGAACATGTAAGAATTGTAAACAAAATTGATTGAAATTTTCTTGGAGAAAAAATCTCCCGGAAAAAATCCCCAAGAGTGGACTGCCCATTAAGATTTTTTCATGACAAATGTGTTATGCCAAACTGTAAGGTTATTAACGAAACATTTACTAATGGAGTTAGAACAAAATCTCCCGATTTATTTTTCAGAAAATCGCCCGGAAAACTTCACTCCCACAAACTATCTCTTGTGGATTTTTTCAAAATAAAAATAGTTATGCTATATTATCAAGATATTAATTAAATGTTTTTTTTTCTTAAATATGCACAAAATTGCGTGTGTTGCTTTTGAGAAAATCGTCTAAAGAAATTCATCCTTAAGAGTAAACTACCACTTGTGATTCTTTTCAAAAGAAAAATAGTTATGCTATATTATCAAGATATTAATTAAATGATTTTATTTCTGAAATATGAACAAAATTGCGTTTGTTGTTTTTGAAAAAAAAATCGTCCAAAGAAATTCGCTCTTAAGAGTAAACTAACACTTGTGATTTTTAAAGGAGAAATAGGTAATGCTACATTATCAGATTATTAATAAAATATTTATTAGCGAAATATGAACCAAATCACTTGAATCGCTTCTGAGAAAAGTGCACAGGGAAACTCATCCCAAGAATAGACTACCAATTAAATATTTTGTTAGGATAAATTATTTATGTCTTATTGCTAGCGTAGTAATGAAATATTTATTTATGAAGTATGGAAAAAAATCGCTTGAGTCGTTTATGAGAAAGTAGTTCTAAAAGAGCTTATTCTCAAGAGTAAACTACCCCTTTTGTAATTTCCCCTAAAAAATGACTTGCACTACAGTATGGAATTCTATTCTGTGATTATTGGCAGGTCATCTGCCACAACTGAGAAGCTTCCATGCTCCACGGTCTTCTGCCAATCTCCTCGTCTTCACGTACGATTTTCTGTTTTGCTATCATCCATCAATTGTAGTCTCTTTCGTCTCTCCCTCTCTTTCCTGATACCGTACCCTCTAGCAGTCTCTCATGATACAGTTCCTTCTTATCCAATGTACCAACCAGTTTTTCTTCCTCTTCTTAATAATATCTAAAATTGTTCTTTTCTTCCCCACCATTTCTAACACACTCTCATTCGTTTTCCGCTCGATTCAGCTAATTCTCTCCATTATTCTTCACACCCACATTTCGAAAGCTTCCAGTCGTTTCTCTTCGCTTTTGTGTAATGTCCATGTTTCTGACCTATACAGTACATACTCTACATGAAACACTTTATGAGTATTTTTCTCACCTCTTTATTCAAGGTCACACACACAAAAAATGTATGTTTCTTTCTCCTAAAGGATTTTTTCGCCATTCCTATCCTTGCTTTTATTTCATGTTCACACTTCACATCACTAATAATACTACCAAGGTATCGAAAGCTAGTCATCTGTTCTATTTTCTTCCCTCCTACTTCTATATTTGACACAACCCACTCGTTCCATTCACCATGGCTTTTGTCTTTCTAACATTTATTTTCATCCCATATTCTTCACAACCCTTCCTCAAGTTTTCTAACATCTTATGGATTTTCTCTTATTTTTTTGCAATAAGCGTCATATCATCAACCAAATATTGATATTTAAAATTGAAACCAAATCATTAGGGGCGTTTTTTTTTTTTTTTTTTTTTTTTTTTTTGACAAATCGCAATTTTCAATTTTCATCTTTCAGTAAATTGCCCTTAATTCTCAGGATAGCAAGAAAATTCGAAAAATGCGCGTAGGAAATCTTATGAAAACCTTAAGTTTATAATTTGGTGCGGTTACGGTGAACATTATGTGAGTTAATACACTTACATGCGGACGGACAGACGGGCCAAGAAATATCGAAAAATCACTTTTTCGGTATATATGGACCATGAAACATTCAAGTATTTTCACGATCACCATACTTTCTTCCCCCTATCGTCGTTCAAAAGTAAAAAGTAGAAACATTAATATACAACGTTGATATTTCCTAATATCATGAATGAATATCTCCAAATTTGAATAAAGCAAAGATTAGTAATTCAGCACTAATTTAATTAACGCAGAATTCCAATAACAAGTTTAGCTTTTAATTTCCCTGTATCAATTCCAGTTGACGTTGTTTTCCATCAGAGGTTTCTCGAAAGCACGCTCAACTAGTTTTCTGGTGTAAAACAGTCAACCAATCCCGATAAACAATCTCTCCAAAGTTTGGGGCAAGGCTCATTTCGCGGTTGGGGCTTCCTACCCACGGGATATTCTTCGCAACCACGATTCCCTGTTTCGGCTGCGTTCCTTTGACGTCAAATACCAGGAAGCGAGATCAAGTTTCGGGAGAACAATCACAAGCGCGGGAACTATCTGCAGCCCACTTGCGTTAAAATTACCTCATGTGTATGTTTCTCTATGTGTGTGTGTGGCTCTTCCACAGAAAGAAAAGTATTGTTTTGTGCATGCTTCAATGTTATTCACAAATACACCAAAGACACTGTTGCTAACCACAAAATTGTATTCCTAAGCAAATTCTCTTCTTAGTACGTTTCACAGGAATGCTATGAAGAATGATAAACTTTGTATGGAAATGTGTAATATTCTGAAAAAGAAAAAAAAGACTGGATGCATCTTGTAATCTTAAGAACAGAATTTTGTCTAGTGAAAGCCTGCCCACCACCCAGCTCTATCGTCACTAAAATTAACACTTCTTTCAGAATCGCTCCCCTCTCTCGTCTAGTGAGAATAGGGCATGTTTGGGCCTAGGTGGCTCATCGGTAGGCTGCTTGCCTCTGGTGCGTGAAGATCCCAGTTCGACTCTAGCTTGCGCCAAGTGATGTTTGTGGTAGGCAAAAACCTTGTGTGTGAGCTGTTTCCACCCACTTTCTTCATTCCAGTATTTCATTCATTCTTATCATCATCGTTTGCTTTAGAATTAGTGTGTTATTGTGAGACGTAATACAAGCAGTGCCATGTAATTTCGCAGAGGCCGTGTCTTTGGTACTGTGCATATAACAGTTGAACACTAATTTTCAACTGAAAGTGTTATCCAATATAGATTTCCTGCTGACAAAGGAAATACATAGGAATGAATCTATATATATATATATATATATATATATATATATATATATATATATATATATATATATATATATATATATATATATATATATATATATTAGAATTATTATTGATACAAGAACAAAATTCAACAATACTATTCGGCTTGCAGTTAAGCTCTTTCTTTGTGATCAGGAGGTTCGGGCATCAAGTTCGGTAATCACACTTACCTCAATACAGGGCCTGGAAGACTTTTTTACTCAGTGTTACTATTGTCAGTAAATATAAAAGAGAAATAAAAAAATAAATTAAAGCTTTCAGTTTCACGTCCCACGATTATGCCCTTGAAGCTAAGGGAGACAATGATTAAGCCAACATGATGTTGTCCATCACAAATTTATTTGAGCTAGAATGGAACCAGGGAATCCACGCTCCAGAGGTAAGCGCTCTACCAGTGTGCCACTGTGGCCCCTTAATATATAAAAGATAAAGTCATCTTGTAAAAGCGGCTGCACCGTTTGAATACATCTTTCAGATACAGTTATCTACTAGATCGAACTGAATTTTTGTCACGTTACTTTGATTAACGTTCGTATCCTAATGGGGTAGCGGCGGGTCAAAATTTATCAAAAAAATTGAGTATCTCACGAGCCAATAACGTTAGGAAGACGGAACTCGAAACAGAAACTCCTCATTAAAAATAAAAAACGCATGTTCTAGTGTTCCTTTTTTTTATGTTTGTTTTAATGGAGAAGGTTGTATTTGCTGTTTGAATACAAACGAAATTAAAGAATGTTCTACGATCGTCTTCTCCTCGACCGCTATGCCAAATTTGACTATTTTTGGTACATGAATGTATCATTGTTTAACACAGGTTTCTCCTTATTATCGGCTTCTAAGGTCAGAAGGGATCAATGGGTGGTGTGGGATAGTGGTGACATGTAAAAATAGTTTTAAAAAATGACCTATATTGGTGCCTAATGCATAGTTTACGGTGTTGCTGAGATGAATAGTGATACACTCGGCGAAATTTAAGTCAAAACACTGCCCCATCAACCTTACGGTAATAAAGTGTTTGGATTACGGATTTTTATCATTACACTTGCATGGAAATGCATATTCGGAGGGAAAAGAGGGTTCAAATAACTTCCACAAACCTACTCTCTCGTGCAGAGAATGGATAATTCAGCTAGTTATTAATAATTTCAGTATAATTTAGACTCGCAATCTCTATCTGGAAGTTTCAAGGCTTGACCTTTAGCGCGGAAAGGTGTGAGCTTGAAAATTATGCCGTCACAAAAATCATCTTATTTACTGACTGCAAAGAAAAACATATGTTATATATATATATATATATATATATATATATATATATATATATATATATATATATATATATATATATATATATATATATGATGTATATTTACTTTATAGCATTTTCGTGGCTTACTTTATAACTTTCTGATGTTCTCTATTTCCTTAAAGTGATCAACGAAAATTCAAAACTATTGGTCAGCATGGTAAAGAGCAACTCGCAGTTACGTCTTCTAGGATAAATTAAATTAAATAAAATATTTCAGTTTAAGCTCTCACGATTATGCCCTTAAGGCTAAGGGGACAATGATTGTGGCAAGTAAATATTGATGGAAGAATTGGTTGAATGAGAAGATAGGAGGAAACTGCGGTACCCCGAGAAAACCCATGGACACGACCTTGTCCATCACAAACTTACTTGACTGGGTATCGAATCAGGAACCCTAGACACCAGTGGTAAGCGTTCTACCACTGAGCCACCGTGTCCCTATAGGATAAGGGAGAGAGACTCCCACCGAAAATTGAACTTGGAATCAACGCATAATAAAATCGCACACACTAACCACTTATCCGCACAGTAGCAGAGTTATTTATACAAAAAAAAAAAATCTGATTAATATTTGCATATTGCTACAAATAATTAGTTAAAGAAATTGTAACAATGTAAAAGTAAATGTGATTATTCTTGTCTTCGTATAAAACGTTGATCATACGTAGAATTTAAATTATCAAGATTTCAGCTTACGAATGAGGTTTTATATGGCTCCAAATAAAATATTTATACTGTATAACAAGAACTGCAACAATACTTTATTGACTGTATTGTACGCATACAAAATTTAATTGATTAATTATCACCGGAAAGGATGCAACACACATAGACAAGCTGCCAAGTGTGTTGCGGAAGCACAAGGCGCTGTTCAACATACTGAAAGGAAACCATGAATGAACAGT
This sequence comes from Thermobia domestica, assembly GCF_964235325.1. Lineage (NCBI taxonomy): Eukaryota > Metazoa > Arthropoda > Insecta > Zygentoma > Lepismatidae > Thermobia > Thermobia domestica. The sequence goes on from NC_137470.1 coordinate 116,005,778, forward strand.
GGCAAGTGCCGAAGAAGACAAAACACACGTACAGCATCATTGTTAGGTAAGTTGTTCAAATAGTAGAAAGGGATAATATACATGGGAAACGCTACTGAATAGGATCTGTATGGTTCAGCTTACTAAGACCAAAATAAGCGACAACTCTCAATAGTAATGAAGCAAAATCTTTAATTCAATATTTCACGGATATATCCGATAGACTAAAACTTCGCGTGAAACTATGAGCACAACACTTCCCACCACAAACACAAACTACTTCCAATTGAACAAAAGTTACTTCGCATCAAAGGCGAACACTTTACTACTGAGCCAGTTTGTTCGCTAAGTGACTAGAAGCGGACCGTCGATTTGATTTCAAGAACCGAGAAAAATTTTCGTAATCAAATAGCAAGTGTGTTTCGTTTCACAGTGTGAAACTACTAGTAGTTCCCTATCAATTGTAATACATCTGTGGGCTCCTTGATAATGCAAGTGTGAAGGTAGTCCCATTCTCTTTTGTTTGACCTTGAAGGAACATTACGTTGATGTTGGGAATCTCAGAAAAGATGTGTTTGGGTGATGCGAGCAAAGAAAAAAAAAGAAAGAAAGAAAGAAAGAAAACTCCATCTCAAACACTTCAAACACTTTGAGGTAGTCTTTCCAGTCTTTCAAATATTTTAAGTACACGGGAAGATGTGTACACAAATATCATATGCCGTATACTTAGCAGCACAGAAAGGAAATAAAATTACTCTTATCTTCTACTCTGTTACTGATGTTCTGATTTTAGTAGTAAGATGATATCCCCAAATTTCGTAAGAGCTTGTATTGTTCCTTGGCCGTGGAATGAATAGATCTGTTCAACTAATTTCAGTTTACGGAGTACTTGGCTCTATGACAGCTTCTCCATTTCCTAGATTCTAAACCTGAGTGGTGGAAAACTTTCAATTCTGCAAGTGATAATCTGCTAGAAACACTGGTTAAATTGGAGACTACATTGTCTTTGACGAATATATCAAGACTAACTTGGAAATCTTCATTTTTCTTCTCTACGTCACCAAAACGACACTGACCGACACAGCAACTGTGAGATGATTGTTGTTCACCCACAATGTCAAGATGAGAACCTGAAGATGCACCGCTGGCCTCTCTGCAATAGATATCGATTTTGATTAACAAAGTCTACCTCAAAGCGTTTGCGATAGCTATAATGTTTATTATTCCCCGTAGTACCACTGAAACGCATCATTTTCGAGAGTGTTACAATCGAAATTATGTTTCTTTAAAGCCAAACAAAAGATTATGAGACAATTTTCACACTTGCATTATGAGAGAAACCATAGGAGTTTGCTTTGTACATTTGACAGGAAACTATATGGTAGACTTAAAAACTATGATAATTCAATACTTACAGTTGAAGCAGTACATTCATAACTACTGGTTGAAATAGAGGAAGAGGATCAACGACAGAACTTGTTTCTCGGACTCTAAATCCCTATCAAAAAGACTGGCTATCTCTTACAGTTTTAGCTTTATGAAACTTAGCATTGAAACCAAAAGTGTTAATTCACATATATCACTTCCGGGTGCAATACAAAAATAAAATCAGAGGTGAAACATAATCTTGTAATATTCAATCTATATTTAAAAAACGGCTTTTCGCTATTTACTTTCGTTTTATTCATTATGCGATCAATGTTATAACGGAAAAATTACCCCTTCTGGCTTCAACAAATACATGAAATTATATACAAAATTCATTCTTGGGATGCTGAATCTGTGTAAAATGTATTTTAAAAAATCTATACTTTAACAACCCCGCACCATTATGATTTGCTTCGTGCCAACCACGAGAAAATGTAACGTATTTCTCTTTAAGGCGGGAACTCATTATTGGCGCGGGTTGCCAACATTTTCGTTTTCGAGGCAAAGTTTTGGCTGTTTCTTCTTGAAAAGGTATCTGCGAAATAATGCATAATCTCTGAAAGTGTGCATGTTATGTATGTAGCTACTACAAGAGTTCTGTCATTATATTGCATATACTTAATAATTTATAGACTTTGCATATAAAGTCGATATGTGTAGCCAACGGTATGGATTGGTCTGATATATAGAGGTTGATCAATTTATATTAAGCAAAAGTCAATGTGCAACTATTGCGCGCATACGTAATACATCGCCGTGAGATTGTCGCGAGGCAAGCAACAATATCTCTTTAGTCACGTAGTAGAGAAGTGTAGTAGAGCGTAGTGTAATGCCACCGGAACTAAACACATTTTGAGAGTTTACTGTGACCCTTTCTGACACTAAGTTCACACCGTCGAGCGCCGTAGAAAAGAGTAAAGTGCGTACTTTTCGTGTACGTCGTACATTGTTTTATACGGAATTCCAGAAACGGTTCATAAAGTTTTTGTCACAGGGGAAAACTGCGTCCCCGAAATGTGGAGCAAAAGTTCAAAATTATTGCTGCGTACTCATGTAATGACTGAAATGTACCAGCATGAAATCCTAGCATTGTACGGACAAGACCTGAACAAGGTTGAAGTGTACCAAGACAAGCCACACTGCGAAACCATCACTGGAATTCTATCGCTATATGAAACAGTAAATTGGAATTTCGGCATTTCCCTTTTCTGACATCCCTGTCAGGAGTCCAGACAGCAGGCCAATGGACTGTTGTACTTTTAGACTCTTCAAGAGGTGTCTGTCATATCGTGGAGTCCACACCTTCACCGGCTTGTGGAAATCATGTAAAGAAGAATGGGATTCAATACCTATGGTCCAGCAGGAATGGGAACTACGATGTCGGCCAATAGTCACGAGAGGTGTCCTGCAGATCGAACACAACCGATGATGGAAATTCGGCATTTCCTACGTAAGTCGCACATTCAAATTCGGCACAATATAAATGAGTTAACCTCTGTATATTCTAGACAAACATACTAATTAACAAACTAGCATTAAGATTTATATAAATCTTATGATGGATTCAAAAAAAAAGCACTGAAGAAAACGATACTGCCCGAGATACTGTGAATTTTGCACCCTTTTCCAGTTGTTTTCTTAAAGGAATTCCTCGGTTGTTCTAGTCCCGGAGTGTTTTGTCGTGGTTCTACCCAGATGGAGACTTCCGGATCTTGCTTCGTGGTAGAGATTTGCTGAGCCACAAGAACCATTCGTCTCAAAGAGAGAGGGGCTGCAAGAAGTCTTCTGTTTGCCTGTCACGGAACAGTGGAAGAGGAAGAAAAGAAGAGACACTGCAACGAAGTTAGAACAAGAAACAAATTCCACTCTCTCCCTCATTTCTCTTTATTTTTTTTTCTTCTGTGTCTATTCTTTCTCGGCCTCTCCCTTTTTCTCCATTCCTCTCCCGCTCTCTTCAGCTACTTTCGTTTGTATGTTTCAGCACAGTGAAGTTGCAATCAAGAACCTTCCACCCTATTTTCTTAACCGAAGTATATAACACCAACATCGAAAGTTAGGAGTTTTAAACATAATCCACCCTGTTTAAGGAATTCAAACTTACACATTAAGAAAACTTCAGTTTTCTTTCTCATTTCCCAACCAAAATGAGAGGTACAGACCACCACGCTAAACTCTTTTTCTCCTGTTTATTAAACTAAGCTAACTAAGCTATTACTGTAATATATATATATATATATATATATATATATATATATATATATATATATATATATATATATATATATATAAGTTTTTATGATAATTGGTGTATGAGAGTACCCTGGTATAATTTAGATTGTCTTTACATTAGTTCTTTGAAACAGTTCACATTATCTCACGAGCTGTCAAGTTAAATAAAATTCTGTGTGTAAACCCCATTAAAAATAAGGGGAAACATATCCCAGTTCTTTTGAAAATTACCGTTTCAAGGGTGAAGGGCAGAGGGATTTTCAATATACATAAAAATGAATGAAACGATCCTTGGCGGTCAATTGCTCCTATACTGCTGTACCGAATTAGGTGATTTCTGAAACATGAGTGAACCATGGTCCAGCATAAGATTTTATTACATTACCGGCCTGATACGAGAATAGGATGAGAGATGAGGGTAGGAAGAGAGCGATATGTAAAAATAACAGAAAATGACCAGCATTGATCTTTAATCTATAGTTTTTCGAGTTTACTGAGATTGATAGTGACCCGATACCAATCATATTCAAATTCAACCCCCACCGCACGATTGTAAGAGATGACATGTAAAAGTAATGGTAAGCTATCTATATTAGTATCGAATCCATAGTTTCGTGGTCACTGAGATGAATAGTGACATTCTCGATGCCGCTTAAGTTCACATTCAGATAAGGTCAGTAAAGGCTGGATAGAGTGAACATAAATCCGTTCCCTAGGGACAGAAACAGTGCTCAAAAACAAATAGAATGAAGAAAGTAAGAAGACACAGGAGAACGCAGGGAAGGCCCACGTACACGGTGTTTGTCCACTGTGCTCTTGATGCGAGCTAGGATTGAACCAGGGACCGCATGCACCAGAGGTGAATGCTGTGTCACTGAGCCACCAGGACTGCTCAAGAAGTTGATGATACATACACCCTTCACCATTTCCAAATCTCTTCACTGTGACAAGGACTAATGTAGCACCTTTATCCTCTAAGTGCTTCATTTATTTAGACAATTTCTATAATCTCCTTTTGAAAATTATCATGTATAATAATTTTTTAAAGAACTGGGAGTGAACAAAAATACACATTCAAACTTGCTGTGAGATACAGGATGTAAATTATACGCGATCGCTTCTGTGAAATCACTTTTCTTCTAAGATGGAATATGAGCTAGTTCTCGCTATCTTCTATTTTTTTTATTCTATATACATCTATATTGAAATCGGAAGAAGTAGTCAATTTCTATCACTTCCGGTTTTAGTATAGAATTAAGGATGCAGATAAAAAGTATACTTGGGACGCTTAATACTTTCAGGTACTAGTACCTATTTTTAGATACTGAAGTAGTGTCTTCATTACTCGATTAAAAAGGGTCAATAAAGCCTTTTACTTCCCTTTTTTCTGTTTTTCCAAGCATAGAGACATTGTAGAATACGTTACATATGGTTTCACGCCTTTCTGCGTCCAGACATAGGGATGATGACGTCATAGCTTTTTAAAAATATTTTTATCGATAGGCCTATTTTTATTTATTTATTTATTTATTTATTTTTTTTTTTGTGGGCTTACTTTGGTACGCAGAAGATTGAAATTTTACACAACATTCAGTCCCCCGACTAATATTTATCAAATTTTCCCACATCCTTGCGTCAACACAGGGCGGTCCAGAGGGCAAAAAATTAAAAAAAAAAGTAAAAAAGTAAAGTTTAACAAAAAAAAATCCCTTTTTTAGCGATTTTTACGCCTCAGATACATGATGGAGACATGCGAATAGTAGTGTCTGAAAAGCTGTTCTATCCTGAAGAGAATGAGGTATAAAACATGACCCTAGGATAAATAGAGATGTCCTAGGAATATTTTTATTTGAAATCGGGGTCTTTTGCAGTAATCTAGGGCATTGTGGGAATCATTGGGGATCTGTTCTGCCCTTATTATTGAAGGTAGAAGCTTGAAAATCTGTACACACATTTAATACACCGCTTAGTACTTTTCAGTCGATTTTCAGATCTCTTCGTTAACACAGGGGATGCAGGGGGATTCGAAATTTTTTTTTTAAAAAGGAACATTTTCAGCGAAAAATCCCAATTTCTCTCAAGATTTCTCGCCTCAGGGACAAGATAGGGAAATGGGAATAATACCGTTTGAAAGGCTTCTCCATTGTGAAACGAAAAGTAATATGAACCATGATCCTACGATAAATAGGAATGATGCTGTAGCCGCTTGATTGAAAGTCTATATTTTACCTAGAACCTAAAAGAGTTAATTGATTGCTGAAAATCGCTTCCCGGTACCTGTTGCCATTTTTGATCTATAATGATCAACGTTATAACCAAAAACAAATCGGTAGTTTCTCCCCCTTTCGTTGAAAGGATCACCTCTATGAACGAAGTCAATTTCTAAACTTTCGTCCCTCAAATTTCTGACGAAATTCGGTTATGATTGGTCGAGTAGTTCTTGACATTCTTTGCCTCCTGGACGGGGTGGCAGATGGATTGACATGAATATATATATATATATATATATATATATATATATATATATATATATATATATATATATATATATATATATATATATATATATGGTAAACCAAACTCGATAAGAATTAGAGAAAAACACACGGAAGTAAAAAAAAAAAAAAAACTGTTGAGTTCACTGTTAATGGATCAATTAATTACATTACACGTTAAGAAAACTATGTGCATATCAGTGTTACCAGATTGGACTACAAGTAGCGGATTGGGCGATTTTTTAAATACCCTCGCTACCAAACTGAGTGACATGCTACTTTTGGGGCTACTTTCAACTATCTGCAGGCTTAACTCTTCAGAATACCCTACTTTCATATTTTCAGATACGAAATCACAAATGATTAGTTTTATATAATAGAACAAAAGTGTTGTTTGTTAAGTATTCTATTCACAAAGACCAATAGTTTTACTAAAACTATTATGTTTGATACTAGTTCAATTCTTGTTTTAGTACTGAAAACACTAGAGTTTTGTTGAGTTTGCACTCTTTCAGTATCACAGACAATGTTGCTGTCTCAGTTAATGCCTAGGTCTAAAAATAGTTGCACGGAGATGTGTAAACGTAAACATTACAAATTTAATGTATTATCCACATTAACATAATGAGCAAAATGGAGTTAGAACAAAAACTTACAAAAATTCATGGCTTCCAAATAAGGAATTTAGCGAACGAATTAAAGACGTGATAAATAACAGTGAAAACCGTTGTAAACGTTGTAAAGTGTATTTCAGAGCCCGCAAAACTGACTTAAGCTAATGTCATTCCTTGGAAATCGGAAAAGTAGCCTATTTTTTATCACCGTCGTTCTAGTTCATTACACATTGCAGTTCTCCTGTCCTGACGTAATATGAGTTGAGTTGAGTTGAGTTGATTTTGAGTTTAACGTCCATTTCAGCAGCGAGGCTATATGAGACGGGACCTACTGATTAACGTGGAGTCCATACCAAATTAGGTCCTGCCGGGAATCGAAGCTTGGTCTTCCTCATCAAAGGCGGGTACGCTAACCACTTAGCCATGAAGGAGCTCTGACGTAGTATGGAGTTTGTCCTATTTACCATCCGATCGTTGCCAACACAAACATCCACTCAGATGTATTCATTAAATAGATAAGCATACAAGTGAATGTGTATAGCTACAAAATAATTTATTTTTGTTTGAGCTACTTTTATTGTTCAAATCCACTACTTTTGGAGCACAACTTCTCTCCTTTTTAATCTTTAGATCTGGCAACCCTGGTGTTATAGATATTTGCTAAAATCAACGAATGACGGATTTTCTTTTTCTAGCACAATTCGGACACTCACTCGCCTTTGAAGACAACTAATGCATTATTTCAAAATATATGAAAGTAACCACAGACTTATGCGACACCCAGTAGATAACCCATTTTCTATACACTTCGATATAGCACTCTAATTATATACGATCTCATATAATTAAAAACTCCTGCAGTAGAACACGCTTCGTATGGACATTACTGCTACAATATTTGCTTTAGTATATTTCCGTGCAATTACGTAATTAATGGAGTAATTAATTACTGAGATGAAACAATAAATATATATATCTGTGATTTTAGTTATGACGTACATCTGTTTCATAAGCTAACACGTTTTCTTTCTCCGCACTTCCCCACAATTAGATTTATGAGAATGTAATACAACTGTGAAACAGAATTTCAATAATGCTGTTTTGAAGGTATTGGGACTGAATCTTTATTTGCATTTTACTGACAATAAAGCCGTTTCCCGATGTGACACCATTCTTTTTTGTTGTTGTTGATACCTTCGTTAATTGACTTTTTATAATTAATAATAAGAGGTAATGGGGATAAATATTGAATTTAGGACAAGAAACTACTCTATGTTTAAACATTTTTTCTGAAGACTGATTTTTGTTTTGGTTTTTGTTGTCAAAATTTGACTTCAGAATTAATTAATTAGGGCACGGTGGTTCAGTGGTAGAGCGCTTACCTCTGGTAAGTGGAATTCTTGATTCGATCCCCGGCCAAGTAAATTTGCGGTGGACATAACGGTGTCCGTGTTTTTGGGGGGTACTCCAGTTGTTTTCCACATTTTCATTCCATCGTTCCATCAGCATTCATTTACCCCAACCATAAGTCTCCCTTAGCCCAAAGGACATAATCGTAGAACGTTAACCTTCGTAGCACCAAGGAGGGTGCACATGCACCAAAGCTTCGATTTTATATGCACTGTTCTCATATTTTTGTGCATAAATTTATACAATGTAAGTGTCTAAATACAATAAAAATAGCTTAAAATATGTTAAATACATACATTTATTTGTTAATTCCAAGCGTAATTATGAAGCATAAGCACAGTGTTACATAAACATTAAACTATATCCATATGGGGTGCACTTGCACCTATCTTTGGTGCTTAACGTAACTCGCTAGCCTTGCTGCTACGAGGGCTAAACTGAAAGATGACGAATTTAGTAGAACATTTTTTTTTTCTTGTATGAATGTTTTTGGTATTTACAAACTGTAGTTTATTGTGTAGCTGCAACTCTCTGTACTAATAATGGACTTTCTTGTATTGGTGTTAGACTGACTTATGAAGGAATTGAGATAAACAAAGATTGTATATTTACAACCTATACCTTTTTGTGTAAGCCCTCTCTCTCTCTCTCTCTCTCTCTCTCTCTCTCTCTCTCTCTCTCTCTCGTACTGACTCTGAACCTTTATTACCGTTAATGTTTGACGCTGAAGTTTTTTAGTGTGTATATTTTGTATTTGTTGCTTTTTCATTTAAGAAATAGACTGCAATTTGCAATTGTTGAAAGCATGGAACTATAATGAGGCAATTTTATTTTAAAATGAGAATTGGACACAGATTACGTATTTTATTTAGTCTTTCTCCTGAGTTCAATTCTTAACATCTTCTTCATGAATTTTGGCAACAGCACACCTGCGTTGCGTCTATTTAGTGGCGGGTAAAGTTAAACTTTAAATCTCACGTAGAATACACTGATAAAAAATACAATGAACTGTGACGATAAAACTTTGTTATATTTTAATTTATATTGTTACTTTATTAGTTGAACACATGGGGGCCTGAAGAAAATTTTCTAGGAGATCATCTCCCTGGTTGCTATATTACGTGGGGGCGCGGTGGCTCCGTGGTAGAGCGTTCACCTCCGGTGCTTGGGGTCCCTGGTTCGATCCCAGCTCGCACCGTGTGGACTTTGTGGTGGACAAACACCATGCTCGTGGGTTTTCTCGGGGTTCTCCCGTTTCCTCCCACTTTCTTCATTCCACCATTTCACTCATCTCTCATCATCACCGTCTCCTTTAGCCTAACCGGCATAACCGTGGGGGCCCAGGCCCCACCCTGCCTCCCCTTTGGGCACCCATGATTCAACCTTCAAATGAGCTATCCATGACAGGGCTTCTTGCGATTTTAACGGTCCGAAAAAAAAAGTATACTTTCTATTCTCAAGTAAGAGAAATATATTTGTACTTTTCTAGTAGTCTTTCTTAGAGATAAAAAATAATAAGTAAATAAACTATTGCATATTGGAGTAGCAATAAAATCCTTGAAGGAAAATCTGTATTGACATCAGCGTTACATTTCATTTCTTTCTGATTATTGATTATTAGAAAACCGTCTTTCATACACAAGCTGCAGTCTGTAGCAAACACACAGACACATATCAAGTGGAAATAAAAAGCCACTGCAGATAGAGAAACTTCTAAGGAACAGTCGCACAAGAACGGTTTTTCTTTCCAGAAGCTTTAAGCAGAAGGGAATAAACCTCTCCTGTCTCCCCTCTTTCACCCTTCTAAAAAATCCCTTCAAACCGCCGCTGGCGACCTGTCATGGAGAAATCGGGTTCAAAATGCAATTTAGTCACAGCCAGACATAGCCCTTCGTTCCCTCCTCACCAGTCCCTAAATCCCTTCGAAGTTCCCCTTAGGACCCCGATTCCATCTGTGCTGCTTATGGTTTAACTGCCGCCCCCTCGCTGTAGCCGTCGGCACGAATAAAGACGACAGAAAAATGACTAAGAAAGGGCGCAATGAGGTAAGAAAAATTAAGGATCTGTAAAGTGTATACTTAGCGATGAACCTGAAGGAAAAATTATCCTTTTATTCACTACAATGATTTTTACAGCCTTTTTAACTGCATCATCTAATCTTTCTCAATCCTTTCTTTTATTTTTCTACTAAGAACATATTTTAACTTTCTAACAAATTTTCAATAAATTTCACCCCGAGAAAATCACTTTTTTTTTTCTCATCTATGCTCTAAGACACCTATTCAACGACAAAACGAAGTCGCTTATAAAATGAAAAGAAACATATTGCTGCACAAAATGGAAACCAAGCTTGAAGCAAATGAAGTTAAAAGAATAAATCCTAATAATGAACGGGAAGAATCTTAGTCTGTGTGTCACGCTAATCTTAAAAGTAAAGTCACTCAATAGATGGCATTATCTGCACTATCACTGTTTTATAACGAAAGTCATTAAAATTATAGGATGATTTGAAAATGATATTTACACTGTACTTTTTCTGTCCAAGATTGATCTTGAATTGCTATTTACACAGTACTTTTTCTGTTCAAGATTTATTTTAATTAGTATTTACACAGTACATTTTCAGTCCAAGATTGATCTTTAATTGCTATTTACACAGTACTTTTTTCTGGCGAAGATTGGTCTTTAATTGCTATTTACACAGTACATTTTCAGTCCAAGATTGATCTTTAATTGCTATTTACACAGTACTTTTTCTGGCCAAGATTGATCTTTAATTGCTATTTACACAATAATTTTTTGTGTCCGAGATTGATATTTAATTGCTATTTACCCAGTATTTTTTCCGTCCAAGATTGATCTTTAATTGCTATTTACACAGTACTTTTTCTGGCTAAGATTGATATTAATTGGTATTTACACAGTACATTTTCAGTCCAAGATTGATATTTAATTGCTATTTACACAGTACTTTTTCTGGCCAAGATTGACCTTTAATTGGTATTTACACAATACTTTTTGTGTCCGAGATTGATATTTAATTGTTATTTACCCAGTATTTTTTCCGTCCAAGATTGATCTTTAATTGCTATTTACACAGTACGTTTTCTGGCCAAGATTGACCTTTAATTGGTTGTGTCCGAGATTGATATTTAATTGTTATTTACCCAGTATTTTTTCCGTCCAAGATTGATCTTTAATTGCTATGTACACAGTACGTTTTCTGGCCAAGATTGATCTTTAATTGTTGCACCAGAATATTTCACACTCTTATAGGAAATCAAAGCCTACCACCATGCCAAACTTGGCTCAGATTGGATAAAGGATTGACCATCCACAACTCGGGAACTAAGACCCTGCACAACAAATTGTTTAACACACACACACATTCATATAGCAGGTCAAAACCTACATCAAATCGGATGAAGGATTGATCAACCGTAACTCGGAAACCAAAATCCTGCACAACATATTGCTTCACATGCACACACCCATATAGCAGGTCAAAGGCTACCTCAGATTGGATGAAGGAATGACCACCTATAAATTGGGAACCAAACTCCTCCACAACATACTGCTTCACACACATGCATATAGTAGATCGAAGTCTACCTCAGATCATATGAAGGATTGACCGCCCATAACTCGGGAATCAAAAGTGTGCACAACATAATATATCACACGCTTATAATATAACAGGTCAGGCTTTACCATCATGCCAAGTTTGATTTTAATCGAGTAAATACTGCAGAACTTTTGCGATATACCGTGCCCTGGATTTTTCAGGGAAAATCAAATTACATACAAAAATTATTCTCAGAGGTACAAGTAACACTGTAAATTACAATAAATTGTAGTTATTTATTCGTTTTCCAACACATTTTAACAACATGTAAATTAGAATATGGCAAGCGTTTTCTGCCTATTGAAAATAAAGATATCTACACAGAGTACCAGATATGAAGAAAAGTAAGAGTTTTGTTTTAAAATAAACTTGATGCCTTTACTTATCCTGCACTGAGAAAAAGAAAATGTAGGTAGCGTGCTTAAAAAGGTAGGTTACATGCGTAAAACCTGTAGTACAACAGACATATAACTGAAAACGCATGTTTTGTAATAATTTCCGTATAAGTGTTCCATCTACGCGTACTTCCCATATGAAACAATATAGGCGATCAGGATCTCACGTACAAATAGACGTATATAACATATGACTGTGGAAAGTAACATAAGTATATGCATGTGATATACGGAAAACTATTAGATTGCAGACATCTTACAACGGCATGATGTAACATCTAAGGGCAGTGCGTATGTAGCATATGGATAACGTGTGCACCAGACTGATTTTTGTAGTAGGCAAGAGGATACCGTATATTTGTACAGTATACTTCTGTCCGTAGAATGGATTTTTCTCAGTGTGGTTTTCACATTACAAACTACGTTTTGCAATATCGTCAAGCTAGACAGCATGCTCAAAAGTGTGTAAACTGAATGTGCAATCATAAAAGGATAAATTTATAACCATTTAGAAGTCTTCGAAGTTAGTATAATAAATTATAGCCACGTGCAACATGCAACTTGATGTACTGAATGCTAAAATTAACAAGCAGGTCTCACCGAGAATTAAATTTAAAAATTCATCATGTATACATCATATACACATCCGTGAAACTGAAAAAGATCTCGCTTTTTTATGTAGTGCCAACTGTTTAACGCTGTTACTATACTCTTTTGTACTTCCACAAAATAATACTTTCTTTTTCTTTTCTTTCTTTTATCTTTTCTTTTTCTTTTTTTTCTTTTTTTTTTTTTTTTTTTTGTTTTCTGCTAGACAAGATATGCTTAAATTATAATAATGAACAATGAATGACATTGACTACGCAGTGGCATAATTTTTTTGTATTACAAATTTCGTCAATGTACCTTTTTTTTTCCTATCTTTAGATTATTTTTTTTCGACTAGTAAGTGTCATCATTGGTAATCTGTGCACTTAATATTTTCACGCTGTGATGGAATACAAAAAAAAAAAAGCAAAAGAAAAAAAGAAAAGAAAAGAAAAGAAAGAAAGAAAGAAAAATGTTGTCGCGCACATGGAAATTTAATTCATGAGGAAGAATATGTATATTGGAAAAGTTTATCATACTCTTTCAATGCATAAGTACGAGTGATTGATGTTTTAAGAAAAGGTACTTCCCTGTGTTTCATTTTGGTGAGCGTAAAGTTCAATTTTATTTTATTTTATTTTGGATTATGGAATTTGTGGCTATGAGCAACACGTCATCGGAGGAAAAGGCATAGAAGGAAAGTTTTAAGAAAGAATTCAAGACAGATGGCTCTGAATATATGAACAACTCGGGCGAACATAATGGTATGTCCAATGGCATATATAAGGGGGGGGGCTTCCGGGCTTACCCCCCAAAATTTTATTTATTATATTAAAGTAAATTAAATATCTTGCAGAAATTTTACATTTCAAGGTCTATTTCAGCAACCCCCCCGAAACAAAATCGTATGTCACATATTCTAATTTACGAATAAACTGGGAAAGAGGATTCAACAGTTGCATGCAATTCAATGAAATGGCACATATCAAACAAGCTTCTACCTACATACTCTTCTGTGGCTCGATCACGACCCATTCCAACTAATAATTCAATTTCATTGGAAGTGGCACTTACCAATTATCTTCACCCATACTGCTTACATTTACTTTTTGAAAAGATTTTGCTAGAAAAGCTAATACATTTAGGCAGTTACATTATAGATATTCCTCTAAGTCAATACGTTTCCAAATCGAAAGCACTCCCCAATATGTTGTTCCTATTCACTAGTGCGGAAAGAAATACAACAACGCCCTGTGTCCCATAAGAGTTGAACTGCAGTTAAATCACTGGACGGTCTTTAGCCATTTTTCTCTCGCATCTAAACTCCAAATTCACACACACACACACACACGTACGCAAACAGAATTTTAAATTAATAATTGTAGAAAAATCTATATGTGACTAAAAATAAAACCAAAGAGTAGCCACAAATAAATTAACTCTATATAATTAAGAGTGTGCATAGATCTCTCATGATTTCGATGAGATCAAACATAATTAAAAGTCATATTCTAATTAATGCTCTTAATTAGTCTAAAAGCGCTCAACAACCCTCCTGCATAAAGTGAAGGAGGACATTCTTTGTCAACTGTCCGAGAACCACTGAGTTATAAAACTAATACTAGCATCATGTGTTGAAATATAAAAGTTACTTCCGTAGAAATTATTATTTTTTATATATATATAAATAACGTGTAAAATTGAAGAGTACAGGGGGAAAAGGGGGAAAATGGGAATTCCACTTTTGGGCAAAATTTAGGATTTCATGCTATGTTGTAGAGCACGCTGAATAGTTTCATTCAATATATCAAAAAGAGGAAACGATTTACGGTTAGCCAGCTATAGCCGTTTAAAAAAAAATTCTTGTGAAATGGAAGAAGGGGCTATCATCATCACTTACAGTGGAAAAAGGGGGATGCCCACTTTCGGACAAAATTTAGATTTTCATGACATCTTGTTCTATCACGGACATGCGTGCAATACAGGTATATTCAATGAATTATAATATGGCAAACGAGTTTAAAATATATCACTCTTGCTCCAGAACCTGATTTTTAACATTCCAATGTCGTTAAACTTGCTTAAGCAACTGCACCTTTTCGTAAGCAATGTCAGATAGTCGTTTATACGACGTTGACTATCAGGTCAACAAAGCCAATGAACCTCCGTACCCCACTTGTTCTTCTTGCCCCATTCTCCCATACTTGGTACTGATTCGAGAATAAAAGTACAATTCCAAAATTGTCGTTGTATGTACAATAAAGTACTAGGTTAAATCGGTTGAGAACAGTTTGAATAGGATGCTATGATAAACACTATAATTATTGGTGTGATTTACAAGATGTTTTCCTCTTTCTTAAAGGGAAGTTGCCTATCTCGGAAAAGAATGGCAGGATCAGCAAGCTTTGAAAGTATTATGCAGCCCAGATGCTCAAACCGTCTACAAAAAAAAAAAAAAAAAAAAAAAAAAAAAAAAAAAAAAAAAAACCAAGGAAGTAATTAACGGAGTAGAAGAGCATAAGAATTACGAAAAAAAAGAAGGCAAAATATTTTTAATAGTATTGTTTATATATTATTAATTATCGCCTCTTTTTTCTATTATTTTACCTTCAATAGACCCTTTTTCCCAGTACAAGCCAAACTTATGACAGTTTCTTTTTTTCTTTCTTTTTTATTAAATCGTTTTCTGAAAAATTAGTAAAAATGGACATCCCCTCTTTTCCCCTTAGACTCGAATTGTATATTCTCGAAATTGATTAAATATAATATTATAGAATTGTCATCAAAGGTAAAAAAAAATCACCAAATTTCAATTATATGATCCTCTTAAATGAGGAAAGGATTGTATTCTTTCACTCTTGAAAGTTATTGTATTTTCAATTGAAATTTCGTTCCCTAGGAAACAAACATGTATCTTTAGAATAAATTACTTATTGCATTATATTTCTTGAACTTTTTCTTGTCAGTGGTAATTCTATTTGGTATATGTTTTTTAATATCGTGTTAAATTTTAGATAGCATTGCAAAGGGGTCCGCAGATCACTTTCCGACTGAACAGGGGGTCCGCGTTATCGGAAAGTTTCAGAAGCACTGCTATAGAGGATAAATGCATCCCTGTTAGAAACTTCTTTCTTTATTCTAGAGCAAAGTAGCTTCAGAGAAGAACATTCTACTTGTGAATGAATGGATTGCGTTAGTCATTGGTTTCGACAGTCAAGGTGGAACCTCTGAGGTAGACTGAGCTGCAATTGTAACCATTGGGAATATACTCACAGTGGGCCTGATTACCAGAAACGTAGCCAAAACTTTCCAACTGAACTTTCGATTTAAGGATCTTAGTCAGATTGATATCATTTCCGTTACAAACTAGTATTTTCTGGCTGTCAAACCTATTTCAATTTGAATGTCAAACTCATTACATTGGGATATTGCACAGACCAAAGCAAAATACAGTTTTCAATCGCGCTCCATTTTCTTGTGCTTGTAGTTATTCTAATGTTTCGAATGGAGTCAACATCTGAAAGTAAGTAAATTTCAACGATGCAATAAATACAATAAACATTGATTGCTATTAAATTATTGAAGTGTTTACAATATCATTTCTTATCCTCACAAAACTAACATATGCACAATTCAAAAGTAACACGAGATCCTACCCTGATACAATTTTCTCCGATTTTTAAAATCCTTTCTTCATTTATAGGCCTATAAAACAAAAAAAAAAAATGGCTGTCCCCGCTTGCCTCATTTTGTTTTTCCAAGTTTATCTGCAGCAACGCATAAATTTGATTTTATGCAATCATTACAAGCATTCTTCTTGTTTGATAGAAAAATGAAATGAAATCTTTAAGTTTTACGTCCCACGGTTATGCCGGTTAGGCTAAAGGAGACGGTGATAATAAGAGATGAGTGAAATGGTGGAATGAAGAAAGTGGGAGGAAACGGGAGAACCCCGAGAAAACCCACGAGCACGGTGTTTTTCCACCACAAAGTTCACTTGGCGGGGGCTGGGATCGAACCCGGGACCCCAAGCACCAGAGGTGAACGCTCTACCACTGAGCCACCGCGTTGTTTGATAGAAAAAAAACAAAAATTTTAGGAAAATGAACTGATCTTGGCCAATAATTAGTTTTTTGAATCAGGGGCCACGAAGTTTTTGAACGGCCCCTAAATCGATTTTTCGTATTTTCTATGAAATAAGCACATCATACCGAGTTAACTGATAGTGTGGGTTTGGCCACACTATATGTAGCTCTCCAGATATAAGACGTACAAGAAAATTTTTTTATGAAATATATTTATTGGATCTTTTGACCAAAAAATTTTAAAAAAAAATATTTATTAGAAAGTAGCATTGAATTAATTTTGGAGTTAATTTATCTAACATTAAAATCAGAGACGTAAGAAACCTCTCAATACCGATGTTTCTTGAGATCGAAATATTTTTATTTTAAGACCACCACACTTGATCCAGTATTCAATGAGAGGGTATTACAAATGGTGGAGTAAAAGAGAAACTGGTTGAGACATTCAGTAAAAAGGAATTATATTATGAGGGACGTGCTAGAGGGTATGGTGGCAGGAAAAAGAGGGATGGGCGGAGACTACAAATAATGGACGATATCAACATAGAGCAATCGTACGTGAAAACCAAGAGATTAGCTGAAGACTGTGGAGCATAGACGCTTCTCAGCTGTGGCAAGTGAGCCGTCAATAATAGTAGAATACCTATAATGCAAGTCTGTTGGGCAACCAAATCAACAGTACCAATATGTTGGGTTCTATAACTTTCAGGTACTTCATAAATTCGTTAGGCAACTAAATTAATACTACTGATGTGTTGGGTTGTATAAGTTAACGATACTAGCAATCGAAGAAATGTTAGTTTGAGAACCAATCAAGACAACCAGCCCTGAACCGAATATATGACTCATAAGTAATGAATGTTGTGAAGGCACTTTTTCCACAACTGTATAATCCACAACAGGAAAGTAACTTTTGTAATTGAGTAAGAAAATCACAAAATAACTCCGTCCTTAAAATATATATATTAAAAAAGCTACACTTTCCGTTTAATTCTCTAAAAAAAAGACGGCTCTCTATGGAAGAAACCTCTATCAAGAAATGAGTTTTTTTTTTTTTTTTTTTTTTTTTACATCTTTACTTCGGATAAATAGTTCTGAAAACTTAAAATTGCCTTTCTTTTCCTATTCTAGAGTGTTTAAGGATGAAATGAAATCGAGAAATAATTGAGTGTTTCATCGTTATGACATCCTTAAAAAAAAAAAAATCACATTTCTCTTTTTTTGCTACTTTGTGATCACTCTGTATAATGCATACTCTGTGGAAATCATTTTATATTACTAAACGATGATGATATAAGTTTATACTTATTCATTGCACGTAAAACAAAATAAAATCCTTTATCACAAACTCCAGATAATTAAAATTTCGCTTATGGCTCACAAGGGACTAATAAAAAAGACGTTTATAAATTAGAGTACTAATATTCCACTAGCCAACAAAGAAATGCTAAAAAAGTTCTTTATATATATATATATATATATACTTCTCTCGTTGGTTATCAAATAAGATTCTATTTTGATGATATATATTTCTTACGAGGGAGACATTTGTTAATCCAATACTGAAATACATCTTGGACGCTGTGCGCCAAAGGGTTTGAAAGAAGCTCAATTTTATGGCTACGCTGAAAGAGATTAAAGCCCTCTACAGATAGACGAAAAGTGGAGGAGGAAATCGAAGACTGATACAAAAAAAGAGGACCAAAAATGGCGTCTGAACTTGCGCTCGCTTCCCATTCCAAAGTAAGAAAGAAGAAAAGAAAAAAAGACAAAACCAACTTTAGCTTGAAAATCACGTAAAGAAAGGCGGAAATTTTGCGATGCGTCTTTCTGTTAGAAAAGAAAACACGTTGTAACAAGAAACGAGAGAAGCGAAATATAGATGGCAGCACGTGTCATACATTGGCCAACTCTGGCAACTGTCCAGCTAGCCAAATCATCCCCTATCACTCTCGCCCATTCCATTTTTTTTCTCCTTCTCATTCCTACACAAACTCTAACCACAATATTGGCAGTCGGGGAACTTTTTTCCTATATCTGTCTCTTTTTTTTCTCCTTTCAGTCTTTGAAGAAACCTCCATGCCAGGAAAGTTGTGCACGCAGAGAAGCGAAAGCATACTTCTAATCTCTTTTATCTGCTACGTTTCCACACGCACGCTGAATGCAACTTGGAAACTCGTTCCTCTTTGCTACTTCTTAATGCCTTTCTTTTGCTAAAATGAAGCTGCAATGTCCAACTAGGATACAACTTAGGAAGAAATTGAGTATCGCCAATGCTGGTCAATGAAATACAGTACAAGTCATTAAGAAAAGAAAATAATTGAAAATGCTCCATGAGCATTGCAAATACGAACTCCAAAAGAATTAGATTTTCTTATTAACTTCTACAGCCTTTATATAAATTGTTTTATGTACTTTATTATTATACTCATTAAACATTTTTTTTATGTATCCATCCATTTATAATTTCCTTTAGTATTAATTTTTTCCACATGTTTCGTTTAAGAGTTCTGTCAAAACATTCTACGATATGTTGTTTTATGGAGACACCTGCTCAAAATGAAGGGTACAAAACTGCAAAATTCGCAAAATATCATCTTTCTATGACTTACGGTTCCCGAGATATGGCTCCTTAAGTCTTCCGAAATCCAAACTTTCTTGGCCAATATCTGGTGAACGGTGGCCAGTTGGCCAGTGGCCACCGGTTACTATTTGGTACAAAAATGTTTACTATCCTCTTAGACATTGATTAATTAACACCAATATTATCTCTCTATGGTTTACAGTTCCCGAGTAAAGGCTCCTTAAATATCTCGAAAACGGGACTTTTGGCCAATATCTTGGGAACAGTAAGAGTGACGCCAAAAATCCATAGCTTTCCCCAGTTAGTTGTTGATACTGTATCGAATGGAGGGCTGAAAATTGAAAACAAAACTCTCAAAGATCAGACACACACAACCCCCCCCCACACACACACACAGAGAGAGAGAGAGAGAGAGAGATAATACAGTAACGAACTCTTTAAGTTCATTGAAAAGTATATACCTTCCTTAGATGTTCACTAAGAAAACTAGTGGTAACTTCGTAAGCAAGAACAGGAAAAAAAATATTTGTGAAAAATCCTTGAAAGTAATGCGTGTAATATATAACGACGAGCCATGCTTTCGGCACTGCCTCTATCGATTCTCGGGCCATGAAGTAAAGAACAATGAATGACTGTTGTGTTATCCCTGCAATGCATACATCCTGGACGACCTGAATAACTGACGGGTTGCCTACCTCATAGGTCCTATGGTTCACTGTACATATACGCACTTATAAATTTTGACCTTCCTAATCCTTCTTGATTTGAAAATCAAAAAGGCTTTGTACGCGATTAGACCTGGTAAAGGTATATCTGCACACCAAATTTGGTGGCTCTAGATGACTTCTTTCTATGCAAAAATCTGATGATAGTAATACATACACACGTTCACTTATATATTAGTACAAATTGATTTCAATTTTAATCCAAAAGTATTCAATCCTTCATTTCCGCATAAGTCTAACGACACTTTTCCATTCAAAGGAGTAACCCTAGGTCTAAGTTATTCTTAATTAAAATCATAGATAACTAGATTAAACATAAATCATTAAAATTATAGATAACTAGATCAAATATAAATTATAGAATTTATTAGTTCCTAACTATAAGCTCCCGTTGTTGCCAGGTCTTAATTCAGAACCTGGGTAAAAGAGGAGGAAGAATGATTCCACAACCATTTCATTATCTGGTGTTTATTCTATGCTGTTATACAAGCCTGCAGCACCATAAACGTACAGACCAAGCGTACTTAGAAGAAAACAGCCAAAAATGTAAAAACATTTTCATATAATCCCGGACCCGCCCCCACCGAGACGAAAATCGAAACAGGTCTTCTTAGTCGATTACGTCTGTAAATATATATCTTTTGGGTCTATGTCATTCCTTTATATATGAAAAGCTTATGACAGACAGACACGCAGGCATACACACATTATGTTATGATTATTAAAGATTAGTTTCAAAAAACAGTTTACCCAAAATAGTATAACTATGTCATAAATCAAACAGAACCATGTTACAGCTAGCAAGGCATGAATATTATACTATTGTGTAATGTCTTATTTATACAATTTTATGTACTACCTAAGAAATCATCCCATGTTAAATATCACTGTCTTTAGCAGTAGAGAAAATCCTATTCGAGAAGACCAAACTGAATCAGGAACCTTCAACCACTATGTTATATATAATCTAACTCATTAACTTCGATCGACGCCATTAAGCTTGCAATTGAAACAATCATCTAATTCCTATTGCTTGTCTGTATTCGTATGGAAAATTTTAAGTTGTTGAGTACCAGGCCGGTAGCCAGCCCAGAAATGTAGGGGGACCGGTAGAAGTTAGAGGGGGCTCGATTCAACCATATTATAATTCGTTTATAATATACGGTGAAACTTTTAGGGGGGCGGCAAAAATTTAGACTCCTTGTAGATACAGGCCTGTTGAGCACCATACTTCGTTAGATATTCATGAACTAAAATTTACATGTTATCTAATGGGAACCGAGAAACTAGTAGCAAAAGATATAAGATCTCCTTAACAATTAAAGAAAACACACATCATATTTTATGCTAATTTAACGGGTATCTTCTCGTTTTGCCTACTAATCTAACTTCCAGTTTACATTATTATCTTCATCTCATCTTGAGTAATTCCGTTTCGCCTACCCTCCCTCGACAAGAAATATTTAGTATCTAAGGGAATCTTATTGCAAAGATTCATTTAGAAGATTCTCTGGAACTTAAAATATGGGCTCTCTGATTCAGACAATTATATAATTCATTTGAAGAACGACTCTATATTTTATGTTACCTTAGCAAAGAGAGACATATTATGATAGTGGTCCAGTACATCCGAACCGTCTCCCCAAACATGTGATCTATATATGCATTTGCAAGAATTTTAAATAATACACTTATTCAGATGAATAATGAGTCTAGAGGTTTGATATTTTTTCTTTTACTTTACACTAAAATGTGTTCATTTTCTATAAATGATAATAATGTATTATATTACATTATTGTTTTTGTATATATTTTAAACAGTACTTAAGACTTTCTGTGCCTATAAGTGCAGAAATAAGTGTTCTTCAACAGAAAATTCTGTGTTTCGTATTCAGGACTATTATAGTTGTCCTCGATAAATTTCAGAAATTAATATTCAGAAATTAATATAATTACACGAACGACTCGGGCAAAAGTAACGTTAAGCGCCACTTCCATTGGAATTTAGTTATCAGGTGGAATGTGAATGTGACCGAACCACGGAACAGTATGTAGGCAGTTTAATTTCGGAAATGTACCTGCAGATGGCAGAAGAAGCTTGTTTGATATGTGTCATTGCATTGAATTGGGTGAGAATGTTGAATCTTCTTTCCCAGTTTACTGGTAAGTCAGAAAATGTCACATACCATAGTGTTTCTCCGATCCGCATATACATAGAATACATGAAAGGGATGGGGAAATACAAATGTAACCATGATGGATTTTATTGTTGGTTACCATTGTATTCACTCTCTCGTCTTTTATGTAGCACTTATTCTGTGTTATATTCAAAATTGAAGAAATAGGTTTTCGCTAGCAACTTTTAAAGTATAATACAACTTTCGTACTTCTTCAGATCAAGTCAAAATAATTTCGCTTTCTAATCTCACATATGTTCTGTTCTGTTGTGAATCGAACCTGGTATCGACTTTATGAACTGAAGTCACATGAGTTAATCACCCAACAGTATATACCATATTTTGTACCTCAATATTACTCATTTAATATTCGGCTTTGGAACACAAAATTATTGAACATGTATGAATAAGAGAATTCGTGTTATTATTAAGTTCAAAATCTTTTATAGACTCGAATTCTGTCGAGGAATTTGAAGCTTAAAATATATAAAACGCTATTCTGCTGTATGGTTGCGAAACATGGTCGCTTACCCTGAAGGAAGAATGCAGACTGAAAGTATTTGAGAACAAGATCCTGAGACGAATATTAGGACCCCAAGAGGAATGGGAGTGGGGAATGGCGGAAACTTTATAACGAGGAACTACATAATTTATATTGTTTACCAAACATTGTTAGGGTCATCAAGCCTAAGAGGCTCAGGTGAGCAGGTCATGTAGCCAGAATGGAAGAAAGTAAGAACGCTTTCAAAGTTTTAGCAGGAAATCCAATCGAAAGAAGACAATTCGGAAGAACTAGGCACAAACGAAACTAGCAGAAACTGGATCCAGTTGGCTAACAACAGAAGCCAATAGAGAGTTTTTGTGAACGTGTCATTGAACTTCCGGGTTCTATAGGCCTTAAGAGTTAATTAGCTAGTACAGTGAGCTTTTACCAGTCAATTCAATATGCGCTTATGTAGCTGGAAATGATATTGTCAACACCTAGCAATTCAAAAGAAACTTCCGGAACTGGTCCAGAGAAGAAGAAGTGTAGTATTTCACCTTGGCAACGTCAGACTGCATAGCTACACCTTCGACGATCTATCAGAAATTGAGAAAACTTGGTTAGGAGGTTTAAATGCCTCCACCGTACAGCGCGGACCCGGTGCCGTCAGACTGTCATTCGTTTCCGTCTCTACAGAATTCCCTGAATGGTGTTACATTACTTTAAAAGGTCTTGGGAAGACCACGTGCGACAATTAAAAAAAAAAATGTATAGTGTCTATAGCGACGTAATTATGGAGTTGCCGAGAAACCAGCAGATGGCTATCGAATAAAATGGTACATATTTGGTGTCCATAATGTTATTTTCAAATCACAGCAAATGCATTATCCATTTTGACCTAAAAAAGGTTCAATACTTTTTAGACAATCAGATGGAGGAATAACAGTTTGACAATGAATATGGAAATAGAAATAAGCCTGTTAAAAGAATAAATTAAAAATGATTTTTAGAAAAAAAAATATTTTCCGCTTCTAAGTGCTAATTACATTTATCTTTAATCACTTTCCTTTGCGATTCCCATGTATTCCTCTTGCGAACTTCCTATGAATCCCGACCCGGACGTCGAGAAACCCTAGTCTAACAAAATACTGAAAGTGAAGATGAAAAAAACGGCAAAATCACTGCAAAATTATAATACCACCTAATTTTACAGTAATTATGTGATATCTTCAGATAGATAAAAGAAAATCGAAATATGGAACAAGAGTGCACTAGACAATATTATTTTGCATAAGGTACCGCTATCACGAGTAACCTAGTAGCTTTTCCTTTGCAGCCATTTAGAAACGCGAAAATAAATGCCGATTTTCTAAATGGCTGGAAATCAAAATCAGATAAGTGAGTCGTGAAACGGTATCTCGTATAAAATAATATTGTCAAGGGCGCTCTTGTTCCACATTTCGATTATATATCATCTATTTGAAGAAATCGCATAATTACTGTAAAATTAGGGGTATTTTAATTTTGGCGTGATGGGCCCCCTTAAATACACCAACAGGCGGGAGGATTATGCAGTTATTATCTTGAGAATGGTGGGTAGTAACACATAGTTTGGACTGGATTTACATAGCCCATCATCCATTAGCTCCTTTCGGATAATGAATCTCTGTGCTTCTGAATCCACACACGAAATAAAATTTTATATTATTAATAGCAACATTGGCATGATGTGGCAACACTGGATAGACATGAGTCGTCCAGTGCCTAGTGTTTTATTGGTTCTTTACAGCACTTTTGTCCCTAAGGACACCACCCCCTTCCACCGTTGTAGGCTTCTTCTTTTTTTTTTTTTTTTTCACCAGCTGTGGTGGGTGAAAACGATTGAGAAGACTCTATCTGATTCAATCCCAAAAGCAATTGAACGGTCTCGGGTTTTGAATATTAATCGTCCAATCTCACTTTTGCGTGGTGCCCAAGGAGATCGCGGGCAAACGGAGGTACTGATAACCCCTCTTAACCATTTTTCACATCTGCCTGTGACATTTTCATTAGCAATCCCATCCCAGCACGCTCCACTCCCTAGACTATGTTTTATATATATGAGAAAAAAAGGGAAAAAAAGAAAGGAAATCTAATGATCTTCTGAATGCAATTAACAGTCAATTAATTAGCCAACACTCTCTCTCCACAATGTTATCGCTGTTGGAGGGATTATAACAATGCATTTCTTAACCAACCTAATATCTCTTTGAACTCATAAAACACTTACGGCCGTGACCTCAGAGCCAAACATACGAGTCTTACGTTATTCTCACAGATATATTCATTCTTCTAGACCACACTGAACGATCTTTTTAACTTAAATTCAAAAAAGAAGTAAGGAAAAATATTTGAGCGTGAAGTTTACCACTGTAAAAGTCCCATATTTTCTTTATCCTTATACAGAGGAACATAAACTCGACGAAGTGATATATTAACTTACAGTTCCGCAACCGCTTTATTTGTTCTGAAATTTGTTTACATATGGAGTATTTGTTGTCCAGTAGCCAAATGGTTCACGACGTTGCATTTCGAGCGCGTAGCTCATGGGTTTGATTTCCAGCAGGAACACAAAGATATATCCATCCAGCACCATAACGCAATTGGACTGCTAATAATACTTGAATAACAGGTAGAAATCTCAAGCTTACGATGCCAGAAATGATAGTGATAGCAGCCGATGTGGTGATCACACATAACTACAGGACAAGTAGATCGCCAGGGAGTTATTCTGTATGGAGTTTAATGTCCACTTTTATCGGCAAGACTAAATGCGACGTCGACCCATAAGTTAATGTAAAATCCAAAACGTATTTTTTCCCCGGGATTTTTTTTTATATAATAATAAAAACAAACTAACCAGTTAGTCACGACGAAGGTATCTTTTTTTTATAAGACAGTTTAAGAAGTCACCAGTGTAAAGTAACGATTCTAACCCATCAGAGACAATCCCCGAGTTACAGCCGCCATAGGCGATCGCGTCAATAACTACAGATTTATACTAAATCCAATATTTTAACAAATGCAAAGCTGTATATCCCCCGGTTATATATAGACTCAATTCAAACTTTTAAATAATTTCCAATATCATTTTTTCAACTCGTTTATATTAAACTGCAATTATGGTATATGGTACAAAATCTGATAAATAAGATTCTGCTTGCACTCAATCGAAAGTAGTGACGTCATTCAATTACCTCAATGACTTTGCTGCCATTCCGCTATTTCTTAGCGTGTAAGCTTTTGCCTTTGCGTTCTTATGTAACACCGAGGTTACGAAGGTCAGAACTAACTATTAACCTGAGCTCGGAATAAAATTATCTTCAATGCAGCTGCAGTTGATGGATGCAAAAGACCACCATAAAAGATTAAGTTTCACAGTATAGGTTAGAGTTACAAGACGAGGCGAGACGAGAGAGAGAATTTTCGTGAAGAAGAACGAGACAAGACACAAGTCTTCTGATACAAATAGGAATACTTTCCAAGACGAGACATTACGACACCTTTTCAAAATGAGTCAGACTCAACTCGTGTCTCGTAGGCAACTGGTCGTTTCCCACCACACAATCTAGCCTCGGAGATATTTGAATTACAAAACCACACTATCGGTCCCCACCTACCAGGTTATAATTATATTCGTATTTGAATTGGAATTTGCAGTATTGTATTTTTAAATAGGCCTATATAAAATAATTTATGTCATATTTACTGATGCAAGCTGCCGAAGGCGGCGATAACTCAAGGGTAGGGCTGCGTCAAACGATTGCATTTGTAGAAACGTATAAAATAATTTAGTACGAGACACCCAAGGCGACTATAAGTTGTAGAAATAAGTAAGGTACTGTTAGGCATTAGGGCTTGTCTTTGGTTTGTTATAAATCATACAATGCTTTTAATCGAAACATGCAATCACTTACCAATAAGCAAAGGACATACAGTAATACTAATATGCGACTACATACCTGTAAATAAAAAGAAAATTCAATTAAAATCAAATTTTTATAACTTTACAATATATTTCAAATATTTGATCTAAACAGGTGCAAAATGGGTATGAAAATTAATGGAGGATCAAAATTTAAGCTTCAGTTTTGTAATGTTTTTTTTTTAATTATTATTCGACAGTAACACTTGTTTGATGTCAAAATTTCCGTCACATACAGGGTACGTTCACAAAGTTTCAAGACTGGTCTCAGAATAACAAATGTATTACATATTTTTGCACAGCAAATTGAAAGTCTTCGAAATATGACCCTTGGGCATCAATACACCGCTGCCAGCACCGAGCCATTGCTCATAGGCTCCCTGAAAGTCTTCGCGCGCAAGGCCGTGAAGAGACCTCGTCGAAGCCGCGTGGACCGTGGAGACGATTTAAATCATAAGTTTTATTTTTCGGGCGTCCAGCATACTTGTTGACGGAAATAAGGTGAAAGAGGAGTAGGCGAAACATATTATGAGTTTTCAATTATCGACAGTCTAAGTGATTGGTTCTCCCCACCATTTTTGCCTCATTGACGATTTAAGGGCATGATCAGCGGTTTGAAAATCCCAGCTCGACTGCGGACGTTCAGGATATGCAACTTGCTTCTGATTGTGATTTTTGCAAGAGGACTATAATTCTGATTGAGTTCCGCAGTCAGTTTTACTGCATTCGGTCTTCGGTCCTTGGTGAGAATTGTCTTGAATGCTCAGTAATTCATGTCATTAACGTTTCTTTTCCGTTCATATTGCTCTTCGCAAATATTGTTTTGCCATGAGTTCTGTAGGCCGTCATTACGTTGGATGATGTTTCTTGTAACGCACCTAACGCACTGGCTAGACTACTAACCGCGCATCCACAACATGGCTTCTTTAAAACTTACAGAGAGGTAATCCATTTTGGATCACCATTGTTTGCCAGCTTCAACGGACCCGTTCTATCACGTCTAACGTACTGTGTAGATATAGAGTACACGCATCTTCATTGTTACCATCTCTCACATCTTTTTATGTTGCTAAGGACAAGTGTTTCAATTATTTTGATAACTAATTGTATATACGTCTTATTGTACTGAAAAGAAACTGGACAAGTTACATCTTTGATGCCATTTGTTTTTCTTATAAAAGGTGAATAGTGGGTTTTCCCTTGTGTACTCCCGTGTCCTCCCGCCTTCTCATTCCATAAATTCTTCCAGTATCATTCACTTGCTTTAATTATCGTCTCCGCTAGCCTAAAGAGAATAAACGTGGGACGTTAAACTGAAATATTTCATTTCATTTTCATAAAAGTCGAATGTTGAATATGTATAGAAAATGGAGGGATGATTTACTGCTGCCTTAGCAATGTTAATATAGATAGAAAAAAAAAAAATAAAAAGTGACCAGATTTTTGTTTGAAAAACGATTAACTATACAACCACAGCAAGATTTCCTTTAAAAAAAGAAATAAAAAAGACCCACAGTGAACACTAATACATGCCCATCACCCACAACCCTTTACATTTTACATGAGGCCATCTCTCGAAAGAGTTGCCCTTGCTTGGTACTCTCAAACGCAACCTCATTCCCTTGGAACCGAAGCAATGAACATCGTACTGAATACAGACAAATATCAAGAGGTTTCGCCATGATCATCTCATGTGCTGAAATATTCACAACCAGGCTTCGGTTAAAAAAAAAAAAAAAAAAAAAAAAAAAAAAAAAAAAAAAAAACCTCATGCATATCACAAGCAACGCTTCCCAAGTGAGGTATGCGACACAAAATCCAGCTTTGGACACTTCTTTTTAGTCTTTTATTTGATTTGCTACCCCGTCCGACACCATAACCAATGCAAACTAAGTAGAACGTGTTTATTTTCCTGGAATCTTGAATAAATTGTCTTTTAATCGAGAAAATATTAAGATGTCCTGAACATAATTTAGAAACGTCTCAGTCTGTATGTCAGGAAAATCCTAATAATAAACAGTCAAGCTAATAGATGTCGCTACTTACGATATCGATTGCCTATCTAACGCCAACAGATGTCGCTAGCATGCATAACAAAGTCATTGAGTAATTCCATATATTCGACCTGAAGTTTGGTGTGGTTGGTCGGAAAATTTGAAATATCACATTTAATTTCTTTAATGCATACAATTATAAAGTTTTTAATTAAAACGTGAGTTTCGTCTCACAGTGTAAAACTACAGTAGACTTCCGAATTATAGGAATTCAATACTCAAACTTGAAGTAATGCATTTATAACTACTTCTTGCAATAGGTAGTAAGATTAGAGATAGAACATATTTCTCAAACGCTGAATTCATATCAAGAGCCATTACTCGCTATGCCTTACTGTTTGTCTTCTATGATGATAAAGGCTGAAACTGGAAATCATTACTATCCACACCCACATTTCGAAAACTTCCAGTCGTTTTTCATCATTTCTCCATAATGTTCATGTTTCTGTCTCATACAGTGCAATACAGAGTCCGCCAGAAAAAAAATGTATATATATATATATATATATATATATATATATATATATATATATATATATATATATATATATATATATATATATATATATATATATATATATATATTTGTCATTCTGTATCAGCATACTGTCATTGACATTTGTTCTGAAATTTAAGTATGTTGTAGTATGGTTTCTCGCCCAACAGATGTCAGTACTGTCAATTGTTTTCATAGTATGATTTTTGCTCAACAGATGTCGGTACTGTCAGTACGGTTAATGAGATAAGAAAATGGCGGGAGCACGCTCGAAGTACAAGCAACGTAAGTACGTCTTGAAGTGTTTTATCAGGTTTCCTCCCCGTTCGCCAGATCTTACCCCCATGACTTCTTCTTGTGGTGAACTCTGAAAGATGAAGTGTATCGAAGTAAGCCGCACACGCTCGAGAACCTTTACCAGAAGATTACAGAAGCATGTGCATCGATCACCGGTCTCCGGTTAAGCGCTATAGCTGCAGCAACCGCTCGTCGTTCTGTTAGGTGTTTGGCCGCCAACGGCCAACATTTTGAACATCTAATGTAAACATATGCTTACTTGAAGGTTTGTAACACATGTTTGAACAATAATTAAATGCAATTAAGAAGTATGATATATAGTTTTTATTTCTTAAACAGTGGAAAGATTTTTCTGCTGGACTCTGTACTTCACACGAAGCATTTTATGAGTTTTTTTTTCTCAACTCTTTGTTCAAGGTCCCACAAAATAGACTTCTCTTTTTCCTAAAGGATTCTTTCGACATTCCAATCCTTGCTTTTATTTCACGTTCACACTTCATATCATCACTAATAATACCACCCAGGTATAAAAAAAAAAAAAAAAAAAAAAAAACTAGCCATCTGTTCTATTTTCTCCTCTCCTACTTCTATATTTGACACCGACCGCTTTCTTCCATACAGCTTGACTTTTAACTTTCCAAACATTTAATATTATTATTCAATTGAGCTAAATTTATCATGGATTACTTTGGTCTAATATGGAACAATTGTAGTGGATAAGACTTTAAAAAAAAACGGAAGTTGAAACATAAGGACCACTCTAATATAAATACATGTGCAGCTCGGATGAACGTACGGTAAGCGCCTCTTCGTGTGAAATTTACTAATTAGTTAGAATGGGTTGTGATCAAACCGCAGAAGAGTATGCAGGTAGTTTTCTTTTTATTTTAAGAAATGTACCTGCAGAAGGCATGGTATGTTTGTTTTTACATGTCATTACATCGAATTGTATGGGAATAGTTATCCTTATTTTCCAGACCATTATGTTCACCTTTCATATATACAACAAGTCTTTCATATATACATAAAAGTTCAATTGAAGGGGTTATACTTACATATGTCAGGGAATTGTTGGAACTGGTTCATGCTAAGGCAAGAAAAAATATTTTTTTTCAATGCACCTTCTGCATTTGTTCCGTTAGAAAGACTAACAACATAAAATAAGATAATAAAGGTTATACATTTTAGTCGATTCATTAGTGCAAATCGCTTTAAACTATTTACTTTAATTAATTATTTTTTAATTTAATAGAGGTGGACAAAGGTTATTCTTACCCTCACCTATATCAAACTAATTAGCACTTCAACTCACTGTATTGCGCTAACGTTATTACTTTGCTGATTGACTTCGTGTGTACAAATTGGTATTCAAATAAAATTTCAGTCTAGCTAAAGCAATCACACAATCAATAACTCTATAGAAATAAACATATCGTTCAAATCATTTCTATTAACTTTTTTTTTAAAGAAAAAAATAAATACATTAATTGAATTTCATGTTCAATTAGAGAAACATCTTTCCAACTCCGTTTTTGCAAAATGACAAACACGTTTTACAAAATGATTATATGATGTGTGTTTACCATGATTTGAGTCATAGACTCTATATCATATGAAAAGGATATATCTCATCTGAATTATGGTTACCGATTTTTCATTTTACACGCTTTTCTTTCATTTACAATGGTACAACCAAGAGATCAATTCTTGTAACTTTAATTTATCTAATTTTGCGACGTCATAGGATGATGAAATATAGAACATCCTAAGAAGTCGGTTCATAATATAAAATTCCATTGTTACTTTCGTATATTTCTATACATTTATATGCCTTTCAAACTAAGACTGACTTTACTAGGACCGTAGAAAGATGGACCGTATCTCATCCTGTAACTTTAATGTTACTCCCTTCCCAACATTATTCAGTGATTACATTTACCACAATGATGAAAGTCAGGTGACAATGTTATATTCTATTGTTGTTTCCATATATATCTATATATTTATATGTTTTTCAAACTAAGTCTAACTTTAGTTGGACCGTACAGATATGGACTGTATCTCATCCTATAACTTTGATTTTTACTCATATTTCAACGTCATACAGTGATGAAATTTACCACAGCGACGAAAGTCAGAAGATATTATAATATCCCATTTTTAACTTTTCACATTTCTATATATTTCTACGTATTTTTAACTAAAACTAACTTAGAACGTACGGAGATGGACCGTATGAACCTATCTCATCCCGTAACTTTAATTTTACTCATTTTCTAACGTCATGCAGTGATGAAATTTACCACAGCGACGGAAGTTAAATGATAATATAATTTTCCATTGTTACTTTTGTACATTTCTATATATTTATAATCATTTTTTAACTAAAACTAACTTAGAACTTACGGAGATGGACCGTATGGACCTATCTCATCTTGTAACTTTAATTTTACTCATTTTCTAACGTCATACAGTGATGAAATTTATATATATGCCTTTCAAACTAGGACTAACTTTACTAGGATCGTAGAGAGGTGGACCGTATCTCATCCTGTAACTTTAATGTTACTCCCTTCCCAACATTATTAAGTGATTATATTTACCACAGTGACGGAAGTCAGGTGACAATATAATATTTCATTGTTGCTTCCGTATATATCTATATATTTATATGTTTTTCAAACTAAGTCTAACTTTACTTGGACCGTACAGATATGGACTGTATCTCATCCTATAACTTTGATTTTTACTCATATTTCAACGTCATACAGTGATGAAATTTACCACAGCGACGAAAGTCAGAAGATATTATAATATCCCATTTTTAACTTTTCACATTTCTATATATTTCTACGTATTTTTAACTAAAACTAACTTAGAACGTACGGAGATGGACCGTATGAACCTATCTCATCCCGTAACTTTAATTTTACTCATTTTCTAACGTCATACAATGATGAAATTTACCACAGCGACTAAAGTCAGGTGATAATATAACATCCCATTGCTACTTTCGTGTATTTCTTCATATATGTAGAAATGTATGCAAATGATCTTCATTCATGTAGCGCACACAAACTAATGCACATTTAAAAGAATTCATACATTTCGTCAATTAACTATTGTTGGTTTTAAAGTTCTCAACAAAAACCTTTATTCAATGTATTCAGCATTGTTAAGGCTGAGTAATGTTATCCATTGTTGAAAATATGAACAATTAATGTTAAAAATATATACATTACATTGCTGTAATTAACGCTAGTATTGACAAGTTTCTTAACGTCTAAAAGCTGTATGTATGCTCCAATGCAGCTGACTGAAAAGAACTTGTTAACCAATGCTAATATAAAGTCTTCCGGCTAAAAAAAAAAAAAAATATCAACAGATAGTCTTTAACAAGGTAACAATGCCTATTACGGCAGGAGATTGTTATGAAAAGAATGGTGCTCGAATTATAAAGACATCGTTAGTAGTAGAAATAGCTCGTTCCCTTTAGCAAGAATGAAGCAACACACATACACACACAATGAAAAGGAAACATTGAATCAGATGGCACCGTGAACAGGCAGATATGACAACAGGAGGTAAGGAAATTTGTTTAGCAGGCGACTTGGCAAAATTAAATTCCTTTCCAATTTTACGGCTAAGAATATGACAAGAGGGTCTACCAAATACTGGAGAGCAATAATATTGTAAGAGCCAATTAGAGGGAAAGTGATGTGGGAGGTCAGGGGTTCTACTTTTCTCTAATCGATAGGTTAATTTGCCAAAAAGTAGGGGAGATTCGCCCCATGTAAAATCTAACCAAAAGAGCCCCAGGATATAAGGCTACAATATTCCCCCTCTCGTGGCTGCAATCTCGAAACAGCCATATAAAGACCTTCCAACAGTAATTGAGTTTCTTCCTATTTGTCAGATACAGAAGAGTCATCCTCCGTCGTTCGCAACAGCCTTCGTCATTTCCGGTCCATATTTCTAGTCCCTCTTGCTTTTGCTTTTCTCAAAAAAAAAAAAAAAAAAAAAACTGACTCATCTATGTCCAGAGCCCTTGTGAAAGCTTCAGGCAGTCGGAAAATGAAGAATTCCAGCGACACGAACTTCTCTATACGACGGAAAAAGTTCGGAGAATGGGAAGAAAACGAGCAGACACAGAAGGCCCTCGGTCAATAGTGACCTTTCAAATCAATGAAGGCGCGATACCTCATTCCAAAACAAGGGGGAAAAATGGACATCTTTGATGCCAAGAAGACGGTCCTCAGGAAATAATATCTGGATTATTCTCACACCATATAGTATTCTCCACAGAACGATTCTTACTCAAGAAGGACAATACTTCTGCAGAAACCCATCTCGCATTCCATACAATGACCGAAAACAGTTTAACCGTTCTGAGAACGTCAGCAGGAATTTTTTTTCACTATATTTCAGGTAATTTGGTGAGGTTTGGTCACATTTTAAAGGAAATATTTCTGTAGCATACTTCTATCATGTTTTGAAGTATTTGAAATATGATGTCAATACTATAATTTTATTTCTTAATACAATCAATGCGAGACAGAAAGTTTTACTAAAATACGTCTGACGCAAGTTCTTGCATACATAGAACTCATATTGCCATTACTCAATAAACACAAATTAATGTGAAAACGATATTGAAGTAACGAAAATGATTACGTAAATTAAACGCCCACATCATTCTTAGATATCAAATTGCCAAGGCACTTAAAACTGTAAAAAAAAAAAAAAAAATAAATAAATAAAAAAAAAATAAAAAAAAAACAGTTCGACGTCCTACGAATGTGCCCGTTAAGCGAAGGGAGGCTGATGATTAAGGCAAGTGAATGATGATGGAAGAATTGGTGGAATGAGAAAGTGGGAGGAAACGGAAATACCCCGAAAAGACCATGGATACGATGTTGTACACCACGGATTTACTTGGTCGAGGATCGAACCATGGACCCCACGCACTAGAGGTAATTTATATAACGCATTACTCTAAAGTATTGCGCTTTTGTAGAAAGCCATGATAGACCACAATATGTGAGCTCCGTCCATAAAGCCACGATGGGCCATAACATGCGAGGTCTGTCCATAAAGCCACGATGGGCCACAATATACAAGGTCTGTTCATAAAGCTACGGTGGGCTACAATGAGAAATCTGTCGTTAAGACCACGATGGGTCACAATAAGATATAAATTGTGGTTAGCATACTGGACAGACCCCATCGCCGTTATTTCAAGCTTTCTCGACCTAAATAAAAATGAAGCTCCGTCGTCACTCTGTGAATAGCGTACGCGCCTTTTTTGTGGGTGACCTGGGTTCAATTCCTGGTGGGAGGTTCTTATGATATAGATCCCACGTTATGCTGTAGATCCACGTCTCATTTAGCTTAGCTGCTGAATGGGACGCTAAATTGCAATCTAATCCAAATATGAAATATTTAGCTTATACGCTTATTACCTTCTAGGTAAAACGATACGGGTGATACGAATACGCGAATAGGTTGGTGGAATGAAGATGTGGGAAAACAGGGAAGAACCGTGAGAGAACCCAAGCACAATGTTGTTCATCACAAAATCATATGACTTGGGATCGAACCAGAAGCACCATGCATCAAAGGTAAGTGCTCTTCCATTAAACCACCGTGCCATTCTTTGCAGATCAGAGTTCGATATATATCTTAATTTAATTAGTTATCTTACAATGAGATAGTACCGAAAATGGCAGACTATCTCGGGAATTGGGCCTGGAATCATTATGCTAGTCACTGGATACAGCCTACAAAGTATCAACATGGGATAAAAAGAATATTCAGTGACAGCATTCTGATGTATTTATTCAGAAGGTGGACAAGCAAAGAGGATGTTAAAAGCCAGACACATTCATTTCCCACCACACGTCATTCGCGGCGTAAGTTATCTTCATGCAGCACTGGTTTGATGCATTAAGAAGAATTTCTAGATGCGTCCCTTCTGGAAACCATACATTATAATTAGTATGGGGAAGCGAGTTTCAACTTCCACACCCACACAAATTCTGCAACTACTTCCTTTTTATTCGTATTTTTTCCTCTTTTTTTCAGATAGTATTTTTTTAACGCTCCTCCAGGGCCTCCTGACGGAGGAATGCCTCTAGTAGCGAAGAACCATTGACTCCCTCATCACGGAACCTCCACGCGAAGCAACACAATGACCATTGTTTGCAAATGAGACCGCCGGAAACGAGAGAACGTGACGCTGTGGCCCATACAACAAGAAGCGCGTCTGTTCGATTTTTCGGAAACGGTATAGCTACCCAAAGTTTTCAAACCTTGTTGCAAGTTTGATCGATTTTGTTGAGTGAGAACACTTCTATACTTAGTCACAAAAAGACAAACTTCTCTCGCCTCCAATGAAAAGTTTTCGCAAAACTTTGTTTGCTATTCAACATCATTTCAAGATGCAAAATGAAGTCCACTGTCCCGCACTTCCACAAATCTTATCAGCATTATAGCCATATTCAGAAGAAGATATCAAAAGTTTGTTTCTCATCCTTATAGATCCACTAGCACGACAAACTACCTTCCCCCATTTCGTATGGTTTTCAAACAGTGCCACAAAAGGATGCAATGTAGTTTAATTCAGTTATAAACTTTTAAGAAACCTCATCAAGTCCTTCCCGAACTTTTCCACTGCTACAATTTATTTTTATTTTTATTTAACTAACTCTATGGCCTATGGAACTCGGAGGTTGAAGGCCGCGTTCACAAAAGCTCTCCATTGATTTCTGCCCTTAGGCAGCTGGATCCAGTTTCTACTTTGTAATATTATTTCTGCAAGATCCATCTTAATGTTGTCCTCCCATCTGCGCCTAGGACTTCTAATGGTCGATTTCCGTTATGCTGCTCCGTCAAGTTGAAGAGTTGAAACATGTTATATTGAATCCCTATGTATCTTTCCTTCATTTTTTTTCAGATAGCTAATATTTTTGTACAAAAATCTTGGAATAATGACATTTAATAAAATATAATACACTAATAATAAGATAACATAAAAGTAAGTATGTGAAAGTTAAGAAGTAAGAAAATTACTACACAACCCAAATACTATTGTTTCAACACTGCTACATAGATAATCTGAAATTGACAGTTTGCTATTCGCCATATGATGAAACTGCAACATGAGAATTAATTGGTGTATTGTCTATCGTTCGTTTCCTTCCCGTGCATGCATACAGCGTGATTACCAATATTTGAATAACAAATATTATTCTATAATTAGAAACAACATTCGTTATTGACTTGTCGTGCGTACTTCGCTGAGCATAAAATTATTTCAACTCTAAACGTAAGAGTGTAGTGTGCAGAAGTAGGTGGATTTGCATCATAAAAGACACGAAACGCCATCAGTTCATTTGAAGTAATTGTGAAAAGTTGTCAAATGTCTAATTTGAGCTTAAGTAACAATGTGAATTACAAATAAACGGAATTATAATATTTAAGTCTATCGAAGTCTATAAAACAAATGTACGAAGAATAGTAATCGGTGGTTTCTGTGTATTGTTTTCAAAGTTGAATTGAATTATCAATGCAATATGTATTATTGTTCTTCCTTAACAGATGTCTCTAGTCTCGTGACTGTAACATGTGACGTATGGTAGTGAAACAAAATGGCCGGTGCACGTTTAGAGGGACTTCTCGCTTTCTGTTATTATTTTTCCTCCATGCAAAGCAATACTGAATCCGGACTTTGTAGCAAATTTTTACCACTTTCAGTTTTAAAAGAGATCAAAATGGAGATTGAATATATTCTTAGAAAGTTGAATTGATTCAGAAATATAAATAAACAAAAGAAAAGAAAAGAAAAATATCTCTTACCGATTTTGTACTTTGGTTACCAACGTCGAACCGGAAATGTTTGAATTTTCCTACTTCTGATTTGAATAGAGAGTTAATAGAGTAGAAGATATTCTTGGAACACCAAACCGAACTAAAATAACCAATTCTCGCTATCTAACGCATTTACTCTGAAATTTTCGGACAGACAAACAAATGACCGGACAGATGGATATAGCCGTTATGTAAGGTTCTTCATCCTTATGCGCAAGGTAGTTTGTAAGTCTTAAAAAAAAAAAAACAATCAATGGATGTGTATTGTCACCAAGATGGATAAGATCTAGAGATGGCGCGAGTCAATGAAAACTTGACCCATGACCCACTGACACACCACTCATCGTGACCTACTCTGACCCAAGACCCACCATGATACATTACTTACCATAATACAATCTGACCCACCACCCACCAAAACCCATTGTCATCAACTCTGACCCATGATACACGACTTCCTCTCCACTGACTAAAGAGTTCACACTTATAATAAAACAAGACTGTGAAATTATGACTAATTTGAATTGCTAAGGTCAATCGCTCAAGCACTGCTGTTACAATACCGGAGGGTCTGACCTTTACGATATAAAATAGTAAAGTGTTTGTCACGGGCCATATTATAATGAATTTCAATTTAGTTATCATATATAATTATTTCTTTGTTGAATTACAGATACTTTTCAGTAGAAAATAGGATGAAATTTAAAAGTCTCACATGAAGGTAAATAGGCTAACGCAAAAAAAAAAAAAGTGTAAAATGCGACAGTGTCGAAAGCGAAGTGTCGAAGTTCTACTGCTATTATTACAATTACCAATATCAATATCCAAAAGTACCTGAAGTTCTTTTTTCACTTAGGTATACTCATCTCAGGTAAATAAAACAGAAACAAGCGGAAAAAGGAAGAAAAATGGAGGCCTTGAAAGTAAAACGTAGACAAATTTACCGGTGTTCAGAAGATGTTGTCTACAATGCACTGAACAGAGTGGATCGTAGCGAGTCGGTGGCTCATGGTAAGTCGGGGTGAGGTCACAATGGGTGGTGGTGTCGCAGTGGGTCACGTTTGTTGACCCACGACCCGCTGACCTACTTCATCTCTGATAAGATCAGAAATGAAACAGTTTATGTTATGATAACTCCAATTTCAAAAAAAAAAAAAAAATGTAACTATAGGAAACATTATAATGGTATAATTACATGAAGAGAAGATATGAGAATAACATAAGCAAGAGAGTGGTGGGGAAAATATGTGATAGACACACGGACCTGAAAGAAGAGAAGTTTCCAGGAAATGATTCCTGTTACTCACATGACAATACGAGACGAGACAATAAATAAGGTTTGCTCGTTAAGTCTCGTCTCGTCTCGATTATCAAAGGATTTTTTTTCTCGTCTGGTCTCGATTCGTGGAAGGATTTCTCTTCTCATTTTGAAAATTAATGAACAAATTGTATACATTGATTTCCTTCACAATTTCTTCTAGAAGCTGAATTTCTTCCCCGTCACGAGAAGTGCATGAAGGTTGCAATCTGACAGCATTCAAACCACATTTATTATAGGAGTATATTGTGTAAGGAATGACTTACTCAACATCAAATGTTAACAAATGCTCTCCATTGTGTTCGTACAAACATTGTATCAATTTAAAGTTTTATACCATGAATTCTGTAACACTAAAACAGTGTTTGAGATCTAGAAATTGGGTGAATTAGTGTTGTTTACGAGACTTGAAAAATTCTGGAGCGAGAATCGAGATCGGACGAGGATTCTTTTTTTCCGTGGGCAGATTTAGAAATAATGCGTCGAACGAGGAATATTGAGACAAGTCGACAGAAATGTTGACCCTGCATAACTGGGTGAAAACAATGTAGAATAAGATTACTATTTTAATAAATATTAAATCTTACCAAAGCAACACTTATTATTATTATTATTATTATTATTATTATTATTATTATTATTATTATTATTATTATTATTATTAATCTGTATATTACAGTATCATCCCCTTTATCAGACTATTAGAATAAGCGTATACAATTTAAAGCTACAGCTATTTATAATTCAAACAAATGAAATACATATAGTTGTAAAGATATTGTCCATGATTTGAGTTTTTATGTTTCTAACCAAGGGTAATCTTCAATTTATATTTCAGCACATTTTTAATACGATGATTGAATTAATGTACAACCTCGATTGCGTATAATCTAAAAACCAGAAGTCTGTATACTATATCTCTCAAGCTTGTATAGCAGGTGACAGTGTACTATTATGCAAAGATTGACCCCGATTGCATGAGTTCAGTGTATGTGTTTATTTAAAGGTTATCAGTTTGACCTGCATGTATGTATGTACCATATATCGAGCACTGTTGATCAAATGTCAAATAGTTTAAACTAATCGAATAAAACTGTTCTCAAGTAAGGTTCTTACTTATAAAATGTTTGAAATTTCTTGATAATTAATTTGATAACTGTTTGCTTATTTGTTTGAAAGATAGAGAAAGAGTGAATTTGTTCCACGTAAATTGATAATATCCTGTATGCTATGCAGCTCCGTGCGTTTCTGGAGTATTTTGGGTTGCTTAGCAAATAGCAACAAGTATTTTCATAGTAGGAATCATCTTTTCATTTCCTGAAAACGAAATGAAATCTTTAAGTTTTACGTCCTACGATTATGTCGGGTAGACTAAAAGAGACGGTGGGGATGAGAAATGAATGAAAGGGTGGAATGAAGAATATGGGAGAAACGAGAGAACCCTGAGAAAACCTACGCACACGGTGTTTGTCTACAACAAGACCAACATGGCGCGAGCTGGGATCGAACCAAGGACACCACACCAGAGGTGAACGCTCTACCACTCAGCCACTGCGGAACATTATTATTATTATTATTATTAAGTCGTGACAAGCCAGGCATATTAAAGCTTCATAAAATCACAATCGAGATAATTTTGTAATACGTACTAATTTGTACGACTTTTCACAATTTCAAAATAATAATAATAATAATAATAATAATAATAATAATAATAATAATAATAATAATAGCAGTAGCAGTAGTAACAGTAACATATTACTTTTTCTTTCGAAATTCTTTCTCAAAATTTGACCGCTCATAATTCGGGAATCAGGTCTGCGCAATATATTCCACACTCTTATAAAATCAGGTCAAGGTTAACTACTATACCAAATTTAATCCCAATCGGATGGGTTTGATTGAGCTCGTACGATGTATAGTTTCCTTGATTTTTCATGGAAAAAACAAATGAAGAACAAACATAAAAGAAGGTTACTTGTGATTACCAATAAAGAAAAAAGAAAAGATCCTTAGACCTTTAAATTCGATAGTTTTCGGATGATTTTAAAACAGAATGTCTAAATTTAGGGAAGAAAAATAGAGCCGGTTTCTCTCTTTAAAAAAAAAAAGAAAGAAAACTTTCTTACTTCGAGAAAACCTAGAAGAAAGGAAAGATAAAAACCATCAGACAAAGCAAGGGAAAAGAAGGGAAATTCCCCTCCCCCTTTCGTTTTCAATAATCCAATATTTTCCCCTTTTCCATACCCTACCCCTTCTCCTTCAGACAGTAAGTTCGACGATGCCTGACTTCCATAAAGTGACGTTCCCTTCAATCCATCATTCAGGACGTCACTCGCTAGATGCGGGATTGTTGCAAAAGGAGGGGGCGAGAGAAGAAAACTCAAAGTGAGGAGGGGAGGATGTTGTACCAGTTAAGTCAGAAATCGTTTCCCGTCTACGCCACTTTCCTTTGGGGGATATAAAACAGATATTCATCAGTTTCGAAGCTTCCCGTACCTAAGGGACTACCTACATCATGAAGAACATCAGAACCAATACAGAAAGAACAATATACAGTATGGTTTCTTATAACCGGCAGACAATTAACAGCCAATACCAAAACAATAGCACTTTGATATTGTTTGTCGATTCGCCTCGAGCACACAAGTCCAGGACTATCGCTTCACAAAATAGTTCACGGGGGGCGTGGTGACTCAGTGGTAGAGCGTTCACCTCCGGTACTTAGGGTCCTTGGCTCGATCCCAGCTCGCGCCGTGTGGACTTTGTGGTGGACAAACACCGTGTTCGTGGGTTTTCTCGGGGTTCTCCCGTTTCCTCCCACTTTCTTCATTCCACCATTTCATTCCTTTCTCAATCATCACCGTCTGATTTAGCCTAACCGGCATAATCGTGGGACGTAAAACTCAAAGATTTCATTTCATTTCATTTCTAAGCAGTTTATTAGAAAAAAATAGGTTACGTGGATACTTTTGTACGTTACATGGCCGGAACTCGTGCCAAATAAATTTAATTCAGAACTACTTCAGCGTATGCCGTTATACTTAAGTTTATCATGCAATGTTCTGTAGGTAGTCAATAATGTGCATGTGAGTTTTTAACAATTCGCCTCTTTATTTTAAAAATGCCATATAAATTTTTGTACAAAAGTTTCTATTAGTTTTCGCTCTAAAATGTTTTTATTGTTAGTGTATCATTGGAATGATTCCTTTCGCACAAGATGTTGTATTGGTTACAATATTGTCTTAGCCTACTGATACAGCACAGAACTTTAATTTCACATGATTCATTTTCATGAATCATGTTTCTTCTTTATCCTAAAGGGAAAACTGTGGGGCAATAAACTAAAA
The DNA here is from genome assembly GCF_964235325.1 of Thermobia domestica. NCBI lineage: Eukaryota > Metazoa > Arthropoda > Insecta > Zygentoma > Lepismatidae > Thermobia > Thermobia domestica. The sequence continues at coordinate 116,047,944 of NC_137470.1, forward strand.
AAAAAAGGACATTTCATTTTCATTTCCGCAGTACAAAAAATCTGCATCACGACACATATTACCGTCCTCCTGTTACGGAAAGAGCAGCACGAGGAAAGCGCCTCTGGCCGGAAACTAGGGATACTCCTTTTAAATGCACTATTTATTTCTCTCCATGTACTGGTTAGAGCACGCAAACTTGGTGCTCAGAGTCCCGAGTTCGATTCCCGGTAGGATAACATTGAATGCAGTTATTGGGCTTCATCTTCAACTATAGGATTACATCTCAAACAGTATATGTGCTTAAACGCATGCTAATTTCTAATTCAACCAAGGGGGAGGGCACATTGGTTCAGTGGTAGAGTGCTTACTTCTGGAGTGTGGGGTCCCTGGTTCAATCCCCGGCCAAATAATTTTGTGGACAACATCGTGTCCGTGGGTTTTCTCGGGGTACTCCCGTTACCTCCTACATCCTCATTCTACTAATTCTTCCATCATCGTTCACTTACTTTAATCATCCGTCTCCCTTAGTCTAAAGAGCATAATCTTGGGAAGTCAAACTGAAAGAATATATTTCCTTTTCTCAACTAACTTAAAATGTTTGTTACTGAATTCTCTATGTCTCTCTGTTTGTCTGTCTGTCTGGGATTTTTTTTTTAAATTTTGAGCCCTACATTCGATAGTGCATCAAAAACTATCTGAGAAAGTGATGGAGTTTTTCGCGTCACTTTTACTGTTCCCGAGATATTGGCCAAAAATTTCCAATTTTGGAACATTTAATTAACCAAATCTCGGGAACCATAAGTTATAGAGAGGTGATATTGGTGTTGATCAAGACCTAATAAGATGGTGAACATCTTTGTATCAAATAGTAACCGGTGGCTGGTGTCCAACTGGCCACTGGTTTGGCCAGCGGCCACCAGTTAATATTGATACCAAAATGTTTACCATCTTACCATCTTCTTAGGTATTGATCAACACCAATATCATCTTTCTATGACTTACAGTTCCCGAGATAGTGGCCAAAAAAAATGGTTCCGATTTCGGGAGATTTAAGAAGCCATATCTCGGGAATCGTAAGTCATAGGGAGATGATATTTCGCGAATTTTTGTGAGAAATAGAAGGTGCGAATAAAAAGATTCACTTTTACATATAGGAACAATCACAGTCATCTGTCCCACTCCATCTCTTCATTCTTTTTAAGTTCGTTCTGGCAATGCTCTTGGAGCATTCTCAACTGGTTTTTAATCCAACCAAGCTGTCGGGTATGAGACTTTGTAGATACGAGACTTTGACCAAGCTGGATTCTACTGTCTGGTATTCTCAGTGTATACCTTCGCTTTGACACTTACTCCAGTGATAACATCGTAGCGCTTGAGCCTCGACGAAATAATATATTTTTGTTTCGAAGTACAACTCAATATGCTAGCTTCAAAATCTAGAGTGTGCAACACTGACAAAGTAGTCTGATTTATGAGATCATTAAGTTGTCCACTGCTTTATGCTGTAGTCGAAAGTAGAAACAGTTATAACTTTTTAGACAGTCAGTGTAGTGACATCAATCTAAAAGTTCTTTTATGAACAAGTGATTTAATTCTTTTTTTTTTTTTCGGCACAAAGACATTTAGCGAAATGTCTTTTCTCATAATTCGTAAGAGACATATCATGCTATTAACACTTAAAACAAGAATAACGATTTTTTTCCTCTTAATTTTTTTGTTGTTAGGGAAGCTCTTTTTTCCCTCGTTCATTTAAAAGCATGACATACTAGCTGGTTTTGAAGTGTTTCACTTTTTTAACAGAAATTTAAATCACTATACATATTTCCTCAATTTATTATCGCAGCCGCAGCCACAGTATTCTGGAAAATATGTTGAAGAAATATCAGTGTGGAAAGTTTTTTTTTTTTTTTTTTTTTTTTTTTAGGAACTCGGCCACGATTTATGTACAAAAGATCCACACTAACATTCGCCTGATAGAAGCAAGAAACAACTTTAAAGTTGGGCGTCAGTGGAACTCGAACACGGGACATCTCGATTGCAATGCCAAAATGCTAAATTCTCATCTGCTCCTGCTGAGCTATTCCTTTCACCTTATTGCAAGGTGCGACCCAAAAGTTACCAGACTACCTAACTTAATAGTACTATGCTTCATATATAGCATGTTACCAGACTTTCAACGGTTTCGTTTAGTGATTTTGCACTGCTTGCGTTGTCCTGTAGTATCATAAAATGCCCCAAAAAAAATGTTTTAAAACTCTTCCTACTATGTCAGTCACGGACCTTTTTTCTGACGTCTGAAACCACATGTGTATGTTCATGATTCAATCTCATTGGCTGATTTAAAGAAGGTTTTCGATGTTTTGCCTTACTGTTGGTATCATCAAAGAGGGGAATGTGGCAATTAAACTTTAAGTTAAAGTTTGACCAATTGCTTGGCAATTTCCGGAATAGTCAATACACAGTAAGAAAGAACTAACACAGTAACTATATTATGAATTAGTCGTAATATGAAAGTACTTTAAAAAGAGACATGGTATATTTTATTTATACAGTAGAATCTATCAATAACGGACATCAATATGATGTGAATATTTTTTTTCTGTAAATTACAGAGTCCAGGTCCATTACAGAGAGGTCTCATAGATTTAGGTTAGTCACTGCTGATGTAGTAGTTTTGTTCAATACAGTTCAGTAAATATATTTATTATATAAATGTAAATATTGTAATATCCCACACGTGGCTTATATTTGTAAGCACCAATACGTGCTTCTTATTTATAAACCAAATCATGTGCTCTTCTACTATAATTATTACAAGAAGTAGACGACATCGCAGCATCCTCGTCATTATTTGGTCATGTGATAGAAGAGAAACCTCAGTGTCACTACTGACTAGAGGAAGGAATAAAACGCCATGTAACGTCTCCACTGACATCAATTTCGGCTGGTCAAATCTCTTCTCTTATCTTGTCTGGGTAGGATCATCGTGTGGCAGTGCAAGTGATAGCAGATAAAGTGGAAAATGGTCGTAAGATGTCCTACCTCATAGTGAGCCAGGATTTGGGTAAAAGCAAGTTTTGCTCCTGCTTCGTGCCCCACACTTTGACGTCAGAACAAATGCAATTTCGACTTGACACCTATGCAACTTCGTGTCGATCCACATCAACAAGGTGGATCGATAATCAAATTTCCTGAAAACCATCGTCACGGGCGACGAGACTTGGTGCCTGAAGTGCAACTCGAAGGCAAGCGTCAAGGTATGGAGTTGTGGGGTCCAAGGTCGCCGTAAAGCAAAAAGGTGCGAAATGAGACATTTCTTATCAAGACAATGCACGTGGTGTCCTTCGACTCTAAAAGGTCTCATCCATAAAGAATTCATCCCTGAGGGTACCACGTTAAATGCCGCTACATACGCGGAAATACTGCTTCAACGGATCAAGCAGGTATGCCAGCAATATGTCAAGACAACTGGACCCTGCTCCACGACAATGCCCGACTACACACTGTCTTTCTGGTGCAGGAATTCCTGGTGCAGGAACAGGGAAGTTGTGTCACTCAGTCACCTACCCTACTCCTCAGACTTGTCTCCGCGGATTTTTCTTGTTCCCCAAATTGAAATCAGCTCTGAAGGGCCAGAGATTTTTTCGAAATTTCGGACATCCAATGTAATGTTACGACCCAGCTGCAGGCCGTTCCTAAAGACAAGTAAGCTAGGAGTTTCCAGGACTTGTACATCCGTTCCCAGAAATGCATTACCATCAATGGGGATTACTTCGAAGAATAGTGACTGCTGTTTCAGACAAGACAACAATCCATTCGAAATGTGGACACATTCACCAAACATTCTTGACAGACGTTATATGTTCTTGATATGTTCATGCATAACTTCGACACAGATGCACCGAATTTAATTATTCTCTTTATGTTTGAAAAGTATACCCTCTCAGTGGTGTCCTATGAATTTATTTAGGATCTAATGATAATATTTGTAGTTAGACTATGAAAACACCTCAACGGATGTTTGGGTAATTACTGCAAAGTAATATGCTTATAGGTAACCATACATTCTTCAACGTTTTTATGGTTGCATAACAGAACAGGGGTTGTACTGAAGAATTTTAGAACACTTTCATAGAACATTGTTATTATTTCTTTGCATTCTCAACATTTCGGCAATATTTGTTTTAGAAAAATAGTTTTGTAATTGTGTTCGTGACGTTCAGTAGTTAGAGAAGGATGCCAATGCTGACTGGTTAAGGTGTTAAATGCAAAAAGTAAGAATAAATAGGAAATTATGCAAAAATCTTTGAATGAAAAAAATATATTGACGCATAAAAGTTTAGTGAGATTTCAGGAAACACTGAAAAATGAATAACTTTGATTGGCAAGGAAGCACAATGCCATCACATATGAGGATCCAAGATAATAAAAGAAAAATCCTACATTCAAGCAGAAGGGAAACCCTCGGAAGAAAATTTGGTGGGTACTTCATGCATCATTAGAGACAGTTCGTTCGCCTGCCCACGTTGCACTTTTCCCCTTCCATTACTTTGCTGAGTGTGCTATTCCACATGTTCCACCTAACCTCGATAGCTGCACCACCTACTACAATTTTCTGTCGTGATTTCTACGTCCAGGATTTCCATCTTTAAGAAAACAAAACTAAGTCATGAATTGATTTTCAAGCACAGTAGAAATCAAAGGCTCAAATTGTGGTTCTTTGTTGACAATGGGTCTTTTTATATTTAGTATATCTTAATATAATATGTGCTTAAATGACACTACAATTTTCATACCATATTTGGTGTCAACTATGGATATGATTTAAAGAAAATTAATGCATTGTCTGCATTAAGTCAACGCGGTATTATGATAATAATTTTATCAAAATGATTTCTTGTGTTACATTTTCTCATCTACTTACTCGTGCTTTATTTAAGGCATTACTTTTCTGTGTGTAAGAGAGCAATTATTCATAGTGCAGGAGATACACAGGATATTAGTAGAATAGGAGCACTTGCGGGGCAAATATCTCTTAGTTTGTCATGTTTAAAGGTAGTTAATTTATCACTAAGTGGTATACCATTTTAGCAGGGTTTTATTCTAAGGATTTAATTTTAGAAATTTCTTCTTTAGCTTTGATTAGTATTCTTAGTTTTTTCGTCTTATTCTTTGTCTAATGATTTAACTGTTTGCTACTCGGTCCGTCCAAAATTTTATTTAATCGGTAGCGGCTTTGTAGGATCTATTATTTATCCTATTAGTGAAAACGAGATATAAACTATAGTGAAACCTGTCTATGTTGGCCACCCATCTGTTCAGTTGGTTTAATTGAAAAGTGGTCAACTTAGACAGGTGGCCTACTTACAGGAAATAAGTGTGATTAGTGTATTTTTAGAATAGGGATTCTAGTATTACTTGATTGTATAATTTTAATAAGCAACGGCTACTTTTAAATAATGTATATAGAGTAATCAGAATAATACCAATACTAGAAAAATCACTGCAGTATATTTAATATATGTACCTTTTTCTTCCTGAAAACTAATCTGGTATACTGAATTATTCGTATTGAAAACACAATAACACAAACAACCATAAAATAGGAACATATGTACGCAGTTTATTGAAATTGATATTGTAGCGCACTGATTTATTCAGATTGAAAACAAAAAAGCAAAATTGTAAATTGAATAATTTATATGCAGTTTATATGATTTTTTTTTCAGCAGTGACAAATATTTTCTGTAGGTACCTCTTGAAAAGTAGCAAATCAGTTATTAATAACAAATTTACTTATGGTGGTTAATTCTAGACTTATGTCTTTTATTCTTTTTGACAGATATGCACATTCTAATTTCATAGTTAATTACCTTTCGTTAATGAGCTACAAATGTTTCCCTTGGAGCGAAAGATTTTTGAGAATATCTTAAGGGAATCCATATCTCAAAACCTCCGCTACCTTTCGACAAGCTGTTAGGTGCCAATAGATGACAACTGAGATGGTTAGCTTTAACCTTCGGAATTTTCCGGATTTATTAAAGCTCCCCACTGATGAAAGGAGCCGATATAGCTAATGGTTTTGCCAAAACAGACAGGGTAAACAAATACGTACAACCATTTCGTGAATTCCTGTACGTGCTTTTTCTTATTCACATCTTCCTTCACCAACCCTTTGTCAGGGTAATGTTCTGGCTATGGACCTCCAAGAACAAATTGTGGGAATCTATGCTTTTCTCTGTTTCCAGTAACAAATACAGAACATTCGGCTCTCATACGGAAATACGAAAGAGTTAAGAAAAATAACAAAACGTATTTTGCGTGGCCAAGATACACAGGGAAATTTATCATTATCATCATAGGATAAACATTGCTTCAATGCGGCCAACTTCCAAGACATACAGGTGGCCAACTTACAGAGTGATAAGTAACAAATGTCTTGTGGGAAAATGCAGGTTCAAGACGAACCAGGCCAAGATAAGCAGGTGGCTAACTTAGAGAGGTGGCCAAGTTGACAGGTTTTACTGTATATGTAAGGGAATGTTAGGAGTGGTAGTTATAGTAATTTTGGGAGGGACAAGATTAAGCTGGCTAATTTTCCTTGCGTTAATTGTATTGTTCAGTTCTACCTTTATATTTGAAATTAGATGATTTATTGTTAGAGGGGTAGCTTATGAGTAGGGTGGACAGGAAACATAGGAAGCATAAACTACTATTAAGTACCGACATGTTATTTTGATTTCTCTGAACAATCTTGTTACAGTATTAAAGAGAAAAATCGTGTACAAAACATATACAAACAATTCTTTTCAACATTTTACAACACACTCTAGATGTGACCATAAATAGTTTATCAATAGGTCATCAACATTATTATGTACTGACCGAGTGAATAAATGACCGAAACTTTGTGTACTGGTAACAAATAAGGAGTTAATTCCTGCCACCCTGTATACTTGGTATGCCATATACTCGTCTTGGATCGGGAGCACAATGGGTCAATGGTAGAGTGTTTATCTCTAGTGCGCGGGGTACTCGGCCAAGTAAGTTTCTGGTGGGCAACATCGTGTCAGTGGGTTTTCTCGGAGTACTTCCGTTTCCTCCCACTTTCTCATTAAACCAATTCATCCATTATCATTCACTTGCCTTAATCATCGTCTCCCTTATCCTAAAGGGCATAATCGCGAGACGTTAAACTCAAAGATTTCATTTCATTTCCGTCTTGTATATACTCGGTACTAGAAGGAGCTTTACTCTGTAATCCAAGCATAGCCAATAATAAAAGTTATTCTGTCTTAGAACATGCTAATACTCTGCTAGCATCTGTCTGACATCACAGCTAGAAACTAGGAAGAGAGAAAGGTGCGGTGGCTCAGTGGTAGAGCGTTCACCTTAGTGCTTGGGGTCCATGGTTCGATCCCAGCTCGCACCGTGTGGACTTTGTGGTGGACAAACACCGTGCTCGTGGGTTTTCTCGGGGTTCTCCCATTTCCTACCACTTTCTTCATTCCACCATTTCGCTCATCTCTCATCATCACCGTCTCCTTTAGCCTAACCGGCATAACTGTGGGACGTAAAACTTAAAGATTTCATTTTCATTCATTCCATAAAGTCTAATCAAATCAATCCATTCAAATACAATTAAATCAAGTCAAAATTGATTTGTAAAATTATGTACAAAATTTTTACCCAGATTGTTTTCTTAATTCCACCTAGAAGGTATCAGAATCATCCTACAAGATGTCCGAAGCTCGAGAAATGTCTTGCCTCGAAAACAAGACAAAAAAAAAAAAAAAACATGTTTCTTGTGTCGTATCGAATTTAAGTGTATATTTTTTGCCTCGTGGACAACGCTTATTACAGTCTATCAAGAATTCTGATTGGCCAGGCTGCTTTTATTGCGTCATATACAGGATCAAAATGTACGAGTTCGCCTTCTTTTAATTTACACAACTTTCCGATTGTGTAACGATGTTGTGCAAGGCAACCTCAAATCTCCACAAAGCATCAAACCCAGCACCGACCATGTACCCAAAAGGAATGTACACTAGTCAATCAGCTAGTAAAATGTTTCAAACTTTAGTTTAGGCCTTAAGATTGTAATTCACGTTCTTCGAAATGAAATGAAATTGAGATCTTTCAGTTTAACGTACTACGATTACTAGGCTAAGGGAGACGAATGATTACGACAAGTGAATGTTGATGGAAGAATTGATAGAATGAAAATGTGGAAGGAAACAAGAGTATCCCGTCAAAATCCACGGATAAGATGTTGTCCACCACAAAGTGACTTGGCCGGGGATCCGGGGATCGAACCTGGGATCTCACTCATCAGAGGTAAGCGCTCTACCATTAAGCCACGGTGCTACACACGTTCTGCAAGCTCCAGTAACACTTACACATATAAATATATTCACAAGTAGACTCAAAAATATTTTTTGTCAGATCTCGAGTTGGCAACTCTATCTTTCACAAAGTAAATTTCCCGTTTCTCGTGGAAGCGCAGGCACCGAGACGCAACGTGTCCAGAATGCTCGTCGGCTGGCACACAATGGAGACGGGGGTCCCTAAGGAGAAAGGAGATTCCCTGTAAGTTGTCGTCGTCGTCCTCGTCTACGCTTACGAAACGGGAAGCTGAGGGGATGATTCGAAGAAAAGGAGCAAAGAGCCAGGGCCCCCAAAAAGAGGAAAAGTATCAAACATCACGAATTCCTCTAGGCATTGCATCAACACTTGAGAAGTCTCAAACTTATTCAGCGAAACAGTTTTCAAAGGCACGAGGAGATGGAAAAGCATACAATAGAAAGCCTTGCAATTGCTTTTCATGAACTTCACTCACCGTTTTCCTGCCAAAAACTGGAGGATTTTTTTTAACAGAACAGAGAAGAAGAAGAAAAGCTAGAAGGAATCTACGATATGTTAAAAAGCAACAAAAAAGAATATATTGATGCCGAAAGATTTGTAGCAACAATACACAAAAGTTCGTTTTAATTTTCTATGAGACAATTTGTATTCTTGAGAAAGACTAGAAATGCAACTTTATTTTTCTTCTTAACAGAGTTGAATACCTACGCCATCTTTGATTTTGACTCATTGATTTATATAGGATATTACTTTTTCTTCAAAATGATCTGAAACAAACTCTTCTACAGGCAGTAAAATGGATCATTCGATTCGATTGTTAGGATATTTGGAATGCCATTTTGCAGTACGAAAAGCTGCATATACCTACTTTATTATAGGCAACCAACATTTCTTAGCTACTGTGCCGGTTGCATAGAAGCTAGGAAATGTTATACATTTTAAATGGAGTCACCATCCTCCGGAAGCAGTTAACGGATTGACTCCATTAACGAACTCTGTCGGTAGTAAGAAAAGCTACGTATCCTTTATTATAGGCAACCAACATGTCTTTGCTACTGCACAGGTTGCACAGAAGCTAGGAAACGATATTGACTTTAAACGGAACATATATAATAACTGTAATCCATGAAGATAGTAGCGGATTGACTCCATTAAAAGAAAAAAATCTCCTCCGAGATAATTGCTCTAGCTGTCACAAAACATGATTATTATATTTGTATTTTTCATAATTAAGTTAATTGAAATTTATTTTGACTTTCCCACCCCAGAATAAACCCTTAAGAACTCTTAGAGGTTAGCGGACCACAGTTTGAGAATTACTTTCTTAGAAGATTACAGATAATCTGTGATAATGGCGTTTGATAGGTTAGATTGAAGTTTAACGTACCTTGTCAGCACCGATATTATACGAGACGCGGACCTAAGTTCAACGTAGGATTTGTCCCATGTACTTCTTTTGGGAAACAGACTCAGCATATCGACAATATACATGAGAACTTAACAAGTAACAACGGAATGTGTACACCACGCGAAGGAGTTTGGTTTGTACGGCGTGATATTTTGTCAATATTGAAACCGGAAGTGGTAGTTAATTCGAACCACTATACTACACGTTTGGATTAAGGGAAAAGATGGCACCTATTCTTAGAATGCTAAATCGATTAAAAAAAAAAAAACTTCTTCCTACCTCTTATCATAGGTCTGTATGCTGTATGCAGATCAATATTGAAACCGGAAGTTTCTGTGAATTTCTATCAGTTATGGTTTTAGTAGATAATTAGTTACGGCGACGAAATGTATCCTTGAGGCGCTTAATCGATTGCAGAAAACCGCTTCTCACTATCTATTACCGCTTTGGTTCTATAGTGATCAACGTTAAAACCGGAAATGGTTTATTTCTACCACTTCCGGTTTGAATAACACCCCTATCAAGGAACTCGATTACCAGTTTTTGGCCTTCTATCTCACTGGCCAAAATTGATGGTCACTATCAAGTAGTTCTTGATATTATATTATCTCATCTCCCGGACGGACGGACACTCATTTCGTCCCTGGATGAACATATGGACACACAGACATACAGTATAAAAACATAAAGAAGTTTTGGCACACAAAACTACTTAACTAGTGTTGTAATCACTAATTAAAATATAATATTAGATGCAAACTCTTTCCAAATAAATCTAAAAATTATGTTTATCTACAGTAAAACGCACATCATGTTTCCTTGTAACGCTAAAATCCATCACCACCATTGATAATATGGTTTATGGGAAGGATATAGCAGAGGAAAGAGGCTTAAATAACAAGAAGACTCATTTCATAACAAAAAAAAAAAAAACATTATCTCATGTGTATTTCTTTTCTTCTTCACTGCACAGCAGCCGAGTTATGCAAATCGACCGTAGATGAACTTTGCCATTTACAATTATTGGTTAGTTTTTTTTTTTTCGATGACATGGTCCTATCGTATCGCATTTTGCATAAACATGCCGTAAGGGAAAGGAAAATCGAACATTAAAGCATGTCAAAGTTTAGAGAAAGAGACCCCAACAGCTCCCATTTTTAATACGAAAAATGTATTAAAGGAACAGGAGTTGGTGAATTGATAAATTGATGGAGCTCAGTGTACGATAGAGAGAAAATAATTAGTAGTGGCATCTCCTGGTATTTTTTCATGTTGACCACAGGTTGCAAGACATTTTAAAGGTACCACGATATCTCTAAGCACATTCAAAAGAACACTGTAAGTCGAAACTGTCAAAATGACGATTTTCACTGTCGTAAGAGATGTGTTCTTATAATTACACTGCCTTCACTTTGTGATATTAGCTTCGGTATACATGAATGTCAACTCTGGTGAGATCTAAATGAAAATAAAATTTAATTTGTACTTTCACATCCCACGGTATGCCCGTCTGATAAAAGAAACGTATGATCAAAAATTCAATTAAAATGAAAGTTTTCCGCTTAACGTCACATGATTATGCCCTTTAGGATAAGGGAGACGATGCTTAAAGCAAGTGAATGATGATGAAAGAATTGGTGGAACGAGAAAGTGAAAGGAAGCGCAAGTACCTCAAGAGAACCCACGGACACGATGTTGTCCACTACATACTTGCATCGCTTGGAATCGAACCAATGACTCCTCGCACAAGAGATGAATGTTCCATCAAAGGGCCACCACACTGCCTGTAGTCAAATTGTAACATAACTATTTAAGTAAAATGTCGTGAAGAGAAGACGTAGCAACAAGTAATAGGTAACAGTAGAGAAACATTCTAATAGTTAATCTGTCATTAAAGGACACAGTGGTAATTTATGTTTACTGGTACGAGTGAAAACGAAAGTAAAATCAATTAGAAACTAGTCTATTTTTTTTTTAGAACGAGCATCATAATTCAGTTATTCTTCCTCACACATTCTAGAGCTCCATACATGAGTACAGCCATTATGATTCTTGTTTCACCATTCATGCCACTTTATTTCAAACTCTCCCCCGCTATCTCTTAGTTAACAAAAGAAACGAACGAAATGACGAGCACTTCCCGTAACAAAGAACAATTTGCTGACAACAAAAGAACATCTTGTAGCTACGACACAAACCGTGACGAAATCCGATTTTATGAGAGGGCTTAGATCCTCTATTTACACGGAAAAGTCTTCCGTCTCCGCGTATCGAAATGCCATGATATTTGCATGTGTACGCAAGTAACCAAAGCAAAATCCGATTTAGTCATTGGAACATAAAAGTTGAGGCCTTCTTTCTCTCTTTTTTTTTCAACCTTTACAATCCCCTTATGAGATAAACTTCCCCTAAATTTCCATTCATTTTCTCATATAATTCTCCCTTGTTCCCTCCAATGGTAATCTACATCCATTAATGTTACTGTAGAAGTGCCCATTTAGACCTAAAACGTAAGAAAAAAAAACGTAAAAGCGACAACGATTTAACTACTAACAAGTCAGCCCTTGCGGGTGCATTCGCCGTGTGCTACACTGATAACAGTCACGTCAAAACAACTTGGAACAGGTGAATTCTGAGACTTAAAACAAGTTTTACGACCCTACGTTCAGGAGTAACATATTGTAGATCAATAAACAAATAGGTACGAAAGAAAACATGTAAAATGAGAACTTAAGCGAGTTTAATGGGCCTCCATTTTGAGCAAACTTATTCTTTAAATTATAAACTGGCAAGAAAAAATTCCTGAACACACAATGATCATTTAGTGGTTTTCTGTAAGTTGCCAGCTCTCTCTAAATATATTTTTTATCAGTTATGAGTAAGTTTGGAAGAAAGAAAAAAAAACATTTTTTTCTGATATAAGGAAGACATAAGGTGCTATGTGTTACTGAAATTTTCCACTTTCCTGAACTTGATGAGAAAAACAAGTACTGTACAGGCAATTTACTCCCTTTCGCTGATAAATACAAACTAAAGAATGCAGTAGAGTATCGTTTCTTAATTTTGCGGCTTTGTTTCTCTTTTTCAAAGATTGTAGCTCCTTGCAACGAGGACAAAAAGTTTGCAATCAAAGAATCAGACTTGTCTTTTCACCATTTCTTTAAGAAGTCTTTGAAATGAAATCTTTGAGTTTAACGTCCCACGATTATGTTCTTTAGGCTAAGGGAGAGGATGAATAAGCAAGTGAGGGATGATGGAAGAAGTGGTGGAATGAAAAATGGGAGGAAAAGGGAGTACCTCAAGAAAACCCACAGACACGATGTTGTCTACCACAAATTTACTTGGACGGGGATTGAACCAGGGACCCTCCGCATCAAAGGTAAGCATTCTTCCACTGATCCACCGTGCTCCCTAGTTTCTTTAAGAGTATGAGCTCAAATTACATATCATTTTTATATGAAACTTAAGTATAAACTAAGAATAATCAATACATACAGGGTGTTTCAAAACTACACCGACAACGTTTGAGAGGTGACTCCTGACACCAAGATAAGACAAAAAGTATAGACCAACCTGAGTGCACCAACGCTTCCTTTCGGAGTTATAGGATGTCGAAAACAGAAAAAAAACGAACTTTTAAGGCCCATAGCTCCAAAACTATAGGACCTACGTAGTGAATAGACTCGTGAATACGCTGTGTGCCATTATATAAAAGACAGTTTACGAAAACCTGGATTTAGTGTTAAGATTCTAGCTTTATAACCGAAATGTCCTGGGTTGTAATCTAGTGGCCAACATGTTAAGTAGGGCAATTTGGGGTTTGTTTTGTTTCCACATGTGTTAAGTAACTAAATTCCCCACTTTCACAAGCATGTTTTCAGTGGCACATAAACTCATACTGATTGCAGTAGAACTAGAATGTTTGTATACATAATCTAATATAGTCAGGTAATATTAGCAGGTGGTGAATCAAGGAATGTAAAAGATGAAACAAGATGTGTGAAAATTCTAATAACAACAACATTATTTTTATGTAGCTCTTTTAACCTTTTCTCACACGAAATATTTCTAAGAAAACAACAGCACTGCATAACCAACGACACAAAAATGCAGGAAATAAACAACATCACTGTGACTTGCAGGGCTACTAAAGGGTTAATCTTGGCATCGAAAGTTGTTTTCATGCAAGAACAGAACATTTATTATTCAATAAACTATAAACATTTCCAAACGTAAAGTGGTTGAATCCGAAAGTCTATAGTGATATATGAAGAACTTAAAACCTACAGACTATACTTACGCGTGAGGAGGTTAAAACTGGCTTATAGTCATATGTAAAATGGTTAAAACTGATAGACTATAGTCATGCGTGAAGAGGTTGAAATAGACAGGCCATATTCATGCGTGAAGAGGTTAATTTCAAAGATCGCTCTAAAGAACTGTCAGAATCTATGGTTTCTTTGGTGTAACAAAAGTGATTGCGTCGGGTATCGACTTCGAGATAAGTCATTTCAAGTCGGTTAACGAAAACTTATTTCGAAGGAAGCGAAAGTTCTTTAACGATTTTCAAATAAAGTATTGTTTCGCGTTTCAGGTAGATATTTAGCTAAGGCTTGACTGGAGCAATGAGTTGGGAGCCTCACCTAATTCGAACTCGGGTCAGCGAGTATCCCAACAGAAAATTCAAGATATTTAAAATATTTTCCATTAATTATAATGTTACTGGACGAAGAACAGCTAGAAAATTATAAAACGAAAAGGAAGAAAGAATCTGAACCATTTTTAGTAAATACTTCTAAAATACATTAGCTGTAAGCTGATTGGAATTTTGTACGAAACAACGTATTAACGATATATATATATATATATATATATATATATATATATATATATATATATATATATATGTATGCAAGAATCTTAAGACTTTTCCTTTGAAGCAGCATATAACAAAAGAATTCCAATTACCCGCTTTCAAAAAAAAACTATCCTTTACAATGACTTGACTTGTTGGTAGAGAGTTATTCTTCCTTAAAGGGAAAAAAATGGTACTTATAACTTGTTATCATCCTTTTGTGCGTGAATATTTTGCCTCATTGAAAGGAAATCTCGGATAGTTGCTACTCTAAACAAAAACTAAGAAGGGAAAAAAGCAAGAAGGAAAGTTTACAAGAGCTTCAGCTTTTAGATCTCAGAGAGGTTTCCAGCAGAACGACGCACCATCCCACGGAGACAATCCTGAGGGCACATCACCGTAAGAAGGCTGCTTCTAACGTTTTTCTTTATTTTATCTTTGGTGCGACCCAAGTACTTTCTGAGACAAGACCGCGACATGAGGTCTTGAATGAATGCTTGAAAGGAAGTGGGGGAAACACGACGGGCCTCCGGAGACAGCGTGGAGAAGTAGGGGACGGAGAGGAGGCGAAGTGCTATTGAATTTTCATAGAGTGCCTTTGGGGCTACAAGAAAGATCAGTGAGCTGGTTGCTATAGAAACGCGGAGGCTTGTGCACTGGACTCAATTCCGAAAAGGTTACGAAAAGAAAAGAAAAAAAGGAGAGAATATATTCCGAAAGAACACTCTTCTGGGGTAGGGTTTCTTTAAATTAGCAACCAAAAAGAATAACATTAATGGTGCAAAGAAGCTCGTTCTCAAAAGTCATCGAATTACCACAGAGCTGCAAGAAGAATATTCCAACAACCGTTGTCTTTCAGTAACAAATATAAAAAGAATTACTCTCTACACAAGAATAACAAAAAAGTTTCGAGGAAATATACACCTAAACGTAGGGAAGAAAGTTCGTAACTACGACATGTAAAGGGAAGAGAGGTTCTTCACTTATATTCACTTTTCACGTCCATTTCATCTTTTCAAATAAGAAGACAAGTCAACAGCATCATTAATTAGGTATTTGAAGATTGTAATACCATACTAATGATCGAACAACAACGCTTCAAATTGCAATATCAACATTAATAGCAATTAACAAAACTATGAACAGAGCATAATTTGAGTATTTCGTAAGCGGATCTTTTCAGATCTATGTATACTTACTATGACAACAGTGGCGGCTCTTGAGCGAAAACTTATCACTACAAGTTAAAAGATGATAGTTTTGTATAGCTTCAGAAAGCTGTGTACCATAATTAGTTATATTAGGTAATCCTTCTTTCCTTAACATGCAGTAATATAATTTAAAGTTTTACCGGTGTGAATTCCCACAACTACCGTCATTGTATTACAGTGATTTGCACTCGTTATGGAGTTACTGTTACCTATTCCTTGTACAATGTACTTCCACAACACCAGAAACATTACGGTTCAACTCTACAGACAAAAGTTTACCAGAATCATATTTCGTATGAAACTAATCAAGGGTGTTATAAGTTTTCCTTCTTTCTGGGATAGAGAAAGACTCCAAGAGTATTTTTCCCAATATCTTTCTTTCAAGCAACACTCTACGCTCATCAAGTGTAATTCTCGTATGACATTAACGGAGGAATACACTATATTCAATACAATATGGTCTCCAACAAACCCACAACCTTTCTTCAGAATAACTTACAACAGCTTTAAATACGGGTTATTAAGTAGGGCTAGATATTACTGCTACGCGGTGTTTATAACGATATGTTTCATCATGCACGTATGATAATGAGAAAATATAACCTTATAATATGCCTCGACACAAAACTAATTCTTACAGTGTTGCTCAACATAGAGACACGGTAGCTCAGTGGTAGAGCGCTTACCTCTGGTGCATTCGGTCCCTGGTTTGACCCCGGCCAAGTAAGTTTGTGGTGGACAACATTGCGTCTGTAGTTCCCTCAAAGTACTCCCGCATTCTCATTCTACCCATTCTTCCACCGTCATTCACTTGCCTATCAGGGAGTAATCTACACACCCCCAATACCCTCAACCCCCCCAAATTTCTTTACACACACCCCTGGATGGAAAAGGAATACTCGTCCAAATCCAATTGTATCAATCAGTATCATATAGATTATTTATTACATCAAGTTAGAAAAGGTTTAGCATTTAGAAAAGAATTCAAAATCCTTATTTATTTATTTATTTCACTTCAAAATACGAAGCGACCTCGTTCTCATGTACGAGGTGATGTTTCGATCAAAACAATTGACAAAACAGATCCACTCATACCTACCCTCAGGGACTCCGCGGTCGTTTCCGAGAAAATAGACTGATGGACAGTTGCAGATGACTGAAATTGGCAACATCTTGAGCGGTCATTCACCTACCTCCCCCCAATAAGGAAAAATGTGACAATATAGTAATAAGCCTATACCAGATTCAGTTGGTAAGTGCTACTCTCCAAGTGGCGTATTAACGGATGGAAGTTAGAAGGGTGTGGTCAAAACGACTTTAGAAATGAAAAGATCGATCGAGGTAAAAATTATATATATTTTAGACTGAGTCTAGTGTTGTGCAGGAACGTATTTATCGGTAGCTTAATTTTTTGTAAAGTATATTTTTATTCGCGTAAATTCATTGAGCGGATTATTATTTATTTATTTTTAGCAGATTGAGCTCCATAAATGAAAGCTGCGAGGGAGGGAGAAACATGGAACCAGTTACTCTTGCTAATAGTTGCATAACAAAATATACTGTTTTCTTTGAGTTTGTTTAAACATATATATATCACTATTCTGAGAGCACCCCTTTTATTTTGAACACCCTCCAAGTAAAAATTTCTGGCGTACTTATTGTTAATTATCCGTCTCCCTTGGCCCAAAGAGCATAGTTCTGGAAGGTTAAACTGGTAGATTTCACTTTTTTTTCAGAACATATAAATCGTATGCTTATCTCCTCAAACACTAGATGTGTGTGTTGTGTTGCATGTTATATTACCGAAAGTGCGTGCGCACCTTTACCTGTTCATTCCATCCAGCTTTAATTACTTTATTCTCGAAAATTAAACGCACGAGGACTCCAAAACTATTAGTTCTTGGCACTTAACTATAGAACCGTGAGTGGTATGAGCAACTTAAAAGCAGCAATTAGTCCGCAGAAGACGAGCAAACGTTCGAGACGTCAATTAACTTCAAAAACATAAGAAAACGTGCAAAAAAGTGGCAAAAATTGTTCATTCAAATAGGTGAATAACTATTCGAGACTTTGCAGAAGAACATAGCATCTCGTACGGGTCCGTGCCATTTTAACCGATACTTTGCAAATAAAAAGAATAAGTGCAAAATTCGTTTCAAACACCTAGCTTTTGAAAATGGAAATGAAATGAAATCTTTGAATTTTACGTTCCACACTTATGTCGGTTAGGCTAAAGGAGACGGTGATGATGAGTAATGAACGAAATGGTGGAATGAAGGAAGTGGGAGAAAACGGGAGAACCCCGAGGAAACCCACTTTGTCCACCACAAAGTTTACTTGGCGGGGACCCCATGAACCAGAGGGGAACCTTCTATCACTGAGCCATCGCGACCCACACCTCGCTTTTGATCCGCGAGTTTTTGGCAGAAAAAAAATTCAATCTGACCACATCCCTCGTTCTCTTCGGAAACAGCACCATGTGACTTCCCAAAAATTAAAACTATGCATAAAAGGAAACGTTTTGACACCATTTCTGACATTGAGATGGCCAGGACAGAGCAGCTGAACACCCTTCCAAAAGAAGATTTCCAGAAAAGCTTCCAGTCATGGATTCAACGTCGGCATAAGTGCATCGCTAGTCAAGGACAGAACTATAAAGGAGATTTAATCAAATTCCATATAAGCTTATTATTTTGTTTCTAATAAAACTATTCACCTTAGTTTTTGATCATACCTCGTATATTTTACATTTTGTTAACAGGTATGCCCAGTCTGCTGGAGTATTGGCTATCACGTACGACTTTGGTGCAAAGGGTCTCAGAGGAAGACCTTAAAATTTCAACCCATTACGGTGGATTAGATTCCATCGAAAACTGTGTCCTATAGTCTCAATTCTGAAAGGGACGCTGAAGTCCAATTCAACCAACCTGTGAATACTCCCTTTTTGCTGCAAGTACTTGTAGTGGTTGCGTTTGAGTAAGAAAATGAACTATAAAATACGTAAAGTAAATTTACACTTAATGTTTGCACTGTATATTTCATTAACACACATAATCTGATTCTTCATTCTGTTACATATTAATGTAAAGTTTGTAACATAACATCAAAGGCTTCATTAACATATACATGCACACGAAGAAAAATCCGTTATTCGGGCAGCGATATATTGCACAAATATACGGAGTTCATATGTTTACTATGGAAATGCGTACGGAGCATACGCTATCCATATGCTACATATACACTGCCTTTTTCCCACTTAGATCTTATATCATTCTGCTGCAGGATGCCGGACATCTAACAGTCTTCCGCATATTACTTACGTATACAATGCGTTACATACGTCAGCTATATGATATATACGTGCATATGTATGTGAGATCCTTACAGCCTATATACAGCACTGTCTTTCATACGGAATTTATGTATAGATGAAACGCTTGTACGGAAAGTTATACGTATGCTGCAGGGCGTAACATATAGTAGTACGTTAAGTTCAAAACTACAGGATTTACGCATGTAACCTACGCTTTTACGCACGCTACACGTGTCTTTCCCCCTGTGAACAATTTTGGATGTTGTCTACTGAATGTTACAGTAACAAGACATATTAAATTTACAAATCCATGAACTTTCAATGCAAGATTGTACCTAGAAACATGATTAACATCTTCATTATGTCTTTAAAAATGATTATTAATCCAATTTACCATGTTGCTATGTCTAAAACTCAGAAAGCAATTCAAATTGGAGACGTGGAATTTAAAGTGATTCTAATTGCCCACAAATTTAATTACGATTCACTTTAATTACTGGAATCAGTTAACAAAACGTCAGTGGATTTATTACCATCCTGTCTCATTTGTTGATAAGGCAATACATGATATATTTCTTCTAAGAAACTTAAATTGTAAGTTTAAAAAGAACGCGAAGGGGAAGAAACGTGCCTTATTTCATGTTAAAAAATACCATCAGCTTGTGCTCCCACTGAAATTCTCAAGTTAGCTCCCTAACAAAGCAGGAATAGGGTAAAAAGCCATTAGACCCTCTCGACAGGTACGATCCATCACACTCTTATCACAAAGTTCAAGAGTATCCCCTTTCTCCCGCGCCCTACTGATTGGTGGTTGTGAAACATCTTCTAGTATCTGAAAGGAGCATCCATATCTAAGTCTAACGGAGTAAAGAATAAGACCTATTCCCCAAACGTACGAGGGGAGAGAGCTTTGTGTCATGGTTGCCTCAGTCTTACCAAAGAATCACAGGGCCATACACTACTTTCTTCTTTAAGTGCATCAATACTTGCGTTAAAAGCGAATACTCAAAGATTATAGAGAGTTCCTTCGTGGCTAAGCGGTTAGTGTACGCGCTTTTGGCGTGGGAGACAAGGGTTCGATTCGCGGCGAGAGCTCATGTGGTTCGGATTCCACATTAATAAGTAGGTCCAGTCTCATATAGCCTCGCTGCTCAAAGGGACGTCAAGTTCCAAAATCATAATCTTCAAATGCGTCAATTACCCGCTTCACTGGGTTAAAATCAGAAAAAAATAGTAATATATTTCGTTAGTCAGTTACTTTTTACTATTACTGAATTGCTCTCTGATATCGGTAATTTTCGATCATTTTTATTTTTCTCTCCCCTCCCTATGTCGCTTAGCTGAATTTGGATTTAAACGGCATCGGAAGTGTCACTATTCATCTCAGAAACACCGAAAACTATGGACTCGACATTACTATCGGTCATTTTCGATCATTTTTATATATCTTCTCCCCTCCTCCTCCATTAAGTTGCGCCTTCAAAATGAAATAATGAAAACTATCTCAAATCCAAATCTCATTTATGTTGAAAATTTGACTAAGATCGGTCGGGTAGTTCAAGAGTTATTAAGTGGCAAACATAGTCGCTTTCATCTTTACTTATATAGATTAACAGAAGCATCTAAATTGCTTGTTCTAAAGCAAAAGATTCGCCACTGCAGAAATAAAAGTAATTGAATTATATTATGTTAAGGTAATTTGAAACTGGCAAACGTATGACGTAGGAGCAGACTTTTACAATCGGAAAGCAGCCAAAGATAACATATAAAGTAAAAGAGAATAAATGACGTAGTAGGTGAATACAATAACACAAGTATTGACAGTGTATGAATCCACAAATAATCATGTTATCATAATCACGATATCAACTATGTTATCAATGTTATTTTTTTCGTTTGTCACCAATGTTTTTTATCAACGCCAGATTTCTTTTCCTATCCTTGTTCTTTCTGTGTAGATTGCTCAGAACGAGAGTGGAAAACGGTGATCTCACAGAGCATCTAGTTCGAAATCACTATTCCATACCAAAGCAATTCGATCGCGATTGTTGTTCCGGTCTATACAAAGGTATGTTGTTGGTGAAGTACGAGGACTTTCCGCAATGCTTGGTTCAAAAGTGCAATAACTATCTCAAGCATACTAAAGTGTGATTTTAAGTAGCTGTCGGTAAACGAAAAGGGTTATCTGCACAATATGCGTATCGAAAGTATAACTGATAATTTGGACATGGTGGTGGGCGCTAATGAATGAGTTACTGTATCATCTTGTCAAGTGGATAGTTATATCACCAAATACAAGTATAAGTCCTAACTCTTTCTATATTTCCTCAACCCAAACAACAGGAGCGTATATACGCCGTAGTAGACCGTAAGTCCAAAGTAAAGCTGACTCAATAGCAAGAGTGAGTGATAAGCGGACTATTTAACTCGTAGACAACCACTCAGTCAGTTTTAGTGGCACTGACGATGAGTGCAATAGGGGAAGATGTAGTGAATCACAGCACAGCAACTCGTTGGATTTCAACATTTTCGTACAGGATATGATGGTATCGAAAATCAGCCAAGGTCTAACCTCCCCAGGATAGGATAACAGATTTTGTGGTCATACGACATGCCATTGAGGACAACACATTCATCAACACATTATGATTGCAAACCACCTCGGCATGTCTCAGCCCACTTTAAGACTTTCTCGGACTCGAAAAAAGCTTCAGGAGCTGCTGGATTGTGCTAAATGAGTTGATTCCAGCTCAAGTCCAAAGGAGAGTACATGTGTACCGACAACTGCTGCTAAATCCACATGAGTGCGTTTTCTGAAACTAATTGTCACATGTGACGAAAAGTTTTTTTTTTTTTTCGAAATCCAAATATAGTGGTTGAGAAAAGGGCAATTTCCAGAACCGGTCGTCAAAACGCTGATTTCAAACATAAAGTTCTGCTATGTGGTGGTGGAACTACGAGAGGGTAATTCAGTTCGAGTTCATTCGAACCATCAATCCTGTCCATTCTGAACAGTTGGAGCGGATGTATGCTGCATCGCGCAAACAAATCTCCTGCATTGGTGAATTGAAAACGCACCCTGCTCCAACAAGATAATACAAAACCACACGACTCGAAAAACAACAAAAAGAAAAAAAATCATGAATTTGATGACTTAGAACGCATGCCACCTGAAATCACGATGCATCGCCAAATAGCAGGAGTTGGAAACAGCAGTGACTAACTTCTTTGCATCTAAGGACAAGACGTGGAATCGAGTAACTGACAGAAAGGTAGCTATAGACAGTCCGAAACAAGGGGCTATACTTTGAATGTTAACCTGCTACCATTGCACTCATTGTATTGTACACAACACCTATTAATATTAGGTGTTGTGTAACAGAATATTACAATCCCTATGACTAAACTTCATAAATAAGCTCATTTATTGAAACTGAACTAACCAAGACCAGGTCTAGTTATAGTTTGTTAGCAAAATTCTTTCTAAACTTACCTGCAATTTCCGCGATGCACTAAATGTTCACCTGTCACGTGAAAGAAACCTATTTATCTCGTATGGTGGAAAACGGCATGTCCAGTAAACGTAACATCTGAGAAAGGATGTAATTTCGATGACTACAAAACCACAAAGCGAAACGCTAGACTCCATTAAAAGCAGCTGAGTGTTTTCCAGAACCCTTTCGCACAAAGAGACCCGTGTAACTACTTCTCGGGTAAACGTTCTCAATTTGTGGTTTCGATAAATAAACGAAGAAATTTGCTTTCAATTATTCAGTGTTCAATTACTACTTAATTTTATCACGAGTTCAAGATAATCCATTATTTATGATCCCAGCGACGTTCCAATCGCTTTGAGCAAATGGTGTCTACCGCATTTAAAACCGTTACTAGTAAGGCTGGAAACGATGCATTACTTCAAATTCTTTTAAAGTGCATGTGAAAGGAATTTATATTCATAATTTCTTTTAGTATCAAAGTATTTCAAATTATCACTTTAATCCTTGTTATAAAGCAAAAACGTATTATTAGGTAAGTAAGATGCAAATAATAGCGAATCTGCTAATATGCAAACATGAAAACAATTAAGTGTTACTGGTTGCATAAAGATCTCGGTAAAATGTTTAGATATTGTTATTTCTTATTATAAACAAAACGAGCTTGAGCTTCTCAGTCAGGGCAATAGTTGTCGCCAGCTGCACCACTTTCTACCTGACACAACAAGATCTCGCGAGCGTACACGTGATTTTCAAACGAACCGAAGATTTGGCTAGAACAACTAATATATATAATTCAAGTATTTCCCAATGTTCTATCATATACATTATGTGTAAATTTAAAACCCAAATATACGTGATTGGTTCGATGTATCTATTCCAAACTCCAATGGTGTCAAACAGACGAAGAGGCGACATATTGGCCAATGATTCAATTTTGTTTTTACGTCTTTATCCAACATCAAGGTTATGATAGGTGAGACCTAACTTTATAACGTAGGATCTGAACTACCCCGAAAATTGAATACTGTGCAGTATGTGGGTGCACAAATCAAAAAAGCATAATAACGTTGGCTAAAACAAGCACTTCCTCACCACACTTCCGGTTTTCCAAAAAAGCTGAATGTAAATGAAGATTGCACACCACATGTTCCAGCAATGAATGGATAAGGTTATTAATGACCGGGATACCCACACGCAGGCTTTAGGGTGAAGGCTACACTTATGAGAATATTTAAGGAACATAATTTTTCATTGAAAATGCTATAATCAAACTGGACAATGGTAATTATTTGACGCATACAGAAAGGTAAATTTGAGGGTAAGAATGGTAAATTTTGGCGTTAAATGATAAGTTTCCAGGAAAGAATGGTAATTTTGGCAGGAAAAAATGATAAATTTGAAGAAAAATTGTAAACTTGAGGGTAAAAATGGTAAATTTGAACGAGAAAGCGATAAATTCGAAAGAAAAAACGATAAATTTGACTGAAAGAATGGCAAATTAGAGGAGTATAATAACAATTTGAGAGAACGGTAAATTTGAGAGGGGAACGGTGAATTTAAGCAAAAAATAGTGAATTTAGGGGGATATAATTGTAAATTTGAGGTAGAAAGTGGTAAATTATCGGGAAATTGTAAATTAGGAAAATAACAGTAGATACACATTTCGTGGAGAAAGGTAAATTTGAAGGAAAGAGTGGTAAATTTGAGGTTAAACGTGGTAAATTTGAGGAAGAAAGTGCTAAATTTAAGGCGGAATTTGGTAAATTCAGGAAAAAACGGTGAATTTGATGGAGATAACGACAAATAACAGGGAAAAAATGACAATTTGGGAATGGCAAATTCGACGGGAAAGGGAATTTGAGGATAGAATGTAAATTTGGAAGGGCAATGGTGAAGTTGATCGAAAAGATGGTGAATTTTAGGGGAAAGAATGGTAAATTTTAGGGAGAAAATAGTAAATTTTAGGAAAATAGTGGCAAATTTGAGAAATAACAGTAAATTTGGGGGTAGATATGTCAATTTGAAGAAAGTACTGGTAAATTTGAGAGGAAAGATAAATTTTGAGGTGGAATGGGGAATTTGAGATGAAAACTGGTGAATTGGGGGGAAGAAAGATAAATTTGAGGGATAAATTGGCAAATTTTAGGGAAATATTGATAAATTTGAGAAATAATAGTAAATTCGGGGGAAAGTGGTAACTTTGGAGGAAAAATGGTAAACTCACGGGTAAGAATGGTAAATTTGAGGAGAAAAGCGTTAAATTTAAGGAAAAGAGTGAGAAGCTTGAGGAAAAGAAGGTAAATCAGAGGATGGCAAATTAGAGAAGAATGGCAATTTGGGGAAATTGTAAATTTAAGAGTAGAATGCAAATTTGCGAGGAGAATGGTGAATTTCAGTAAAACAATTGCAAATTCGGGAAAAAGAACGATAAATTTGAGAGGACAAGTGGAAAATTTTAGATAAATTGTGGCAAATTTGAGGAATAACAGTAACTTTGGGGAAGAATTGTAAATTTGAAAGAAATGATGGTAAATTTGTATGTAAGAGTGGTAATAAATTTAAGGAAGCATGCAATAAATTTGAGGAAAAAAATAGTAAATTTAGGGGGGAACTGTGAATTTGAAGGAGAGAATGGCAAATTAGATGCGACGAATGATAATTTGGGAGAAACGGTAAATCTGACCTGGTTGCGTCCAATCCCTTAGGGGGATGAAACCCCCTAGTAAAGACGGTTAAGTGTACACATTAGTAAAGTTGCACACAAGACGAGAGCAGCATAATACTGACGTAATAGAGTTCATAACATTGAAATAGATTCGTTTTCGAAAAAGGAGACATTACTTTCACGATACATTTTCCAGACAAAGACATCTCACATTTCGTGTGCATCCATCCAATAAGCTCAGTGACGAAGAACTTAAGTTCAAGTAGTCCCGAAATATTCACTCCTGTTTTGTCTACAGGTATAAGGGCAACTTACCCATATCATTACCTCTATATCACCTTAAACTAGGTAAAACAGGCATTTTCATTTCGCCTAATCCCCAGAGAGAAATATAATCCATATCTTCGTTTTTTTAAGGGTTGCGATGGCTCAGTGGTATAGCGTTCATCTCAGGTGCATGGTATCCTTTTGGGTTTTCTTGGAATTCTCCCGTTTCCTCCTACTTTCTTCATTCCACTACATTCATTTCTCATCATCACCGTCTCCTTTAGCTTAGCCGGGATAACCGTGCGAGATAATACTTAAAGATTTCATTTCATTTCCTTGCTTTTATGTTTTCTACGATTTTTGTCATTTAGTTTCAAGAACAAGGAAAATTGTAACATAAATCAAAGCAAGTGCTTTTTCAGCATACATATAAATTTCCTAAACAGCTTTCGGAGCAAAATGTTACCCTTTTCTACAAGTCCGGCTACCTTTCAATATCTAAACTGAAAATATTACGTTTAAGCTTAAAGAACAAAAACAGACTCATTTTCGTACCTCATAAAAATAGATATATTTGAGGTAGCTCAAAAGACCTTACATCAGCTGGATTTCGCGAGAATGAAACAGCATTATTTTAATCAGAGGAAATTGTGATATCATCACATTTTCCCACAAATCAATGATTCCGGATTCCTGTGAAATCAATAAAACTTGGAAAGCTTCCATGCTTTCGTTGTCTTTTGTCATGGGTGATCAGGTGGAATTCAATTCTCATCCTCGCCAATTGACTCGTAAAACCACTGCTTTTCTAAATAAGAACATATAAACGTCAAATCTCGATAGTGTGTATATATACATATGCTCAACAGACGAAAATTCTGATTTTGATTGAAAATTCTTCAAAGGCTTCCAGTTTGTTCTAAGTGAGCATTTACTCGTAACGATATTTTTTTAAACTGCGAATACTTGTTATCTACGGCTGTATGAATATCGGAAATACAACTGATTGTATATGTAAAACATATAAATGCATAGAAATATTTCAAAATAACAATGGAGTATTATATAGTCACTCGACTTCTGTCGCTGTGGTAAATTTCAAGACTGTATGGCGCTGAGAAATGAATAGAATTAGAGTTGCAAAGTTTCATCTCTCGGTTGAAACATTGAGAATTTAAGAAAAGCGCGTACTAATAAAAAAGAGCAACGGGTATAAATATGAAAATGCATTATTCAAATTTAATATATCAATTATGTTTGGTACACACTTAGATATACAAAATGTGTAACTATCTAACAAACGAAGACGCCAAGCAGCAGTAGCAAGACCGTTTTGCGAGCAAAATCCGTTATCCGGTCAGCGGACTATTGTACAAATACTATACGGAATACATAAGTTTACTACGGAAATCTGTACGGAGAATACAATATCTATATGCTACATACGTATTGCATTTTTCCTGCTTAGATGTTACATCATACCGTTGCAGGATATCTGACATCTCATAGTCTTCCATATATTACATACGTATTCGTATGTTACATACGTAAGCAATATGTTATACACGTCCATCTGTATGAGAGACTCTGACCACTTATACATAGTTATTTCTTTCAGATGGAAAGTTGTAAAGAGGGAATACTTATACCTTAAGCATAATAAAACACGCGTTTTCAGTTATACGTTTGCTGCAGGATTTTGCATATCGCACACTCTGTGGAAGAGTGTTACAACTCAAAAAAATGGAAATATTGAATTATCATAGAGAAGGAAAGATAATATAGAAGAGAATACTACCTCTACCTGGTGGTATTTTCGCATAAACGTAACTAAGCAAATTAACCCCAAGATGGCAGAAATAGCAGTATTCCAAGGAGCGATTTTGGTACAATAATAAACTTTAAAAGTCATGTTCCCACAAGTGTGTAATTTTGACTTGTAACAGCCTTCAAAGGCGTGTGTGATACAGTCGTACGTTAAATAAAAAAAATATAAGATTTACGCATGTAACCTACGTTTTTACACACGCCACATGCGTTTTTTTCTGTGTCACGTTCTCCTTTATCTCTGATATTTTAGAATATCTGTCTTTATCAATAGACACAGTTTCTAAACAACCAAACTACTTTTATGTTGTTTCATTTTACTTACTCTCTCAGAAGCAAACACACTTTTACGAAGGGAAAAATATTTTATACAAGCTCTTCGATTGCAGATAAACGGCAAAGCGTTACACAGTAA
Organism: Thermobia domestica; assembly: GCF_964235325.1. NCBI lineage: Eukaryota > Metazoa > Arthropoda > Insecta > Zygentoma > Lepismatidae > Thermobia > Thermobia domestica. The sequence continues at coordinate 116,075,751 of NC_137470.1, forward strand.
AGTTTAAACATTCGGTTCTGATATTTCAACATTATAAATCTGCCTTTCAATGACCAAACTTTACTCTTCCTAAAGTGTATATATTGCTTAGCAAGCCAGTAGTAATGTATGTAATTTCAACATTTCATTCAGAAATACGCCGAAGTCTTCTTCTAGTGATTTCCAAAAATCAAACGTGTTTGTTTCCGTTACATGTGATTTTTTGTTGGTTGTTCATTCATTTATTTGTTCACCGATACCTGAATAAATGATAAATTTTAAATACAGCGAATATGTAGCAATTTTACAGTCCAAATGTTGACAGCAGAAGTTACGAGAGACTTACTGTGAAGGTCATTAGAGTCTGTACTGAAAGGTATAACTCTGGTATGTGTGTGGTAGTCGAGATTTAGAAAAAAAATAGTAATTCACGGAAATAAAAAAAATCATCTACAAAGTTAAAACGTTGAAACAACCACAAAATATAATGGGGTATATATACAGACAATATAAGTATCTTGCATTTTGCTGCACAAATATTTTTTGTCACCTTTTTATATCATAAACTGCCGAAGAACCAACATTGAATTCACGCGTTATAAAGTTTATGTTTCCGTTTGTCAATAGACGGTTAATTATCTTTAGTTTTTCTTGTATGGTGAGTTACATGATTATGCTTATTAGTTTTACTAGTACTTGAAAAACTCATGCTGGACTTCGTGAGTATTTTACAGTACAGTGCACTGAATATACCTAGTTGTAGTACACTGAGAAAATTTGAAAGGTTAAAGTAGTCAAAATTCGATTGCTGGTAACTTAGTTACTTTGTCAATATATAACACACCGAGCTCTCGGTTACGGCAATCGAGTATTGCTCGGTTAGTTAATCTTCGCTAATTTAACTGACTAGTTAGTTAATTAAACCGATGGGACTAGTTTTAAGTACGTATAAGCGATAAAGAAAAATACGAAAAAAAACTGAACGCAATTGAGACAATTCGAACCACCGACCTACGAATCAGTAGGATAATGCTTTAACACACTCATATGACAAAACAGTTGTTCTAATGCTTTGAAGAAAATTATTCCATTTCCCGCTTCTCTACTCCTAATAATTGACACACTTCGATTATTTCAACATAGCTAGAGCCCTTCGAAATGAACCAACTTGGTTGAAATTTTGTACGTATGTTGGTATTATTTGAGAGCTATTTCACCTTCAACTTAAAACGTATTGTTTTTAACTGGTTTAATTAACCGAGTGATTGGTAAACAATATTTTTGTTAATTTTCTCGGTAATTAGTAGCCCGGGAACCGATAACTAGTAGCCAGTAACTAAAGTAGGTTAAAAGAGCAAAATATGGCTTAACTGAATACTTCTCTTTTACTAGTAACGCATATTTTTTAACAGAAGTGGATTTTCAACAGAAATTCGACTACTAGCAACCAAGTATTAATTTAACCCTCATTTAGGAAGCGATCAATTTTCTCGGTGTATTGTGTAAATGTATATGTAACCTGCTAGAAAAACAAGTTGCGCTAAGATGAAAACAGATAGTCACTATACACCGATAGTCACTATAGATAGTCACTAGATTGAGCAAACTAAAAACGCGCTTAGCACAGTGACGCAACCAGGCGGCCAAAGTCAAAAAATGACCGAATCCGGTATGAAAAAAGAGCGACTCGATCGGTGTCAAACCCTAGAATTTAAGAGTCCTAACTGTAATAGTCAGCGTCTCATTCCAACGTTGCCACGTATAAGGTGGATGGTTATTGTGGGTGGGTGATTATGGTGGGTGGATCGAAAATATGAAATCCAATCGCAGCAAAGCATTAAGTCCATGACTACAATGATTGGGTAGATTTAGTCTGGACGTTTCTGTACATTCAGTTATGTTTTCTTTCTTTCTTAACTGTTGTAACATTTATTCTACGTTAATTTTAACAGAGCCATATAAAATAATGTGTTGTTTCTTCTTGAAAAAGAAAATATGATCTTAAGTTTTAGCATCCAGTGGTTATGGCCGAAGAAAAGGATCATGAAAATAGAAGAATGATAGTGGAAAAAATTATAGAACGGAGAAAGTGGGGGAAATTGGAAACCCTGGAGAAAACCCACCGACACGATATTGTCAATCAAAAACTCCTATGATCTTGGATCAAACCAGAGACATTTTGCTACAAACGCTCTAAGACTGTATCACTGGAACATTCTTTAAGACAAGAATTCGTATCCATGTTCTTTAGAAACTACGTACAAGACCACTTTTATTGAGACAAAACGTACTAAACAGTTATGCTTAATACATAATGTTACATCCAAAATTTAAAACTTTTTTTCATACGAATCTCAGTGGAGAAATATAAAAATATGTACCAATAACGAAGGTAAATAAATTAATATTCATAAGGAATAATTCAATACCTATAAAGAATTTAACAAGAGCAAAGCGTGGTATTCTACATTAGTATCCCTTTCTGTTCAACCAGCATCTTGGATTCCCTTTAGTCACTGAGCAAACTACAAACAAAAACTGAGGCAATTCAATGCCCTAAAACATAAACCAGAACTTACACCACGAACAAGACAGCTGTTATCTTTTTTTAGTTCATTTTTTTAAGGAAAAAAAGGAACGATGGACTGATACCCCGTTTATTTACCTTCTCAGTTCCACTTCCTACGGACGCCATACGCGTCACGCCCTAAATGTCTCTTCATGTAAACAAGAAGAACGTTTGTTCTTCAGAGGAGGGTAAAAATGACCGGACGTTTAGTTTGAGGCCCACATGCTCTAGCTGAAATTAGGCTTTTCTTTCTCGCGAGTCAAGCACACTGTCCATCACAGAGATTTGAAAAAATAAAGAAAAAATGAAAGGAGGTAAAGAAATGGGTAAAAAATGTAAAAAGAAAAAGTCAATACATTAGAAAGGAACGTGAGCGATGTTTTTTTTTCTGTATTCAAGACTCGCTTATTTCACAAATTAATGAAAGTCAAATGTTACTCGCCGCAGAAACATCTTTCAGTTTAACGTTCCACAGATATGTCCTTTAGGCTAAAGGAGAATATGATTAAGGCAAGTGAATGATCATGGAAAAATTGCTGGAATGAGAATGTGGGAGCAAACCCACGGGTATGACTTTGTCCACTATAAGCTTACCTGACCGCCCCACCCAGGAACCCAACGCACCAGATGTAAGCGGACTACGCTCTACTAAGCCACCGTGCCTCCCTCGCCGTAGAAACAAGTCATTATCAGTGAACCCTGTCCTATGATCGATCTAATCAAAATTGCTATCCACTTCTATTACCTTTACGGTATACTCTTACCTTATTATTAACCAAATACACTTTTCTCAGTGCTCCAATTCGCAGTTTTCTTGTGCCCAGCCTATTTTTGATCTAATTTAATTGGTGGCTAATATAATCACGCAGGTGTTATGGAGCTCTAAGAATATATGACTAAAGAGTAAGACACAATCGATGGCGAATGGGTTGAATAATGAAACGAATGCTGTAACATATGTTTCCATTTGGCAAAGAAGAGTAGATAAGCAAGTGCATTACAGCAGAAGGAGGTGAAATACATGGCAACAACGCATCCTTTTCATTTTCTAGCAGTATTTGAAGGAAACTCGAAGTGCCGCCTTCAAACGCATAAACACCGTTATTTAGCATATGTTCTGTCATCCAGCTCTCTAAAAATGAGATAGCGTAACGTGAAAAGTTATATTCTGTAAAAAAAAAATAATAAAAATAAAAAAAATAAAAAAAATGCATGATGATCTGTGCATCAACCAACTCCCAGATGTGATTTAAAGTCTTCATAAATACAAGTTTCCATCCTTTGAACTCTATGTTTTCGTAAGAACGTAAAACAAACAGTTAATCAGTTGCTCAATGTCTTGTTCTCCTGCTTTTGAGATTGTGTTCTCGCCTTCGTCATAGGAGACCCAGATTCAACTCCTGGTAGGACGTGACGTCGTGTAAGTTGTAAATACGTATCTTGATGATATTATTTCTGCGAGATGACAAACTCCTAGTAACTGAAGTGAACATATATGGGCTTATTCAGAGTCACTCGGAAGCGTGATTAGTGCCATACTAAAGAGATCGACTAACATATGTTTTCTGGAGTAGTCAAGCCTTTAGAATGACGCTAATCATGTGTCAAAACGACTTTGCATAAGGCGGATAGTGATTAAGAAATAATATCATATCTGTACTTGAACACGTGAATATGGAGCTCGAATGATGGATTTCTATCCCCTCCATCTTTAGTAGAAAGATTAGGGTGACAAAATATATCTTGGGACGCTTAATCGATTTCAGAAAGCCGGTCCTCCCCTAGTAGGAAGTTTGTTGGCCCACTGTTGGGGATTGAGTGGAATTTGGTCAAAACGGTGGGTGATGATCGGTACGAGCCTATAGCGGAAAAACTTATGTTGGCTCAACGCTGGTTAAATGTATGGTTGGCCAACCAACTATTCTCCCGACCTTCACGCAATGATACTACAATTGACTGTTTTCCCAACCAAGAAATACGTTACTTTAGAGTTGGCTAAATGTCAGGGAGCCGCTCCTTTGGTTGGGAAATGTGTGGGAAATCGTTTGGGTGGGAAATTTATGCCAAAATGGAAGAACCTGACGTTGGGCCAACGTTGTATTACTCATCATCACCACTTTTCCAACGATGGGCCAACCCATTTTGATGCTAGGGTCGCTATCTATCACCATTTTCGATCTACAGCAATCAACGTTATAACCCGGAATGGTTGATTTCTTTCACTTCCAGTTGGGATGGAGGATTAAATGAGGTGAAGGGATCTGTTTATGGAATGCTACGTAAATTGTTTCTAAAGATTCGTGTCTATTTCTTATCATTGCATTGATACGTATGGATAGGCAGGCAGACGGACAAAACGGTCCTATGGGACTTTCCACACTTAAACATAGCATAGTCTGAAAGTCCAAAGTGTTGAAAAATAAAACTTCATTTATTTGTATCAATCTAAAATTCCAAAATGCTAGTGTTATTTTATAAGCTGAGCTTAAAGATCTGATTTATCATAAACTGCTACTATATATACTAAGATTGGGTCACTTTAACTACATTACCCTACTCTAGATATACTTGTTCTATATATGAACTGAACCAAGAAGATCAAAGACTTTTCCGCCTGCCGGTATGGTAGAGGCATAAAGTTAATTAGTTGATCTCAACATAATTTCTTAACCGCGTTTATAATACGCTTCATTCATTCTTATCATGTCCCACATCATTTTTTTTTCTTTGAGTAGCAAAGCAGATTTCAAAACACTGCTTTACAAGTCTAGAAGTAGTGGTTGACCCTCTTAGCGATATGACATCTTTGCATAAATCCAACCACTGTTTGTGTTTATACTCAAATCTCATAGCTAACTAAACTTAATTTCGAAATGAGAATTTGTTTTTGAATCAGGGTGAGGATTTGAATTTACGAAAATTGTCAAATGCATAGGGAGCCGTCGCTAAATTTAGCGAGACACAAAGTGTCACTGGGGAAAGGGAGGCAAGATGGCTTAGTGGTGCCTATGGGTGTAGCCCAGCAATCTGAGGCGTTAGGCTGACGTCAGTGATATGAAACCCATTAGGTGTTCGAGTCCCTCTGAAGAGCAAGGGTGAAATTTTAACTGTCCTCGATGTTTCTGTGTTCGTATCCCAGTCGTGTTTGGATTACGTAAAATGTACGTGAGATGAGCATGGAGACTAATGTCCCGGTTGGAACGAACTTTAAAAAAAAAGAAGTGGTAGATCGCCTACCCCTGGCGACTGGGGTCCCTGGTTCGATCCCCGACTAAGTGAGTTTGTGGTGGACAACATCGTATCTCTGGTACTCCCGTTTCCTCACAACTGCATTCCATAAATTCTCCTATCACCATTCATCCGTTATCATCCGTTACTCTTAGCTTAACGGGCATTATCGTAGGACGTTAAACTGAAATATTATATTTTATTTACACATTGACACTCAAAACAACTGGATCCCTGTATACACTGTGGTGTGAAATTCAAACACGGAAATTAAATCTTTAAATTTTATGTCCCACGATTATGCCAGTTAGGCTAAATTAGACGGTGATGATGAGAAAAGCGTGAAACGAAGAAAGTGGGAGGAAATGGGAGAACCCCCGAGAAAACCTACGCACACGGTATTCGTCCACCACAAATTTCGCTTGGCTTGAGCTGGGATCGAACCAAGGACACCATGCACTAGAGATGAACGCTTTACCACTGAGCAACCGCAGCGTCTTTGTGAAATTCAAGTAGCCAAAATTCTTTCAAAATATAATACGTATCTCCTTGTTCGATTGTTATTTCCACCTTGATTTTAGTATCCCTTTCAGCAGCGTTGCGATATGAGACGTGGACCTATAGTTTAACGTGGGATCTCAAACCACATGCGTTTCCGCCAGGTGTCGAATCTGGGTCTTACAAGTCACAGGCGAGTATGCTAACCGCTTAACCAGTAGAAAGTTCTAAACTAGTTGTTGTGTCAGAGCATTTGGCCTGCTGTACACTGTAGGTTAAAATTCTACCTACTTAAGAGCTCCAATTGCTTACGTTTAACTTTCTTTTTATTTTCTGGTTCGCCCGTCAACTAGTTTGTGGTTACACAAACAGTAATACTCAAATCTATATATGGTAACGACCCTTGTTTTAAAAACGAGCAGCAAAGGATTTTCATGTTCAGTATCATCATTATCGATTGTGAAATAATTAAATTCTAATCATATGGTTTAAATTACAATTAAATCGTCTTATATATATATCTTAATCGTATTAATGTATACACAAATATTAATGTTAAAATCGGTATATGATTACGGTTCACGTCTTATTTTAAAATAATCAATAATAATCAAATACGATTAAATCGTAACAATAGTATTAAATCTGCAAATTGTCTGCACGCTAGTGACATCTGTTGGTGTCAAGCCAGCAGTAAACGCAGATAGTGACATCTATTAGAGCGGTTGTTTATTACTAGGAATTTGCACGATGTATTGATACTTCTTTTTAATAAATAGGTTTTGCCTGCTACGACACAGCATAAATTCATTATATCTTCGGTCTTTCTATCTCGAGCAGTAAAACTGGTTTGTGAAGATGACATAATTCATTATGTACTGGTGACCAAGCAGTAAAACTGGTTTGTGAAGATGGCATAATTTATTCTGTATTGCTGACTAAGCAGTAAAACTGGTTTGCGAAGATGACATAATTTATTCTGTACTGGTGACCAAGCAGTCAAACTGGTTTGTGAAGATGACATAATTCATTCTGTACTGGTGACCAAACAGTCAAACTGGTTTGCGAAGATGACATAATTTATTCTGTACTGGTGACCAAGCAGTCAAACTGGTTTGTGAAGATGACATAATTCATTCTGTACTGGTGACCAAGCAGTAAAACTGGTTTGTGAAGATGACGTAGCAGTCAAACTGGTTTGTGAAGATGACATAATTTATTCTGTACTGGTGACCAAGCAGTCAAACTGGTTTGTGAAGATGACATAATTTATTCTGTACTGGCGATCGAACCCGGGACAAGTGAGCTAAAATTGGTAAATCCAAATGTATAATGGTGAGAATTGCATGATGAAAAAGTAGGAGGTAACGGAGGATTTTCGTGAAACTCCTTCCAACTAGGAATGCGCACATTTTAACCAAGTAAATTTCGCACTACAAATAAGCGTTGCCCCAATGAGTAACCAAAGAATTGCATTCCAGTTTAAGGAATGTAACTCTTTCTTTCCATTATGAACATTGGAAATCTGTGTAGTTTTGATAACTGTCCGATGAATTGTAGTGAAAATTAAGAAAGAAAAAAAAGAAAATAATATGACTTGCCGAACCAGCACTAGAACTCTTACTAATCATTAATGTTCTTCGAGTTATTCGTAGTTACTTGACTTTAGAAATACCACTGCGGTAGGAAATTTAGCCGCTGGTGTAGTTTCGCTTCTTGTTTATCCTTATTGAAGTTAAAAGCATGTACATAAAGGAATTAAAATTGCCACTTCTATCGTTTTCAAATACAAAGAATCAAATGGCCTAGAGACACGTTTCAGAATTTCTAGACGGAAGAGTCTCGGTTGTAAAAGCCTGAAAGAATCGAAGAAAAGAAAAAAAGCTACAGTACACAATACCTGAACTTGGTCTTTATATTTCCTTCTGCTTCTGTGTTATTGCTTTTCTTGGGCATTTTCGCTCACACCTTAGCAATTCCCTTTTTCCCACTACAACCATTCACTCCCTCCAGCAGTACAAACTTCCATGCCGCATTGCATATTTATCCAGACTCTTTTATGCGCTCTCCCCCAGTGAGCTTAGGTACACCTGCCCCGTATACTCGGTCCCACACTTCAGTTCTTCTCTCCTGTATATTGCATTAAAAGCAATTTTGAGCAACAGTGTAGCTGTGTGGTTGCTTTGCCCGCCACACAGCTACTTGTGTTTTCACCAAGGACATCTGAAAAACATCAGAGTACAGCGCGCTAGGAGGTTCTGAAGAAAAGAACAGGGGAAAAAGATAAGTGCAGATGGTAAAACAGAGAGAATGTTCTAACAGTGTAGATATCACGTCTGACTGCGAATCAGCAAACACTAGAATAATTCCGAATTATGCTGGGGACAGCGTTTATAGAGTTTAAAAGGCGTTCCATTTAAACACTATTAGCAAATGAGAGAATTGTAGTGTTGCCACGTATCTGCTCTTAAAAAAAATAAACGAATGTATTGTCGATGCTTTTGCTGAGTTGGTAGCGCGCTGTGGTGCTTCTGCTTAGCAACATTCTTTTACAACACGGCAACGTTGCGTCACAACTTTCGCTTCATTTCGCCTAGCTCACACGACATCCGTTGTGTCCCATGCTTTAGTTGTAGTCGAACTCAAGCCGCAAACCACTAACTCAAACTGAACTTATATCATTTGTTATTTTCCCTTCATATGGGAAAAAATACGCTATAGCTTCATAAAGGGTCAGTGTGAAGAGCACACTGAACCCCCTAGTTTGCAATCGATGCTAGCAAGCTCATTCTTGCTATTCTCAATGAGACTTGTGCTCATTAATTTCAATGAGGTACACGCTAACTCAGGCTCCCACTCTCTCCGAATTGGGTTCACTATCTTCAAGATACTCGCACTAGATCACTAAGAATTCGCTATTCTGTCGTATTGCGCTCGTGTCCTCTGGCCTTATTTGGACTCATGCTCGTTTTAACTCGAGCTCTGACTTTTTATCCACTTGGACATCTCAGCGCTGAAGTGAGTAATTGTGGTTATAGTGTTTTTTTTTTCTCTCACAACACAAACCATTAATTACATGAAACATTTGAAATACGCACTCTACTCCGCATCTTTCGTCTCTCCAAGTAATGGCACACTGAAGATGATTATTAGTGTGTATTTTACAAACACCCTACAGCCATCGTCGTAATAATGACATAATTTATTCTGCAGCAGGAGTGTGATGAGAATTTTGTATTTTAAAATTATTCATTACAATCACGAAGTACGACTTACATGATCGTACTGTTGGTACGTCTGCCTTTCAGTCCGTTACTTCACACGAAAGTCTTAAACGAAAACAAATTTCTGAGTTACGTTTTCTCCAACACACAGACCGATTAGCTCGTCTGAATTTGCTAATTGATGGAGTCTATCTGTTAACATCTACATGGGTACGTAAATTTAACGCTGGTTATCCATACCTCTTTAAAATATATACCATCCCCTGTCTTTTATGCAGCCTGCATAGTAGCAATTACATTTTGGTTGCCTATAACTAAAGGATGTTTCCTTTCATGATGCAAATATGCTATATCCCATACATGGAATTATGTGACCCTCTTTACTTTATTTAACAGAGTTCATTTACCTTTTAAGTTTAACGTTCCACGGGCGTGCCCTTTAGTTTAAAAAAGACAATGAGAAATAAATTATAACAATGAAATGAATGATAAAACGACAATAAGTAACATAATTAGCCAGACCGCGATTTGTACCCGCAACAGATACCTCATGCATGTAGATCTAATGTAAGTTTGCTAGTTCATACAATGATAACTCGCATACGAACTATTATTATACTATTTGCTAACCGTAGGACGTATTATATTTCCTGAAAGATTTCATTTCACTTTTCTTTTACGGTGAAGAGAAACAAGTAAACACAGACCGTAATTTTATTAAGTACACTGAAGAATTCCAATTCGACTAACTCCACGAAAATTATAGGCAACATAAACCTTGTGAATCCTTGCATGTATTACGAAGTTCTTACCTAAGTAATCACATAAGTCCACTGCTATGTCGTGCTTCTATTGCCACGTTTTCGCTGTATGAAACAGTCATAACAGAAGACCTAAATTACGGTCCTGCAACAATTAAATAACAAGCTTTAAGCTCACAGGGGGTTACTAGAAGCTTTCCTTTGGGCACAAATGGCAATCGATGAAGTGATAGTTTATTGGATCTTTGGTGTGTGAATAATGAAACAGTTTGTAAGTACAAGGAAAATGCACTATGTAAATTGTAATTAGTACTCGGAGAAGTCAAACTAATGGAATAAAAATATTGAAGCTGCATTTTGTTGGTAACATTGTCTCAAAAATAACACAATTTACGAATGAGTCCACAAAAATAATTTCGACACCAATTCTAAAGTCCTTCTAAGGACATAGCACACTGTACTGAAACCCAATTTTGGAGATATTTCATTGTACGTTCTTCAGAAATATGCTTACACATTTTTTTCTTTTGGACACATGTCTTCCTCCTGATTATAATGCCGTTGTCTTTAATTTATATCTTAGTAGTATCAATAATCCGCTTTACTAGGTTAATTAAAAAATGTAGTATGTTTCGTTAGTCACTCTTTTTAATATTACTGAAGCGCTCTCTGATACCGGTCATTTTCAATAATGTTTTATATATCTCCATCCTCCCCCTCAAGTTGCAGGCATGAATTTGGACATCGGAAGTGCCATGTTCATCTCAGCGAGCCGAAAACTATAGAATTGACACTAATATCGGTCATTTTCGATCACTTTTATATATCTCCCCGCCCTCTCTAAGTTGAAGTAGAGTGACAAGAACTATTCCAGGTCCAAACCTCGTCTATGTTGAAAATTTGATTGAGATCGATACGGTGGTTCAAGAGTTATTAAGTTGTAAACATAGCCACTTTCATTTTTATTTATACAGAAGATAGATTTTCAACGAGGGAAGGTTGGATAAAATTATATATCTGTTTAAGATGTTGGTTTGCATTTGATAAAGATTGTGCCTGACGCAACGGCTGCATCCTAGACCCTACCTATTTGATTGTAAACGTTTGAGTGTAAAATCTCTGCTACTCGGATTTCGAACATTTTATTTTATTTTATTTTATTTATTTTTTAATTATATTTATTTATTTATTTATTTATTTTTGCATCTTACACTTGAAAGCTACGTCTATTAGTCTATCTCTAGTCCCAGAATACAGTGTCACTGCCCACGGTGCGAAATTATAATGGTCTAAGCAATGGGGAGGACAGGAGTAAAAAAAAAAGAAAAAGTCAAACCTTGCAATGGAATGCTTTGACACAGATAATTCACATCTATAATTATTAAATCATGTAGGATTAGGGATACTGCTAATCACTACTTCAACCATTAATTACATATGAAATATATGCTAAATAGCCTACTTGTGAGCTATTATTACTGATAACTATTCTATCTGTTGCCTGGTCCTAACTAATAAGGTTTTAACTTCTTTCTCCCTTAGATTCGGGTCTGGAAATGTCTCTACCATGTTTGTCGATTTAGAGCTTTCTCTTTTAACTCCCAATATTTTCTTATGTTATTTTCAAATTATCAATCAATTGTGTTCTTCTTTTTCTTACTTCTCCTTTCCCTTCCATCTTTCACTCTACAGTGGTATGAAGAAGAGAATTTCTTCGCAAGATGTGTTCAACCCAATTGGCCTTCCTACGAAGGACGCTGGGTAAATGTACCCTCTTCTTTCCTACTCATTTAAAAGCATCTTCGTTTATTACTCTCTCTCTATCCATTTTATCTTCTACGAGTTACTGTAATTTGTAAATTTCTAACAATAACTTATTAGTCGGGGAAATTATATTACGACAATATTAAGTGGATGGAATTCCTTCCATTCTGCCAGGATTGTGTACCCTGTCACTATCACTACAACAAGCACCATTGTCTCCGAGCTGAACTGTTGTTGGCGTTTAGGAAAATTGAAGCCGACCGCGGGTGTTCAGGTTGAATTGTGATTATATCAATGAGCTGTTTCAGATGTTTATTGCGTTCCGCAGTCACTCTTACTGCATTTGCTCTATGGTTTTTGTGTTATTACCCACTTTCATGTTCGACAATCCATGTCATCAAAGCTTCTGTTTTGTCAATTTGACATGAGTTGAGTAGGCTTTCACCATCTTTGGATACTATTCCTGACGAACACACTGTCCTCCTTAGATACACTTGCGACATCTAACCATGCACCCTCAATGTAGCCTCCTTGAAACAAGAGAGGTATACCATTTTGCATCACCACTGCATGCCCACTTCAACACACGCTTCCGTACTGACCTGTCTAATGTACTACAGACCATATTTAATACATCAGTATAGTGATCACCAGGAGTCGTGAAGCTTGACCTAGATTTACCAATTTTAGCACTCAATAGAAAGCTAGGATGTGTACAGGTCTTCAACCCCCACCTATGAAATTTTGCCGGCGTCGTCTCTCGCACTATACGGAGACCATCTCCTCAGGGTACAGTGTTGTTGGGTAGCCGTTAAATTTCGTTTTATTATTATTATTATTATTATTATTATTATTATTATTATTATTATTTTATTTTTTGCTATTATTATTATTACGTTTAATTCGAATAATCGCTAGTGATCCTATTATAGTTCTTTAAGTGTTTTTTTTTTGTCGACATATCTTCTAAGTTGGCAACATTGTTGGTGCACTTCTACAGTTTCACTTTTTCTCAAGTGTGCGATCGGAAGGCAGCTCCACGAATCGTACCGAATTCTTCAGATACATAACAACTGAGAGAAAGCAGTTCTATGATTCGCGTACAGACCAGGCTTCACGAATCCTCGAGGTCACTATAACTCCTCCATCTAACAACGGCCAGGCGTTGACATGCATTCTCAATGTTATCACCTTACATATCTTACGTGTTGCGAATCGTAGGTTTTCCCATTATGTTCATACTTATCTGTGTAACTACAATTAAGTACTATGGGTTAAAGGAAACTATGTTAAATGCAAGTGAGTGGTGAGGAAATAGTTGATGAAATGAACACAAGAGAAGGAAACGTAAAAACACGGAGTAAACTCATGAATAACACCGGGAGATCACATAGTTTAGTCTGAATTTAAGACCCTTTGCCTGGTTCAGCAAGAGAGACCTCTGAACATAGATTCACATTCAATACACCCTGAAACTCTAATGTTCAGTCTCTTATTGATTGAATTACATAATTAAGATTCCTTTGCTAAACAAACTATGCGTATTCCAAGTATATAACTCTAAGTTAATCTCAAGTTAACACTCGCTAGAGTCATCTTCAAAGAATTATTTAGATTCTGCAATCTTACATAGTACCGATACGAGATAGCTACTTTGATTAGTCCTTTTGAAGTTCAATATATCCTGAGACACAAACTAGTAGTGTGAACACAGTTATGTAGATATTCATTTAATAAAGAAATAATATATTGCGATCCTTACAAGCGAGTAACAACAGTGACAAAACCTAATGCGGATTTTACATCCCAACAATCCGTACATAAAAGTGTATTTAAATAGGTCATACACCTGTACCAATTTTTCAAATCTTAAAAAAAAATAAAAAAAAATAGGATAGCAAACATAAAGTTAGACAATGGCCAACCCATCCGTGTCAAAGCGAGTAAATAAGTACACTCGCACCATCACCCTTTGTAAATTCATATATTGTTTGTTTTGTTCGCAATGTATAAAATGCATTTTAAAATCAAGAATAAAAGTCAAACAGCAGGTGAACTTACCTGTGTGTGTCCGTTGGTGCGCTTTTAGGTGGGAGCTTTTGGTGTACACCTTCTTACATCCTGGAAACTGGCATTTGTGTATTCTTCGTTTGGAGTCCGGGGAATGGTCATGCCTGGAAGAATGCCTGCCTCCTGAATTACCGGATCCCGCGTTGCCACCATTCCCAGACCCGACTTGCCTGATTGGAAAATGACTTTGTGAAACGGATATCAGTCGCGCGACTCCTGACGAACTTCTAGCGGTAACTCGAACAAGGGCTCCTCTTGACACGTTTGGCCCTGCAACCCTGAGAAGACCTGTACCCAGGCCCACGTCAACACTCCCACTTTCGCCGCTGCTCGTACTGCTGTTACTATTTCCGGGACCTGATTCCGGACTCGATGGCGGAGTCAACGTGTGGACGGATTGGCCAGCACGAGCCACCAACTTCAATGCCAAAGGATCACTACTACCATTGTCCGTTTCACTGTTCAATTCCTCCATATTCATTTCTTCAATGTCTATCATTTCTTGCTTTATTACCACATCACCGTGGGCACCCGACCTTCCCAATACATCACTCAGATTGCTGTCCCAAGATACACTGCTGCACCCAGAGCTGGCTGAACTTAGGCTTAGGGAATCCAAATTCCGGTCACTGAGGTTTAAGTCATCGAGGCTCAACCTGTCGTCGTCGTCGTCGCCACCACCGCGAGATGCGGCCCAAGACGTCACGCGTGAAGCAACAGCTATCGCTGCTTGTTCAGGTGCAGTAAAGAGGTTCCACGGGGTGTCCAAATCTGTTGGCAACTTCTTGTAAGACTTGAGTTTAGGTTCGTCCATAAGGTAGCGCTCCATTTCATAACATGTCTGAAAAAAGAAAAAGAAAAATACGATATAGTTAGCTTATCATTCTTGGATTTTATTTAATTTCTAATCAAAATTATTAGTCAGTATTTTCACTGATGCGTCATCCAACTTCTTGCCCTGCTACTTCGAATTCATTTAATTTTACTTCTATTTTAGCGAGATCCTTTCTAGTGTGGAGAAGCATTAGATGAGACATAGCTGAACGCATTTCAACTCTTACGTAAGCAGGTGCCATAATTGAGTCAAGCAATTAATTAAATAGGTTAATTATCTACCTGGCATAACGCTTTCTCAATATGCGGATTACGCATCATGAAATATCTCCTTAAACTAATAAAATTGCAATAAAATATATAAAAATTAGTAACACATACATTGTTAATAATACAATCTGTTCCTTAATATATCATAAATTCAATATACCAGGTTGCAAACCAATTTATTTATCAGCTTGCTATAACACTAGTTAATAGCTATGTGTCGTACTGAATCCATGTCCGCGCGTTATCCGTTTTGACTGTTTCAGTTGAATTTACTGCCATACCTAGTATATGTCATACGGAATCCATGTCCGTGCGTGATTCCGTTTTGACTGTTATAGTGACCGGCACGTAGCATGACAGCTCAAGGTCACTGCAATAGCAGATGAATTCCGAACAGCGATCCTACCATCAATCAGCTTTCCAATAACCAGCAGTGCTGCTAGTCCTACGCAATTATTCCAGCACCCAATAACAAGAAGTACAGTCAATCACAGAGGGATTAATAACAGATAAAAAAGAATCCTTATAATAGAAATTATAAAAAACTAAATTAATAATGGCATGTGTGCGTGTATTTCTGTCTTAAAATTTATTTTGAGATCGAAGTGCATCATTTCATTCAAAACGATGGCATTTATATTTTGTAACCCATTTTTTTTAAAAAAATTTTAATCCAGGAAAATGTCTTCATTACAACTATCCGGAAAATCAAACACGATTTGAAATAAATACCACTGTATATCTTTAACACGAACAATCGCAAAAATTTGTCGTAAAGAACATCTCCTTAGGGCAGAAAATAATGAAAATGTCACGTCCCTACATTAATCAATACTGTGTATCATGAACGCAATTCCAGTATGTGTGCGATAATATTTTCGCGCATTTACTAGAATGTTATTTTTGTGTTTTATACACAGACGCATACCTCATAACTCAGACACTGTAATGTACAGTCTGCAGTGCAAAGTAGCTAACTACCCTGCCAACCTTGCAACAGAATAATGTGGAAGCTCGCCTCGGCCAGCACATTGTGACCTTGAGCAACCGTGCTACGTCCTGGTGACTATACTGTTGAGTTTACCGCCATACCTAGTACATGCTATACTGAATCCATGTCCGCGCGTTATTCCGTTTTGACTCCGTTTCTGTTGAGTTTATTGCCGTAATATCAGTCTCTAATTTATTTACGGAATTTCCTTGTTGCTTTAAGAATTGGAAAGTATCGAGCATATTGGAATTATGATACAAACTGGCAATATTGATTACTACCCTCATGATGTTTAACTATAAGTAAGACAAAAGTGATTAAATTAGTTGATGGTAATACAAGCAAAGCAGGTACGAATTTAGAAACTTTCTTAATTAAAGATCTTTCCAATTTACATGCTTTTTTTCATTCTAGAACTATAGATAGTAATTTCGAAAGAGGCACAGTGGCTCGGTTGTAGAATGCTTAACTCTGATGAATGGTGTCCCTGCTTCGATCCTCCGGCCAAGTAAGTTTGTGGTAGACAACATTGTGTTCGTGGGTTTTCTCGGGTAGTCCTGTTTCCTCCCACATTTTCATTCCACCAATTCTTCCATCATCATTCACTTGCGCTAATTATCCGTCTCCCTTAGACTAAAGGGTATAATCGTGGGACGTTACACTGAGATTTAATTTCATTTCTTTTCAAGTAATTTAATAAATCCTTATTTAAAATTACTTATTGGGTTGTATTATTATTAGTAGTAGTACTATTAGTATTAGTATTATTATTACTCCGATTAGGTAACTTGAAGGGGTTATTATTGTTATTGTTTTATTATTCACTAATTTTCTTTATAATATTTTTGCAATCAACATTCTAATTGTTAAAATATTCAACGAAAACTAAGTTGTAAAAATGTAAACATTCTTGAACATCTTCTAACTAATATTTTTTCAACAACAAAATATCTTGAAGTTTTCCGCAAGGAATCTGGATTAATATTGATTCTATGAATACAGAATGCAGTCAGTTTAGTACTCAGTTTCATACATATATAGCCAAACATGTCGTCTAGGAAATAAGATGATAATTATAACAACACTCTTTTTGCCTCCGCTCATAGTGGGAAAAGTTCAAATTATTTTGGGATTAAAAGTCAAGGAAAATAATTCCATAATTATATTATTTTCTCTCGTTTTCTGTGTTCCAACAACAACCACAGAGTTTTGATTTGGTATACTCTAGCTGATTGTGAAAGTTATAACATGTATTATTTTGTATTAGAGCAGAGGGACGCTTTTCACAGAACTACGACTCGGGGGGAATAAATCAAATCTAACACATTTCAAAAAGTTGTCTAATTTGTTATTACATAAGTAGGTCAACAATTCCCTATTTCGATCAGTATTTGAATTAATTTTTATATAACTAATCAGAATTCTAATAGTGTATTATCATTTTCCTTGAACATAAAATGTTGTTCTTAGCTTGGCATATTTTTGTTATTACTCGTTCGTTTCCGAACGTAGTAAAAGTACGTCACAAATTGTATGTGGACGAGAAAAGACCAACAGCATATGCTATTAGATACAATAAATTTGTTACATGTCAGTATACGAGAAGCATTCAAAAAGTTCCTGATTGCAAAAGGGGTCGTATAAATGAACACTCCCCACTTTTAGCAATCTCTCTACTCACCAGATTAGCACCAGTGGATTTTAGGCTCTTTTCCAAGATCAAAAAGGGTCTCAATGGTAACCATTTTGCCACCGTAGGAGACATCCAAACCAACGCGACTGGTGAACTTTGGAACACAAAAACATGACTTTCAGTGTTGTTTCCAGCAATGGCACAAAAGGTGACACAAGTGTGTGTCTTGTCAAGGCGGCTATTTTGACAGTGATTAAGTGATGACTATATTGTGCTAATAAATAGTTACAACGAAATTTCGGGATTTTTCTGACTGATCCTCGTATTATCATTATGTAAATAATCTCAGTATAATAGCACAAACTAAACAGATGAAGTATCTTAATTGAATGGAGCGTTTAATGTTAATTCGCATATAGTGTGCCGTTCCCATACCGTGGTCCATCCATGCCATGGCCCACAAAGTTTCTTTTCAGATTTTAGCATTGAAAATTTATTGGGTTCACTTTTTAAATTTACACATGACATGCTGTGTCGTGTCGTGTCATGCCTGTGCCGTACCCATGCCGTGCCCTGACAATCCACCTTGAAGAGAAACCTTCGGCTTTCTTCGGAGCACACGAAGCTACACGAAGTTTACAAGAACAAAAGGGAAACAGTGTAGAAAGAAAGAGCGGCATGGCAGACTATGTATGAATTAACCTTAAAAATCATTTATAATTTGACATCTACTATACTAGATAACACTCCGATTCCTAGGTTTTCCTCGTCAGTTGAACGTGGCAGACGAATCGCTGTGTTGCCACGTTACACTTGGGATGAACATGGAAAAACACAATAATGGCCGCATTTTACCGCTCATAAAGTACACCTTTTGGCAAATATTTTAAAGGTAAAAATAAGAATGTGCATTACATACGGGTAGCACTAATTCCATCTCTATATAAATGTTTAAAATTCTCAGACTGTATGTGTGTGGTAACAATTGTATTCTTAATTATAATAATATCGTTGTGCAAATTACTGACAGTACCTTGCAATACGACAATCGGGTTTGTTAAGCTTTACTAGTGTTTATTTGTAAAGTGAGCAGTTGTTGTTGGTTAAGTGTTAAAATAGTGAACAGCTACGTGCTGTGAACTGCAGAATAAACTTTGTGATTCTTGTAGGTGTCGCCGACTAAAATGTTTCGTGAACAGCAGGCAATTTCCTTTTATGCTCTTTACGCAGGAACTAGGAATCAACGTTAGCTGACATTTTGGAAACGTTGCTGAAGAAACACTGAAAGATGTGGAAACGGTTTTTGTGTACAAAAAGTTTAAAGCTAAAAGTTATTAAATATGCAAAAGAGTATAGTACAGTGTAACAGAACCTCTGGGGAACATTTTGGACTCCTTCTCATTGACATTGTCATCAGCCTGTTGAGGGAACCTGAAGCAATTATCGGTTGGATTCAGTATACCGGGATTGAGAATACACAGGGGCAAAGCCAAAGACGTTGCTCGCATATCTGTATATATTTGGATGTATGCTCTAAGCGAAACTACGAAACGTCTGGGGCAATTTTAACCAAACACGCTAGAAAAATGATGTTTAATCTGAAAAAAAAAATCCTGTGGGAACGAGATATCCTAATGAGTGGAAGTGGGAAGAAGTGACAAGTAAAGGTAATGGAAAACAACTGATATTGGTGTGCAATCTATGCTTGTCAGGGTTGCTAAAATGAACAGTTACGCTAACAATGTCGTTTAAGTTCAAGTTTATCTTCATCCGCGAGGAGTGGGAGGGAGTGTAAAATAAAATGTCAAAATGACTGAGATTTGTGTCGAATTCATAGTTTTCGGAGCGGGAAAATGTCTGGCTTGCTTGAAGTGACTTCAGGACTATAGTATCCACTTCAAGCTGTTTTCTCAATGATATCAATTTGATTAAAGGCGTGTTTGTGGGGATAGGGTATTTCAATATTTATGCCAAAAGTATAGTATCTTCTGTACTTTTTACCATCACACTTTTGTTGAAATAAGTATTCTAAGGGAAAGGGGATTCAAGTATATCCCATAAACCTATTCTCCCCGTGCAAAGAACGGGCATTTCAGCTAATATATATAAGAAACATCCTTCTTGAAATGAAATGAAATGAAATCTTTGAGTTTTACGTCCCACGTTTATGCCGGTTAGGCTAAAGGAGACGGTGAAGATGAGTAATGAATGAAATGGTGGAATGAAGAAAGTAGGAGGAAACGGGAGAACCCCGAAAAACCCACGCACACGGTGTTTGTCCACCACAAAGTCCACTTGGCGGGGGCTGGGATCGAACCCGAGACCCCAAGCACCAGAAGTGAACGCTCTACCACTGAGCCACCGCGGCCTTTAAACATCCTTCTTGTAATTAAGTTTTGTTAATGAACTTTTTATTGAATGTCTTCATGTTTTCAAGGTTTAGAGATGGTAGAAGACGCTTCTTTTTAGTACGTATGATGCAGTTCTGCGAAACATGGCAGAATAATGCATTCAGATACGGTCCTACCCGTCCATAAGAAAATGCCCCTCCCTTTTTTAATGTGAATACACCTGTGAGTGTGACTTGCATAGTATGCGTATTTGCCTATACTTGTGTTCACTAGTCAGGTCATACACGCCTCTTACTTGACGAAACAATAGCAAACGATCGCAAGAAGGAACGAAAAAAAAAGAAATAAAATTCAAACTACCAGTTCATACAACCGCTCTTCTATCTGTTGCTATGTCTATACAAGGGTGCAATCAAACAAAAGAACACTGAAGGGAGATGGGGTACATAAAAAGGGGAATAATGTGCAGGAGAAAGTGAGACACAAAGACTGTGATGAGGCCAGTTGACACATCAAGAGAGAAGCAACGCTTTAGAGAGAGAATTAGAGAGAGAGAGTTCGTTTCTTTCTAACATTGATTACCCACCGCGGTTAATCAGATAAATTCTTGTATATTGGGGTGTGAGTGGAGTGGAGTATGCCCAATATAATGAAGCACCAACGACCATTTTCACTCAAGCAAGTTACGACCTTACGGCAACATCTTTCGTCAAATCGATCAGGGTTGCCAGACACTATGGGATATCACGCAAACCATAATAGTGTAAAGGGTATATTTTACAGTGATTCATTGGAATCCGGATTTAATGTTCTAGAATCCCGTTCGAGTTCCAAGACTCTCCGCACCCTCTCTTTCCTCCGTCTGCCTCGAGTTGGCTAATATTCCTCTGGTCAATATAGCTAAGAATAGCCGCATATTGAACAGAGGACGGGCAACCAGGCCAAGGTGCAGTAAGGGAAGGCAACTGTGAGCAATGCAACAAAACCCCTTATCGCGCACTCACCTGAACATGTTCTAGACAAAGAACTCTCCCAAGATGGTACTGACACATACGGTCAACACACTCAGGCCTATCTCCCGCGTCTTATCCTGTATAGCCTACCTCTACCTCGGCTTAGCTCTCCTGTCCTCTTGTCAATATGCGGCCAGGTTAAAGAGCATATCCCTTAGAGCGTAAAACTAAAAAAATCATTTCTAAGATCATTTATATTAGCTACGTAGACTCGGAATCAATTTCCTTTCCCACGTATTGCAAATCTTTTAAAGTAAACCATGTGCTATGCATAAGTATTGGAAATATTACAGAAAAACAATTCCGTTAGTCCACCTGTCTGTCAATTCACACGTACTAGTGTAGACATTGTTAAGGAAAGTAGGAAATGTTTGATTTTTGTGTGAAATCAGTGTTCCAAGAGTAGCCTTCTTATCTCTTAACTCTCTATTCAAACTATAAGTTACAGAAGTCTACTATTCCCAGCATCAGCGTTAATCACCATTGAGTGCAAACGATAATATAATTAGCGAGAATCAACTTTCTAAAATGGATTTAGAGTCCCAAAAACATATATTCCCTCTCTGTTCTTACATCTCTATTAAAACCGGAAGTGGCACACATCGAATACCATTTCTGGTTTCAAAATGTATATCACAGAGCAATGGTGGTGATAGGTAACTCGGATTTACAGTGGCGGATCCAGCCCGGGGCCGGGGACCTAGACCCTTCAGTTTCTTGAGTGGCAAAAATAATTGAAGCAATTATTTACATTTTTTTAAAAGTTTATAGTAAGCGTTACATTTTGTTATTGGAGAAATTTTGAAACATTAGTTTTAGTTTCAGCTGCAGTTTTTTTTCTGCTATTCAATGTGTAAAACATAGGTCCACAATGTCGAAGTCAACCTAGCTGTAACATCCAACTGGAGAGAGTTAAGTTGGAAACCATGAAAAATTGTAAACTCTCCATAGCTATCATAGTCTGTGTTCTGGCTGACCTCCTCCCCAGTTTGTACGTATCAGATCCACCACTGTGAATTCAGTGTATCAAGAATAGGTTCTATCTCCACCGATATGTCTCATATGAAACCGGAATTAATAGATTTTGCTACGACTTCCGGTTTTAATATTTTGCTATAGAGCAAATCTGTAACAGTTATTGCTAATTGTATCATATGAATTCAGTGTCCCAAGAAGAGGTTTCATTTCTGCCGTTATGTTTTTTTTAAATTAAAACCGGAAGTCCGATTCGATTTTCAGTTTAGTATCTCTGTCAGCAGCGAGGCAATATGGGACGTGGACCTACAGCTTAACGCAGAATCCGAATCGTGTGAGCTCGTGCCAAGAATAAAACCGGAAGGGATAGAACTACTCTATCCGGTTTTAATATTTAATCTTACATTCATAGTTCCCTCGTGACTAAGCGGTTAGCGTACGAGCCTTTGGTGTGGGAGACCCGGGTTCAATTCTTGGCGGTTGCTCATGTGGCTCGCATTCCACCTTAAGCGGTAAGCCCACGTCTCATATAACCTCGAAGCTAAATTAAAAATTAAATCAAATCAAATCCAACATTCTATCGTAAATTCACAATGCGAAACGCAACTCACTTTTTTTTAATAAGAGGCAGCGATGGTACAGTGATTGAATGTTCACCTCTGGTGCTTGGGGTCCCTGGTTCGATCCCAGCTTGTGACAAGTGAGCTTTGTGGTAGACAAACAACATATGTGTGGGTTTTTTAGAGATTCTCCTGTTTTTTCCCATTTTCTTCATTCTGCTATTTCATTCATTTATCATCATCACCGTCTCTGTTAGCCTCGGTGCTTAATTGTGCGACGCTAAACTAAATGTTTCATTTTTTTAAAATTAAATACGTAGACTATTTGACTTAACTTTGCAACTAAAACCGAATTTCTAACGTTGTAAGCCAAGTTTCAAAACACCCTGCAGACATCAAAGGACCTTAAAAACAAAGTAACACCAAGGTCCAAACTAATTCTCAGCACCTTGCAATCCTGTATTGACTGTGATGTGTCTGAAGTGTCGCACTAGACCGAAGACAACGAAGGTTCTTGTACACCTCATTTTGGATGCAGAACATGCGACGAGGCGCCCTTCTAGAGATGAAATGGGGTGGAGAGAGTGGGACTGACAATAGAGGGAAACAGACCCTCAACGCGGGAGAGGGGGATGGAAGGAATCTGAGTACAAGACTAGAATGCTGACGATATTACATGCTCGCTGCTATACAGCAGTCCGCGGCTACTATGAGAAAGAAGAAAGCGTAAAATTGGACATTCTTTTTTTTATCTCAAAAAAAACTGTGAAGAAAGAAAATGACTAACACGGTGAAGGAAGAACAGTAATCCAGATCGTATCACTTAGAAAATAGCCCAAATATTACCGATCCGCAAGTTATTTAAGGAAACGCAAAGCAAATAGACCTTCACGTATTCACTTCAGTCAGACATCAGACAAAGAATAGCCTGTCACCCACAATACTTCCTAACAATTTATTTGAGGAGTCCCCGTCAGAAAGAAATAAAAACAATATCGTTATCGACTGACAACCAGAAAAGGGAGAGGAAAATAGCATACAAATATGGATATGACATATTGAGCATGTTGTACATATAAACTAAGTGGATAAGAAGGGAAGAAAATTCTTAAGCGTCAGTGTGATCTGTAAGCATACAATGTAAAGTAAACTCATTAGTATTTCATGTAAAATCTCCAGTTATGAAACAAGTTTAGTATCTCTGGAACGTGAAAATTTCAGCTTGAATCTGGATCCCAGTAGCGTTTCATTACCTTGCAAGTTTAAGAGTACTTTTTTATAACTCTTTGTGACGCAAAAACAGCGTTAACAGTACACCCTCATAAAGCCCATATGCAGTATGGAGTAGGGATAGGCAGAACCGATTAAAAAAATAATGGAAAATGTTCGGTTTTCTTCAAAACGTGTTTTCCAATAATAATAATAATAATAATAATAACAATTTTGTCCTCCTTTTACTGATTTTTTTTAGCTTTCTTCACAAACGGGTTCGGTTTTTGACCGAAACCGGGTTCACTTTTCTCCAATGCTTTTAGGCTTTTATTGAAACGTGAGATGTTTGCCGAAGCCAGTATTTGCTCTTAACAAACAAGCAGGTCACTGCTTGAAGATTGAACCGGTTCTGAAACCGAAACCGGTTTTAAAACAAACTCGGTTTCTGGTATAAAAAGAAACTGTCATGGTAGGAAATGGGATCGGTTCTAAAAACCGAAACCGGTTTTTGATAGAACACGGGACTGGCACCAAAAGCGCAACTCATTTTAAATCGAAATCGGTTTTTGGTGTAAACTCAAACGTTTTAAAAACGAAAATGGTTTTGATAGAACATAGAAACGGTTCCAAAGTTGAAACGATTTTAAACCGAAATCGTTTTCTTTTGTGTGTGTGTGTGTGTGTGTGTGTGTGTGTAAACTGAACTGGTTTTAAATTCGAAACCCATTTTAAACCGACATCGTTTTTTGACAAATCATGGAATTGGTTCTAAAACCAAAACCGTTGTTTAGTATAAACTGAACCGGTTTTTGTGCCCAACACTAGTATTAAGAAGACTCGGAACTCGACCGGACACACCCTCGAGTTCTACTGGACTGTGAAATTTGTAAATTTAGGTCAAGCTTCATGAGTTCTCGCGATGACTATAATTGCAATGAGCAGAACATAGAATCGTTGCATCTGTGAAGTGTTTTTCAAGTGTACGTAAGAAAGGTGAGTGTTCATTACATCTAACACAATAGTATAGTACAGATACTTAAAGATGCCAAGATTTAAAATGTTTCACTTCATGCCAAAACCATTTCATTCGTTCTTCATACTATACACTTTCGTTGCATATGTGACGTTAACTCACAGCTACCCAATCAAGTTACATCTCTGTCCTTAGACGGAAAGTTGCAATTCATATGCGATTGGTTTAGACTTATATAACCAAGTGATTGGAGTCTTGTCGAGATTCCACTCATTCCTAACTCCCTCCGCAATAGTAATTTGTCAAGAGCTTGAAGCAGGCAGCTCTGTCTTTTGCGCTTCAAGTAGACCAAGATTTACCCCACCAACTGTACAGTCCGTTTCTTCAACCGAAGCGCAATTAGTATATAGAGAATACCGCCTTCTACGCGTGGTGACTCGTGTCATAAATAAGTCACCGTCTGAGGGAGCTTGCTGAAAACACCCCAGAAAACTAAATGGCCAATCAGAACCCTCATTTAAAAGAATTGACAGTCGCTCGTATACTCCACGTGGAGTTAGTTGTCACAGTTCCAAATGCTACCTTGCGCTTGATTCCCTGCTCCCAAGACGAGCTCTCTTGTTCTTACATCGCCTGACATCTGTTGCATATTAGCCATAATATTGGTAAGAAAGAAGAGACATAGTGGGTGTTAAGACGTTGCAACCCTGCACATGCGGTCAAAAGAGATTTGGATGGAGAAAGAAATGGTGTTGGAAAAATCAGCATGGAAACTTGAAAAAAAAAATCCCGAACTGCACTTCTATTCAGTAAACACACTATAAGTATTACTTATAGCGGCTTTGAAGCAAAAATAAGAGATGCGGTTCTTATTCTAGACTGACGAATTCCCAACTCACTTTGTCCATATTATTACAGTGGAAGTAGAAATAAGTTGGTAAAATATGAAGTAGTCTAACTTGAAACGAAGGATTAAATTGTCTCTACAGAAAATACAAAATGATGCACGTTCGACTAAACGTTGATTTTGACATAAAATCTACTTGGGTAGGACCCTTTAGAATATTTCACTCGTAAATTTTATAGGGTCTGCACAGGTAAATGGCAAACTGAAAGAAACATATCAAGTTTATATTCTTCGTCGTAACAGCTGACAACAGCAATAAAAATAAAGGAATTTTGGAGACGGACGAACAGAGATTTCGAAGATTTCCAAGTTTAATTCAGGAGAATTCCAGTCAATAAACCAGTGTGGTCTTTTTATGATGCGACTGTAGGATGCATTTTGGATACCAGTTTTCAGGGAAAAAAGGTAGACTTGAACATAGATAAAGGAACAACAGAAAAGGCACCTGCATCTTCAAACTCGCCTTCTCTTCTTTGTAAAGAGATTACAGTTTACCTCCCGGCCAGCAGGTGGCAGATCAGTTCTCCCATAATCCTCTTTCTTCTGCCCGAGTAGATTATTTTTGCCTTTCTGTGGCTTCCCTCAAAGCAAGGTCTGTTTCCCTATTAACCTCAGAAGAAGGGTATGCACCAGAAGGACTTCCATGTTTACTCTCCGGTCAAAGCAAAAAGACGCCGAGAAAAGAGAAAGATAGATGGCAGCACGGAAGAATAAGTCATCTTCTGAAGACAACAAGATTTTCAGAAGTTTCCTTTCTCTTCCGACTCGTAATAATGTTTCCAAAGTTTGTTGGGCAAAATCTTACTTAAGTTACTCAAGCGCAATCTAAATTCAATTGTTTCAACAAACTCCAGACTAAACTCCTCAAGCTCACACTTTTACAAACTCATTCCAAAAAACTCTCACATCCACAAATATGTAACCACAAGGTAACTTAAATTGCTCAGGTGTAGTTAAAAAGAATGCAAATAAATATTTACTTCTTAATCCATAATTCTAAAATGTTATTGCTACATTGCACTGCGGAGAAAGTATCAACTCGATACACATTAAAGTATGAAGTTATATGTATAAAATAAAGTGCATATTGCATATTTCTAAAGCCAAAATGTTTAGAAGGTACTCTACTGTTAAGGAAAGTTGGCCTCTTACAGTTGGACCGAACACAAAATGTGTTCGCGGTGTTATTGCCAAAGACTCAAACAAGAGACATTAGCTCTGCCGATAAACGTGGAACGTTTAACACGTCATAACGATACTATTATAACAACATGACGGAATAATTTGTCATTTATTATTTGTAAATAAGTAAAATAATAACGGGTGTTTCAGTGAAAAAGCCGTGTTTTTGAAGTGCAACAACGTACTTTATTGATGATCATAGTAAAATAAATTTACATGGTATGATAAGTGAAAGACTAAAGTTTAATGTAACACTAAAGTTTAATGTAACATATGTTCGAAGTGTCCACCCTGACGATTGGACACTTTCCTGACCCTGATGCACATGTTATCAAAACCCTTACCAAGGGTGACGTGAATAACTGCTGCCATACACTGTTCAATGCGTGCTTTAATTCATTTAAATATCGGGGTTTAAGCTTGAATACCTCCTGCTTGAGGTAATCCAATATAAAATCACAAGGGTTAATGTCTGGGGTGCATGAAGGCCACTCTAAGCCTGTTCCAAAAAACAATGGATAGCGATTAAAGATCATACGATTGTGGAATTTTGTGTAATGGATATTATGGACAGGTTATGTTGCATGCGGTTTAGCTCCAACCTGCTGGAATCATTTCCGAAGAAGTGGACACCTTTCACGACGAAGACTAGGATAGAAGTAATACTCAAGCATTTGCAAATAATTTTCTGAAGTGGCATAGCCATCAAGGAAGAAAGGCTCAATTATGCCACGTTTTGTTACAGCACACCAAACCAAAACCTTTTCCGGATGCAGAGGTGAGTCTACCACTTCATGCGGATTATCTTTTGCTCAAAATCTTACAGTTTGTTTGTTTACTTCACCTGACTGACAAAAGTGAGCTTCGCGTGTACACCACAAGTTTTCAATAATGTCTGGGTCATCAGCATTTAATGCACTGAACTGATTTGCAAAATGCAGACACCTTCTTTTTGCAATATCTGTTAATTTTTGAAGCATCTTCATTTTGTAGGGGAACATTTGCAGATCTTTTCGCAGAATACGCCAACATGATATTATGGATATTGCATTTTCTGCTGACAAACGTTGCAGATATTTTTTTAGTCAGGCTAATCACATTAGATGCTGGCATTACTGCAATACACTGTTTTGTACGCATAGTTGATCTGGATCCCCCCTCTTCGAAGTCCTGTAACATTACCAGTCTTATTCAACTGATCAAGATAACGCCATATGAACTTGGTGGATGGTGCCCATGCACATTGATTCTCCAATCGGAACCGTCGTTGGAGACCAACAAGGGAGCGTGATTCAATGAACCAAGGCACCAATGAGATGATCTGCTGCAACGTAAGTCTACGGTCCCCCATTATTATAGTGGACTATGGAACCTTAAAAAACACTGTAAAACAAAATGTATCCTTTTTCGCTGTGTATTTATATATAAATATTACTATACTATTATTCAAATAAATTCTGTAGCCGCTAGAAATCACGGTTTTTGGGTGAAACACCCTGTAGTACTTGGAGTATTTGACTTAAAATTCAACATTTAACTACCTGTAAAAGCACGGTCAGTGACGTTGATTAGTTAGGAACAGCATGAAAGACTACTCCAGTGTTTGGTGAAGAACTTTCCCCTTAATTTTGTTTGCAATACACACAACTATCCACCAGATGCAAGCTTACCTTAACCACATGATAGATATGTGAAGAAAATAACATTGTTTTGAAGTGCTCAAGGGAAAATCATTTAAAAAAAAACTTAAGAGACGTGCATTATTTTTTTTTGAAAAAAAGTAACAAACAAAATAAAAACAAATCGCGCTAAACATGTTTTTTTTTAAAAAAAAAGAAGAAAATTATATATTTAAAAAAATCTATTTATGCATGACTAAAAAGTAAAGCATGAGGGAACATTCTTATATACAATGAATTTGCAAAGTATGTCAAATTTGAAGAATGTATCCAGTAACTGTGTTTGAGAACGCGCTTTTCCGTTTAAACATGCAAAAACAGTAATTTTCTTGAAAATACTTTTTTTTTTTAAAGTACGATTTGGTTTATTTTGTTTCATTTTTTTTTTTTTAAAAGAAAAAGTGTTTCGAAACAAATATTCTTGTTTTATTTTATTATTTTTATTTTTACTAAGAGTTGTTTGAGATACTGTGTTTGCTGTTTTTAAAAGCACGTTCTTTAAAACATTATTTTGTTTTATTCTAATTTCAAATGTGTTATGAAAAATCGTGAACATGTTTGTTGAGTTTGTAAGTTTTAATCCCTGTCTACTAGATAACCCCTTTTACTCTGTAGTAAAGCTGGTTGCATACGAAAAAGTAAATTATTGAGAGCTCTCACTATGTATGAATAACATTTTTTTTTTTTTTTTGCAACAATGATTGTTGCAATTATTAGATTGTAACCTGTTTTTGTTGGTATTATTTCATATATAATTTTATTTTTCAGCATGATAGTTGTTTTCTCTTACCTTTTGCTGATTCTAGCAATTGTGCGTGACATGAAAGTTGTGGAAGTACCTCTCTGTACTGGGCCAGGTGTTATTCTCGTACTGTTGCGAGTACGAGGACTACATCTGAACCGTAAGTTATTGTGCATAATTTTCAAGAAAATTGAAATAAATAACAGCTTTTATTCCGTTAAGAACGTACTGATAATTTTTATTCTGTTAGAACATATTGTGATATCTTGCACATGGTTATATTATAAACACTAACATGTCCTTTTTATTTATATACAAACCCACATGCTCTTTTAATATAAGTTACTACACAAAGCAGACGATAGGAATCATTTTTACCACTTGGTCATGTGATAGAAAGAAACGCCAGCGCCGCCATTGCTAAAAAAGGTATAAAACTACAAGCATCCAAGGTTTTAGCTGGTCAGCTCCCCTCTTTTATCTTTCCTGAAGCTCAAAAAAACCTTAACCTAACACAAGCTTCTTAGCTTGCCTGGTTCTCTGAGGGCTTTTGCTCACTCTGCTTGCCTGCAGCATTGTAAAAATTTAACTGCCTTCTTAGCTTCCGTAAAACTCTTTATAAAATTTTAACCGCAACCATCCAGCTTGCGTTTGAATATGTTTTGTGCCATATCCCGGAGGTTTATGGGCCTTTCTCGCATATCGGCTCTTGATGTGTGACGAATGGTGTTCACATTGAACACTTGTAGCAAAAACTGTTTTAGTTGTTCTTTCATGTTATGTATTAATTATAATTGTATGTTAAATGTAATAAATACTACAGTCTTACAACCCCGATATTCTTTTTGAAACACCCTGTATAATTAAAATTTTGTTCATTGTCTTAAGTACAGCGTCTCATAAAGAAACAATTAGTTTTATGAAACTGAAATAGAACAGCAATACAAGCATACTGAACAATTTGATTAAAATTAACTTGAATGTGTCATCCCGAAAAAAAAAAAAAAAACAGTAACTGCTGAATGAGCAGTGGAAAACGTTGCTATTCCTTTTTTTAAAAAAAAATAATATTTGAAACACGAACCAAACTTTGTATTTTCACGTTTGTTCGCTACCTACTAATTAGCTCTTCCACCGATAGAGGTAGCACCTGTGCACGGCGTCAGGTGTATCACCTAGGGGTGGTACAAAGAGTACAGAGAGGTTGAGACCTGGTAATTCACTTTCATAAATTGATGGTGAAAAAAAAAAATGTTGCTAGGGTGGGAAGATGAGTTCATATATATATATATATATATATATATATATATATATATATATATATATATATATATATATATATATATCCCCATTCCCAAATCAAGTAAAATACAAACATTAAAACCGCATGGTATTCGGAAGTATTCATCATTTCCACTACACACATGTAACAGACAATACACGATGTTTGGATATTTAACATTCAGCGAGACAAAAGCAATCCGAATACTTTGAGGAGCGGAACTTAGTTATGTTTCCCTTAACCAAAGACGAAATGATATTTCTCTCTCTCTTTCTCTCTCTTTTTCTCTCTCTCTCTATGTGTGTGTGTGTGTATGGCCTATGGTACCCGGAGGTTGAATTCCGCGTTTACAAAAGCTCTCCTCCATCCTTAGTGAACTGGACAGTTTCTACTTAGTATTTCTATTTCTGCGAGATCCATTTTAATATTGTCAAATTCGTCGACAGAATTCACAACGACAAAAGGTTTTGAACTGAATAATAACACGAATTTGCTGCCTTTAGTATACATTTAATTTCTTAATGAAAATGGTTTTGGTCTGTTGATATTGATTCTATATATTTGAAAGTATCCAGTATATCGAAAGTATTAAGATTTTAGTGCACCCATAATTTGCAGTACTACAACTCTCTGTTACCAGAGTTAACTTCCATCAACTCAAAGATAAGAGTTTTCTGCTTTAGATTCTCGGCGGGAGCTCAAGAGGTTCGGAACCTATGTTAAGCTGAAGGTTCACGTCCCATATAGCCTCGCTGTTGAAAGGGAGGCTAAACTCAAAATCACACATCACATCAAGGAGTTCGAGAGTTTGCGTTCTGGATCCACATGCAACACCTAGGTTATAAAGAAGGGAACCTCCTATTACGTTGGGCTCCGAACCACGACCGGAAGGTTAAGGGAGACGACAATTTAGGTAATTGAATTATGATGAAATAGTCGGTGGGATGGGAATGCGAGAGGAAGCGCGAGTACCCGGAGAAAACACACGTGCATAATGTTGTTCACCACAAACTTCCTTGCCGGGGATTGTACCAAGGACCCTACGCACCAGAAGTAAACTCTCAACCACTCAACCACTGTGCCCCTTGAACCCGGTACAGTTTGCGGTGTATACACCATTCTGGAAAATCTGTCTTTACAGTAAAAGACGTTTCTCACAGCAAAATTTCGCCTCCGAGAGCTCGATAACAGGATCACTTCAAATATCTAAATAACAAACGGCAAACATCTGTCTGTGTTCCAGGCTAATTCCTAATAGCATTGTAAACAGCCACGCTAACAGACGTAGTTACTTGCGATATTGATTGCATATGACGCTAACAGACGTAGCTACTTGCACTATTCATTGCATATGACGGTAACAGACTTAGCTACTTGCGATATTGATTTCATATGGCGCTAACCGACGTAACTACTTGCACTGTTCATTGCACATGACGCTAACAGACGTAGCTACTTGCGTTATTGATTGCAAGTAGCACTAACAGGTATTGCTACCTACGCTATCTGGTTTTAAACTGTACAGGAAACTTGCCAATTTAAACATAGTAGTATATGAACAGTTTATTTTTTTCACAAAGATGAACATATAGAAAAAGCCATTTATAACAAAAATAAAAAAACAGAGAAGAATAACGAATTAACTGACATAAGAAAAAATAACAAATACAAACACTGAGATTATATAGGTAAGACATGTGATGATTTGTGCATATATCTGTAAAATAAACGTCTAAAAGTGGTTGAAATTTCAAATTACCTACAAATGCATACTGCATGAACTACACTTCATTTGCCTGGATACGGAATGGCCAATGAATACAGGGAACGCAATGCGGTCAAGCTTTGAAATTAATGCAAGCTAGTGGGTGAACTCTGCCATATAATGAAGATATATTAAGCCACCGAGCATTCTCGCGGTTTTAAAAGTGATTACATATGTAAATCAAAGTGGGAAAGTATTCTAAAAGAACATAAATTCACGATAAAACTGAAAATATAAAAGAGCATACAACCAAGTATTCATTTTTTTTTAAATAAAGTTATTTGAAGTATCTAGAAGTGTGTGAATGTATGTTAAATTACTGTTAATTTACACACTCTCGAAAAATCAATAAAAAGAAACCATCTTTATATGTGTACATAAGTGTCACTTTTTAAAAAGTGAATTATAATGTATTATACTATTTTGGAACGATCAATTAGCCCGTAAATTTATTTAAATCCAGTAGAACAGTAGTTTTCAATTAGGTCGTTAAAGCTTTCAGGGAACGTTCTCGTTTATAAAGGGGCGCTCAAACAAAAAGGGGATACTACTTGTATTTAGGGGGGGGGGCATTGGATGGAAGGAAAATCTAAGGAAAAAAGATGGCTGATATCAGGAAAATTATATAAACAAAATTTTCTTTCGCTTTATACGGGGTGTTTCAAAACAACACCGACAACGTTTGGGAGTTGATTCCTGACACCAAGATAAGACAAAATGTATAGACCAACCTGGGTGCACGAATGCTTCCTTTCGGAGTTATAGGCTGTCAAAAACTTGAAAAAATGAACTTTAAAGGTCCATAGCTACAATACTATGTTATCTACCGTATTTGGGTCAAGGCTTTACTTAGGGACTAATATGTGTCCTATCCAAAAGTACATGTTTCAGAATCCTAAGGTACTCACCAAACATTTTTTTTATAGACGGAGTTCGGCTACAAGCATATAGTTATTCATCAACTACCTATACAACTAGGTTAACAGAAACACTGTGATGAATTAATATTTTTATTTATTTTTTATTTTTTATTTTTATTTTTTTTACTGTGCACATTCCTTGTCTGTGGACTCACGTTTAACAAATTTCAAGACAAAGAGAGTCCATCTCTTACTAATGAACGTTATGGTTTGCTACGACTACCCTCTGGCGGTAAAATCCGCAACTATGCTTTGGAACACATTAAGCATTACAACTTAAGAGATTTTCTGCCTGCTGTGTTGAAGTGTGAAAACCCTATATAAGCATATAAATATCAAACGTGACGTTTGGCATAGCCTTAAAAAATATTTATCTTTTATTTTCGATTTTGTTTTAAGAGAAACATGACGAAGACACGGATCATGTTGTGTTAACTTGTCAAATTTGTAATCATCCAACCCTAACTGTCTTCGTTCTTCTTTTCCTTTACTGGAGACATAGAAATTTCAGTTAATAATAAACCACTGGAAAACATGATTTAAAAGCCGGTGGTTTTAAAACAAAATTAGTGACTAGATCGCCCTGCATAGTCTCTGTATCTATCTCGCTCTTCATCCGTATGGCAGTTTCCACCAGAACTTGGTACGTGACACAAGCATACAGCATTAGTTCTGGTTGAGCAACAAGACCCTTAAGATTCATGTCCATTGGACTGGTTGTGATTTGTGGACAATGCGGCAGTTAACTTCAGTCAAAACTGTTCCGTTGCAGCATTACAAAAGGTTTACGTTTCACGTCGAGACAACATCAGATGTCATGGGCGAATGTCAGGTACTTAATTTTTCTTTTTTCCTAAATACAAATTCAATCCCTTTCCTAATCTTTTAAGGCTACAGGCAACAGCGAAAATAATATTTTTGTGTATTTATTTTTACTTAGCAAAAATGATTCAATTTAAGTAAAAGCGTGTTACATACTTCGCTCAATAATTAGAGCGAGCGGAAGCAAGCTTCTGCCACTCGAATCAACAATCAGATGTCTCCTTGTCTATCTGTGTGTCTGTACTATGATAATTTCCGTTAAACTTATCCGTTTGGGTTGAAGCCAATCAAGAATAAGGGAAGGGGTTAACGTTTCTACGTCTGCCAGGGATTTGAACGAAATTATGGAATCTCACGTTGGGGCCCTGGTGACCCCTTAATTATCACAGAGTTATGATGGATACATCATTGGGAACCTTATAGAACAAAAATTCCAACGAGGTGTCATTCGTGCAATTCCAGCCCTATTCGTAGAAGAACGAGAAACAGTCCTGAAAATAAATGTAATTTAAGTTTTTTTTTTAAAAAAAAAACTGAGACAAAAAATGGCTTTGTCCCCATCCTCCCATAATATAAGCAACAAGTACATATATTGGGTGTTACCATGTAGTAGACAATTTAATTCCTTCATATACATTTTTATGAGTGTGCCCTCAAGCGGGAAATGACCACCAAAAAAAGACCTGATGCATAAAATCAAAAATACAAGTATTTTTCCTTTCTCAACCCCACGGTACCTCCACATACATAAAATGCACATTGGAGGGAATCTTTGTTCTTCAGGAAACTATTGGTACCAAAGTTATCTTCCTAAGTTAATTAGGGGTTGAGTTATTAAGGTTTAACACATTGACCCCATTTGAGCCATATGTGGTTTACACTAAAATGATCCGTGAGGCTCTGTGAGCCATATATGACTCACACTAAAACTGACCGTCGGGCCCCTGTAAGTCATATATGGCTCACGCGTTGACTTTTGTTTGACAGTTATCCGAGCCCCTACGAAAAGGATTGTGTTTGCTTTTTCAATACGGTGTTTTGGGTCAAGTGTGTGACTATATTGCATGTCCTTTATCTTTTCGAATTATACACCCATATCCACGGAAAATATATGAAAATGTTAACTTGCTGATAATGCGAAAATGCAACTTGATTGTGCTTTTATTCAACTGTGGTATTTCGCATTCTAGAATTTAGCATATTCAAATAATACGTACCTAGAATATATTTATTTTACAATTTTAATAGTATGCAACAATGTATTATTAATAAAAAGTGTCAATTTCCTGGTTTTTCATGTGAGCCATATATGGCTCACAAGGCCTAGACTTAAATTTGTACTTCAGAGGCCCCGGGGGCCATATGTGGCTCACGCATTTCTCGCCAGGAGCCAGATTTGCTTCACAAATAGCTTGGAATATTGAGGTGTCTAGGTACATATTATATTAATGTATTTTCGTGGCCTGGTGGTGACCATAAGGCAAACATTAGTTGGCGCCGTGGTCCATCCTCAAAAATGACCATGGACAGTCAAAATGTTAAAGCCTTGACGTAGCAGTTACGTCAATATACGTTTGAAGGTTAAGGGAAGGTAAAATCAATCACCAATTTAATATTTGCGGATTCACATAATATTGTTTTTTTTATTTCATAATATTGTGTTTTTTTGTTTGCTTTCTTTGTTGGTATTTAGCGTTCCTTTTCAGCACCGAGGCTGTTTCAAACGTGGAACTACAGCCTGAGGTGAAATATGGAAATGAAATGAAATCTTTCACTTTAACGTCTCACCATTATGCCTCTTATGTTGAGGGTTTAAGCCATGTGAATGATGATGACATAATTGGTGGAATGAGAAAGTGGGAGGAAACCAGATTATGTCGAGAAAGTTCGTGGACACAATGTTGTTCACCACAAATTTAGTTGGCCGGGTATCGAACCAGGACCCCGCACACCAGAGGTAAACGCCCTACCACTGAGCCAATGTGCCCCACCTCCCCCGCCGTTTCAGGCTGATTATACGTTAAATGTTAAATTTGAGTTGGATCACATGTTAAATTTAAGAATCCTTCTTTGGTAGTCGTGGTGATGGAAATGAATGTTAAACAGTAGTAAGGAAAAGTTGAGGAAAACGCATTCAACTTGATCCAAATTCAAAAGCATAGGAGAAGCAACTTGAAATCATTCTCAGAAGTGCAAATGCTATAAACCTTTGTTATTGATAGGAAGTGTTCCAAACAATATACATAAAGCAATTTAGAAGTTTTCCTTTTAATAACGCATTGGGTTTCCGGAGCAGGCAAACACTCACATCACTTCTACGTTTAGAAGGATGCAATAAAGAGAAAACAGAAAATAGGATCACGTGAGAGGCTTATGGGTGTGCACACACAGGGAGAGACGAACAACCGAAAGGAAGGAAACGCATGTCCGTCCACACGCAATTTACGACGACGAGGAGTCGCATTGTCATGCTGAAGGCACGACACTGCCATATAAATGATGACTCTCTCCCTTGAACAATTTCTCTTGCTCTGTGCAGTCTACGCAACGTACTGTCACGGTTTTCCCCCTTCACTCATCTATTTCGCCTCCCGCCCTTGAAGTGGATAACGGGAAGGCAGCCTCCAGCTGACGGCTAGCTTGTGTATTTGATAACTCGAGGGAATAAGAGGGGTGAAATACTCAGGCTACGTACATACATGCAATTATATATATATATATATATATATATATATATATATATATATATATATATATATATATATATATATATATATATGTGTGTCTGTGTGTGTGTGTGTGTGTGTGTGTGTGAAAAGAATGACAGGAAATATTGCAGTAACAACAAGAGCCAGTATGTGGTGGGGGAACAGTTCATCTCAAGAACTTTATGGTTTCCACTAAGTACTAAATTATGAATACTTGATGAACATTTCCTATGCTAGATACTTATCTAAATGGTTTAGCATTATGGTTAAAAAAAAAGCAACCCTAACAGTGCCCATATTAGACATAGTATGTCAGTAAATGATCAACAATAAATTGATTTTTTTTTTAAAGTAATGCAATTATATAATTAGGTTCCATGCATCTGAGCGTGTCACTGGTTCGATTCCCGACCAAGTAAATTTGTGGTGAACAACATCGTGTCCGTAGATTTTCGCGAGGTAGTATCGGTTCCTCACACATTCTCATTCTACAAATTATTTGGTCATCATTCATTTGCCTTAATCAACTGTCTCTCTTAACCTAAATGGCATAATCGTGGGACGTTAAACTGAAAGATTTCATATCATTTTCATTTATTATTTTTTTCATGCACTTGGTGCATGTTGTCCCGAGGTCGACATTTGGTGGGATTACATAATTTTATTGTTCAGCCAACATCGTGAAGCAATTGGGGAATTAACTGAATTAAGAGACAGGAAATATAATCTAGAAAGCCAGAAATAATAATGACTGAAGTCGATGCGCTGACCTCATCTCAACACTAAGAGCTCTCTAGTTAGCTAAATTGCCTTGTGGACTAAAAAGGTAAGAAGTTTTTTACTATATATATATATATATATATATATATATATATATATATATATATATATATATATACAGAGCGTTCAAAAAGTCTCTATACACATGAATCGTGTCCAAGCATGTTTGGAGGCTCATGGGGGACATTTCCAACATTTGCTGTGAAAATGTGTGTTAAAATGTGTGTGTATATGCTACGTCCTCTACATAGTGCTTTTATGCCATAAAATATAATCAATTTTGAGTAAAATAATTTTCTCGTTGCTTTGAATATGTGACAATTCAGGTGTATAGAGACTTTTTTGAACGTCCTGTGTATATATATATATATATATATATATATATATATATATATATATTAAGAAATAACAAATACACTAAGTAGAACGTCGATACTCATGCAGTATCCTGACACAGAAGTTGAATCTGGTTTGCTTATTGGCCGCTTGGTTGAAATTTAGAGTCCCTTTTCAACACGACTACAGGAGACATGCAACTTACAATTCCAGTTGGAATCTGAATCTCGTATTTCGTTCAATTCTTTCTCAACAAGAATCGAACCCTGGAAAACATGTACAAGGACAAGCATGCACTAGCTACTCGGTCAGCGGGGAAGGCCACATTCAACTGGATAATATACGGTCACAGTATTTGACACTCAAAAGCCCTTTTACCAACATTTATAACCAACAAACTCCTCCTTGTTCTCAAGGCGGTGTATCTTCAACAAAATATTTTAGGCCCCGCCGAGAATTGTACCCTAGACTAAGCACACCGAAGTTGAGAATTCTAGTCATTAGGACATGTTAAAAATAGTTTAATAGAAGATTCTTCGTCTCTCGGTACATTGAAACAACATTCCCACGTAGACAAATGGATTGTAGAGTATATGCTCTACTCTTTGGTCGTTTTTCTCTTACAATCGAAAATTAGTATCTTAACTTACATTAAACTGTAATTAGTGAGAGAGAAGAAGATTATAATTGTTAAAATGAAATGAAATGAAATCTGTAAGTATTTACGTCCGACGGTTATGCCGCCTAGGATAAAGTAGACGGCCATAATGAGAAATGAATGCAATGGTGGAATGAAGGAAGTGGGAAGAAACAGGAGAACCCCAAGAAAACAAATGAACACGGTGTTTGTCCATCTCAAAGCCCACTTGGCGCAAACTGGGATTGAAAAAGAGACCCCACGTACCAGAGGTGAAAGTTCTACTACTGAGCCACCAACCAAGCCCCCAAAATGATAATTGTAAATCAGAATAGACGAGGCACTGTGCAACTTGATTCGATGGCAGACATTGTGTAGTTACAATTTTCATCTTTAGCAAGAGCTCATCCGTGGCTAAACGGTTAGCGTACGCGCCTTTGGCGTGGAAGACCCGGGTTCGATTCCCGGCGGGAGCTCATGTGGTTCGTATTCCACGTTAATCAGTAGGTCCACGTCTCATATAGCCTCGCTGCTGAACGGGACGTAAAACTCAAAATCAATCAATCATCTTTAGCAAGGAAGACCTGTGGTCGATTCCAGAATGTAGTTCATATAGTCCTGATTCCACGCTAGGGTGAGTTTTAGGTGGTCACAAACAGATGAAAACACGCATCACCATGGGCGCGCACATGATGGATCCACAGTCTTGACCCCTCCCCCAAAGCTTTCTAACTCAGCATACATTTGACAACTTTCTCACTAAAATTATACTTGTTTAACAGGGAAATTTTTGATGTGACATTAAATTTGATTCTATACTTCATCTGTAGTCTTATTAAAAAAAAAGAAAAAAACAATATAGTTTTGTATTTTTTCCCTGAAAATATAGGTGGAAGTATTTTACAATTACTCATAGTCCTTTTGGGTTTTATTCTTGGAAGCATGCTTCTGAAGGATAAAGATAAGTGCTGTACGTAATGAATGAAACAAGATAATCAAACTGTGCATGGATTAATCTCTAATTATTCATTCGCCTAGTCTGTGACAAAGTTCGAACATTCAATCTCCTCGAGCTCATTCAGTTGAATATTGTTGTAAAAATGAAATGAAATGTTTGAGTTTTACGTCCCACGGCTATGCCGGTTAGGCTAAAGGAGACGGTGATAATGAGTAATGAATGAAATGGTGGAATGAAGAAAGTGGGAGGAAACGGGAGAGCCCCGAGAAAACCCACGCACACGGTGTTCTTCCACCACAAAGTTCACTTGGCGGGGGATGGGATGGAACCCGGGACCCCAAGCACCAGATGTGAACGCTCTTGTACTGAGCCACCGCGGCCACTGAATATTGTTGTTTCCAACAAAATACATTACAAATGAAATCTTTCAAATTTTACGTCCCACGATTATGCCAACTAGGCTAAACGAGACGGTGATGATGAGAAATGAATGAAATGGCGGAATGAAGAAAGTGGGAGGAAACGGGAGAACCCAGAGATATCTCCGCACGCGGTATGTGTCCAGCACTAAGTTCACTTGGCACGAGCTGGAATCGAACCAAAGACCCCGTGCACCAGAGGTGACATTACAAAGATAGGTGATACGTGCTATGATCTATTGGCTAAAGTCGATTCTTTAGACTCATCTCAAGCTGTAGATCACATCTCACTTAGCCTCAGTGCTGAGAAATAAACGTTAAGGTGTAAGAAACAAATGGTGTACGAGGGATGATTAAAAAGATTACAAAGCCTATTGTGGCTTATGTGTGAGACATAACTGGAAGATCAACACCTGACGATAGAGGACACTCACTGCTAGTCCTTGATGTAATCACACTTTTAGATCAACCGCTTATCACAGCGGTAGAAGTTTTCAATACCATCTGCATAGAAATACGAGTCAAGTTCTCGTAGCCAACATGAGGCAGCGGTGTTGACATAATCACATGCCAGATAATGGTGGTCATTCTTTTGCTTTAGAACAGGGGAAAAACTGAAAGTCACTGGGGATAGGTTAGCGCTATAGAAGGAGTGTTCTAGTCGTTCCAAGTGTAACGTTAGTGGTTGAAGTTACTAGGTCTACTGTGTCCAGGGTTGTCATTAAAAATATTCGTCCATTCTTCTTTGAAAGCACGACACCACTTCCCTTTATGTTGCTTTGAAATTTAGCCCTCCTTATATGCCAGCAGGTGTAGAAATTTAGCCAATATGGCTATGAATGCCAGCAGGTGTAGTGTTTTTGGCCCGCAGCAACCGCACCACTGATCGAAAGTGGTTTGACCAATTTTCGAGACGAGTCATTATTTTTAATGTCCGCTTTTTTGGGTATACATGATCAGAATCCAAAGTCTTCAAACCTGCGCCCAGACAGACCTGTTATTAATCTACAAATAAATTTTCATTAAGCTACATTCAATAATATAAAAGATTTATGTTTTGTAGCTTTTTATTTCGATCATCCCTTGTACTTCTAAAATCTTAAATGAGTCCTGTCTGGAACTCAAAACTCACTACTCAAAGGCAAGCGCTTAACCAATGAGCATCAGCGGGTATCCTCAATTAGTAAGAAGTAATATCAAACCTTTATATATATATATATATATATATATGATAAAAAATATTAGATACAATACTGAAACAAAAAGAAAAGATTAAATTTAATATTCCAGCAACTACAATTAGCATGCAATTAGTAAAAGCATTAGCCTAAATGACGAATATTGTTGGTAATACTATTTCTCCTTTCTGTGTGTAATTAATTTAGTGGTAGCGACTCCCTGTCTGTGTTGAGTATGGTTTGACCCTCCGTGTCGTAATTGTGGTCACCACATGCCACAACACGCGAAATTTTAACTCCAACCACCTAGCACAGCTCATTACGTAAAAGAAAATTATGCTCACAAATTAATTTTAGTCTCCAAGTTATGATGACTATATATGTATATATATACTTCAGCAGGCAAACTAACGCAAATGTACAAAAAATTACTCGAGCCATATATTTTATTTTAATTGTAGAATAAAATACCACAGAACACATTACCAAATGCACTTAACGTGTATTTTTAATGCATTTGGTACGTACCACGTACAGTGAAAACGAGAGAAATTAAAGAAAAAAAGATTAAAAACTTAACTGTCTTCCTTATTTTCAATTTTCTCTCGGATTCGGCTTATATTACGTAGTTAGTCATTTTCATCTAGTCGGGGTATGACGTAGGAGCATACTTTTGCGATCTGAGAAAAGCAGAGAAAAAAATGAGGACAGGATGGGACGTATGAGCATTGTTTTACAATCTGATAAAAACAGAGAGAAACACAATGAGGAAAGGGGAGAAGCGGATGACGTAGGAGCGATGTTTTACAGTCCGAGAGAAGTAGAGAGAAACACAATGAGGAAAAGAGGGGAGAAGATGAGGTAGGAGCGTTGTTTTACAATCTGAGAGAAGCAGAGAAAAACACAATGAAGAAAGGAGGGAAGGAGATAATGTAGAAGCGTTGTTTTACAGTCTGAGAAAAGCAAAGTGAAATGCAATGAGGAAAGAGGAATGATACAACGTAGAAGCGTTATTTCATAATCTGAGAAAAACAGAGAGAAACAGAATGAGGAAAGGAGGAGAGGGTAGGACGTATGAGAGCGTTTTACAATCTAAGAATAGACGAGATAAACACAATGAAGAAAGGAGGGGAGGATATGGCGTAGGAGCACACAATACACAGGAGGTACACTAGTACGTGGATCATTACAATGTTTAAACTACTTTTCACGGCCCTCTTGATATGCATATTTGAATCAAAATGAAATAATAATAATAATAATAATAATAATAATAATAATAATAATAATAATAATAATAATAATAATAATAATAATAATAATAATAATAAAAACAATCCTCAAAAATTCATTCCAAATGGCGCAGCTTTCACTGTTTGCGAAAAACCTGCCGCTCCCCTTTCTACTTTTAGAACACGCATTTCAATCAAAATATAAGACTTAAGTGCTAACTATATTTACAGATAATAGTTCAACTGCTTTTGCTGTACGGGACAATTTATTTTCAATGACGAGTTTATATACGGAGTTCTATCTCCCCAAAACGAGATCAAAACGAGATCAATTCTCAGCGTATCTGTTTAACTCCCGTTTCCATTACAGTATAGACATTTTAATGAAAATAAGGTTTAAAAACGGCTCAAATCAGGTGATGTGTTCAAATATTCATTTTAAGGAATTCAGCTGCTTTCCCGTGGTGATTGGAGAGAATGACGATATCATTTTAATATATTAAGAAAAGCATTATATAAATTGGCCTCCCCTTCATTAAAGAGAAGCGCAATTTTCTTGAGAAACTGTGTCGCGTGTCTACTTATTTCTCGTAAATAGTTTATGTATGAAACTCCATCTTCCAAACGTGAACGGAGTCGTAAGATACTCTATTTTTGGCATACATTTTAAACACCCCTTCATCCTTACGATACGCCTTTATGGAAACAACATGATAAAATTCCAACTCGAGACAACTACCATGTTCAAAAATTTATTTCAGAGGGTTCAGCTCTTATCTCGTGACGACCAGCCAGAGGTGGCATGGGTCAATGAAAACTTGACTTATGACCCACTGATCCACCACTCACCGTAACCAAGACCCAGTGAACTCACTAGCAACCGTGACCCACTCTGACCCACAACCCACCAAAACCCATCGTAATCCACTCTGACCCATGATCTACGACTTCCTCTCCACTGAACAAAGAGTTTACACTTGTAATAAAACAAAGCTGTGAAATTATCACTAATTGGAGTTTGAATTTCTACGGTCAATCACTCAAGCATCGCTCTGTTACAAGACCGGTTGATCTGACATTTATGGTATAAAATGGTAAAGTGTTTGCCATGGATCGTATTACGATTAATTTCAATTTAATTATCATATGATGATTATTTCCATGTTGAATTACAGATATTTTTCAGTGGAAAATATAATGAAATTTGAAAGTCTCAAATCAAAGTAAAGTAGGCCAGCATAAAAAAAAAGAAAAGTGTAAAATTCGAATGTGTCTCGAAAGCCAAGTACTCAGTACTATTGCTATATTGCATTTACAAATATCAATATCCAAAAGTGGTTGGAGTTCTTCTTCTTCTTCTTTTTACTTAGATATGCTCGTCTTAGGTAAGTAAATAGAAACAAACGAAAAAAGGAAGGAAAATGGAGGGCTTGAAAGTAGATAAATTTATCAGTGTTCAGAAGATGCTGTCTGCAATGCACTGAGCAGAGTGGATCGGTGGATCAGGGTGGGTCACGGTAGGTGGTGCGTCAGATGGGTCACTGTGGGTCGTAGTCGGTCACCCACAAGCCATTGACCCACTCCATCTCTGGACCAGACAGACAACGTCGATTTGGATGTACAAGGAAAGAAATAGAAAATTTCCCTTCTCTCCATGCAGGTGGAATATTGGAAAGCGCTGGAACACGTCTCCAATTACTTTTAATCTTGAGCTTCTATGCCAAGTCTCATCTTCCTAACTTTAGATGCTAGTAAGACCATCTATTTTGGCATACATTTTAAATTGCCCTTAGAATATGCATTTGAATCAAAATGATTTGATAAAAATTCGGCTGGAGGTAAGTACTAAGTATGTTAAGAAATAGATTTCGAATTGTCCACCACAAACTAATTTGGCCGGGAATCGAACTAAGGACCCTACGCACCAGAAGTAAGAACTCTATCACTGAGCCACCTTATTCGCCAACAATGGTTTAAGGCTATGTTCCAAATATGAACAGTAAAACTGTCATTGGGGAACGGTATGCTTTTGCACAACGTAGTAACAGTTGTACACGAATACTGTCATAACCTTCACTTTGCTGGGCCTTTCAGTGAGGTTTTGATATTTGTGGTGACCTGTAATAACGTCACTCCCTCGATCGAAATTTCAGTTCTGACTCATACGATGTGG
Source organism: Thermobia domestica (assembly GCF_964235325.1). Lineage (NCBI taxonomy): Eukaryota > Metazoa > Arthropoda > Insecta > Zygentoma > Lepismatidae > Thermobia > Thermobia domestica. The sequence goes on from NC_137470.1 coordinate 116,120,376, forward strand.
CCCATGTCTCATCCAGTGTAGCAAAACTCCTTCTGTCACGCTTAAAGCGCTCTGAGTGGGTTTCAGTAGCATCGTATTGTATCCGTATCGTTCCCCGTAAGCCTTCAGCTCATTTGCAAGCTAGTGACATCTCTTGGAATGAGATAGAAGGTAGCAAACCTAGCGACAACTATTATCCTGATTATCAACTATCACGAATTAGTGTGACTGATAGATTCAAATGTCTTGCTTTTACAATAGTTGTATATATATATATATATATATATATATATATATATATATATATATATATATATATATATATATATATATATATATACATATATATATATATATATATATATATATATATATATATATATATATATATGCAACCAGTAAATCTGACATGTTTTGTTGTTTGCATATTACCATTACTGACAGACTGAGATGTTTTCGTATTAGAAATACGAAACCTATATCATAGAACATAAATCACAGTAGGAAAAAAATCTGATTTTCATTAAAGAGGATGTATGTTTCCTTTGGGAGTTAAGATTTATTTTTCAGGGTTGAAAGCAATCAAGATTATGGAGATGGATTTTTTCTCTCCTTAGGTTAAAAGCTTTATCTGATTTTAGGCTGCACTGTATATATAAACAATATTTTTAAATGATTTTTTTTTGTTTTATTGGTGTCAAATTGAAATATTCTACAATAATATTCACATTGTTATTTATTTATTTTATTTATTTGTTTATTTATATTTCTCTTATTTATAAATACATTTTCAGTGCAGATCCATTGGTGGTCACAGCATGTTTGCTTTCACGTAACCGTTTATTTTTGTTTTATTAACATACCAGAGATCCTTCAATTGTGTGCATATTGTTTGACGCATTGCAGATTTTTCTATTTGTTTTATTATTATTATTACACTTTTTTATTTCTGTTTAAAATTAAAAAAGGGGCAAACAAAACTTTAAAAAAATAGACGTAGATTGCAACAGAACTTCCTTTTAATTAATTTTCACGTTCTTTCCAAGACTCATCTTTGTCTGTCGAAAGAAGATAAATGAAGGAAACACTTGGAGAAGGAGGGTAGAAAGCAGATCTGTAACTCTTTTTCTTGGTCCTCTTTCTTCTTCTTTTAAAGTTCAGGTGTTTAATTAACATCCAATTAATATCATGCTTACATCTGAGGAAGAGAACACACTTCAGATTAATTAAGATGTGGATTGCTCCTTTTATATTGCTCTTGCATTTCTAGTCCAACTCTTTAAAAAAAAAAGAAAAAATGAAAACCTCTCAAAGTTTCACATTTTAAAGTATTGTTTTATTTAACTTGCTCTCCATGTTGTTTAGATCAAATTTTACAACACTCTTTTTTTTTATATTTTTACCAACCTCAATTTCTTTAAATTTTGAATATATGCTTATCTCAAATGATAACATACATGCCCAGGTGAAACGAACAAGGAAGCTTCTCGTGTGCTAATCTGTAGAACACAACCTTTGCTGTCCAGCTGATACTATTTCCTAGGCCTACTTGCCCATCAAATTATGTTAAGATATGGCCAGTAGTTACCCAGAAATATCGTATCATATAAAAGTTGAACAGAGCATGTCCCTGGCGGAGTCCGCTCATCAAATATAGTGATCTTCATTCCTTAGACGATGGGCTACTAGCCTACCGAATTTCGTTTAGATCTGGTCAGAATTCCACTAAATTGGTTAGTGTTAGACTTTTGGTGCACAAAAATAGGGACGAAACCGCGACTACATGTTTCAGTCCGCTACAGTTCAGTGCCTGTTCTTGAGTATATTGAAGGCATACACAAGAGAAAGTGGACACTTTCGCTGCACTCGATTCCAGAGGATCTGAAATAATTTGAATTGAACCTATGTTTACAGACTGCAGCAATTCCTCTCAAATTTGAAAACGATTTTTCTTGACCTATATATCAACTATAATATATGTTATGTTCTTGCAGTCTCACTGGGTTAAGACCTTTTCCGACCACTGTTCTGACATAAAAAAGATAGACTGGTAGATAGAAAGATACATAACTTAGCAAAACAAAGAAACAGATACGGAGAAACAATAAAGAAAGACAAACTGGCGGATAGACAGATGCGTAACTTAGCAAAACAAAGAAACAGGTACAGAAAAAAAAAACTATAAATAAAGACACTGGTGGATAGACAGATGCGTAACCTAACAATACAAAGAAACAGGTACAGAGAAACGATAAAGAAACACAGACTGGTGGATAGACTATAGACAGATACGTAACTTAGCAAAAGAAAGAAACAGATACAGAGAAATAATAAAAAAGGCAGACTGGTGGATGAGCAAATGCATAACTTACGAAACAAAGAAACAGGTACAAAGAAACAATAAAGAAGGACTAGTAGATAGACGAATGTATAATTTAGTAAAACAAATAAACAGGTACAGAGAAACGGTAAAGAAAGAGACCGAATGACAGACAGACAGATGCAAAACGCAGCAGCTAAGATTTTTTTTCTTTCGAATTCTCAATTATATCTACATGTACGACGGTGAATTGATACGAAGCGAAGTTACGTACCGAACTAAGAACATACTCCCTTGCAGAAAAGAAGAGTTGGATAAACTTGGCAACGTGGAAATACCAATCCTATCAAGGAAATCGTCATTCAGAAACCGAAATACGATTGCTGTGTCAAAGATCAACGATTTCATCCTTTCACTCATGAAGATGTACGGTTTCGTTTAATGGCAACGTTGCAAACTCCGTATTTATTATCATGGTGTTTTTTTTTTAAATATTAGATTGTATCGATACTACCTACAAGGTGTCTGACATATTTCCTTAATTTAATATTTCACGGTTATGCCCTTTATTTTAAAAGGGGATTGATAAGAAATTTCACTGAGTGATTATGGAAGAGTTGAAATGAGATTGCAGGAGGAAATAAAAAAAAAAAGGAAAGCACACCAACATGATGGCCACAGCAAACTTATTTGTACTTGAATCGAACAGGGTAATTTTGCATCGTAAGCGAGAATTCTACCATAAGCCACTTTTTGTAATCAATCAGAAATGAGCCGAACTTTGGCTCCCACGGAATGTTTTTGCAACGACTACGTAAAGACGTTATCTCATGACGTGATATGACTAATATGGGATCACCTAGCGCTAATGTCTAAACGAAAACATTACGGCAAAGAGATTCCGGTTCCGGTACTCTTAACAAACTCTGTAGTAGCAGTAAGATGATGCTATTAGAATACGAATGAACATCATTTTGTAAGTTACGTTTGGTGAGGTCATAAAAGTAAGAGGTATTCTAAGCCAAGTGTATCGGAAGAAAGCAGTGACGGATATCCAAGTTCGCGAGTGCCACAAACCAATGACTACATCCAGAAAAAAAAAAAAAAAACTCAGAATACCAAGGTATGAAGAAATGGTTGTTGAAATTCATTAAGAAGTCAAATAGTATCATATATCTAATCTAATATAAATAAAGAGTTTGTTTATGTCTCTCTGTTTGTCTGTCTGTGTGCGGGCCTTGGGACCAGATGACCAGACCGAGAGCTACTAAATTTTGATCAGGGTACTTTGGTCTAGGCCCCAGACCAAGAAGAAGCAAGTTTTTTTTCAAAATTCGAACCAGGGGGGTAACAGCGGGATCGTTTCCCGGTTCATGTAAAAATAGTAGAAAATGACTGATATTAGTGTCAAATTCATAATTTTCGCGGTCGCTGAGGTCAATGGTGAAACTCCGATTGCATTAACTTCCAAATTCACCCCATTTGGTTGCGGGCCGGTGTTACCGGGGGGATGCCAAGACATATACAAATAATTCAAAATGACATATATTAGTGTCAAATCCATAGTTTTCTCGGTCGCTGAGATAAATGGAGATACTTCCACAGGCGTTGACTTCCAAATACAGCCCCCATGCGCAAAATGAATATTTTCAGCTAGTTACATATAATGATCTCTGACCACTTCCTGTTTCTGAAGATCAAGGAACTACTCATGTTTATGTCAGTCGTATGTTCATGTCAACCGTGTCAAGTGTTCGTGTCAACTCAAGACGCATGCGACGCGCACGTTCGAACAAATAATCGAAAATAGTTCTGACAAATGATATAAATGTTCCTGCCTCATGACGTTACCTTGAAGGAGGTGTTGTGTAGTAATAGTGTTGGGCATTAATCAATCAAAATCAACTGCAATTAATCAATTGAAAGTAAATGCTGCTGAAATTAATTGGAACTGAAATAATTGTAAATTACATTCAATTGCTATTGAATAACTGAATTTAATTGCAGTTATTTTCCACTGCTATTACTTTTTATTGATGGGTAAATGCAATTGATTCATTTTGATTAGTGGCCAACTACAATTAACAATTGACCATTACTAATTAAACTTACATATTAATTGTTAATTGCTAATTAAATTAAAATCTACCCAATGTAGAAGGTTGTATTTCATTTACAGCAAGGCTTCCTTATGAAAGAAATGTCAATTTACTTTTGACTTTATTATTATTTTTTTTTAATCCACTGCTCATTTAGGCATATACATTGTCTGTTATAACTGTTTCTAACTCTGGAATTGGAATACTATCTTAGTATAATTTTCTCAAAACAAAACTTTATAGAATACCGTACCACACACTTTGCTGGTCGATTCCCGGTGGGAAGTATTGAACGACAGTGGTTAAGATTCCACATTAAAACTATTAAGTCCACGTCTCATAAATAGACTCACTCATCAAAGGGGACGCTGAAAGATAATCAATTAATCAATCAACAGTATTGCAAATTTCAGCTGCATAAACAACCTATGACTTGTGGGACTAGTTAGTTCATTTTGTTGAAACAGCTGTTTTAACGAAGTATAGTATTAACGTGTCAGGTATTTCTATTAGATAAGAAAAAAAATATTTCGTAACTAAAATATAGCTTTATCCACGTAGATTCTGCAAGCAGAAACAATGAAAATCGATACAAAAGCGACTCACATTATTTTAAAAAAAATCGATTTAGATAATAGTTTGGGCTGTCGCAAAAATAGGAAAAGTTAGAAAATTCCGATTAATTGTAACAACTCCATCAGGGGTTGAAATTGGAAAGGGTATATGCCATTAATCAGCCCATTAATGTGTACAAGCTCGCGAGCTCGACGCTCGTGAGCATGACACTTACGCTCAACTGGGCTCGGCGTTAATGAAATGAGAGAAGTGAGCCCGAGTGCAAGTAAGCAGAAGCTCCAATGAAATACCTGAGCACGAGCCCAACTGAGGGAACTGAGCCAGAGCACGAATAAGTGCGAGCAAAATTGAGAGAAATGAACCCGAGCGCGAGCGCAGTCGAGAGAAGGGATCGTGAGCCCGAGTGAACGCGAGCCCAGTTGAGAGAACTGATCGCGAGCGCGAATGAGCGCGAGCCAAGTTGAGACAGGTGAGCGCGAGCCCAAGTGAATGCGAGCACAAGTGAGTGCGAGCTCAGTTCAGAGAAGTAAGCGCGAGCGCGAGTGAGCGCCAATCCAGTTGAGACAGGTGAGCGCGATCCCGGGTGAGTGCGAGCCCAGTCGAAAGAGATGAGCGCGAGCCCGAGTGAGTGCGAGCTCACAAGGGACCCTAGGTATCTATCAGAGCCCGATTTTCATGAAACTTTGTATATAGATAGAGTACCTTGAGAAACTCGCACAGCCAAATTTGTAGCTGCAGAGTCCAAGACGTTGGGGCACTAGGGCCCGAGAAAGATCAAAAGTGGAACCTCAGTACATTAAGGACATGGTGAGAAAATGCACGTTTTTCTTTAAAACTAATCATTGTAACGACACGAAATGAGCATACATGTATATGAGATGGTCGATATGATCTGTTGAAAGTTATAAAAAGAATATCCGCCATCTTGAAAGAGGCCATTTTGAAACTGGTGCGATTGGTGCAAATGAGAAGAGGGTCACCCGACGCATTAATTTGAACGCAAATATCCACAAAAACCTGTTGGCGAAGTCTGTTGTGGTATTATATTATTCCTGTGCTTCTGGTAGAGTGGTTTAGGTACAAGATAAGCAAAGTGTATCCTATGACACTCGAGCAGATGGAGGGTATGGAGCGCTATAGGTGGACTGATATGACGTTCTGATTTCTGTTCGAATTAATTTAAGTCTAATAAAAAATTACAAGTTAATGTCAACCATGATATTATTATGAAGATTTAACCCGTCATACCAGCACATCCCACCAATTACATGTTGACTCTGACACAAATGATGTAGTGCTAAAATTATATTCCGCTCGGTTTTCTAGTTCCACTGATCAAACTCACAGCGCTCCATAATCTGCATCTGCTCGAGTGTCATAAGATACACTTTGCTCATCTTGTACCTAAACCACTCTACCAGAAGCACAGGAATAATGTAATCTCACAACAGATTCCACCAACAGGTATTTGTGGCTATTTACGTTCAAATTAATGCATCAGGTGGCCCTATTCTCATTTGCACCAATCGCACCAGTTTCAACATGGCCTCTTTCAAGATGGCGAATATTCTTTTTATAACTTTCAACAGATCATATCGACCATCTCATATACATGTATGCTCATTTCGTGTCGTTACAATGATTAGTTTTAAAGAAAAACGTGCATTTTCTCACCATGTCCTTAATGTACTGAGGTTCCACTTTTGATCTTTCTCGGGCCCTTGTGCCCCAACGTCTTGGACTCTGCAGCTATAAATTTGGCTGTGCGAGTTTCTCAAGGTACTCTATCTATATACAAAGTTTCATGAAAATCGGGCTCTGATAGATACCTAGGGTTCCTTGTCAGATGAGAGAAGTGATCGTGAGCGCGAGTGAACGAGAGCCCAGTGGAAAATGGCCATCTTTGCTGCAATCTGCTTATGAACGTCAGCAGGTGTAGTGTTTCTGGCCCACAGGAACAGCACCACTGCCATCATTTCTTCTCTTGACCAATAGTCCAGACGAGTCATCATTTTTAATGTCCGCTTCTCGGGGATACATGCTCAGAATCCGAAGTCTTCATGCCAGCGCCAAGACAGACATGTCATTTAAATAAATTTGAAGTAGAAATCAGTAAAATAAAAAAAAAGTCATTCCTGATATAAATCAATGGGATAAAAGAATCAAAGATAGGCAGATATTGAACACTGAGTTCTCAATTTGCCACACAATACTGAGTCAACACCAACACTTGTGAGGTATCTCTCCTGGAATAGAACAAGTAAACAGCTAGCCTTCATATAAATGAAAGCACAGTAAATACGACAATACCTAAACAATAAAAACATATTTATCTATTGCATTATTTCCTCTCAACTTCTATAGTGAATAGTTTGTGATTTTTTATAAAACTTATCAATAAAAGGTAACTTTTATGGAGTGAAGAGTTGGAAACAGTGTCTTTTTTTTTTTCTCACTGCTGTATGCACGGACACACATCGAGCGCATTCTGTTCCTTCTTTCATCTCGGACGCTGCATTTGTGACAAGTCATAGATGTGAACGAGATCGGCGATGAAGAGAATTGACGGGTCAATGGAGGTCATTACTGCTCTGTGTATGAGTACATGTGTGTGTATGTATGTACATTCCAAACCGTAAACAGCATTTTACATGTCCCATTGAAAGAGAGAATAGTGTCTGATGAAAGATGACAGGATTGCTCTAGCTACACCAACGTTCAACATGCTTGGTAGCTATACTAGATTCACCTTACATTTGGCTTAAGATTTCCGCTAATCAAGTGCGTGCAAATAATTCCTGGTGTTACAAAATTATCTACAGACATACTTATAAACACATAAGGAATGTAATATTTTACACAAATACATACAGTGATAGAGTACTATCTACTTCTTCACGTAGTGAAACAATCTACCTTCCAGTATTTTTTTTAATGAAAGCAGAAAAAAATAACCAAACCTTAGAAAAGCCGCCAAAAAAGTTGTTTCGTGATAGTTTCCAATGGTGCACGTGACTACATTGTTCACTAGATATAGCTATTGGATATAGCTCACAGAAGCAAATTCTGTGGAAAGAACAAGCAACAATTGGATGGTTCAATTATAGTATGGTGTTTTGCAATCTTAATTGCTTATACCATTAGATATATATGATTAATCAAATGCTCTATACAAGAATATACACAGGGTGGCCCAAAAGTAGGTATACAGTTCCGTACTGATCAGACATTACATTTTATATCATTTACTTATTGTTATCCGTACAGGTATTGACTTAGTTTCTTCCTTATATGTTCTTATTTTATTTTCACTTATACCTTAAGCTACGAACAAACAAAAGCAAATAAATTCATTATCTTAATAAATTAAAGTGTCACGCTTGATCGATGCTGGTCTGTATACCTATTTTTGGGCCACCCTGTATATTAGGATCTTGTTCTCAAGAAACCAATGTTTGTTCTTATCCAAGTATACTCTGAAGAAATCGCATTGCCTTTACACGTTTGTATGTAAACGCATTACTTTGCTCACTTTTTCAGCTGAGAAATTAGACCTGGTCGAGAAGTTAAAAACTATTCACAACAGACGAAACACATAAGCTAAAGGTAAAATTATGTTTAGCGCATAGAAGCATTAGTTCATTGGGTAAAAGATATAAACTGAGTCATAAAAAATGGCCCCTTTTAATTAGCAATTACCGTCGATGCTCATTCGTTTCCTTTGATCTCATCTACCCAAGCTAATCTCCATGAAAAATATTTACTATGTGTAAATAGGAAATAAACATGTAACCTTGTTTGTATAGAGTTGAAAAGAAATCTTCCAGATCTTTATTAAGCTAATTTATTTGACGTAAGGGTAACGGTTACGATAGGAGGATTCGCTTTAGGGGGCAACGTTGATTTCTCCTTTACAACGCGCTGGAAGGAGAAGTGGGCGTGTCTTAGCGTGAAACTAACCGACAGGTGGGGCAATTATACCGTCAAAAACCTGTTCATATCTCACATGCTAAGAGATTGATAGCTTCAGAGCGCCAACTGAGCAAAAATATACCTTCAAGTCACATGGATTAAGTGTTTATATCTAGAACTAATATTGAATATAGAGCATTTTTTAACAACTATATAACAAACGAACTCCACTATATTAATTATCTTACTTATTAACTCATCAAGCAATTCGAGTTTAGCTTTCTTGCAACTTACTTCTTCTTCTTCTTTTTTGTACGAAAACAATTTAAAAATTTTTAATTACAAGCGATTGTATTCTGTGGAAGCTGATTAAGATTATGTTTCTTTTCAAGGTTTATTATTTACTTCTAGAGATTTTAAGCGTTTTCTTTTAGTCCCACCAGCAAAATTGTTGTTGTTTTTATTTATTTTCATTTTACTTGACAAATTAATATATAATACTTATAATCAGGAACTATGGCTTTCTTGTGTAATACTCTAAAATGGAATTAATTCAGAAATTTATGTACACGCTATTTGCAGTAGGATAGAATGAAAACTCCTACTTTAATTTACCTACACCAAAGTTGGATACTTGCTTAACTTGGTTACATTTTCGGAAAACCTGCATTCTATCATAAGATATGCATTACTTTATCTATATTTTTACATAAATGAGTAAAAGAGTAATTAGTGTTGTCCATATAAGGAGAAATTCCTGGTTTTGTCTCATTTCGAAGACAAACCAGTTGAGAATGCTCCAAGAGCATTTTCAGAACGAACTGAAAAAGAATGGAGAGATGGAGCGGGAAGGATAACTATGAATTTTCCTACATGTAAAAGTAAATCTTTTTATCCGCACCTTCTTCTGTTTCTCGCAAAACTTCGCAAAATAATATCTCTCTATGACTTACGATTCACGAGATGTGGTTCCTTAAATCTCTAGAAATTCGGTTTATTTTTTTTTTCAATATCTGGGGAACGGTGGCCAGCTGGCAAGTAACCAGTTGGCCAACGGTCACTGGTTACTATTTGATACCAAAATATTTACCAGCCTCTTAAGCATTGATCAACACCAATATGATCTGTCTGTGACTTATGGTTTCCAAGATATGGCTCCTTAAATCTCCCGGAATTGAAACTATCTTTTGACCAATACCTCGGGAACGGTAATTCACAGAAAGATGATATTGGTATTAATCAATACCTAAGAGGATGGTAAACATTTTGGTACCGATATTAACTGGTGTCCACTGGCCAACTGACGAATGACCAAAACAGTGTCCAGTTGGGGAGTGGGTACCGTTTACTATTTGGTACCAAATAATTCACCATCTTTTTAGGTATTGATCAACATCAATATCATCTATCTATAACTTATGGTTCCCGAGATATGGTTTCTTAAATCTCCGGAAATCGGCCATTTTTTTGGACAATATCTCGGGAATGGTAAGAGTGACACGAAAAGCTCCATCACTTTCTTAAATAGTTTTTGGTGCTCTATCGAATGGAGAGCACAAAATTGAAAAAAAAACTCGCAAATAACAGACAGATAGACACACAGACACACAAAATTTAGTAACCAACCTTTAAAGTTCGTTGAAAATGCATTTCCAAATTCGAGATAAAACGAAACATTTCTCGAATCTCGTGAGCAACACTAGTTCACCCAAATTTTAGGTTCTAAACGCTGTTTTAATATTGGATGATTTATACTAAAATAAAACTATAAATAAGTAAAGTGCTTGTACGAACACAATAAAGAGCATTCATCAACGTTAAAGGTATGCAAGTCACTACACAATATACTTCAATAAAACATATTTAAATGTTACTATATTGCACCCACCGTGGATCTCTCGTAACACTAAAAGATCCTGGTAGTTTTTAGATGAAATTAAGAGAGAAATCAGGGCATGAATTTTAAACATAAATTTACAAAAGGCATTAGACTAGACAGGAAGGAAGAATGTCTCATCTTGTCTCGTTTCGCGGGCGATACTAAAAGTGACTCATTCGTCAGCACCTAGGCCGTAGTCGTCTGAATTTCAGCGCAGAAAGAAGCGATAAAGAAGGATATTAACACACGTGTATGAAATTTCATACACACGGTTTTCCCGTGCAGAGCCGTGTGTATGATTTTTTTTATACACAAACAATGTATTGCACTTCTATCGCGTTTGTTCCATAGGTGTATATGGAATTACATACATATTGCGTAGAAGTCAAAATTTACACTCCATGCCGCATATATGCAAAACCATACACAGAGGAAGTCATACAACAACGTGCCTGAAACAAGGACGAAAACAAAATATTACTGGTGAACTGTAACCAGGTGATAACGGTCAACAGATATGGTGGCAGTCAAGATGATAAAGAACTCCCTAAGAGAGGGCAAAACGTGTTATTTTTTTTCTCAAGAATAGATAATCTTAAAAATCCTTGAAGGTAGGGAGATGAAACAGGCATATAAAATACTGACTAAATATAATCGAAAGCGGCTTCAACCGTTTGCAAAAGTTCGGCTTTTAAAGGAAGAAAGGAAGCATTTCTTACAATATTCTAATTTTCGATTTTATATCCACAATATTCAGAATAAGAAGATTCGCTGAACTTGAAGGTGGGGATGCGCACGAGACGAGTCGAGACAGGATTTTCCTGACAAAATTAGAGTCGACACACGGCCCTTCCAATACAGAAATATACATACAAAATACTCTACAACCTGCAAACATAACACCCAAAGCTGCTACTTGGAATCCAGACTGTCCGAAGGCTTTGTTGCAAAAATTTTCATATCAGTTCACTCAAAAATCGACTGACTTTTTCCTTTACATTCATTCACTTCATTTACCGTATTCTCTTTTATCCTAAAAGGCATAAGTTAGGGAATTAAATTATAGATTAAATATAATTTAATTTATTCAAAAACAGGATACATATATAAATAATTGATTAAGGAAAAAGCTATTTAACTAACACAGATGCTTGTTACTAATAGATGCAGAAGAGCGTTTCGAAAACACAGCCTACATAGATACACACATACCCACACATTTACAATTCTGTTGAATTTTAATCTATATAACATACACACACATATATGTAGGTATCTGATTTTATATTTGAATAATTAATTAAGCGTAAGAAACTACAGTGAAACAGTATGTACGAAATTATGAATTTAATATTCACAATTGTTGAAGCATACTTCATATCAGAACGTTCGTTGCAGACAGCTTAATATTCCGGAACCAGTGCATTTCCGGAGAATCTAATTGGATTTTTATAAAGTACATGTATGTAATTGTCCATTATATATATATATATATATATATATATATATATATATATATATATATATATATATATATGTGTGTGTGTGTGTGTGTGTGTGTGTCATTCAGATAGAAAATGAAGACTGGGTTGGGGAATCAATAAGTCAATTACGAATTGTACAGTCTGGTAGCGAGACCACGGTGAAGAACCTGATTATCGTAGCCTTTTTTTTTTTTTTGCATCGTACAAAAACATATATGTACCATAGCTAATCATTAGAAACAATCGACATGCAAATTTGAAACTGATTTCAAAAAAAAGGAATACAATATTTATGTATTTTGCCGCTATTGGTAGACCGGCGGTCCTCTTTCCAAAAAAGGGTTATATGATGCGAATTTATTTGGCATCCGAATAACGAAAAATGGCAAATATAAATACACAAGCCATCATCACCAATAATTACCGATATCAATAAAAATATCCTTTTACTCTCTCTCTCTCTCTCTTGCCAATTGTTGAATGATTTAATGTATTGTTATATGTACTTTGACTATTTTGGTATTCTCTCTTGACGTAAATATGCATATTTTTCAATAAATTTCTATATTTTTCACTAATAGTGTGGAAATTGTAAGGCTTTGTAAAAACACAAATAAAAAATCATATTATTCTTATTTTGCTTTTCGATACAAATTGTGCAAAATGATGTCCTATTTTATATATATATATATATATTGAAACCTGTTTGTCAAATTTAGACGATTTTACTCCTCAGTGTTTCCTTATACGATTAAAAATTAAAATATAGCACACAGTTCTTAGCAACCATTGATACATGATAATCCAAAATATAAATTTATTTTTTTAAAAAAACGTACGCCTTATTAAACCAAACTACTTGGATTAACGCCCCTTTTTTGTGGGCCTGAGCCGCGTCAGCGCCATGTTTTAGCAACGAACACATGGTTAGCGGGCTTCGTAGCCCTGTCCCTAACAGAGACATTAGAAGCTTTCTAGACCTACTGGTCGTCACGTATTTTATTCACGTGACTGCCCAGTTTGCCTCACGACGCTGGGTGGGCGCCGAAAATTGGGATGCACCGTCCGGAAACCGAACCCGGGATCATGCGGACGTGAGTCAAACGCTCTAACCGCTTTTATTTTTAAACATTTATTGAACTGTAATGAGTAGAACATTGCAAACACTGATATTACATTGCGTCAGACAAGTATATTATGGAAGCTTACAAGATCACTTTCAGAAAATTAGCAAATACAAATGTTTCATTCAGAGTGGTCATAGAAAAAAATCTGATTACGAGCATATTTTAAGTACAAATAATATTCCTCCACGATAGACTTCGGTGTAGAGGACATAGTATAATAGATAGTATGTCCGATAAGCTAATTAATGACATTGAGCTTTGTATAGCGGTACCACACACAATCCGAAAAGACAAGCATACAGCGGTCAAAATAATTAACAGGTTTACGACAGATGACTGCATGTAATCCACATAACGAGATCCAGATGCGAGTAGTATCAGTACAGTCTGACACACGAACCACTAGACTACTATCTTCCCACGTTTTTATTTGGAACAATTAGAAAACTAGAAAACATTTTTTCATGTCTACCTAGGTTATTATATACTTGCTGGGGACTCGTTTGAATAGAAAAGAAAAATCGTGGATTGGTAATAGAAAATCAAATCTCCGTATGCTAATATTAATATTATGTTATATCAATGGCGAGTAGCTAAATAAATCAGTAGAGAAATAGTAATTTTGCACAATCGTAATAATGGCGATTAAATAATTATTCAAGTAAATTATCTTTGCTGGTACATAATACGTAGAAACTTATGAATGAACTGTTCTATGTTTTCTATGTGCACTTCGCGTTTGTATTTCTAGTCATATAACATAAAATAATAATGTAGTATAAGAGGTTTCAGCTGCTCTTCCCGCTGCAACTGTAAAGACTGTGGCGCCGCCACTCAAGGAAGTTGGGTACTACGAACTACTAAAAGCAAGAACGAATCAAATCATTCAGAGCGCGTGGGTCTGATAGAATTAGCCAATGATACACTTAGCTACTGCCAATAGCAGACGATGCAGTTAGTTACAATTCTAGCCAGTAGTGTCGCAAAGTCACTTTTGTTGCATTGGGGGAACGATTTGAATTTCCATTAGGAATATAGGGAGTGCTTGATCAGGGTAATCAGTGTCATATAACTCTTTATTATAAATATCATCGGTAGAAAAGTATTGTCTATTTTTAGAGGGTTTTTCACAACATATCTCATACCATTGCAATTTATTTGACTGCCCTCAAAGAAACTAACTATTCAAATTTCATTATAAGATAATGTAACATAACTAGGATAAATTAGTCCTTCAAATTGAAAGTTTTGAACAAACGAAGATTTCCATTTGTTGTATAGAGTGTCAATCCGAATATTAACGAGATATAGTGGCCGGAATTTTTCAACAAGACTCTCTCTCTCTCTCTCTCTCTCTCTCTCTATATATATATATATATATATATATATATATATATATATATATATATAGGGTGCGGAAAAGTCCCGGTACGGTCCAATATCTCGCGAAGAATAAAGATCAGCAAAACAAAAATAGCACGTGTTAAATTGGTTTTAAAAATCTATCCAACGATACCAGACGCAACCCCTATCCCCACCCCTTTCGGGGGGTGACTTTAAAATTTTAAATGAGAACACCTATTTCTTATTGCATATTTGGATTGTCCAGAAAAACTGACAGTAATCTGAACCGAAATTGAAAACAGTGTATTCGTAGATGCCGCTTGAATTGACACACAATAAAAGGTGGTGCAGTAAAACGTTATGAAAATGCGAACTGTCAGTTCCGTGCTCTGTGGCAGTACTGTTAGAGTACTGGCTTACAGAGTCAGAGGCTGTGAGTTCGATTCCCGTTCAAAGCAATATTCTTTATTTTATTTCCCCAAATAAATTCCATATGTTTTATCTTCAATTAATACTTATTTGAAGTTACATAAAATACAAGTTTTGATGATTGTTTTGCAAACCAGTTTTATGAAGTAGTTCTTAGTAACACGGTTACTTACAACAGAAAGAAACCATTTTTGTCGTCATTTGCACTTTATTGCAAATATGGACAAATACATAATTTTTTTTATCGAAGTTAAAATGTATGAATTCATTATTTGTGTGTAAAAATCACAAAATATATTACTCTGCGCGGGAATCGAATTCAGGACCTCTGGTTCTACAGTCCAGCACGCTAAGTGCATGGCCACAGAGTACGATGCCGATGTATCACATTTTCATGACGTTTTCCGTTCCTTTTTTGTGTGTGTATCAATTCAAGTGCGATCCGTGAAGGCACTGATTTCAATTTGGGGTCAAATCACTGTCACCTTTTCTGCAGAATCGAAATGTGCAATAAAAGATTGGGGTTTCCATTTGAAATTTTAAAGTTACCCCCTTACTCCCAAAAGGGGTGGGGATAGGGGGTTGTGTTTAGTATCATTGGGTAGCTTTTTCAAAACTATTTAACACGTGTTATTTTTGTTCTGCTGATCTTTACACTTCGCGAGATATTGGACCGTTCCGGGACATTTTCCGCACCTATATATATACAGTAGTGTAACCAGGATTTTTGTTTAGGAGGGCTAGATTTTTCTGTTGTTGTTGTTGTTTTGGTTTGTTTATTTGCACATTTTCCTCACCGAAATTAACACGCTAATAAAGCTCTTCGCTTTAAGCACTTTCGTAAAAGTATTCCGACTATTTGCAATTACAAAGTAAATCCTTACTTCGACACCCTTATCACGTATAAGTAAAGCAAATCTTCTGAACTGCTCTAACTCATCAAACATGAGAGATTGCTGTAATATAGTCACATGTTACAAGTCTTTACTATTGTTTTCCACCCTCTCCTGTTAACAATTTTTCCTCAATTATTTTAAATCTGAATGAAAACCAGAAAGGGAAATCTTTGTTTTTATCCCTCCTTTCTTTCTTTCTATTTTTTCCTTGTTTGGCAAGGAAACTAGTTGCAAAACATTTATCGAAATTAATTGATCGCCGTTTTCTTTGATGCCAATTGCGGCTAGAAATTAGTGGTATTAAACAGAGATTTTCTGCTGTAGTTAATCCTATTGGGAACGGCAATGAATAATTCAAAACAGATAATGACAGGTCTACTGTTTTGTTATTTTTATCGAGATCAATGGCCTCAAATATGTTCATTCTTTCTTAACGCTTGAACTAAGGCGGATTTTTTTTTGGAACCTTATTTGATGACTAGAAAGGAACTGACTCTTCTCAGTATTGCCTAGATCAGCCTGCAAACTTTGGCTTTGGGTCAAAGAAGACAAGTGGAAACTGTGGTCACTGCTGTGGCAAACATTAGAATAATAACATTAAGGTCACCATATGCATATAGGCCCTCCTCACTCTCTTTCCTTTCTTCCATTTTAACAGCAGGGATTCTTTGAAAACTCGACTTCCATAGCCAAAATGCAAACATTCTTAAATAATAAAGAGGAAGCTGGCGAACACACCTTGTCTAGGAACTGTTTAGTGACATAGTTTGTTTTGTAGTAGAGTACATGAAAATAAATTGTTGTTTGTTCCGAGAGAAAATTACAAAATCAAAGTACCAAATTACATTACCAGAACCGTTTAGGGGGGAGGCGAGCCCCCTAGGTCCTCCTCTTCCCTACGCCACTGTATATATACACACGAAGTTTGCTTATTTTCATGTATGTATGGTTTTATTAGCTTGACATGACAACCGTGGAGTGCTTCAAGGACATGACCTCAGCAGCAGCCAATGATAGGGTCGCTGTCTTCTGCTTTAGCGGTAGTGCTACGTGATTGGATGGCGGTTCATACAGCGACACGTCTTCAACATGTGTTTTATTCTATTAATATGAATCTACAATTCAGGCAAATTTAATTTAAACTGTATTAAAATATAAGAATACCGGTATAATGGCATATGCACCTCCTCTTGAAAATATATATATATATATATATATATATATATATATATATATATATATATATATATATATATATATATATATATATATATATATATATATATATATATATATTATATAAATTGACTTTTCAAAGGGACAAATAGTGGGATGGATCGTAGAATATTCTGAGTAATAAGTGTGGCCCTGAATTGAAAAATGTTTGAGAAACACTGGACTAAACGATTCTGGTAGCAAATGTGTTAAAGAGAATTTAATGCACAGAATGATTTTTTTAAATGCAAGTTGTAAAAGTTACACTTTGTGCCTATTTCTGGTAAGGAAACAAGGTTGAATGAGTAGGAACTACCAAAGAAAATAAATAAAAATAAAGGAAAAATACTTATGCCAAATCCCTTTATAAATGTTCCAAGTAAATAGAATGTCGAAAGAGACAGAAAGACAGAGTGAGACACAGAGGGACAGAGTGAAGGAGAGAGAGGTTAGGAGACACAAAGGGAAATGTTGGGGGAGCACTTCTCAAGACCTAACTTCTCTCCACCTTTATTTAATTTCCGGCTTCAAACGTCAGATATTATTAGACGAGGCAAGGCGTCAAGGAAGGTGTAGACTGGTTTCGGTAGATGCACTAACCAAACGGATTTTCACCAATCTTCAACTTCGCAGCTTGAATACTAGAAACAAAAGCAAGGGCGCAAAGGTAATGTACATACAGTCACTCACACACATATACATATACACATACAGACATATATGTCTGAGTGTGTGTCTTCTGCACCCGACATCCTTTGCGTTAATTTAATTACAAAACTCTTTAACCCCCGTCTGCAACTTTCTCGGCTGCCATGCACTCTTTTAAACTCCCTCTCACTCAGTGGGAGCGTGTCGCGTTAGCAGGAAAGTGGGTCTCTCAAAACAATACCGTCATCTCAAAACCTTCTGCACAGTGTGGCACACACAATAGTGAATTAATTTTCACTAATTTTAGAAACGAAGGTGAATTGAATGGTAGCACAAAAGCGAAGGTAGACTTAAAAAAAGGGAAAGATATTTTGGATCAAAAAAGGAATTTGAAAAAGTATATATTTTTAAGAGTATAATTTGCAAACGTTCACGAAGTTCAACAAGACAGAACAATGAAGTTGTTTGGATGCGGAACAGATATCTCTCTTTTCACAACCCTCTCTGACATAAACGTTGTTACTAATACTGGAGTTATAGAACCAAAATAGCTTTAAACATTTTTTTTTTAAATGGTGCAGAATCCACATCTGGTAAGCGGAGTTTCTGATTCGAACCCAGACCACATGAGTTTGTAGTAATCATCTCGTTCGTGGCTCTTCTCAGGATTCGCATGTCTGCTTCCATCAATCCCTTATCATCATTAACATATTTATATATATTACTTAGTCTACAAAGCGCAACTAGGGAACGTTAGAGATCTAATATAAATTCACTTCCAAGAACATAAAGAACTTGTAAGAATACAAGATTTAGGGAGAAACTGATAAAAAAAAATACTCAATGAAACTATGTCTATCCGAACATAAAAGGTACCACACATTGTAAAAATAAGTGCAATATGCATAAAACCACCTACAGCACTAACACGTGAGTGCCACAATAGCTTATTATCGGAAATGAATAAGAAAGACGTTCTGTTTCTCATTCTCTCTCTCTCTCTCTCTCTCTCTCTCTCTCTCTCTCTCTCTCTCTCTCTCTCTCTCTCCTTTCGAGTTTATAAAATAGGAAAGAAAATAACTTCATAAGTGATAACACATCGAACTTTTCAAAAATGTTACTTCATAACTGTCTGCGGATTTTACAACCAGAGAACTTGATAATTGATTGCGTATTGAAATTCTTTAAATAAACATATGCCTTGTGATAACTGTTTACACGTTGATCTACTGGCAAACGTAACTCATATGTTTATTTATACATTGGATTGCTATTATGAGCGACATCCGAGGGAGATCTTTCAGCTTGAGTGCTACTCTCACATCAACCAATCCGCTTACACTGACGTTTCCAATGCTGCTATGTCGGAGTACGATTCGTCCGCCACGTTGCATCTTCTTAGTGAGACAAGAACCTTGTAAACATGTTGAAACATAAGTCAGCTGAACGTAACTTTCTCACCGGAGATCTGGCAATAGCGCCGCACAAGCTCATTGGTTCATGCTAAATGTCAACAGGATTGTCTAATAGTATGATTAACATAACTTGACAACTGTATGTAATGAAGTACTGAAATAATGTTTCAAAGATTGAATAAAAGTACAAAGTGCACTATAACTGCCTACATATTCTATCCTTTGAAAATACGTATTACTTAGTGGCTTTGTAAATTATACTAAGCTATCAGAAAGTAAAACTTAATATCCGTTTTCTGATTGAATTGTTAGATGCTACACCTAGGAAACAAAAGTCCTGGGGGGAATATAAGTTGGTAATCGTCCACAAATTGAAATACAGAACAAAAGTGGATTTGGCAACTGTTTACACATTAAATTGCTAGAAACCTAATATGAAAGCTGTTTGCATATTTGATTCTTACGAGCTCTAATTGATGAATCTGAAATCTTGAAATATTGCTTCAAAGACTAGATAGGAATGAAATTTTAAGTAATAGTACCACATGCAGAGGTCTTATTAAACGCTTGCTAGGACATGGGTTTAGAAGTACAGAGGAAACTAAATACATGGAAGTTCGCCAGGATCGTAATACTGCAGGTCGTAATACGGGAATCGAAACCAGATGTCTCGCCCCGGAGAAGGATACGCTAACCATATAGTCACAAAAGGAATAGTGTTATCTCACACATCTTCATGGAATTGTTTCCTTTTCGGTGAAGAGAACATATTTTGAAGTTATGTATTATGAAATTTCTCCTTTTAGTAATATCTTTGTTTCTTTTTGGGGAGTGATTTTTTTACGACTGCATATTCGACTGCTTTTAGCTTGTTTCTCATTACAAGTTGGTAATCTAACTTCTACAACCGTATACTATAAAATATAAAATTCTATTATTTTTCTTCTATATTTTCCATATTAAGCTCTTCAACATTAACCCTTTAAGGATTTTCACTTTTTGAGGTAAATTTTAGACTTTCAATCAAACAGCTACTGCTTCCTTACTATTTATCGTAGGATCATGATTCATACCTCGTTTCTTTCAGAATAGAGCATACTTTCCAACACAATAACTTGCTTGTGCATATTATACACCAAAAATGGGAAAATTAGGGAAAATCGGAAGTTTTTTTTTCGAAAAAAATAAAAAATGTTTGCTCCCCTCTCGCTCGGCCATGAGTTCACGCAGGCATTTGAAAATTTTTCGAAAATACTTAGTTATGCACACAATGCGTGTGCAAAATTTCAATTTTCTATCTTAAAAACTAACGGCGGGAAAAAATTGAAATTTGCCTTAAGAAAGAAAGAAAATGTCACGCCGCTCCGCCCCCACTTTGCGCCGCCAAGTTGACCATCCGGTTCCAGAATGGTTCTGAGGTGATCTTTGGTTCATGCTTGACGACCAATATGAAAAATCGGCTTAAATACCTGTTATAGAACCTAAATAAGCGGTCAAGGATAACACTACTCGATGGTAACAATAAATTCCCAAAGGGTTAGTAGCAACAATGAAACAAAATATTATCTTTAACCCTTTGAAAACGGGTGTAGTATATGAACATAATCTAATTTTTCTGTTGAAAGTGTGTTTTGTACATAAACACAAACTCTGGACGGATAGCTTGGTTTATAAGAGTCATCGGTGTTTAATTTGTCAAATAAGTCATTCTACATATTGTAATATAATAAAAGTTTAGTAAATGATATTTTTCATCTCTAAAGAAACATTGACATAAAATATCCATCCCTAGGGGATTAATGCAATAAAATAACTATTTTCTACGTTTCTAAAACTGCATTTGCGATAGAAATCCAAAGGAAAAAAAAAACAGATATTCATTTAAAGAAAAATGAAAACGAAGCTTTTCGACCTTTCTTGTCTGGAGAATGTTGGATTTTCTTTTCTCACTAAGCACGAGGAAACATAATTACTGTATTGCAAAGAGAAAAAAACGCGCAAGAAATCTCGAGAATCAAAGGAAGTTGGTCATTCTATAGAAAACAAAAAGAGAGGCTCGGTGAACGGACTGGGATTTCTAGTTCCGACGAAGAACTTTTAGGCTTACAAAGAACGACAAAAAAAAAAAAAAAAAAAAAAGTTTTAATAAAATTGTCAATACTACGTTGAAAATGTGTTAGATTGGGTTGACAAAATCATCATTCTCAATTTATACATATAAAAAACTAAAGCCTTAATTAGTAGCATTTATTTATTGAGACCATAAAAATATGAAGACAAAAAAGGTACAATTCTCTAGTTCACTGTATCAAACATATTGACACAATATAATAGTGAAGAAAGCAAACATTACGTGAAAAATGAACTTTTACTGTTATATTAAGGTACCGACGTACTCAAAATGGCCGTTCGTGGTTTAATTTCATAAAACTAAAAGATTATAATAGAACAGCTAAAGTAAAGTGTTTCCCGAATAGAGGTCCAGATATCAGCGTAATTAAAGTGCTTCCCTAACAGAGATGCAGATGTCAGCATAATTAACGTGTTTCCCGAAAAGAGATCTAGATGTTCCGTAATTAAAATGTTTCCCGAACTAAGATTAAGATGTCAGCGTAATTATATACCAAAACACAGCTGGTTTTTAGCCTGTCTCTTGCTTTACAGTAGTTTGAATTGAGGTAACCCGCAGAACACATACAGCAAGATGTGTATTTTTATTGATCATGTTGTTAGGCAACCAAAACAACATCGGTGATAAGTTAGGTTGCATAACTTTACAATTGCAAGCAAGCAATAGAATGCCAGTTTGAAAACCAATCAAGGTAACTAGAACTAAAAATGGAATTTACAAGTGTTGTATGTTTCAAATGTATTTTGTTAATTGTAGAATCAAGTACATGAAAGTCAAGGTAATAGTTAAAAAACAATGTTATAAAAGGAAGAAAAAATCCACAAAATGAATTTGCTGATAACTTGGTTTGCTATGGGATCTCCATTCGAGAAAAGTCGACCTTTTTGCACCCCAAATTATTCGTTCAAAAGTTATTTTGACTATTCAACTTTCTCTGCAACAAATATAGAACTAAACTAAAATAAGCTCACTAGGCCTTAAAGCCTACGATGGGCTATGACCGAGTACATGACTCTGAGCAAGCTGATGTGTGGGTAGCATATCAATCCCATCACCACCATTTACGGCTTTTTATATCCGAGGTTTCTCCCATAATTGTTTCAAGTGGCTCCCCATCTGCCTCACAATAGCACAAACAATTGTGTAGTTCTATCGGGAAACAAACTCAGAATCATGAGTAATTGTAAACCCTCTAACCAATCAGCCATACGCAGAAATCACAAACAAGATAAAAGCCCTCAAGGCAGGCCTAGTGACTAGTGCATACACCTTCCGCGGACCTACGGCGCACGGGGTAATGAGTCTGGTACCAGTGTTTGAGCCTTGAAATTCAAACGCATAAAATGACTATATGTCCTCGTTTCATAGAGCGTGGTAGAAAAGAACGCTAAACTCAATCTCACAACCAAACAAGAAAGTAAAAGTAGGCAATGTATTTAAATACAAGGGCGATTTTGATTGTGCACTGATTTTCATTATTACTTATAACCTTCAAAGCCAGTTCTGCTCATTTAGTATCGAACACCAAATATTGAAAGAACTCATACACACAACATCTCACAAGAAAACTCATTTATGATGAGCGTATATCTACATAGATTGAAAACCCTTAAACAAAAGTACCAGATAAAAGTTTGTTGGATATTTTGATGTACACATACATTATATTTTACCCCGTCTCCAGCATCCAACAGGGCTTTATATCCCAGGTAAAATTAAACGAGAGGATGATAAAAGATGTGCACCACAACTTCCCTTGTTCTTACAGAACGTATTTTTCTCTCATATAGAGATTTTTTTCTTTCTCCTGCCTCTTTCGTTCTCTGCGATGGTCCAAAACTCATTCTCCCTACTTAATTTCAGTGGTGGTTTAGTTTAATAAGAAGAGACTAAAGGAAAGAGGGAGTCGCATAAAGGACTGAGTTCAGATGGAAGAAGGAAGACTATTAAGACGGAGTAGAAAAAGGAAAACAAGAAGCGGAGATGCTTGCTTTTCCAGCTGAGGAAGGAAGAAGGTAAAAAAAAATAAAGGAGCCTTCAAAAACAAGATGAGAAGAAGAGATTTTTAAAGAAAAGACAGACTACATCTGCAACGAGAGAATTGCAAGCTATTAAAAAAGGAAGAACTTGTTGCTGTTTGTTATTAAGCGCAACAAAATCAGAGATATTGTTGCACAATTTTGTTAGTAAGTGTACTCTTTAAAAGACGAAGTTAACACACACACACGCTGAAACTCCTGCAGGATTTTTTTTCCAAGGAAGCCAGAAGACTGACACGTAAGAAAAATAGCGAACATACACACTTTGATATACATCATACTCCATGTAAAACAAGTTATTGACGCAAATTGCATAATGTTACTAACTGCAGTAAGTATATAAAATTACAGAGATCCATATATCAGTGTATTTAAAGTGTTTCCCAAGCAGAGATCCAGATGTCAGCGTAATTAAAGTGTTTCCCGAACATAGATCCAGATGTCAGCGTAATTAAAGTGTTTGCCGAACATATATCCAGATGTCAGCGTAAATAAAGTGTTTCCCGAACAATATACAGATGTCAGCGTAATTAAAGCGTTCCCCAAACAGACATTCAGATGTCAGCGTAAGTTAGTAGGAGAGTGAAATGAAATGAAATCTTTAACGTCCTACAATTATGCCCTTTATGCTAAGGTAGATGGATGATTAAGAGGCCTCATCATGGCGAAATTAAAATACCACTAATTTTACAGTAATTATGTGATATCTTCCAATAGATAAAAGATAATCGAAATGTGGAACAAGCGTGCCCTACACAATATCATTTTACATGAGATACCGTTATTACGACTTATTTATCTGCTTTCGATTTCGAGCCATTTTGAAAATCGGCATTTATTTTCGCGTTTCTAAACGGCTGAAAAGGAAAAGTCACTAGATGACTTGTGATAACGGTACCTCACGCAAAATAATATTGTCTAGGGCGCTCTTGTTCCACATTTCGATTATCTTTTATCTATTGGAAGATATCATATAATTACTGTAAAATTAGCGGTATTTTAATTTCGCCGGGATGAGGCCTGTTAAGGCAAGCAAATGATGATGGAAGAATTGGTGAAATGAGAGTATGAGAAGGAAGGAGAGTACCTCTAAACAACTTAAGAACATGATGTTGTCCACCACAAACTTACTTGGTCGTGGATCGAACCATGGACCTCATGCACCACAAGTAAGAACTCTATCACTGAGTCGCCGTACCCCTTATACTGGTTGAGTAAGCAAATCTAATATATTTTGACATGTATTTCGCACAACCTAACCCCTTTCGGAAATCCAAGGGGGAAATTTCCCCCCTTGCTTTTCCCTGAGAGCGTCCATGCACCCACATATCGTCGCATGAGAGCCAGAGGAACGTATCTCCATTTTCGTAGATTTACAGGCGAGAGGACAAAAATATTATTTGCTTAGAAAGATGTGTTTTTAATAAGATGGTAATTGAGCTACATTACAACTGATGATCGAGAAGGAGAATAGATCGTGTTCCGTTCCATTTACTCCAAGTAGGGCTTTCAAAATTATGTCCAAACATGAAAAAAGCGAAAACCGCATTTTTGGAGTTATGTTGCTCTGGTTCTCACGCAACGATATATTTAATACTAGCAGAATGCCCGTTCTTCGCATGCAAAGAATACGTTTCATTTTGAACATAAAGAGAACCAAAACTGTCCCCAATCACTTAGAGACCCCAGAAACTATGAATTCAATACTCATATTGGTCAGTTTCCAATTATTTTTACATATCGCCATCCCCCCTTAGGAGTAACAATGAAGGATGAATTTGGATTTAAGCATTGGAAGTATCACTGTTCATCTCATCGACCCCGAAAACTATGGATTCGACACTAATATCAGTCATTTTTCAATAATTTTATAAATATCCCCCTCCCTTAAGTTATACCGCCAAAGGGAAATGATACAAGCCGTACAATGCTTTGGGATTAACCGGAAGATCTGAAGCATAGAATTGAAGCTGTCATCACAGAAGTTTCATAAAATATGCTCGGAAGAATATAGCAGGAAGTAGAATATCTCCTGACGTCATTTGTGCAATCAAATACGCTCATGTGAAATTTCTGCGAGAATCATAACAAATTTTGAGGCTTACTCTTCAGTAAACCAAAGAAAATTTTATATATATATATATATATATAACAAAATGAATTAGTGCAAGAAGCGATCTTGTAATACCCGACTGAGTGTGTTATTAGTGTTGTGTTATCTTCGAACGAATTCATTTACAATGAAGCAATAGAGAAAGTTAAGATTATTTATTTTCAAACTTATGATCGAATAATCAAGCTTCTTCAACATAATCAGTTTCAGAAATAGCGCTAATATTATAAAAACAATATCTGAAAGAATTTTCTCATTCATGAAAATTTTATTTGACTTTTTAAATAATTCAGTAGCAGAATTTTATTGAAGTTGTGAAAGGAATTGTACTAGGATTAACTCAGATTTTCAAGTTAATTTTGCAATGTCCTGTTTACTTACAATATAATCTATTGTGTTCTTTTTTTTTAAATTTATACCAGCTGTATTACTGAAGCCAAACTTTTGACCAATTTTACACAATTAAGTGTATCACCTGACACATGTTGGTACTTTAATCTTTGTGTGACGGTCTGACCTGTGTGTATAGTAACGAGCTCAAGCTTGTAGTTCAAATCACATTCAATTCGATAGTATTTGTTTCATCTAGCTTGTGTCATTTTCATGTAACGAGGGCGATAATTGGCACAAATTGACTCGTAATGTAATACGTCATATGAATGCATAGGCGCGAGGTGTTGTCAAGCTTAATTTTCGAAGAAACCGAATAGATAATGTCATGTTGTGGCCATTTCAACTAGATCTCCGTTCTCTCAATAGAGAAGAAGTCAAATAATATTATTTTACCTGGTAATATATGCATTTGTTCAACTCAATATGCTGGAATCAACAGTTATTTTTTTTTAATCACTGAGAAAAATATTTATGTAGATGGCCATTCAACAGTGCCTTACCTACTTAAGTTTTCCATTTGAAGGAAAGTTCTAGTCAGTTTATCGTTAGCTTGAGTTTATAAAACATTAGTTTCTAAACTTAGCAATTAGGAGATCTCGGGTTCGAATCTGATTTATATTCTTCTTCTCAAATCATAGTATTAAAATTTGAGATGTATGTTTGCGAGAAAATATGTTCTCTAAAGAGAGATAAGTGACTATTTTTTCAACAAAACTACGTACATACGGATATACCTTGTAGATCAATGTTGCAAGTAAGCAGCTGAAATGTACCTTAGTGTCCAAAATTATAGAACGTATCCGAAGATTACCACCAACTGACCATAGGTGAGTATACTTGCTATTAGACTTTCCAAATGAAATATGCATGTTACATACTGTATGGTAGATAGGAACGTGTTGTTGTCATTGGTATACCTGAATAATTTGTTTTATTTTGTTTCATTATGTTCCACAGTACTTAATACGCCCAAGTTTTAATATGTATTTTGATTAGAGTAAAATCAATATTCATATATCGTATTTCTATTGGCTTGCATCTTTTATAATAACGGAAAATAATCATCAATATTAATTTTTTTTTTCCTCCATAGGAGTTTAATGTTTGAAACGTGCTATGAAGCAAAGTAGTTACTATCTGTGAGACACTACATGCCTCTGTGTGATTATATCGCTCATTGTTATGACATGATAACTGACAGGAAGTAAAATCACACAACGATAAGTGTTATCTCAGAGACACTGTTTATCTCCTTGAGATTTGAACACTCGTTGTATGGTGTAATAACTGACAGGAGATCAAATTATGCAATGATAAACACTATCTCAGAGACAGCATTTATCTCTACTATATGAAGTAATAACTGAAAGAAGATCAATATCACACAGTGTAAAACAACATATCAGATCATTTTACCCCTATGTGTTTATACTATTGGTAGTGCAGTGTAATAACTGACAGGGCATCAAGTCATGGAATGTTTAAAATATCTCAGAGACAAATTATCTCCATGTGATTTGACTGTCTGTTGTGTAATGTAATAACTGATGGCAGATCAAATAATCCAATGATAACATTATCAAAAAAACATTGTTTATCTCCGTATGGTTTAACCAGCTGTTATACGTAATGTAATAACTGACAGGAGGTGAAATCACGAGGAGTCAAATAACCTATCTGATAACATGTTTTATCTCTATGTGATTTAACCATCGGCCGTAAGTCGTAATAACTGACGAGATATCAACTTATGCAGTGTTTAAAATATCTCAGATACATTATCTCCACGTGATTTTACTGTCCATTGTATTATCGCAATAAACAAAGGGATCAAATCACGATGTAATAAAATCTTAAGGGATATTTAACTACTTTCTAACGTATGCATTTGACAGCTATAGATAACAAATTTTTATCCTGTGTTTTGTTTCTGACGTGCTAAGAATTGTGATATCAAAGACAAAAGAAAGCAAAACCCCAGAAACTCTCCTTTAAAAGAAAACTTCTTTTCGTATTTTCCTCACTAGAGTTTGAAATAGGATCATGTACTAGATAAGTGCACTATATTTTTACATTTAAATGCTGTTTGGGTAGACGTATTTTTGTGGTAGAAAAAAGTAGCTGAATGTAAATATTATAAAGAAGAAGACCTACTCCAGTTCTATTCCGTTTTGATCTCTCTCTCTCTCTCTCTGTCTCTCACCACTTGAACGAAACATGTTGGTCGGAAATAGCTCCCTTTTGGCGAGTTTGTTCGCACTCAAAATTCTTCCGAGTTTCGTCACATGAGGTCGGACACTGAAAGCTCCGAGTTCCGCTGCCGGTGCCTCCATTAAGAAAGCAACACAAGAGACCAGAAACACTCCCCGTCGCCCAACACACGGGAAAGGAAAGAGGGGGATAAAATACGTAAAAAGGAGAAGAAAGAGGTGAAAAGATTACGAACGTAAAAGAGAGAGAGAGAGAGAGAGAGAGAGAGAGAGAGAACAGGAAAAGATCGATTGTGATGTCAACGACTTCCGGCTGAGCTTTTAAAGAAAGCAGAAATGAACGCCGGGCGCCTTCGAGTCGAACGGGGTAAAGGCTACAAAATTGAAATGTACCCACTTCGTGAATTCAGTCGGTTTGTTGCGTGTTGTCTACAGAAAAGGATACATATACTTACCAAAGCATATAGCAATATAAACATACTTTCAATAATATTTCAGCAAGATTCCTCATAACAATAACCAAAACTTGGAACGGTACCAGTCTTCAGGGATCGGAATTTTTATCTTATTTGACTTGCATGAAACAAATACTATATCAGTTTCGCAGCACAACGTCGTGGTGTAGGGGAGGAACAACTGTACGTTAGAAACTTTTTTGACTTGACTCTAACGTCCATTTTTAGCACCAAGCCTATTTGAAACGTGGACTAACAACTTAGCGTGCGATTTGAGACACATCACTCCCATCTTGACTTCAATTTATTGAATATATTGACATCCAAAAGTAAACATTTTGCTATATCACGAAACTTATAAATTCTTCGAAACCTTGGATTGGGTGTTGAGGACGAAACAGGACAAACGCATTTGCTATAACTATTGAACAAGTCAGTATCAACCTTAGATACATCTTGGAACGTTACCAAAGTGTTAAGCAACTAAAATATAAAAAGTATCGTGATTTGACTTGCATGAAAGAAAATAAATCACTTCAATAGCTAAAGTAGAGTCAAACTTATTGTACATGAAAAGGACATTTCTATGCACTGGAAAACTCTTGAACTGATATTATGTTGCGAATATCCCTTGCTGTTCGCAAGTAATACCAAATAAGTATTCAGAGGTGCTTCCAATAAACGTGTCAGGTAACACTGTCCGAGTCTTATGCTTGTTTTTTACGACTCACTAAAAGAACACTAAAAAAATAACACTATAGAAATTTGGAGAACGAGAAGTCAAAATACTCTCTCTCTCTCTCTCTCTCTCTCTCTCTCTATATATATATATATATATATATATATATATATATATATATATATGAATTGTAAGATTTGTGTATTTGTTATTCTAAAGCTGAGAAATTCACGTTATTCATTATAGCCAAATGTGCCCAAATTCATGAGGACGGCGCTGATAGGTACGGAAATAACACTTACTCGAACGCAACCTGAACACTCGCAAATAAGTTTGGGTGAACGCGAGTTCTAATTATGATGTGAATGTGATATCAGACTACTCTTGTAACCGTGAAGTTGAGGCAGCATTATATCTGAGTAGCATGATAAGCGTGATGTTGACTCAGTATGATATGAGACTTCTGTTTTAAACGGGACTGATGTTGTGGGCGTGATGTTGAGGCAGCGTGATATCAGACTGCTGTTGTAAGTATGAGGTTGAGGTAGCATATCAGATTACTATTGTAACCGTGAATTTGAAACAGCATGATATCAGACTGATGTTTTTAGTGAGAGGTTAAGGAAGCATGATATTAGACTGCCGTTGAGATTGAGGCAGCATGATATCAGATTGCTGTTGCAAGACAGAGGTTCACGCAACATGATAGACTGTTGTTGTAAGCATGAGGTTAAGCAGTGTGATATCAGACTGGCGGTGTGAGCGTGAGCAAAGTCATTACTAAGT
Source organism: Thermobia domestica (assembly GCF_964235325.1). Classification (NCBI taxonomy): domain Eukaryota; kingdom Metazoa; phylum Arthropoda; class Insecta; order Zygentoma; family Lepismatidae; genus Thermobia; species Thermobia domestica. The sequence goes on from NC_137470.1 coordinate 116,150,505, forward strand.
TACCTTAGTACAGAATAGAATTAAATGTCTAATCGTTCGTTTTTGCGGTTATGAACTATGGATCTTTTTCAGACACATGCACTTGACAAGTTACACATAAAAAAGTAAACAATTATTTGACACAAACATCACCTTACACGCTAAGATTAAACAAGAAAAGTAAAACTGGTTTATCGTTCTTTGTACGTATAGATTTTTAGAATTACCGTGATTTTCATGCACATATTTTAAAAAGTAGTTATTTCATTAAACATAAAACTTTTAAAATCTCGTTAGAGGGTTTCCAATAACCAAACGGAAAAATTCTAGAGCATAAAACGAAGAAAACTGAAAAATCAACGATTCTGTTAAGAAAGTTATTGAAAAAGGAGCTTAGTAATAATGAAAGCAAACTTATATATATATATATATATATATATATATATATATATATATATATATATATATATAACTCAAGGAAGAAGGTATGAAAAGAAAAGAAAGGAAGGGAAAGGGCTTAGAAAAGAACCAAGTTGAACTAAAAGTAGAATAAAAGAAATATTTAAAAAAGAAAGGAAGAATAACAGAAGATGAAAAGAAACCAACAGCACGAGAAAAACATGGAAGTTAACAGGAAAAAGGATCAAAAATAAAAAGGAACAAAGCGATAAAGTCAGGAAGAAATGAGAAAAGAACGTACAAAAAAGATCTGATTAGAAAAAAAAATGAAGAAGTAATAGCAGATGAGAAGTAAAACGGGGAGCGGAAATATGGAACAACATTCCTAAGCTAAAAATGTAAGAAAAACGTACGGAAAATAATAAGAAAAAGAGAAATTGTAGAGAGGAGTGTGGGTGACATACAGTAGGAACCAAACTCAACATTGAAAAAGTATTATATATATATATATATATATATATATATATATATATATATAAGAGAAAAAGGGCTCAAATAGAGAAGTATTTAGACATCTGAAAACGAAAAGAGACAACTCCGTCTTTAATAAAAAAAAGCTTCTACAATTCTAACATTCATTTAAGCTGAAATGTATGCTAAAAATTATTCGCTTTCTAACATTCTATTGATTCCGGATGAAAGCGAAGTCTTATTAATGTAACATTTTACCTGAAATTGGGAAACTAATACATCCATAAGAAAGAAAAAAAACAGAGAACAGAAAATATTTCATTTCAAAGAAACTGAAAGGACAAAATCAAACATGACAATCGATATTCTTATCAAAAAGTATACGTAAGGAGTTCCTTAATTTATTATTGTAACCAGAAAGTTACAACTATTATTCTTGATTGCAGAAAAATCTTCGTCTTTTCATTAATTTTAGAGAATATTTATTACAAGTAAACCCTGTATTTACTTATATTTTAATATGTTAACGTTTAAGCTCAATTTGACGTTTAAAAATGTTCTATGTATTTCCCCTAATTCTGTTACTAAATATCAATTAGAGATACGAGGGTATTTCCGAAAGCTTTCGGTCTGACACTGAAATTACATACCACACGTAATACGTTTTACATGGCACACAGCTCCATCTATGGAAGAAATAACGTATCAATTTTAACTGTATATAGTGACCGCGACGACTCGTGAAGCCTGGGCTCTACATCAATCATAGAACTGAGTTCCCTCACATGTGATGGATCGGGAGAATTCGGTAGGATTCGTGGATCTGCCTTCCGAACACACACTTGATAAAAAAAAAGTGAAACAGCAGAAGTGCACCAACAATGTTGCCAACTTAGAAAGCATGATAAGCAAACAAAAAAAACAGCTCTTAAAGAACTATAACACGAACACTGACAATTATTCGAGTTAAATAGTAACAACAATAATAGGAAAATATAAAATAACTACCGAAATAATAACAACAAAACAGAACTTAGTGGCAATCCGAAACACTGCACCTTCAGGGGATATTCTCCGAGTAACGACTCTGGCAAAATTTTATGAGTGGGAGTTGACGACAGGGACACATCCTCGCGTTCTATTAGGTGGTGAAATTGGTAAATCTAGGTCAAGCTTCACGAATCCTCGCGAGCCCCATAGCTGAGTCAGTTCATTGTAGGCAATCATTCGAACCAGCTGTTGCACAGAGTTCGCATACTGCATGGTAATTACCAGGTCTACACAGCTGTTGTTGCGAAGGCTGCAGTGGAAGATTGTGGCTTCGAGACTATGTAGCACCCAATCTACAGACCAGACTTAGCACTGGAGTCTTGACAAACGCAGCCGCCTAAAAGTTTTAAAACATTTACTAAATGTGCTTTAAACATTTACTAATATGTTCGATTTATTAAATGTCTGAAACTAAGCACTTCAATGTTTAAATATTAATTAAAAATTATTAATTATGCACTAAAATAATTTAAACGTTTGATAAAGTGATTAGTTCGCTACATATTTGTAAATGAATAGCTAAAATGTTCAAATATTTGCTAAAATCATTTCAAACTAATAAACCACTTTCAAACGTTTAGAAAGGAGCTCAGTTTATTAAATATATGTAAGCAAACATTTAAACATTTAAGAAAATCTTACAGAAGTATACTAAACAAATTAAAAGGTTTTCTCAAGTATTTAGTTTCAATGTTTGTAAATACGTACTTAAAATGCTTGAAAGTTACAGAAATTTAAAAGGTTTACTAAAATATCTTAGACGTTTACTAAAATCTTTAGTTAATTAATGGGCAAAGTGAGGATGATGGGGTTTAGATAATGAGTAATAGGCGCATACTATAGGACAGCTGATTCCATTTGCATATGGATAATAAAATTATGCATATATGGGTATACCTATTATTTATTATTCATTATCTTGTATCGATGTCCCAACACGTAAAATAGCTAAAATCTGAATTAAGTGAAAAGTGAAAGTGGGTTTATAGAAGAAAGCAAGGATGCATTAAAATGGAAAGAAAGGGAATACTAAATGCACAATTTATTTCACAGACCAAAAATTGTAATTCTTACAAATCCTCTAGTAAATAGCATCTTAACTCCTAATCATCTGTCCACTACCACTTTCTATTGTTTTACACCTCAACAGTCAGCCGAATTCCACCCCTTCGCTTCAACACTAAATCGATATAGAAAGACGAAAACCGATATTGAACGCCTTTGAAATCCAATCACATCGATATATCGAACAGAGCAATTCACAAGAGGCAATGAAACTACACACACACTCACACAGGAAAGAATAGCGTGCGTGCTTAGACGTTTTTGTGTCAATGTGTGCGTAAATAGTAGGGTTTAAAGAAGACAAAAGATAGAAAGAAGAAAAAATAAGATGAGATTCGAGCACAGAACGGATGAATAATTTCTTTTGAGAAAATGAGTCTCTATTAAAAAGTGTTACTAACTTCTTTAAAAATCACGTAATTTACATGAAATAAAAACATTTTGGTACCTAAAGTGGTAGAATTGTAGGTAGTATTGAAATATTAATTTTTGTTTTCATTTCGAAGTGCTAAGAGCAAAAAATGACTCAACGCCTGTCATTGTATGATCATGTCTAGATTGTGTAGCAATCTGTTGTGAGCACACAAAGATAGTGGTAAAGTGTTCAGGGGCCTCGTGCTCCAGTTGACGACAAAGCCAACAAGAACTGATATTTCAATCTAATGTCATATTGCAGTTCAGATGGGCATCTACTCTAGTTAGGGTTTATTTGTTGTTCGGAACATATTCAATACAGATCATTATCTAACCATCCTACGAAAGCATGTGCAGCCTACTGTTTAAACTTGTAATAATTGCGAGAACGAGAGCATGCTCATTTTCCATGCATTCAAGACGTTTCCAGACATGTCCAAACTGCGAGAGCGAGAGCATGGTAATTTTCCATGCATTCAAGACGTCTTGGAGAGACAACTGCAAGTACGAGAGTGTATTCATTTTCCTTCCATCTAAGACGTCCTGGCAGACATATCGAAACCGCGAGAACAAAAGCGTGTTTATTTTCCATACATTCAAAACGTCCTAGCAGACATATCATAACTGCGAGAACAAAAGCGTGTTCATTTTCCATGCATTCGAGATATCCTGGCAGACATGACTGCGAGAACAAAATCGCGCTCATTTTCCATGCATTCAAGAAGTCCTAGCAGACAAATCATAACTTCGAGAACAAAAGCGTGTTCATTTTCCATGCATACAAGACGTTCCGGCAGACATATGCTAACTGCGAGAATAAGAGCGTGTTCATTTTCCATGAATTTGATACGTCATGGCAGACCTATCATAACCACGAGAACAAGACCGTGTTCATTTTCCATGCATTCAAGACGTTCTAGCCAAGAAATATGCGCAGAATGAGAAGCACAGAAAATAAGACTCCATCATTCAACACAGAAAGTGTTTATCTAGATGCGTAGCAATAATATTATCAACTGTGTGCTCTGATTGTGTGCTTCGAGACATACCAAAATGTTTCAGTAAATAATTTTGGCGGCAAGAAAAATAAACACCATTAAATACTTTTACCAGAACAGACATACCCACTTACTGTATGTATGTTTATACGTACTTAAACAAATCTATCTTTTTGTTAATTTTAAATATTGTTTTCTTTCTTTTTACTTCTATTCCGATTGTTTCTACAGTACCAAGTTATTATAGACAAATCTAACATCAGCAACTGTGAGAAAGTTGTTACTAATCTCTTGCGGCCCGAAGCAGCAAGACAACCACACTATTCATAAAATTAGAACGCTGTTTCTATCTGCAGATTAAACTTTAAATGTATCAGAGCTATTGACTAATAAAAATGTTCAAATTAAAATAATTAGAATTAGGTATGGCAGATGATTCACACCAACCCGTATCCCGGGCAGTTTCATTAGAGCATGAGAGGTAGGTTCTAATCTCTTCTTTATAGAAGCAAGTAAAAGAACCCTAATTCGCCTCAAGATGCTTGGTTACAATTTTATTTCCACCATGTACACAATGAGATTAATTGCACAAAGTCTAAGATACAATTTACGATAAGATTTTACGTCAGGAGACCAGTTACTATGGCTCAGAATGTTTTTTCCAGCTGAGCTTTGCTAGAGGTAATCGAACATACAGGTAAAGGTAGAGACCTCTCAACCAAAGTCCTTGGTTTTGGCTTTTCCACATGGCTCACTCCAATCACCCTCGACGTCTAGGCTGTATTCCTCCCCCTTTTTTCATAAAAATCAGGTTACAACACACTATATCATTTACAAAATACATCTCGTCTTTCTTCTCGAAAATAATACAGCAGCAAATTTAGCTATGTGGGAAGCATGCTGGCATGCATAAAATGTTTAATTTGAGCAAGTTCTATAGCATGTAACATATTATCAGTCACTGTGCAAAGGGAAGAAGATCTTTAAAAATAACAACAGAACAACACACAAACACACATACACTCTCAATGATGACATCACGCAAACAAGTGTTCCTGACTGTTTCCGTACAAAAGCACAAGAAGCGAATTTCAACGGATTTCCAGCTGTCAAGATGATGGAATGCTCCGGGTCTCCAGGCCACCGTCGTTTATTCGGCAAACGCTAAAGCAAAAGATCAATCAGAGAGAAGAAAACCTGAGGTCATAGAAGCAGAGGAAGCAAAAAAAAAAAAAAAAAAAAGCTACGACGAATGAACCAAAATAAAAACATTGAAGAAAAAGAAAGGAAAAGCCTTAATACCGCTTGATTGTTCAAGAAAACAAACCATGAAATGGAAACCGAAAAGTATCGCGGTAGCACATTTTTGGTCTAAAAAATTTAGAGCTATAGCGAGCCACCACAAGTATATTTTGTTTTCTGTACAAAGTTTTATTGTTTATTTAGTACACAAATGATAGAATAATGTCAATAACATGTCACATTAATCAATTGACTTATGCTTTCGAAATTTCTGAGAAAAGAATATTTAGCTTTGTCCATAACTCTCAGAGATCTATATAAATAAAAATGAAAGGGACTATGTTTGTGACTTAATAACTCTTCTATCACCAGACCGATCTCGATCAAATTTTCAACATAGATTAGGTTCGGATCTGGAATGGATTTTATCATTTTACCTTGACGGTGAAACTTAAGGGAGGGGGAGCAAGATGATCGAAAATGACCAATCTTAATGCAGAATCCATAGTTTTCAGGGTCGCTTAGATAAACAGTGACACTTGCGATGTCATTTAAGTTCAAGCTAAGCTCCATTAGCACACGGAGTTGTGTGAAATTGTGACATGTATTAATATTGAAAACGACCGATATTAGTGTTGAATCGCTAGTTTTTAGCAACGATAAGTTGATTGGTGGCAGCGTTGATGCCGTTTACTCATATGGGAGTCAGACTTAAAAATTATAAAAAAATGAAGGATGTTGTTGAGCTAATTCTAACTGAATCTCTTAAGACAAACTCTTGCCTTAATCAAGCTTACAATGTCAAAGCTTTTAATTAATATCCTATTATCGTCTTCTTTAAAACTTCTTACATTACAACAACATTGTACTTTTCAAGATACTCTTTATTTCAATCTTCAATATTATATTCCCCCGAACATCTACACGTATCTTGATCTAAATACACTTAACTGCTCTTACTTAACTCTGTTTATAAGTCTACAACATTATTCTGCCACCAACTTTGAACTTATAATAACAAAATGATTCTATAAACAACTATCTGGATATTCATCAAACTACTGTACCTAGCTATTATAGACACTTCTATATCTCTTTTTTTTTCTATTATTTACTGTACTGTATTACTATTAATACACTTTCTGCCCTAAAGTATAATTCAAGCCTCATTCTATCTCATGCCCCTAACAGAGAATCGAGTGCATAGTTTTGGGGTCGCTAAGATAAAGAGTGATACTTCAGATGCCACTTAAGTTTAACTTAAGCACCCGAGGGGGGGGGGAATGTGACATAACTTAAAATGAACAATATTCGTGTCGAATTCATAGTTTTTGGAGTCCGTAAGTTGATGGGTGGCAGTTCCGATTACCTTTAACTTAAAATCCAGCCTCCATTAGGGGTAAAAACCCCTATCGCACCTAGAAAGAGTGGAAGGGGGTAATTATAAAATAATAGAAAACGACCGGTATTAATATAGAGTCCATAGTTCTCGGGGTCGATGAGATGAACAGCGACACTCCAGATATCGTTTAAATCCAAGATCAGTCCCCGTTAGTACCCTAGGGGGAGTGGTGATATGAAAAAATAACCAAAGGCGACCGATATCAGTATTAAATCCATAGATTTTGGGTACTTAAGTTGACACTCCCTATAACATTTAAATCTAAATCCCATTAGCACCCGTAGGTTGGTGAATAAGGGTTGACATGTAAAAATAAACAAACAAAAAAAAAAAACTACCGATATAATGTCGAATCTATTGTTCTCGACTTCGCTGAGATTAATAATTACACTCCCGATGGCGTTAAAGTCCAAGTTAAGCCCCCATTCGTATGGGGTGAGAAGGGGTGCAAAATAAAATGTCTGAAATAGCTTAAATTAGTGTCTAATCCATAGTTTGGGTTCGCCAAGCTATTAGGTACCAATCGCGGTTACATTTAGTCTCAAATTTAGGTATGAACGAGCATGTCAGGTTGATTTGAAATATACAGGGGCTTCGCCAAAGGCGATGGATATATGTCTATGAATATATATTCAAGCGTAACTCCGGAACGTCTGGAGAAATTTTAACCAAACGTGGTAGACAAATGATATTAAATCTGGAAAATAATACTGTGGAATGCATCACATAGTAAGAATTGGAAGGAGTGATATGTAAAAATAATATAAAATGACTTGTTTTTTGGGGTTGCTAAAATGAACAGTGACGCTTCCGATGTCGTTTAAGTTAAAATTTATGTCTATCAGCAGAGGGGGAGGGAACGGATCTGATGGTAAGTGAAAAATAACATGTCAAAAATGACTGAGACTATGTGTCGAATTAATCGTTTTAGGGGCGGGAAAACTTCTGCACCGTTTGAAATATCTTTTGGGCGGTAGTTGTTACCCATTTCAAGTTTTTTTTTTCTTTTTAAATATTCATATCAATTTAACGAAAGCGTATTCTGTACGGGTAGAGTGTTTCAAAATTTATTCCAAAAGTAGAGTATCTTTTGTATTTTTTACCATTACACTTTCATTGAAATAAATGTTTCTAAGGAGGAAGAGCATTCAAATATTTCCCATAAATCTATTCTTCCCGTGCGAAGAACGTTCATTTCAGCCAGTATGTAAATAAAGGTATATAAATTATATACGAATAATAATATGCCGTATAATAATATATAAATAACAAATTGAAAATTATATATTTCTTCGGACAATATACGGGTTGAAAAAAAATGCCTCCCCCAAAACTTGCCATCCCGAGCAATGGGTCATGTTGCCCCATACATAAATATGGCTCTGACGGTGAAAATGTTAAGTTATTCAGTTTATCTTTGTTTCCCCAGTACAGAGTGATAGAAAGCATGAGATTGGATAAACAGCTTTTCAGATTCTGTGTTCTGCTGTAGATATACAAACCACAAATATCAGCACCAGAAAAAAAGTTAAACTTTAAATAACTTTAAATCATAAATTCAATAATAGAAAATCAACGATTTTGTTAGAATATGGTGAAATTGGTTACTTAAATGAACATTTAAGCAAAGTAACTATTTGGTTTACGTGAACACTCATGCACGCTTACACATGCGTTCAAAAATAAACGTGAAACGGCAACCCTGCTAAAATCTTCTACCTAACCACATTTTAGAAAGTTGCGTTTGGGCTTTTCATTATAGCTTCCAACGGATGCTGCAATTTTCTTCCACAATAGCAGTAATTACGTAGTTCCTTTAGACCTGCATCATCGCTTAAAGTCGCGCTTTGTGATAACTCAAATAATGAGAGGGTTGCACATGCCTTCATAACAAATTTCACTGTCCTTCAACACTGATCAGTTTTGACAAGAAAATGGCATAATCGAATCCATTCACTGTGTGCTTCATTCATTTTTAAGATGCATTTATGTACTTACTGTCTTATTCAAGAGTGGAAAGAAGAGTGAAGAGTGTTTGTGTAGTTTTTTCCAGCTCACATTTTCCTATTTTGAAAGACAGAGAGAAGTTATTTTTACAGCTTTTTCCTTTCTCTTAAATATTAAGGAAGTAGCATAAATATTTGCTTGCTTTACATGCATCATTTGTAACACATTTTTCAGACTGTAAATGATGTCACTTCACATTAATTTGAAACTGGAATAATGTATTTACATTAATGTCCTTGCTTAGGCTACTTAGGCTAAAGGAGGCGAGTGATTAATGAAAGTTATTTACCACAGCATTGGTGGAATAAGGATGTGGAAGAATAGGGGAGAACTCCAAGAAAACCCTAGGGTATAGTGTTGTAAACCAAAAATTCAAAACGAATTACTGTGGTTTGGATTTCAACTTGAATAAATATCTACATCTCACGTAGCTTTGATACTAAAAAGGAACACTAACTTTATTTAAACACACACACACAAACAAACAAACACCACTCTTAAAACTCAATTATTTGACTACAAGCAAATCAAATATGGTGTAAGTAGGGTATAATGCCAAATATGTGTAAGTGAGCCAAATTTGGAGTTAGTGATGATAAATAATTCTAGGTGAGGTAAACTTGGTGTAAATAATCCCAAATAGGTGTAAAAGAGCCAAATTTAGTGTCAGTGATACCAAATAACATTTAGTGAGCCAAATTTGGTGTAAATGATTCCAAATAATTATTATTGAGCCAAATTTGTTGTAAGTGATGTTAAATAAAGTGAAATTTTGGATTTCTTGTTGCTAATTCGAAAATTAAACTAACACTACAGCCACCACCTACAAAGTACAAAAGATGTTTTTATCAAGTAAATAAAAGTGAGAGATTAGCGTTTTCTTTTCGAAATCGCTAGGATATGAATTCGACTCTCGCACATGAACATCTTAAAATCATCATCCTTCCACTAACTCGCGTTATATTTGTTTACTAGCTGAAATAACCATTCTGTGCATGGGTCAGATAAAATATCTATGCAAACAAACTGAACAATGAAAGGTAAAAAATCGGGCATTTTCTACTACTTTTATATATCCCGGTAAACGCATCCCTGAGACCCCTTGGTTTGGAAGTCTACCCCTGTGAGAGTATCACCATTCATCTCAGCAACCGTGAAAACTATGGATTTGTCACTAATATATATTATTTTGGATTACTTTTGTATGTCTAGGTAACCCCCCTCCCCCGCAGATGATCCCCGGCCCGCATACGATGGTAGCTGAATTTGAAAGTCATCGCTAATGGGAAGTGTCAACATTGATCTCAGCGACTACGAAAACTGTGGATTTGACACTAATATCGGTCATTTTGGATTATTTTTTACATGTCTCGGTATCTCTCCCGGTGACTCCCAGCCCACAGCCGACTGGGGTGAATTTGGAAGTTAATGCGATCGGAGTTTCACCATTGATCTCATCGACCGCGGAAACTATGAATTCGACGCTAATATTGGTCATTCTCTACTGCTTTTACATGTCCCGGTAAACAGCCCTCTCGGGCCTGGACCAAAGTACCCGTGACCAAAATTTCATAACTCTCGGTTCACTGTCTGGTCCCCGGGCCGCACACAGACAGACAGACACTCAAGCAAACTCTTTATTTTATTTATATATCAGTAGCTGAAATGCCCATTCTTCACATGGGGAGAATACAGCGCCTACCTCTGGTGCGTTGCGTCCTTGGTTCGATCCCCTCCGAAGTAAGTTTGTGGTTGACAAAGTAGAGTCCGTGGGTTTTCTCTGGGTACTCCCGCATTCTCATTCCACCAATTCTTCCATAATCATTTACTTGGCTTAATCATCCATCTCACTTAGCCTAATGGAGACGTTAAACTGAAAGTTTTCATTTTATTTACTTTGTATACATAAAGATTTATTTTAGAAAAGTACACTAGTTTCCAATGCTAGTAAAGTAAGTGCTCTTCTACGAAGCCTTGCATCAAAATAAAAGACTACTAAAAACACTCTTGTACAGAAAATACGTCTATACATATACGTATGACTTGCATACAAAAACAAATTAAGATGAAAAGAACGGGATTTATATGTATTTCTTGTCGCAATGAGACGAATTTAGTCCAATTTATAAGTGGCAAACGTCTAAGTTGATTACATTAATATACACTATGTGATCAAAAGTGTCCAGAGACCTGGCTGAATATGACTTACAAGTTCGTGGTGCCCTCCAACGGTACTGCTGGAATTCAATATGGTGTTGGCCCACCCTTAGCCTTGATGATAGCTTTCACTCTCGCAGGCATACTTTCAATCAAGTGCTGCAAGTTTTCTTGGGGAATGGCAGCCCATTCTCGAGTGCTGAATTGAGGAGAGGTATCGATGTAGGTCGATGTAAGTCGGCGTTCCATAACATTCCAAAGGTGTTCTATAGGATTCAAGTCAGGACTCTGTGCAGGTCAGTCCATTACAGGGATGTTATGGTCATGTAACCACTCCGCCACAGGCCGTGCAGTATGAACAGGTGCTTGATTGTGTCGCCATCCGCGAATTGCTTTTCAACAGTGGGAAGCAAGAAGGTGCTTAAAAAATCAATGAAGGCCTGCGCTGTGAGAGTGCCGCGCAAAACAACAAGGGGTGCAAGCCCCCTCCAAGAAAAACACGACCACACCATAACAGAACCACATCCGAATTTTACTGTTGGCACTACACATGCTGACAGATGACGTTCACCGGGAATTCGCCATACCCACACCCTGCCATCGGATCACCACATTGTGTACCGTAAATCGTTACTCCACACAACATTTTTCCACTGTTCAATCACCCAATGTTTACGCTCCTTACACCAAACGAGGCGTCGTTTGGCATTTACCTGCATGATGCGTGGCTTATGAGCAACCGCTCTACCATTAAATCCAAGTTTTCTCACCTAACGCCTAACTGGCATATTACTTGGAGTGGATCGTGATGCAGTTTGGAATTCCTGTGTGATGGTTTGGATAGATGTCTGCCTATTACACTTTACGACCCTCTTCAACTGTCGGCGGTTTCTGTCAGTCAGTAGACGAGGTCGGCGTATACGCTTTTGTGCTGTACGTGTCCCTTCACGTTTCCACTTCACTATCACATCAGACACAGTGGATTTAGGGATTTTTAAGAGTGTGGAAATCTCGTGTACAGACTTCTGACACAAGTGACACACAATCACCTGACCACGTTCGAAGTCCGTGAGTTCCGCGGAGCGCCCCATTCTGCTTTCTCACGATGTCTAATGACTACTGAGGTCGCTGATAATGAGTATCTGGGAGTAGGTGGCCGCACAATGAACCAAATATGAAAAAAACGTTTGTTTTTCGGAGTGTCCGGATACTTTTGATCACATAGTGTATGTCTCTACCTGTACTATTGATTTAAATGAGCATGATACTGTGTTTAACGAATTCCTGGAATAATTTCATAAATATGGTATAGGGTTTGGGGCAGATGGTTGGCAAATAAAAAAAAAAGTTGTGAAAGGTAAAATATTAATACTTTTAATTAAGCGCAATTTTAACTTGAATACAGCGGGCCGACAGCTCAAGTGCAACAGTTACGATTAATATTAAAATAACACTGGTGTTTGTTTGTGGTGTGCAATTAAGAAAATTACACACACACACACACACACATGTGTGTGTGTGTGTGTGTTGTACTTTATGCTGACGCTTAAAGTATGGGAAAGAGCAGAAATATAGCAATAATATAAAGGAGTGCCTTTTGATGTTGTGTTTTTGTCTGAAAGGGTCACTTCATTTATTTATTTTTATTTTTTTTTTCAGGGCGGAAAAATAAACGATGCGGGTCATAGATGTCAAAGAGAGTTCATATTCAGTTGTGCAGACCCACTTCAATCGAGACCACTCTACCACACCTGTGACACCAAAAAGTACTATACACAATCCTGCCACACAAGCCTAAAAAGGATGGTGAGATGGGGGGTGGGGGGAAATAACGTACCGCCATCTCAAGTAATTTCAGCAATAGGTTTCTGACAAACGAAGCTCCCATTTCCATCGCTCCTTACCTCCCACTTTCCCATCACTTGCAGATGCTGATGGACCCAGATGGTGTCTTTTGGGAACGGATACGTAAGGGGTTGAAGGAGATAGATTGAATGTCAGTTGGAGTGCTTGTCAGTCATTGCGAGTAATTGGAAGAGAAGGAAGCTTCTATGGTTAACGTCCATCTACTCTATGAAGCCCTTTTCCGAACGTAGGCGTACAGGACTAGCTGTGAACAACCCCTGTTCCAACAGTTTTCTTTCATAAGCAGCGTTGCAAATTCAGTAGCACAATAAATTACTATTACAATTATAGCATCAAATTCTACATCATGAGGGGGAAACGGAAAAAAATATATAAAGATGAGACAGAATAATCAACAGATCTCACTAGGATGAATAAAACCATATGGGAGAAAGGAAATCCTAATGCGTAGAACTTGGGAAAATGATGTACGATCATCCCAGCCCCCGCCAAGTGAACTTTGTGGTGGACAAACACCGTGTGCGTGGGTTTTCTCGGGGCTCTTCCGTTTCCTCCCACTTTCTTCATTCCACCATTTCATTCATTACTCATCATCACCGTCTCCTTTAGCCTCTCCGGCATAACCATGGGACGTAAAACTCAAAGATTTCATTTCATTTTCATGATGTACGATCACCACAATCATCAGGCCTCCCTACACTTCTAAACTATGCTATGCATAACTGTCGGAAATCTTGTAGAACAGCTTTGCCCGTTCATCTGTCGACAGGTATCAGCAAAAACGGAAAGAGATATCGAAATGCAGTTCCACGCAATCGATTCATTGTCCCAAGAACAGGTTCCATCTTCTTTATTAACGCTCTATTTAAACCGGAAATGAGGAGATACGGAGGCTCAATAGTAGAGCACTCATCTTTGGTGCGTAGGGTCTCGATTCGATCCCCGCTCAAGTACGTTTGTGGCGAACAACATCATGTCCTTGTTTTGCCCCCCGGATACTCCAGTTTCCTCCAACATTGTCATTCCACCAATTCATCCATTGTCATTCACTTGCCTTACAAATCATCTCGCACGCATAATCGTGAGACGTTAAACTGAAATATTCTCAAACCGGAAGTGGTCAAAATTATTCATTTCCGGTTTCAGTACTAATCACCATGGAACAAAATGGTGATATCTAGCGGCAAGGGGTTTTCTGCAATCGAGTCAGTATCTCAAGAAAACATATCGTCACAACCCACAACACTGTACCGAAATTGGAATTGGTTGAAATTTACTACTATTTCCGGTTCCGATACTGATTTTCGTGGAACAAAAACGGTAAGAGCTCGAGAAGAGTGTTTTCTTTTTTTTTCATTTTTTTTCAATAGATTGAGCTTCTTGAGAGTAGCTTCTACCTCCTCCGTTAACGATTAAAAATTAAATTATATCCTATGTAAAAAGTCTTTTTCTCTATACATTAGTTTTAATTTTACTAGGAAACTTTTTAATAATAAGGTAAAGTCCATTTTGAACTAGTCAATACCTGCATTAATGTTCAATCCAACATAGAATCTTATAGTCACTACCGTACACAAAGTTATACTCTTATACTATGTTTGTGACTTACAACTCTTGAACCACCCGATTGATCTCGGTCAAATTTTCAACATAGATATGCATCGATCCTTGAATGGCTTTTATCATTACACTTTGGCGGTCCAACTTAGGGAGGTGAAAGGGAGAGATGTTTCAAAATGATCAAAAATGACCGATACTATATTAGTGTCGAATCCATAGTTTTTGGCGTCGCTGAGGCGAACAGTGACACTTCCGATGCCGTTTAAATCCAAATTCAGTCTATTATATCCAAATGAAGCGTATTTCCCCCGTGAGAAGAACGGGTATTCTGCTAGCGTTAAAATAAAGAAGAAATTTCAAACTCCACCATTCCGGCAACTTCCAGAAACTGTTATTTCTAAAACTAACATGCTTGTGGGAACTAAATCATCAAACATTGAAAATGGAAACAAACAGCACAATATTTCTCCAAATAGAAATAATCTACAAACATGTATCGCTAATATACATTTTCTTCGATAAATAAACAATAAGGAATAACATGCTTACCACTCCTGCGTGTTCTGTCTTCTTAAACTTGTGTGCGCTTCTTTAAAGGCATAACTTGTGTGCGTTTGTACTCAAAGTTACAAGCGATAAAGAGCATAGTGTTACCGACCCATAATTATAAATAATGTTTAAAATATTTTCCTTACATTACTTATTATTAGTTCTACATTGTCCAGTGTCATGCAAGTGAAAACTAATGCAGTGTGGTTTATTTCCAACCTCCTAATCGAGCACAGTTTAATACATCAATATTTTTACTTCATTTTTCTTTTTTAATATTTTAAAAGTGACTCGAGTCGTGATCGCTGTGTTCCAAAACTATTTAAGTTGGAAACATTTGCATGCATTCTTCGAATTGATATACAGGTCCAAAAGCAGCCTAGAGACTGTATATGGAGTTGACTTGAACGTGATGTTAGTGCAAAAATTACTTATTCAGCGTTCTTACGGAACTGATAAACTTGCTTCTCTTGTTTCTAAGCACAAAAACTACGACTTATAAACGCTTTACCTTGGAAACTGATTTAATCATAGACAAAGTTATATTTGTCATATAGTAAAAGATCATACACTCACACGAATATTCCTTTCTGTGTGAGCAAAAATATTATGACTAAAAATTTATCTCTCTCTCTCTCTCTACATATAAGGTCAAAAGTTATCGAACACGCCGGATCTTTCGTAAGCATCTACTGTGATTCTATTATTTTGTCTCGAGAACTTTACAGTCCTCCATGACAGGTGCCCCTGTCTATAGCATCAAATTTGACAACAATTGAATCAAGGTCCCAGAAGTTCTACAGATGATATGTCAAACTATAATTATTAAAAATGAAACCAAAAAAAAAGACAATTTGATATAGATATTGCATAGTATAAGCAAAAGTGTGAAAGGTGAGGCAAGATATTAGTTTTGTTTGAAAAGTGTAGACATAGAGGGTCAATACAGTGACAAAAATTTGCAAGAGAAAGTAGTTATCGAAATTTTGTAGTTCTTTATACCTTGTTGATATGCTAACGTATAAAACTCCGAAAATACTTTGAAAAGTGCCTACGATGGTTCAGTATGCTCCATTGTTGCTCGTTGAAACAGTAACGACGAACATTACATATACCCTTCCACTGAGAACAGAGAAGGATGTATATTGACCGTTGTGGATTGGCGGGTGGATATATATTAGAGTGGATCGACGAAATTTTGAATTTGAAACCCGTCCTATTTGCGAAAGTTGCCTTTTGGTCTCAAAAAATTCCAAAATAGTTTTTCTTCTTCAATATTTAACCCCAAGGCGGATAAAGTTTGCCGAAACGATTGAATTTGTCAATTATTTATTTTGTACAAAATATTGTCACTTATTAATCGCTTGGTGTCTGAAGTTTTTAAGAGGTGTTTACCTCTAGTGCATGGAATCTATGGATCGATTCCCGAACAAGTAAGTCTCTTTGACAACATCCTGTCCGTTGGTTTTCTCGAAATACTCCCGTTTTCTTCCACATTTCATTCCACCAATTCTTCCGTTATAATTCACTTCCCTTACTGATCCTCCTCCCTTAGCCTAAAAAGCAAAAAACGTGAGACGTTAAACTGAAAGATTTCATTTTATTTTCAAATACTGTAGCACCAGCGCTATCTTGTGTTAAGGGAGTGGAATTACGCAAAAAATCAATTACGCTTGGTTACTCGAAGTGTTCGCGGACCATAGTTTGAAGATCCCTGCCCAGGGCGGAAGAGTGTTCATTAAATTGTTATATTTCTTTCTTGTTTGTTTGTTCTGATTACTTTTTCTCCTTTCAAGTATATATATATATATATATATATATATATATATATATATATATATAAAATATTTTTTGTTGTGACATAAGAGATGATTTCCTCTACTTATAACTGATGGCGGAAAAGACAGATAAAAAGTTTAGTGAGTGCAACCCTGTTTTGCCCTGTCAGTGTTTGTGAACTTGTAGGCAGGAGACTCACCTAACAAGATTGAGCAAGGGAAGAAGATAATGGGACATGAAAAGACACATTCCCCGCGAAAGGGGTTGATTTCCATTGATCTCGACTGCATTTTCCGGCGATGAACCATTACAGCAACAAATTTCCCTAGTGTTGCCATCCGTTACAAAGTTGTCTAAGACTGATTATTTACTACACTGCTGTTATTAATAATAGGTGAACTACGTTTTACATTACACAACTACGACAGAATTGCGAACTATAAGGAATTTAATATTTAAACCGGGGGTACGTGGCTCAGTGGTAGAACGTTCACCTCTAGGGCATGGGGTCCTTGGTTCGATTTCCGCTCGCACCAAGTGAACTTTGTGGCGGACAAACACCGTTTTCTCCCTCCCACTTTATTCATTCCACCATTTCATTCATTTCTCATCATCATCGTCTCCTTTAGCCTAGCCTGCATAAATGTGGGACGTAAAACTACGGTTGTCAGATTCTGACAAGCGAAAAGTAGAACACAAATATATAATAGTATATGATAGTTTACTGCGATGGCAATACGTATCTACTTTTTTCTTTTAACGTTAACCTTAAGTTAATCATTTGTTTTTGTTGAAAAGAAAAGTACTGGACAAAAGTATTGAAGGAATTCAAAATAATTCAAAATGTTTTGATGAGTGACAAAGTGGTTTATTTTATGAATGTACAGTGAAACTTCGTTTAGGGTAAAAGACTTTTTTTTTTAAAAAAAAAAAAAGACTTTCGAAACATTAGATTATTTTAAGGAATGAGGGAAAATTTAGATGGGCACGACGGAACTTCTACTTAACTTGGTTAGCATCACTGTCGTAAGTTGAAAAACAAACATTTCCTACCTGACCGATATCTCAACAAGCCCTTCTCAGTAAAAACAATGTATTGCAAAACAATGGCTTGCTGATTGTTCTTCATTTCTAATCTTTTCAGGAATGTTAAAGGAAACACACAACAGTTCATCATTAATGAAAAGAGTGCCTGTAATTCAAAATGTTGTGAATAAACAAGAAAACGTTAAAATATTGCAAATAAGTACAATCATGATAATTTGCAGTACACTTTTTTTTTTTTTTTTTTTAAAAAAAAAAGATATTTCTCGATTTTCTGGGCATCTTCGCAACACGCAGGGCAGCTCTTTGAAAAACAGTAGTGTGCTGCGAAAATCAGTACATCTGGTCACCCTAGTAAAACTGAAGGATTTCATTTTTTTTAAATATTAAAACCAAAAGTAACTTAAACTACCAGTATCAATTTCAATATGAAGGGTAAGAAGTGCAGGTAAACCTATTCTCCAGACGCTGAATCTGTGTGGAAAAAATATATTGATACAGTGGGACATCAATAACTCAAACCTGAACGGAATAGATAAAAATTCGAGTTAACCATTTTTTCTAGTACTCAAGGTTCGAGTTACCAAGATGGCCACAACAAAAATTCGAGATACTGAGGTTCCGTGTTCTTCATTAAAAGTGACTATATAAACTCAATATCTCATTTTTTTATCCCTTCAACCTCTAGAACTTGAAGTTGCAAAAGTTCCTAAAATTAAATGACTAGTAAAAATACTGTGCATGTATTGTTTCGGAGTGGGCTTTCATATCTAGACATTAGTAAAACACGATTACAGTACACATTAGCAACGATGACAGAACTAGCAACAATGACAATTACGTAACAGTATAGAGCTATAGCTTCGAGTTATCAATGATATACCAAGAGAAATTCGAAATATAGAGGTAAACTTCGACTTGTAAAAGTTCGCAGATACTTAAGTTCGAGCTACAGAGGTTTCGGTGAGTATGAAACCCTTAAAATTCGACTTATCAAGGAAACTTTTAAACATTCGACCTATACAGATTATTTTAACATTAAGAATTATGGAGAGTTCAAGGGAATGCGAAAAAAATAATCGAGTTATCAAGAAATTCGAGTTATCGATGACCAACTGTATTTACAAGTTTTAATTTAGACTGGTTCTATCCTGTTCTCAAATCTTGGAACCTTAATTTAGCATATTCCCGACGTCACACAGTGATGACATCTTTGCATTAGGGCACAAATCGAGTAACAATACAATATTATTCCATTGTTACTTTTATACATTTCTATATATAGTATTTACATATTTAATACTTAGATTTTAAAGATTGATATAAGCCTTTGTCCGTATGCAACCATCTTTACTACTGAGTGAAGCGGGATCACCTAGTACACAGGGGTTAACTTTCACAACTTCGGTTCTTCATAACACGTTTGAAAAACAAATAATTAAATAAAAAGTAAAGGGATGATTTTATTTAAAACAACAAACAAAATAAAACAAATCATACTAAAAAGTAAAAATTTAATTACATTTTCAAGAAAACTAATCATTTTTCTATCTTGTGCCTAACTAAAAACAAAAGCATGGGGGGGGGGGTGTTCTCAAATACATTCACTTGATTTACATGAGAAGTAAGGAATTAATAAGTTAATTATGTATGAGGGTGATCCATTTCCTTATATTTTTTAGTCATGCATAAATAGAAAAAATAGTAATTTTCTTGAAAACATATTATATTTGTTAATTAGCTTTAAGAAAGGAAGTTCCTTCGTAGCTACGTGCTTAGCGTGGGAGACCCGTGTTTGATTACCGGTGGGAGCTCATGTTGTTCGGATCCCACGTTAAGTTGTAAGTCCAGGTTTCATATAGCCTCGCTGCTGAAATGGGAACTAAACTCAAAATCCAATTAAATTTTAAACAAAACATGTTTTTTAAAAATAAATACTTTCTTTATTTTATTATATCTTTATTACCAGTTGTGCTTTATGAAAATGCAGTATTGAAATCGAAAGTAGACAAGGTTGCAAGGTACTAATCGCAGAGAGGAAGTGATTCTTACATGCCTGCTTATCGGATACTTTCATCTCACGCATACCTTGCATGTGAATATTAAGTGCGCTGCGTTAACAGTTCGTATTTGCGGACTGTCTCGTTCTATTGAGTATTCGGCACATTCTTGAAGGATGTCCAGAATACTCAGATCTAGAAAAACGTTAAGCGCTATCTAAAATTTTAATCAGGGTTTAGAAGAATATTCGGTCTCTAGTAACCGTATTCTATCTTTTATTAATGTAATTGAAATAGTTAACACACTCTGATATTTTCATTGTATTTCTTTTATTGTCATGTGCTTCTATTATTGAAGTTTTTTTTATTTATTTTCTAGGTGTATCTCTTATACTTTGCTATTTATTACTTTAGTATTTTCACGTTTTGTTTGAATTTTATTTTGTTTAAGGCCTTTTTTTTATTTATTTTTACTTGAACTTCCCTTTTTTTTCAGAATTTTTGTTTTGAATATTCAATCCACAGAATCTCGCCAATTTGCCCTATCGTGAGGGGTACAAAATAGCCTCGTTGCTGACGTTCCCATTAAATAGACACCCATCCATCAATCAAAAGTAATACATCTACCACTTTCATTTCTATTAGAGGAATATGTGCGCGGATGGAGCATGTTCTTGGGACGCTGAACCCATATAAAATAACTCTTCTCGCTACTTTTTACCGTTCTCGATCTGATAGAGTGATAATAACAGACATATTGATAACAAACAGGTTGATAACAGGCAGGTTAATAACACACAGGTTGATAACAGACAGGTTAATAACACACAGGTTGATAATAGACAGGTTGATGACAGACAGATTGATAACAGACAGGTTGATAACAGACAGGTTAATAACACACAAGTTGATAACAGACAGGTTGGTGACAGACAGGTTGATAACAGACGGGCTGACGACATAAAGATTGATAAAAGAAAGACTAATAACACACAGGTTGATAACAGACAGGTTAATAACACACAGGTTGATAATAGACAGGTTGATGACAGACAGATTGATAACAGACAGGTTGATAACAGACAGGTTAATAACACACAAGTTGATAACAGACAGGTTGGTGACAGACAGGTTGATAACAGACGGGCTGACGACATAAAGATTGATAACAGAAAGACTAATAACACACAGGTTGATAACAGACAGACAGACGGACGCACAGATAAGATCATCATATCGGATATAAATGATGCTGGAAGTACATCACGCTTAATCTATCCATTATGGAACAAATTGGACATGTTTGTTTTACATAGTATATTTCTCGTGCTACTAAATTCTCGTAGTCTATGACTCTGGATATGAACTTATCACAAGCACACTTAAGATACATACATCGAGTAAGTTTCAAATCTTTATTTAGGCTACTGCAATTATCCGCATAAGATTCCTTATATCATATAGTTTAATTCCACAGTAATAACTGATTCTCTCTACTGAAGGTCAAACTAACGTCACAAAATCTCAATAAAAAACGTCCATTATTTCATATATAATGTACAACTATTTACACAGTATATTCCCTGGTAACTCAATCCATGCAGGTAAGCGCCTAAAAGCCCAAACACTTTCTAATTAACTCTAATTACTTACTGCATTCCCAAGAGTGATCTGCCAATAATGACACAATAGTATCTGTGATGATGATTAGGGCAAGCCCAAACACAAAAAAGTATAACAACACGTTAGACATATGGATGCCACCGTCAGTATAAAATAGCTAAGAGTCCAGATAAAAGTTATTTTAAAAGCGCAATAAAGCATATTAAAAAACATAATAGATATAAAATAAAATAGATTTACAAAGTAAAGCATGATATGTGAAATAAAGCATATTTCTTTTTTTGAAAAAAAATACGAGTATAATATGTAAAACAAAAAAAAGTTCTTATAAATTAACTGCCTGTTTAATACTTAATCTAATTATTGTAAGCATCAATAACGCTTATTATTTTACCGTACTTTTAAGTTTTATATCAAGTAGAAATGAAATGCAAGGCATTTCAACAAAGGCTATTTTAAACATTTTTTTTTTCTTTACAAATTATACGGAAGTTTCAACTTAGGAATTTAAAAATATATAACTGAGGTCCTGTAAGAAATTGGACAAGAATTAATATCGCATTATATTAACCAAAATTTAACTGGTTCGTGATCAGTTCTCCCTTTGGATGAGAGTAATTCATCATTTATTTCAATTGACAGCCGCTTCACTACTTTTAATTACTGTACATACAAGCTAAACCTGTGTTCTCTACTCAGCGCACCATTCTGTTATGATCATGAATCTCCTTCGCAGTGTGCATGTCTCCTACACACACAAGTAAAGGATAGGAGACTAATAAAGGAAGGGAATTGCTATGTATAGATGTTGGAGTGAGTCTGTAGCAAATTTGTAGAAGTAACACGATATCAAGTGGAAACATTTTTTTTTTCTAATAAATCCATATCCGTCCGAGTACGCCTCATTGCATCTCTTGAGGCGTTTGAAGTTGCAACCATGCAATAGGGTTTGGCATTCAGATATAAGCAAAACGCCTGCAATCTCCGTCAACCCGCCATGCGTAACTTTTCTACGGGTTGCCTAACACCGTAATTTCGGCCAGCAACAATGCTTATCTTATGGGATCAAAACGGCCCCTAAAATCTTGAATATAACAATAATGACACGGTTTTTAAAATTTTGAATAAGAATTGGACAATCTACACAAAATTTGGAATCGACCAGTGAAAACGGCATGTTTCTAGCACTTGTGGTTTTCGAGATCTCATTATCGAAATGATTGCGGACAAACTTATAAATCTAGTATTTTAATATATAGACTAGCTGAACCTGCGTTCTCCACACAGCGCATCATTCACGTATGAGCATGAATCTCCTAGTCATTATTCAGAACATCTGTATATGTCCCTTTACAGACGCAAGTGAAAGGCGTCTTCATAAAAGTCGGCAAAAGATACCAAAAAGGGGAGATTCTCTCGATTATTTTTTCAATATCTTACATCATTTCCAATATTGAGCCTACTTCCGGTTGGAGCTTCTAATTCATGTATGATCAGCGTTTTCTTTCTTATTGTATGAGTAGGCCTATGTAATAAGCAAATACATTACATACATAATTAATTATAATGTCAGCGATATATGTGTTCATTGAGCAAGACACTCCAAACAATAAAGATTCATGTTAGACTGTACAAATGGTTATCCTTCGTTTTTTTCATTACAAACGCCTAAGATATTTAACCCCTATATACAACGATGTGGTGTTGGAATGCATAAGGCGTAGGATATGATGTTTTATTTTAAATTTCAACACTTTCAGTGAACCCCTAAAAATCTAATAACAGCCATGTTTCTTAAATTCAATTAGAACTGGACAATCTACACAAAATTTGGAATCGACCATTGAAAACGTCACGCTTCTAGTACTTATAGTTTTCAAGATCTCATTGTCGAAACGATTTGGAACATACCATAGACGCAGCATTTTAACATATAGATTAAATTTTGAATTCTGCAGAGCCATGTCTAACAGGAGAATATCTTAAAGTTCATCTAAAATTTGCAATTAACCAACCTCTTCAGGGAGTGAAGATGAACAACCTGGATGGATTACTAGATTGACATTCTTACGCATTGATTTCTTATTGTTCCACCATGTACTTGTACAACTTCGTATTATATATCAAACGTATTTTACTGTCACAAGAAAATCAATTTATGACATTGATAAACAATATTTGGTGTCAGTTCATTGGTATGAAAGAAACTCTTATGTATATCATATTAACCATTCAAGTCGGTTCGACGTACATGCGTACGGACCCCTACAGTGCTTCTAGAGCCAGTTAGACGTACACATATACGTCCAGTGTAGAACTGACGAAATGATGCATATTCTGCCATCTGTTGTTTTCCAACATGGACGAAAACGCATGTCACTCAGAAGCAGACTGCAATATGATGTCAACTGTTGATTTTCCTTCTTATTACAAGAAATTATGATCAATTTTTTAATATTATGCGAAAATTTTGGTTTAGTTATCTAAAATTGCCACCTCTCGCAGCGGCTGATAAGTATTCAATAAATAATAATAATAATAATAAATAGACAAAAAATAAGACATTTAGAATAATACTTGATTCCATTATTTGTGTTAAAAGCGAGTTTGAAATGATGCATTATTTGCTAAAAAGAAAGAATATGTAAATAAATAAAGCATAATGTGGGTTCTCAGTGGTAGATCGTTCACCTCTGGAGCGTGGGTTCCCAGGTTTTGTGGTGGACAAAAACCGTGTGCGTGAGGTTCCTAGGGATCTTCTCGTTTGCCCCCACTTTCTTCATCCCACCATTTTATTTATTTCTCACCATCACCGTCTTCTTAGGCTACACGGTATAATCGTGGGACGTAAAACTGAAAAGTTTCGGTTTTCAAAATGTGGGTTGCTCTAAGATGAATCAGAAAGAGAAAGAAAAGTGTCAGAATTTTCTAGGCTTATGGTGACTTTACTGCTTGAAGTAGACCGAGTCTATCGTTATTCGGTTGTGATAAAACGATTTATCTAGATGAAAAAAAAAATCAAGGCTGAAAACTGTACGGGTTTAATAACTTAGATACGGGTGTGCGAATTGGTATTCACAATGTACGGGTGAACTAATAATTTTGACACTGGTTTTGACGCTTTATTCGTTTAGGCACTGTCGTACTTAAAGGAGTGATATGAATACGAAAATTCCGTATACAAATATTGTGAATCACTGAATTTGGAAAACCCTCTCAATTGGTCTGATGTTACTGACATGGGCATCTCTGTTTGGGGGGACGAGGGGGACGCGTCTCCCCAATATTTTGAAGCACAAAATATTCAACATTTTATTCTAATTTAATTTATTTACTAACGATAGAATAATATATAAATAATAATAATAATAATTATATTTATTTGTAATATGATATTGAGGCTGTGAAACGATTATAACAGTTCATGATATAGGCTACCTCAGGGGGTTCGTGAAGGTAAGCACAAAGGCAACAAATGGAATCGAATATAATAAACAGGTTGGAATAGATAGTACCATTTAAATCACTTTCTTTGATGTTCCCTCCAAATTTTATATGCCAGAGACGCCAGTTGTTACTGATATTTTGAATACATCTAACAAGCATTGCCAAGCTGTGTTCAGAATTCATTTTTTTTTTTTAAAGTGCAAATCGAAATTGATCAGTCTTCTGTTAGTTCTAAATGGTTAAAAGTTTTTCAAGATATACCTGACTCAACATAGTTGTTTAATCAATATTATTTGTATTATCACTGCCTGCAAGCAATGCATTTTGTGAAAGAATGTTTAGTATGATGGTATATGCTTGGACTGGTTCAAAAAAAAAAAAAAAAAACTCTATATCTGAAGACTTACTGAAATCTGAATTGATGGTAAAAATTAGCTTTCACATGACCTGCAAATAATTTAATCTTATGTAAAAATAATCCTGCTGTATTGAAAACTATTACCTGATTTTGTTTCTTAAACAAATACTGACAAACACAAATTAAAAAAAAAAAAACATACATGGACATATTTAACTAAAAGTAAGGTTCTAATTTAACAAAACTGAAGTTGGAGGACTCAAGCTGTGAATGTACGGGTGAGCAGGTTTGAAAAATTGGCAGCCCTGAAAACAAAAATAGCCCAAAACAATTTCCGAAATATTAAATTGGGAAGTAAAAAATACTGCTCATGACTTTACAAAACTATTGTGGATGGCAACTCTTGAATAGAGCTTCTAAAAGCTCAGTGACGTAGAAATGGAAGAATCTTGTTAGAAGAAGGATTGGAAGGTTGGAAAAATCAAGCTCGCCCAGTAAGAAAAGAAAAAAAGAGTTCCGACGTCCACTCTGATAGAAAAGACTTCGTTTGTTTTGTAGATTTCGCTGGTTCCTTCTGCTTTCCTTTTACCACAACCCGAACCGTGGCTTTGTAGAAAACACATCGTGACTTGAAAAAGCAAAAAGGATGGATAGAAAATGCTGTTGACAAGTCCTAATATATTTCTCAAGGTTCGAGAATATGTCGGATAAGATTTCAAACTTTGCTTCACAAAGGCTGGTAGCGCTACTTCTATTCTTTAGAGTATGGATCTTCTTCTTCTTTATCCCTAATCTGCTTTCTAAATTCTAAATATAGTGGCACATAAGAAGAACAGCTTAGGAGATCTTATCCACTTTGAGTGTCAGATCATTCATCATCTTCATAGCTTCCATCACATAAGACTACTGAATTTCTAGGATATTATTCGCACTCACAAGGCACGGAGAGCTTCACAGTATGTAATTGTGTGTGATAAAAAGTTCGTAGGATTGGTCATCGTACTATACTAAACTTTCCTGCTCGCATTTCTTACGTGAGGGAGGGAGCAAGGTGGCTCACTGGTAGAGCGCTTACCTCTGGTGTACGGGGTCCTTGATTCGATCCCCGGCCAAGCAAGTTTGTGGTGAATAACATCGTGTCCGCGGGTTTTCTAGAGGTATTCTCGTTTCCTCCCACATTGTATTTCCACCAATTCTTCCACCATCATCCGTCTCCCTTAGCCCCCCGATTTCAAAACGGAAAATTCTTAATTTCACCCATTTGTATTGCAATGTCTTGTGGTACTGAGATGGTAGACAAGAGAATATAGGATAATTTCTGTGTATAACTGTCACCTTTTATTGGAAATATTGGTATCATTATGATATTTTTTTTAAGTTTTAAAAAGTTATTAAAAAGAGTGTTCGAAGGCGCAGCTGAGTTTTTATTTTTTTAAAAAACAACTTTTGTTTAGATTGTTTAGGTGAAATTTTTTGTGAGGACGCTTCACAATGAAATAATAATAATTGAGTCAATGGATTAAAAAAGAAAAGAAATGTATACTGGAAAACTTAATAGATTTCCCAAAGCATAAGTTTTAACTGTAAAAAAAACAAAAAAAAAAACTCGTAATTCTCAAAAATTGCTCATAAGACTCTACACTTAAACACTTAATATTGTTTAGCTAACCCGTCAGTAAGATTTATTATAGATTGGTATATGTTTCGCCTTTGGAAACCCTTTTTTTTTCGTTAAATTCTAATAAGATTGCAGAGTATAATGGAAACTTATACAGGGTGTCCCACAAAAAAAAAAAAAAAAAAACAGAAAATTTAAAGTCATTTGTAAGAAATGATTTTTATATGTATTTTGTTTGTTTGTTTGTTGTTATAATGGTTGACTTGAAGAATCTGGGCTGAAGAACTATAGAATAATAAAATATGCATCAAATAGGGCAAAATTTAACATACATGTAACACAGGTATATACGTATTGTATCAGCCGAGATAAACTTCCTCATTTTTCTGTGGGGTACTCTGCATAATGGAAATGTAATGTTCTTAAAAGCTTTCCGCTAATAACTAATATGCACATTTATTTTGAATTTCAATTTTGATTCATATCCACACATCTGTAAAGAAGCTGGAACCATAATACTTTTGTTCCATGTATCCGATGGAAAGGACCTCCATCGAAAATCGAACCAGGAACCATATGCACACTGACCACTTGGCCACACAGAAATACCATTGTTGCTGTATTAACAACATTTTTTTTTTTTAAAAAAAAGAACGCTTTGTGCCAAAAGACACTAAAAGTACACAGATCGTAAAGAACAAATGAAAATAATATAGTCAAAGAAATCTCAGTGATAAAGTAAAAATGTAGAAGAAAGAAATATTACAGGAGCAGAGAACAGATAATTTCATGTCTGAATGGCAGATTAACCTAGAAATCTCAATGTAATCACTATTACGGAACAAGGGGAGGACGCACCTCATCATTAACACTTCAAGTGTGCAAATGAACGTTAACCTATCGTATCGACGCCGACGCCTGCGGGAGTGAGGAGAGGAGATGCAGAAATGAAGATCAAAACCATCTCCCGAGCACCCCATAAACATGGCCTCAAACGACCGCTATTTCTGGAGATTCCGCGATTTTATGGCATCATCAACCATCGAGTTAATCAGTATTAGGAATAGTACGGTAAAGAAAGCATTTTCTTACAATTTTCAGGTCAAAGTACGGTTTGAAGAACTCAAAAGGGATGTTTAATTTTTAGCAAAAATTAGTTCACAGAACATTTCGTGTCTTCCTAATGGCAAATTGAGTTATTTTTTGTTTCCTACGCCGCAGGATTAAAAGATCAAAGAAATAATAGAAAGCTTAATTATTGAATATATATATATACTATTGTCATAGGCTAGTTGACAAAGACACAAACGTGCTGGAAAGTAAAATAAAACGCTTTGTCAAGTGCTGGAAAATATAGTGAAATTTAATTTTAACTTTATATATATATAACTGAGAGATATTTCATAGTAACAAGTCACAGAATGCCAAGTTAAACTATTAAAGCGTTTTTTGATTACGAAAACAAAAATCGTTCATTAATTTTTACATTTTTTTATTGTTTGTCTGTCTTTTGAACTCCCCCGCACTCTTTCAGGACCGAGGGTATATAAGACGAACCCTACAGTTTATGGTACAGGATGACCCGATAGATCCTCTCACATTTTAAGGGTTAATAAAGCAAAGAGTACTGCAGATAGAATTTTGTTTATCCAAAAAAAAAAATATAAAATAGTATCAAAAACTGTTTGTGATTACTTTGCATAGATTTCAATTACTCTGTTCTATTGAAATGACACAGCAACTGACAATACAATTATTGTCAAAAATATTCCATAAAATATACCTTTCGATTGGCTGTAGCGCTGTCAGTGGGCAGGTGAGAGCAGTGGGGGTCATTCCTTACGCTCATTACCTTCTTGCTGTTTAAATTCATCATTATCAGTGAACTTTATGGTGAACAAACGCCGTGTGAGTGAGTTTACTCGGGATTCTCCCGTTTCCTCCCACTTTCTTCATTCCATCATTTCCTTCATTTCTCATCATCATCGTCGCATAACCGTGGGACGTGAAACTGAAAGATTTCACTTAATTTCATTCGTCATTATGGATTGTTTAGGAGCTCCTCCTGCAAACGAAGTCGAAATGCTTTTCAAAAACAGCAGTTCTATAATTACAGTGCAAATAGTTTTCCGTTTAACCTTTAAACACAACTGCTGCGTCGAGGACTTAAACCTTAATAGCTCAGTCCTTAATTAAGCTAGAAAGATAATTTTGAAGTCAATGTGTATGAAGAAGGATGAAGCTTGCCGTCAATATGCATTTCATGTATTTGGGGGTACCACGGCGGAGAGGGGGAGAGTAATTTTTTTGTTGTTGTTGTTTTTAGCATCAGCTTTTTGGGGGGCATTCTTCCCCTTGGGGGTAGAGTCGTAAAAATTGGTATGTGAAGCAATGGAGTAGTCCACTTCAAGCTAATATCCTGCCAAAGTACTTATTGCCTAATGGGGATAGGGGAAGGGCAAATTCGGCCAATCGTTTAAGGGTTTCTTTTTTTAAGAAAATTACATTTATTTTCTGGACGGTTCCGTATAAGACAAGATATATTTTCACTGAATTGGTCTAAAAGCACAATTCTTGTTTCTGTATTTCTTGGGACAATAATAATAATAATAAAACGGTTTGCATATAATGTGGTATATACAATGGTGAGGGGCGGGGGAGGGTAGGGGAGGGGCGGGCCCTTGTCAAATTCAATGAATTGTTTTTCTACTAATAATTTTTTATAGGAATGTTGTTCTGAATTTTCACCTCGCTTTGTATTGCAGCAAAGGCTACCATTTTTTAAACATTATTGTCACAAGTGTTTTGCCTACACATTAACTTCATTTTGTCAGCGTAGAGTGACTGTAAGGGTTGCCAGGGCCACCAAATTCTATTATATATATATATATATATATATATATATATATATATATATATATATATATATATATATATATGTGACTTTTATTTCTTCTTTTTCTTCTACGAATAGAGCGTGAATTGCACAAATGTTCTATGAGATTTCCAACGAGATATCAATGTTTACCCTGTGATAGCAATGGGGATCACCAGAGCCCCCAACGTGAGAGTCCACGATTTCATTCAAATCACTACCCGGTGTATAAAGGTTAAAGTTCGCTATTCCACGTAATAAAAATGTTCCTGCTCGAAAGACTACCTTGCAGTGGGTCGAGAATTTCCAAACAATGGGTTCAACGTTGAAAATAAAATCAAACCGACCCAAAATTGCTCGTACCCCCTAATAATATTGAATCTATGAGACTATATGTTTTAAAATCCCCAAAGCGTTCTGAAAGGAAGCATGATGCAGATATTGCAGATATAAGGAACAATATAACAAGAAGACCTGCACTTCTATCCATACTGTTCTCAATGTCATTTTATATTTTAGAATAAACACATTCTATCTGCAATATACTAACCTTTCAGATGTAGGATATTTTATTGAACCGCCCTGTAGAACCCAAACTAGTGTAATGCGTACAAATTTTGTTCTTTTCCCACCAGGAATTGAACCCAAGACCCCGTGTAGTACAAGTAAACTCACTAATCACTAGACTAGCTGAGGGTTAGCAATTTTACTCTTGTATTTACTTTAGGTTTAACAGGTTAAGGTTTAACAAGAAACTAATTTAGGGTCGCGGTGGTTCAGTGGTAGAAAATTCACCTCTGGTGCATGGGATCCTTGGTTCGATCCCAGTTGGCGCCAAGTGAATTTTGTGGTGGACAAACACTGTGTGCGTGGGTTTACTCGGGGTTCTCACCGTTTCTTCCCACTTTCTTCATTCCACCATTTCATTCAGTTTTCATCATCATCATCGTCTCGTTTAGCCTAGCCGGCATAACCGTGCGACGTAAAATTTAAAGACTTCTTGAAATTAATTTAACTAAGTTGAATTCAATTTTCTAGTTTAACATTCCACGCTTATACCCTTTGCGCTAAAGCAAGTGGGTGATTCATTAAAGTGACTATGAAAGAAATTAAATGAAAAATTTCAGTTTAACGTCCCACGTTTATGCCCGTTAGACTAAGGGAGACGAATGACTCAGGTAAGCGAATGATGATGGCAGAAATAGTGGAATGAAAATGTGGGGGGAAACAAGAGTACCCTGAGAAAACCTAGGTCACAACGTGGTTCACCACAAGCTTACTTGGCTGGGAATCGTAGCAGTGATCCTATGTACGATACATAAACACTCTACCACTGAGCCACCGATGTTTTTCGTCATACATCGGCCAGTAGCAAAGGACTGCTTGAAACAGCCATATTGTACAAAATTCATTACGTATGTTACATCTTCCCTAATTATTTTCCTTATTTCTCCATAGACAATTATTATGAATGGCAATTTTATCCTAATAATTTCTGAGAACAGAAACCAATAAAAAATACTACCATTAATTTCAAATTCACTTATCTTTTTTGTTTGTTTTTACAACAAATAAATATCGTGTAAATAGTCTGCAATGCTCAGTAGTTTTAGCGAGATTCTTCTACGAAAATAAACACACAATTTTGAAGAGAAAATACAACCGCGATGCGAACCAAACAACACTAGTGGAAGATAATTTCTCCTTTCTTTCCCGCATTTACTGCAGTAAACTTAATTTCAAAATCCAATTACAAAGTTAATTAGCGCTTCGAGACTTCTGAAAATACTTTACGAAGCTTGATAGCGCAACGAGGACAACAGGAATATTTCACGAATTTAAAAGCTTTATGGCTTTCCCCGGTTATTGAATTGTTGTTGTATTAGTTGGGAATGGGTTTCAGAAGTTATTACATAACAGCCTACAGCAAATATGCAATATATAACCACTGACAGAAAAGATCACAGTTTATGTAGTTATAATATATATATTGTCTTTCAACATTGTGAAGTAATGTAAATTGTTATTGTTATTACATTTTTGGTCGTTCATTAGATTTATTTTTAAATCAAGGAAAGTGGTTACAATTAAACGCCTTTCAGACTGATGTCTTCCCACTTTGTTTTACACTTTGTCATCCACAAACAAAAATCATATAAGCAATTTTAGGGGAAGTTCCAACTGGTATTTGCCTAAGTTTCATGTCATTAACGATCTTATCAAGGAGGAAATACCCTCTATATATTAGAAGATCCGACAGTGTTACAAACTAGCACTGGAATTTATGATCACAGCTTTTATGTTCAGGTCAGTAACATTATATAGTAACTTTAAGACGTCAAAACACATCAATTACATTTCTATCGTAGAAACAGTATGTTCAAAACCATTGCCACTCTTTATTTCATAATGTGGCTTACGTTGTAGGACGCTGTCCTCCAAATATTAACATAGTATTTCTGTCACATTTATTTACTAAATGTATTACCACCTTTAACCTGCGCTTTTCTGAATCTGTAGCAGATTGGGTCATACCAAGTGGTGCACGAATACTTGATATATTTAAATTTTAGATGCTATCTTTATTAATGGAATGAAAATGTTTACATCACCACTTAGACCCTACTGGTTACTACATTCTTGGAAAAGTGTTTCAATGCAGCCCATGTTCAATGTGGGCAGCTCCACACCGAATAATCTGTTCAAGGCAGCTGCACATGTTTCTTGCTACCTTGATACATAATATATTATACATATCGCTACACCACTGCACTACGCGAGCTCAAATTTCCAAAACATTTTTTGTGAACTAGCCAGTAGAGTCTGTCTTTTAAATTCGTACAGAGCAGAGTTACACGGATTTAGATCAAAGCTCACTAGTGGCCAAAAGTAATCTTTATTGTGCCGGTCAAGATAGCGATTCGCTGCAGTACGGACAAACGTGCGTGTTCAACCATTTCTTTCCTCACAATGCAGGATTACGATAACCTTACTTGTCATGCCACAAAGTTTCTGTGACCTTGACTATTCGTATTTTGAGGGACTGCAAAAGGTGGTGCTTGTGTGTTCTTGCGCCACCTGGCACATTCAAAACTTAAGTTGCCGGGATCATAAAGCCTATGCCTTTGATTTTTATCCAATCATAATTACAACACTTCATGTCAACAACTATCAACATGTACAAGCAGGGAAGCACTAGAATATAGACTTTCACGAATAAGATCAACTGCCTGCCTGTGGTATGGCAGACATTTCCCCACATATTTTATTTTATTGTATATTTTCCAGTTATCTGCTTGGCTCGCAAACTATTGCAAACAAACAAAAAAAAAAACTGAAATTAACATCAATACAAATAGAGTGAAACAGGACTGAATGACGAAATAAGTGGGGAAGAATATGTTGTGTTTGGGTATGCATCCTCGTTGAATTAAATTAATTATTAATTAATACGGAATTAGCAGGGTGATCTGACGGCAGTTGATTATCAGTCACTAGGACTGTTCGGTCACTACCACTAGCCAATCACTAGTCATCATTTCTGTGTCTGTTACTGAAGGCTTGTGTGTTTGTTACGACTACTCACACTGGTAATTTGCACATATTCATTTTGAGACATGGCTTATTTGTTCATTCTGACAAGTAATTAATCTGATTATAGTGATTTTTTTAATGTATGTTATTTCTCGTGTTTGAAACCAGGTATGTTATACATTCATCTGAAATAAACGTATATACATATATGAAACAGTTAATCGTTCTAATTACCATATTTGGTTTTTGTTAACAAGTCCTTTACTACACAGTATAAGATGATTGTGTTAGTAAAACACAATGACACTATGTTTCCCGAGTTGTGTTAATTTTGACACAAGCCTGGTGCTACTTTACTTCCATCCCGGTTTGAAGTATAGTGTCAAAATGGTAGTCGATAAATCAACCACCTAACATGATGAGTCATTTTAGTAGCACACTATTGGTGCTGTTTTATGAACAGCTGCCAAACAGCTAATTTTACAAAACATTTTATTTCTTATTAGGATTAGGATTAGGAATTAGATTTCTCTTCTTTCAGTATCTATGGTCGTGTTAGCCCGTCACGGTCTGAGGGATCGGAGGATAGGAATGGGAAGGAAGCGGCCTGGAACCTATGTGTTAGATACCATCCCGGCATTTGCGTAGAGTGACTGAGGAAATCCCAGGAAAACCTCACTCAGGATGTCTCGTCTGAAAAAGCTACTACACCTTTTGGACTGAGTATCCCACAGGGAATTACATATTAAACGGACACGACTTTTATGATGGATAATAAAGTGTGACAAATTATTTATAAGTGGTCACGAGGAACAGAAAATAGTCGGCGACGAACAGGAACATAAAAAAACAGGAACAACATAT
The DNA here is from genome assembly GCF_964235325.1 of Thermobia domestica. NCBI lineage: Eukaryota > Metazoa > Arthropoda > Insecta > Zygentoma > Lepismatidae > Thermobia > Thermobia domestica. The sequence continues at coordinate 116,184,806 of NC_137470.1, forward strand.
GGCAGTACTTCTCACAACTTTTTTTTTTATTTCGAAATATTACAGGAAATACAATAAGTTCCGCGTTACTTGATGTAAATGTCAAATACACCGCGTTAGGTTTTGCTCATAGCAGTAAAGAAACTAATTAAATTCTTAATGTTGGTTACTAGATATTTATAATACGGAAGGAAGGTCTTGTGCGATGATTCAACTTACAGTATCGACATATTTATCTCATACACATAATTTTGAGGCGACTCTGATACCTTTGCTAATTGTTGTTTTTAGCAAATGAAAAGTTTCGCTGACCAATGACGAACAATACAGTTGTGAATATGTCTGATCTGCTATATAGCGAGTAATATCGACCGTATCTGTGACATGCTAAAATCTGGATACTTCAGAACGATAATACACCTTGTCATCACACTATCCTTACACATTCCGAAAATGTCTCGCCAGGAACAGCATTGTCATCTTTTGCACTAAAGTTGTTATGTCATGTGGATTTCGCTATCTTCCAGAACATGACGACTCAAGTCAGAAAATGTCATTTGACACCATTGTGGCAATTCAGTCTGAACTGCATGTGCTCGTAGTGCTTCAGACAGAAGATTTCAGGGATGTACTCCATAAGTAACAGGCAATGCTAAAAGCATTGTATTTCTGTGAAAGGGAAGTATTTTAAAGGTGATAATGTGTAAACGTTGATAAATAAAATACTTTCTAATAAACAGGACTAGTTTCGAAATTTTTGGTACTACCTCGTACTTAATTCCTCGCAGTTTGAAAATCTGTCGGCTAAGTTAAGTAGAGCTACAGAGCACTGAACTTCACAATTTCGACAGTCACCAAACATACGGATAATATAGTCGAGGTTTACGGTTTACTAGACCAGAGTTTGATGCCCTTTTATTCATGTTCTTCTCAATAGGAAAACATCTGAAATTTTATCACTTCCAGTTTCAAGGAAAGTGCATTTTATAAAAGTTGCATTTTCGGTTATAAACAATACGCTGCTACGTAAAGAAGAAATGGGCCGGAATATAATGTGTATTTATAGTCATGTAACACGTATCCTTACCTCTTTTGAACTATTTAAAATTAATATTTGCACTACTCAAAGTAACTTCTTTCGAAAATGTAAACAAAATTAACAATTTTGTTTTCCGTTATAGGGGCGCGGTGGCTCAGTGGTAGAGCGTTCACCTCCGGTGCTTGGGGTCTCTGGTTCGATCCCCGCTCGCGCGGTGTGGTCTTTATTGCGGACAAACACCGTACTCGTGGGTTTTCTCGGGGTTCTCACGTTTCCTGTCACTTTCCTCATTCCATCATTTCACTCATCTCTCATCATCACCGTCTCCTTTAGCCTAACCGGCATAACGTGGGACGTAAAACTTAAAGCTTTTTCTTTCATTATACTATTTATGGGTGATCACAAAACAACCATTGTAATATGCGTATGTATTGTGTGGCCATGGAAAGGTGATGTCTGACAAATAAGTGTTGTTAGATAGTTGAATGTTGAAACTTGTGCTACATATTCCGAATACTACCATTTTTGTTATTTGAGAGTTACAAATCACCCTGACTTATTACAATTATAGAATTATGACTTATACGTTCTAAGTTTGTCGCCACACCTGCTGTCTCTGTTTTTGCAGAGCCTTTGTCAACAGCGTCTTCAATTCACAAACTTTTCTTTTTTTTAAATTACAGACGCCAGGTTTCCTTAACGATATACAATCTACCGGAAACAAATGAAGCCAGAAGTATTTTATTCTAGACACACTAATTTCCTAGGATTGCTTCAATGAGAATCGAACTGAGACTATGGAATTCATTAAATCTTATTATGTGTATTTCGTTCATAATATGTTGTCTATCATGCATTTCTTTCCTCTGTTCATTTATTAGCTTTATGTATAATTATGTTCAAAAGTGTTTAGTGTATTAACTTTTATCATTTGCAAACTTTAATCTTTTGATTTTATTCATACTCTATTCAAAAACATGTTACTGCTTTCTTGTCGGATTACTACCAACAGATGTTAATTCTTCATGGTGTCAAGAAGACAGATATTTTTTTCTTCTACTGTGATCTTCTATGCCATCTTGTCTGTCTCCAGGGAAAGCAATTTCCCCAAGCTGAGCCCCCTGAATCCCCGTTTCGGCCTCCCCTGCTGCATCGTTGACCTAAGAACCTACAGCCACTCATCTGCTCCCTCTAGGTGTGAGATGACTGATGAAGGGGCACTGAGTCAATTATTCGACGCCTGATGGAGACGGGGATTAGTCCATCGGGCTACCCCATCATTAACCAACATCTCACGCTCCTGTCGCCCCTTTTCTCTCCCTCTTTTCATATCTACGTAATCTGACCATCTCCAACACGAATAAAGCATTCCATCTTTCCTGCTCGACAAGCACTTTCCTTTCATGGAAAAGTATTAACTTTCACGTAATGAAAAATGGTTGGGAATGAAAGCTCCAGTTCGAAGACAGGATTTAAACCAAACAAATACGTAACAGATGCTCTAATTATTATTTTTTTAATTACATGCAACAAGTTTAACCTAAAACATAACTTGCTGGCACTACTTCAAGTAGGTCCTCAATTGCCTCACGACGAACTAGCACTGACACTTGTATGAGTTCATCGGAAATCGAACCTAGGGTTACGGTGCTAACCACTTGGCTGCACGGAATCACGTTATATTAAACTAATCTCCCTAGTACTATCATCGGCTGGCGCATGATCAATTAAATAATGCTTGGTCAGTGATATTGTTCCCATCGTCGCTATTTCCAAATTTTCCACACCGGAGTTCATTATTCCATACTTTAAGTAGCTTTCTGCTAGGTCAACAGTAAAAACTTTACGTGTCCATCGATAATCGAACCTAAAATAACGTGAACTAACAGTGATCATGTTAATCAATACTGCCAATACGGTAAAGTACCATTTTACACTTTCTTAAGGCAGTTTTTTTTTTCTACTCTTATTGCTTACCGTTCATGAAATAGAGGATGGAAACAAAGCTACCTTGATCTTAAAAATATCATCTGCGCATTTGTTTGGAATGTGGAAGAAATACTTCAATCCAAAATGAGAAACGAAATGGCATTAAACTACATATTAAGGTTATTTTCCTTACTTGAGTTCTATAGAATAAACTATTGTACGGTTAAAGAAAGCTGGCGTCTGACAGATAAAACATGTAATGCGTTGGAAGCGTTGTTGCCTAAACCTCTCCAACAATAAGAAAGCAGCTCTAGCGACCAACTTAGGGCGTTTAATAAATCATAATTCTATAATCGTAATAATAGAACACGTTCGTTTGTAACGTATGCTTTCCAAACAACAAAAAACAATAGTACTTAGAATATTTGACAGAAGACTCAACAGTCAACTAACGGCAACACCGCCCTTAGTGCACTTCATTAATTCCATTTGCATGTTATCAAGCATTTTATCAATTTGCCTATTATCATTGCATTTTATTAATTCAATTTGCTTGTTATCATTGCATTTTATTAATTCCATTTGCCTGTTAACACTACATTTTATTAATGCCATTTTCCTGTTAGTATTTTATCTTATTAATGTCAGTTTACTCGTAAAGTTCTTCCCCTCTAGGTACTTTTTATATTGAGAAGAAGATCCGAAATTATGGTATCAAGGTTAGTTACATTTGTATAACTATTGTAATAACTAAATAGTGTTATTTTTGACTCTTTTATACTGTATATGCATGTATTTATAATCCACAGGTTTTAGCTAAAATATAAGGATAAGAAGTAAATGTGTTACGTGTACACCACGTGAAGGAATTTGATTTTCATGGCGTGAGGCGTGATATTTTCTTAATTAATATTGAAACCAGAAATGGTTGTAGATTCATACTGTTCCACTTTTGTAGAGAGATTAGAGTATATTCTGAGACTTAATTGATTGCAGGAAACTACTTCTCACTATCTGTTACCGTTTCTGTTCTGTAGTGATCAACGTAAAAACCGAAAATTGTTCATTTCTACCACTTCCGGTTTTAGTACAGAGTAAAGAATGGCAATAGAATATATTCCTGGGATATTTGATGGATTTAAGGAGATTATATTTCGCTGTCTGTTACCATTTTTGCTCTAGAATCAACAACGTAGAAACCGGAAGTACCCTACTTCTACCACTTCCGGTTTAGGTATCTCCTTCATCAATGAGCTCCAATTCTAACCTTTTCTCCTCTATATTGTGACCAAATTTGGTCTGATTAATCAATTAGTTTAGAGATTTTTTGTCACCCGGACGGACGGACAAGGTTAATATACAATGGAGCTTTGATAAACCAAACTCCGTAAAAACGACGTTAAAAAATTAGGGAAACTAAAACTGAGCCAAAACAGACAGTGACGGATATAGAAGATAAAAAAAGGGGACAGCAAGAATCCACACTATAAGAGGTATTATTATTATTAAGTATTCTGCCTTTCGGCAGCTCCTGGAACTAAAGAGTTTCTATTTTATTTTTTTATTTTTTTTTTCAATTTCAGATTTAGCGCAGGAAATGTTTCTTCTATGTTTTACGATATTTATCTTCCGAGGTATATCATGAGTTTACTAAGTGTCAAAACTGCGCTTTTTTTTTTGTACAACATTCCTTTAAAACAAATGCAAAACTGTTTCCTTCACGAAGAAACGGAATGTTGTTAAATTTCTGTGTAAGATAGATGGTAAACAATTAAAGGGGGAACGAACTGTCAAAGATTTGGGTGTAATATATGATAACAAACTATCGTTTGAGCATCATATAAATCAAATTGTAAATGACACAAACATAAATCTTGGATTCATTTTGAGAATGGGAAGGGAATTTAATAAGACGAATGTTTTACTGAAATTATATTTTTCATTTGTTAGATCAAAATTAGAATATGCGTCTATTATATGGAACCCCCACACGAAGAAAGACTCTATTAGAATAGAAAGAGTTCAAAATAAATTTCTGCGGTTTCTGGTGTACAAGAGAACAGGCATCTTCCCCACATATGAAAACAGTACTTCTCTTAATGAAAATTTTAACACAATGTCTCTCAATCACAGAAGAGTGTTAAATGACATGATATTCTTGTACAAAATATTAAATAACAAATTAAATAGTAAGGATTTGGTCTCTGCTTTTCATCTCAGGGTACCCAATGGAAACACACGTGTGGGAAATGGAAATTTATTTTATTGTAAGAAATCTCGAACAAATGCAACAAAACAGTCACCAACGTGGAGGATGGATGCAGTGTACAACAAACTGAGTAAATGTAAAAAAGTTATGGATATACACAGTATGAGTCAGAATAGATTTCGCAAATATATTATAGATATTCTATGTAACTCTGATATGAACACTGTAATTGGCTAGAATTACCTGTTGTGTTCTTCTTCAATAAATAAATAAATAAATAAATAAATCTTTAGACAATAGAGAAGAAAAAAGTTTGGATGATGTAAAATAGGTAATAAAGACTGATAATCTACTCTGTTATACCATGACAGGAAGGTTACGTCATAAGTGTTAAAGGGGTTAAACTATTTTTGTCACTCAAAAAACTGGGGTGCCTAGGCCCCCCCGGCCACAGGCTAGATCCATCACTGAAAACAGAAGAAAACTCATGAAAACGATGTGGTCCACCACAAACACACATGTCTAAGATCTAAGGAAGACTCTTCGGAAACAGATGTGAGCACTCTACCATTTAAGACATAAGCCATCATGCTAGCTAGCTCAGAGGGGAAAGTTGTCTGTCCAACAAATATACAGTAAGTAACGAAACCATGAGCAGTGGCGTTTCTTGACGGGGCGCCATCGATACGAAAAGCTGAAATTTTATCACTATAACCTAAGGAATGAAAACTTAAATACCTAAGCTTTCTTTATTCAACGCGAAGGGGGGGGGGAGGATTTTTTCGTACCGATATTAACTTCCTTCAAGAGTCACACTAGTCGAAATTATGAGTCAAATCTGAAACCTCCAACATACAAAGCAAACATCTCCTACTTTGAGCTACTCGGCAAATCTTCATTCTCCATTGCGTTCATTCTACGTTTAAGGAAGTATAAATGTATTAGAGGTTCAGCCAATATTGGACAATAAATAAATAAATAAATAAATACCAACTAGTTCGAAAGAGGCAAGTCAGTCAGCCAATATATATCTCTCTTGTTTCTACATTTAACAAAACAATGATCATTTTCAATTCCACTCAAAAAGTTGAAAAGTCTTTGAAAGTTGAGATACTGTCAATCTTTTTTTTTCTTTTTCCTCATTTAATTTCTTAATTTTGAAAACGGCTGGCAACATTGTCTTATATAGCGATTTCTCTTTCTTCTTTATTCAGCCAAACACAGAACTAAGGTCGTATCCTAGCAACCAGACGCTATAATCTTTTCCGAAGGAAACGCCGCAATGCTCATCTCCCTTACCCCAAACCAAAAGCAAGTGACGGGAAATCGATGAAATGGAATGAGTCAGTCAGTGTGTTTGTCTGACCAGACGAGGTCAATCGGACAAAAAAAAAAAAAAAAAAAAAAAAAAAGTATACAGAGAAACTTTTCGGGATATGGGGGAAAAGCACTGGGGCGGTCGGAGAGAAGAGAGTACGAATATGTCACGCAAAGCTCATGCGCGCAAAGTAAAAAAAAAAATCTAAGGGGAAATCCTAAACAGCCCTCCATTTTTCAAGAAAAAAGTAAGTCCCGAAAAAAATTACGAAAAAAAACGGTCGTTTGAAACTCATTTAGATAGTTATTTTGATGTCTCCCAGACCAATGGGCGGAGCGAGGTCAACGCTACTAAAATTATTCCGCCCAACGCTCCTTTGTACAAAATTACAAACATTACTCATGAATTTGAATTACACGTACAATATATTTATTTAAAATTGGAACTGAAATTGGAAACAGAAATATATAAATCAAGCTATTAAGCTTTGAGTAATGCTCGTTTTACAGTAATATAGTTTGGTGTTTTGGTCATTACAAATAAGAAAAAGATATAATGCGTTAACCTTTAATTGCAAATATTGTACCAGTGTTTGTTTACTGTACGCAAGGGGCTTGCAAAGAAAGTCACGATATCACGAAAACTGGTTGCAAATATTCGAATTCTGAATCTTCTGAAGATGGCAAAACATCGCATCAAAATTGCACTGTTACAAGACGCATGTATTGCATTAGTCAAATTTGAAACTGAGCATCTAATTCAGGACTGGAAAGCAAATATGTTAATTGAATCAGAATGTAGTAAGAAAGGTAATTAATAATATTCAATATCTCCCAACTATATTAGGTTAATAATGGAACTATATTATATTCACATAACTACACTAATTACTGATGTCAACATTGTATATCCATCCCCAATACATTAAAAATTACTATATAAAGTTATTACTCAGAAATTTTACCTTATTGTCTGTTTTAACAAAATGTTTATTCTCTTGTATTGTTTTTAAGTATCGAATTTACAAATCTACGCTAAACAGTTTTTTCAATATTATTTTGCTTTGTTTCCATTCTCTATGTGAATATCTCTTAGCCATTACATACAATGTTAAATTTTCTAAAATAAGTGGTGTACACTATTTCAGTGCTGTAACAGACCCTTCCTCACACAATCCTGTCTGAGGAAGGGTCTGCCACTAGCTGAAACGTTACAAATTGCATGTATTTACTATAACGTTGCATTAAAAAAAAAAACTACGCAATGTAGTTATTGAAATCGTGTAACACAAACGTGCCCTGTTAGTATTTGTCTTCATGGCATGCCATAGCAAAGTAAATTAAAAATTTGTTATCGTAACTAGAGTGGTAATACTGACAAATTGACTTATGGTGAACACTTCTGCTTTGTAGCAAATACAAGTGAACAAAAATCAATTGAATAGTGGCGTGATAAATTTGCAAACATAGAAGAGTATCTCGAGAAAACCCCATCACACGGTGTTAACTCACTACCAATCTCCCAGGGCGCGACCTGGAATCGAATTCGCGACCCTTCAGAGGTGAATGCTATACCACACTGATATAACGCGGTTTCAAACATTAATGATAATACATATATTTATTTTAAAGGAAACTTGCGGATACATATGATAAAACCACGTCTACACGACCACCCGTGCCAGAGTTGTCTTTGCTACGGGGTAGACGTATTATGTGCAAAGAAGTATTGCTAAACATGTGTTCAATGTATAGTTATGGCATACCAATACGTAAATAAATACAAATAAAATATGTTACATTATCAAACATAGTTTTTTTTTTTAATGATTTGGGGCTGAATATACGAAAAGAACTACTGACACATACCTGTCTGAAGACGTAAAAATAGTACTCCCATACGCAGCATATGGCTTACCTGTAACAAAAATAAATACAATTATAATTACAAAATCTGATGCAATATGAGTAATACTCTATCAACGCTCATGCTGCACAAAATGTAATGCAAGATTTTCTTTTTTTTAAATATATACATATAAATTCTGGTACAGTCCCTTTCTTACCCTATACTACATTAACATATAAGGTGAGAAATTCACCATGTCTTATAACACGCAAAGAAAATTTGACGGAATGAAAAATAACTTTTGCTATTATTAATTTTTACATATTTATTAACATTTATATTAATAAACAGAAAATGAAAATACCAAAACCTCCAATGTAATTAGACAATAATAAATGTTGTACTGAACCAAAATTATAACTGCAAAATTATTGCAATTCGTAAATGAAAATGAAATGAATTTTTTTTTTTAAATTTTAACGTCCCACGATTACGCACTTTGTGCTAAGGGAGACGGATGATTAAGGCAAGTGAATGATGATGGAAAACTTGGTGGAATGAGAATGTGGGAGGAAACAGGAATATCCCCAAAACACGGGCACGATGTTGTTCACCACAAACTTACTTGGCCGGGGATCAAACCAGGGACACACAAGAGATAAGCACTCTACCACTGAGTCACTATGCTACAGCAATTTGTAGTAAGACTATTCATGGCTTTGGATTAATTGTTTTAACAAAAGAGACACTGACCAAAGCTTAAAACTTTATTTTAAATTATAATTTGTAACTGTTTCGGATATCTAGCATATCCTTCTTCAGACACGATCGAAATTAATGAAAATACAGACATATATATAAATGTTGTTATAACAGAGTTTAAATTCTTTAACCGTCGTATATATCTTACCGACGGTTAAAGAATTTAAACTCTGTTATAACAACATTTATATATATGTCTGTATTTTCATTAATTTCGATCGTGTCTGAAGAAGGATATGCTAGATATCCGAAACAGTTACAAATTATAATTTAAAATAAAGTTTTAAGCTTTGGTCAGTGTCTCTTTTGTTAAAGCAATTTGTAATTATTTAATTCTTGTATTTCCTACATTTATGTAAATGTTTTAAGCATGGCTTAAACACAATAACTCGAAATGCCTAAATTATCATACATAAATAAAGTCAGGATTTGCGTAGTATGGATTTGACCTACGTACTATAATGTTTTTGTCATTTCGACTGAAGTAATTAATTTTCTTAGTGCTGAACGTTTTGCTGTTCTACCCCTCCCCGCGGAAAAACAAAGAAGTATTGCTATTGAATACAGTATTGAATATAGTATTAAATATAGGTAATGAATACAGTAAACCTCTCTATATAAAATAATTTCTGACTAACTGTTCAACTGTTTGATCAATCTGCTTTAACTAGAAATTGACATTTGGAAGAATACATAAGATTTATTTGGAGTATGGTCGAAAGAGCTTAAGTTGCTGTTGGTCATTTTCAGTTTGTGGTACATTATTGACCAGAAAAACACAATCTTTCGTTTGATATTGTTAGTTTACGTCAGGGTGCAATGGGTTAATATGCCTTAAATCATATTGCATTACAATAATCGGTATTAAGAGTTTCTCGTATCTTGGAAGTTTGTTCAGGCCCTTTAACCATGCAGCCTAAGATTTGCGATGTAGGGTAAATCAGTACGGATTTTTTTAAAAATAAATTCAACGTAGAAGAGGGAAAATAAGAGCTGGAATTTGTATAGTAAAATATCCATATCTTGGAATACCTTAAGGTTAGAGATAGAAAATTTAGTATCTAGCATTTTCATTTAAAAGAAATAAATAAATAAATACAATGTAGCCTGTTTTTTTTCTATACTTTTCCTAGAAGGGAAGAAAAGGAGTTGGGATGGTGTGAAACTTCAACTTCAGATGAACTGTGTATGAAAGACACATGTATAGAATAATGGTCAGAAACTCTTGTGAATAGTGATAGGGTAAATGATAACAGCAATGCTAGAAATGCTCCACTAACTCCAATGGAACAATGAACTTTTGAGCGTCGTTCACATGTAATTGTAAATAATCACGAATGTGAATCAACTTCGAGTTTCCTTTTAACCACACACAACTTTTTTTTCTATATTATTACGGACAACCCACCCTTTTCTGATTGTGAACATGTTACAAACTTCAAAACCATAAACAACTGCTTGTTATATCATGCATGCAATATTATGTTTGAAGACAGAGAAACTAAATTAAGCGATGCTATTTTCCGTGCTTTTTGCATCGGAAAAAAAGGGGGAGAAATTTCACTACATTAGAAGCAAATGACGTTCAGAAATAACCCGAACACGCTACCTACGAAAGCACGAAAACGAGCAATAATAGACATTATTGTTAAACCTAACAGTTACGGATGAGAAAGGGAATTCCGAAAACAATGGTTGCAGAGCTGCGAAACATTTTCCTAATGCACTACTTACAGAATTAATGTCTTTGAGAGGTTGTTTTGTAAAATACGATCGCCGGATTGCAAAGATACTACTAGGGGTAAGCGTTTAACTCAGGTAATAAATTCGTGGTATTACTCTGCAAGATCTACATAGAAGTTGACACTGGTTCTTAATTGAATCGGAAGCAGAGTGACAAGCTTGTTTAAGTGGCCCCACAAAACAAGATTAAATGTTTTAAGTAAAAGGTTCATCGGAAGAATGAGAAATAATCTTCATTTACTGATCCGAAACACACACACACACAAACATAATTGCCTCACAAGTATACTAGATATTCAATAATTGCATATTTTGAGCGAAGTGATTAACCTTTATTGGTTATTCATAGAATATTTTAGTTCATCAATTGTTCTCGTGACCGAAAACGATATGCAGGTAGTTGAATTTAGCATATCAACGAAAAGTCTTGAAATGGTTTTGAAAAATTGTGTTGCCAGAACAAAACGAAAAGGATTTCGCAATATTTCTAATGTTGAAAATTCTATTTTCCATTGTTTACAATGAGAATTCGTGCGCCAAATGCTTTTTCACGGTTAAGTCTATGGGGATTCCACTTTCCGGTGATTATTCCTCAATGGTATGTCCGATCAGAACATGCGACACTCAGCGCACTCTCTCGGACTACCACGTTACATTTGGTTCAGAACGGCTCGGGCATCTTCGAGGAGCATCCGAACAAGCGAGCGCCTAAGTGAAGTAAAGAGGAGCATAGCTGGAGTTAGTAAATTAGTTAGTTTAGAACTACTTCGGAAGTTATAACAAATCCTTTAAATATATTTACATGCATTTTATATTTCTGTGTGCACGGAGTGATAGTGGAAAAAAGGAACACAAATTTTCACGCACGTAAGCGTGGTGAGAAGAAAACTTGTTTTGACTTCCTATCAGCTTATTTGGAATGAATTATAGACAGTACGCTGTGAAAATCTTTGATCTATATAATCACTTCCGGGAGGTGATAATTACTACACTGGATCCAGACATGTTGAAGCGAATTTAAATAAACAAGTTTGAAACGTTTGAAGGAATATGTTAGGAACATGAAATTTAAAGCAATGCTTGGTAGTTTCACATTTAGTAGTGTATCCATCTTGTAGTTAGTAAATTTGAGTACATTAAAATAAAAATTGGATTTATTTCCATACACCTGTGCGCAATTATTTTAAATTTGTGATTTTTTTTTGAAAAGGAGAACAATGAAGTACAGAAATAATAGAATATATATATATATATATATATATATATATATATATATATATATATATATATATATATTTCTTTTTTTAAATATTTTTACTTCATATTTCCTAGATAAATATTAACACAAGATCAATAACGGAATTACACATGTAATTTCAAATTTTAAATATCTGAATGAAACACGTAACAAAGCAGGTTTCGCTACTTCAGTGAACGAACTAGTACGTGAGAGTCAAGGTTCTAATTTGTCACGAAGCACCACGGTTAATTGTAGGCTTAATATAACTTGCCAGAATATTGGAGGGCTCGGGAATTATATAAAGGAAAAAAGTTATATATATATATATATATATATATATATATAATTAAAAAATGCAGTTCGTGAGTGAAAAATGTGATATGGTGTTAACAGTTCTAACTTATAACAGCATTTTTTCTTTTGTAAAGTAATAAAATTATAGTACATTTGACACACATTTGAAGTACACAAGTATTCTTCCTTGCCTTTCTCAATAAATTCAATACCCAACTATAGGAGTAAGTCTCCTATCTGTAAACGAAACACACGCTATATTCTATGTTTGAAAAAAAAATGTGTTTTAATAAATTTTCAATACGAAAAATATGTTATATATGGTCCGGCAAAAAGACCTCCCGTATTTCGAGAAGGCGCTGTGTGAGTTGTGGTGGGGATACGGCGACAGTGAGGGTATTGATCGATAGCGGTATACGTGCCATTTTCAGTAGTCGCAATGACGTGACGCGGTGAGAATTCTGTGTTTATTATGGAGTTGTATGTTCGTAATAGTAGTTCTCTGATTACTACTCGGCGGACATTTCGCATTCGGTTCGGACTTGGCTGACAAGATTCTACTCCGGGTAGAAAAAAATATTCAAATTTGAGTATCGAACTTTATAGCAACAGGTTCTGCAGTGAAAAAGAAGTCACGTGGCCGACATCGCACCGTAACAACACCGCAAAATGTGGTGTGTGTGAAGGCGTCCATCTAACAATGTCCAAAGAGTACAACACTTAAACGTGTGATACTCACAGCGTCACACCATTGTAACCATTAAAAATTACACATATACAGCTATTGATTGATACCCTCTTCGTCGCCGTATCTCCACCACAACTCACAGCACCTTCTCCAAATACAGAAGGTCTCTTTGCCAGACCCTGTATAAAATCAGGGAGAATGTTCATTCAATGTTGTAAAGAAACTATACACTATGTTTTGTAATAAATTACATTTATGTGGTATTATAATATATATATATATATATATATATATATATATATATATATATATATATATATATATATATATATATATATATATATATATATATATATATATATATAGTGAAACCTCTCTAAAGCGGACAGCCGTGGGGAATCAAAAATTGTCCGCTATAGAGAGGTGTCCGCCTTAGGGAGGTTTCAATATTTTCTTACGTAAATTAATAAACAAGGTAATATGCAATTACAAAAAAGAAAAAATTGCATGAATCCCGTATTTATGAATACTATCAAAATGTTACTGTACCTGCATTATTTTGTGCCATGCAATTCGAGGCACAACATGGGAACAAGATGTTATAGTTCTCTGCACTTTACACTTATCGCTACTTACTACGTTTAAGGTGTGTTGCTTTAATTTGTGAGTTAATTGCAGCCCAGCAATGACTTTTATAAAAAGACCCGTGGTCAAAAATACCAAATTTGTCTTTTGTTTGGTTAGAGATTCGAGCGGGACAGTAGTATGATGTGTCATTCCAAACAGTGGGCAATTGTCAATCACTTTTGTTTCTGAAGCAGGTTGGGTGGGAGTGGAATGCAAGCAAAGGATATAAGGGTATTGAGAAACAGAGACCCTTCCTCTGGGTTGCTGAACAGACAGTTGAGGAGGCAAAATGTCACATACGTATGAATTACTAAAAGTGTATTTTTACTGCACTTTCCAACTTGTTTCTAGAGAAAGTGTCCGTAATACGGAGGTAAATAATACCTATAAAAGACAAGAAAGACTGTCCGTGTCCGTACTAGGGAGTGTCCGCTTTAGAGAGGTTTGCCAATGTGTTTTTTTCTATTACAGTGTTTGGGGATTACAAAATATGTCCGTTATGGGAGGTGTACGCTTTATAGAGGTGTCCGTTAGTAGAGGTTTCACTGTATATATATATGGATATGTTCAAAACTTACAACGGAGGTATATTTTGCCCCTTTCACTTCTTAATTTTTGATGGATTGCAACCCCAAGCTACAAGGTTATTACTGCAAGCTGAAGAAAGACGTAAACTGAGTTTCAATAAAATCAAATACGCAAAAGATGTGAAACCGATTGAAATTAATCACCAATTGACGGAAATGTATGGCAATTCGTGCATGGATGCCAAAAACGTCTTCAAGTGGTGTAGGGAGTTTGCAGCTGGTCGTACTGAAATTCACTACGAAGAAAGAAGAGGGAGATAATCACACACACACACCTTATAGTCTGGACTTAACACCCAATAACTACCACTTATTTCCTAAGATGAAAGAACATGTGTCGGTAACGTGCTTCAGCAACGACGACAAAATGAAAGGTGAGGTTCACGCTTCCTCAAGTACATAGCTGCAAACCGGTATGACATGCACAGAGAAAATACGTATATGGCGTACTTAAGAACTAGGTTACATGCGTAAATCCTGTAGTTTGTGGACTTAACATACGACTATATGTAATGTTCTGTATCAAACGTATAACTGAAAAAGGTATGCTTCGTACTAATTTTCGCATAAGTGTTCTGTATATACCTACTTTCCGTACGAAAGAGAGAACTGTGTACAGGCGGTAAGGATCTCACATGCAGATGGACGTATATAACATATAGATGACGTATGCAACATACGTATACGTATATAATATACGAAAAATTGTTAGACATCAGATATCCTTCAACGGCATGATGTAACATCCAAACAGGAAAAGGCAGTACGTATGTAGCATATGTACGCCGTATGTCCGTACAAATTTCCGTAGTAAACATACGGAATTCCGTATATATGTACAATATACCACTGTCCGGAAAACGAATTTTTCTCAGTTTTGGTATACAAACATTGCCACAACGCCTACACAATTACGTCGATCAAATTGGCAATTGAGTACAAAAATAAATAAATGAGCAAGCTTTAAAATGTTGTACATATTATTGAAAATAGATGTATTTTTCTATTTCTAAGGAATAGGAAACATTACTTTTGGGGTAACCCTCGTATTTATTTACTAATGTTTTATTATTATTACTATTATTATTATTATTATTATTATTATTATTATTATTATTATTATTATTATTATTATTATTATTATCTCAGAGTGAATATGCCAGTCTGTACTTAAATATTCCTGTAAACTCTAAAGACAATATTTTATTTTCCGTGTTAGAGTACGCTATATTCAGGTCGGCAAATTCACATGAAAGTTCTTCAGAAAAGAGATTTTCAGTTAGTATCCACTTTTCAGAAGACGAAGTCCCAAAACGTACATGTATATCTAGGTACATATTCTGCGAAATAAATTAATCTCAATAGAACACGGCTTCTAAACGCACACTTAATAGGTAAGATGAATTCCGTTATCTTTAGAAATGTAATTAAGTATTTTGCTTTGTTCGTATTATTCATTGCAGATTGAGTTAGGAACTGTTAGTTGTTGACTCGCGATTTTGAAACACGGTAACTTTACAACAATAATAACTCCCGCAGTAACAACAAAGAGATCGCACGTACAATACTCGCGCATCCACCAGAGGTAACTTGTGTTAATGTGGTTAAAGCTGCAGCGTCCACTAAATGTGTACAAACAAACGAAACGGGTAATAATACCTTTCACATACAGACGTATAAACGTTTATTTTGCATCTCTGTGTTTCGTTTTGATGGGCAAACAACAGCTTTATTAAGGCATTTAATCGTTTTCATTTTAAAGCAAGTAGAACTCCTCTTGGCGATGATAATACTAACGTACCGTGTCTAATGATATCCAAAGTAGCAAATGAGTGTGGCGTCGGAAGGAGAGAGTAGAGTGTGTCGCAGGATGAGAGAAATCGATAGAAGAAATCGACGATGAATCAAGAGAACTTTAGATTAAGCGCTCCCCGGTGCCTCATCATGAACACAATACGCCTCATTATATGCTGTGAATGATTTTCAGACCCTTTCTCTTCTCTCTGTCTGCAACGAACAAAAAAAAAAAGTCTACATCACATTTGAGTTACCAACTGTTGTTCCGAACACTACCACCGAAACAAAGCACATCGGCAGAGAATAAAGCGTCTGTCTGCTTTGTTTTGTTTATCGACGTTGACACCTGCAAAGAGCTTACACATCGAAAAAAAAGATATAATTGATATGGACAGGAATTTTATATTTGGTGCAAAATAAAAAGAAAAGTATGCACTTGTTATAAACAAAAGTATTATCAACCCCACGACGCCTGTGACGTATTAGCGATGTATTAATACAACAAAATACCCTAACAATATTTTGGGGATTCCCGAAATTATTATACCCACTCCAGAATCTGCATTAATTCAATATGAATTTTAAGATAAAAAGCTTTATATTTTACCAGATGAGAGGAAAATGAGAATATAGACGAAATATTGCCCCACTGGTACCGTGAATCGGAATGTGACGTTAATAAATGAAATGGTAACGCAGATATATGAAATCACAAAGTTGATTGGTTGATTCTATATTTTGCAATCATACTTAGCCAATGGCGTTACTTCCTTCATTAGAAGGTGCGCAAAGCTTATTGATTGAATAACAAAATGGTAATTCACATATATGAAATTATAACATTGATTGGTTGATTTTAAACTTTGCGTCCCTTTTTGCCAATAGTGTTATCTCCTGCATTAGAAGATGCGCAAAGACTATTTACTATAATAGCGAAATGGCAAAGCAGATATATTAAATAATAACGTTGATTGGTTGATTTTGAACTTCGCGCTCCTACTTGGCCAATAGCATTACTTCTTGCATCGGAAGATGCGCAAAGCCTATTTATTGGACTAACGTTCATTGGTTACTTTTAACACTCTAGATCCTAAGCGTGAACAAGACTGGTTAACTTAACCTCTTGCGTAACAATGACATCCATGGATGTCATGAAACCTTAGCCTTTATTGAGGGTCGTATTAATCCTGGAGATGATGAAATTTGTTAGTGGATGCAGGGCAAGACTTAGTTCTACTATTTCTCCTTAGGTAGCAGCACCTTACTGACAGAAAAGACAAAAAAAAGTGTTGTCTCAGTAGATGATAGGCCTAAGGGAGCATTCAATTGCAACACATATGTGTTTGTTTTGATGCTAAACAATTAGCAACTTCGAGATCTATTTCGAGATCGGAAAACGAAAAACTTTGTCTTTGATTTCCGATCAGTGTTGCTAACCTGAATTAGCCTAAAACCCCCTCAGAACATCAGAATTTCCCTTTTCCAGTCCAAATATTCCATAATGCAAATAATTGTTTTTATTAATAATGTAAATACTCTCCTCAAGCGCGCACAATAATTATGCCCTAAAAACGGTCTAGGCCGTCTTTTAACAGTAAATAAAACCGGCATTACAGCACGTACATAGGAAGATGACACATGGAACGCAAGGGGTTAACGAAGTAAACGGACGAAGCCCGATTCTAACTCGATAATGTAGAAATTTCACCCAACAATGCCAATAAATAATATATTTTGTATTAAAATAAACTGTCGAAAGATTTATTTACTATGGTAACCACTGGCGGCTACAGAGTAATAGTCGATCAGAAGGCAACTGTCACCTTTCAAAACACATATTGAAAAAATAGTACATGACACGAGCTGTTACACTCAAATATGTTTTATTATAACAAACACCAAAGGAGTTAACAATATAAAAGCATTAATATGTTGAATAAGTTGAATCTTTATTGTTTGGAGTGTTTTGCCCAATGAACACCATATATCACTGACATTATAATAGACTGTATGTGTAATGTATTAGCTTATTTTAAAACGTATAAAACGATAATCATGCCTGGTGTTCTGTATGGTTGCGAAATATGGTCTCTTACTCAGAACGAAGAACATAGATTGAAAGTATTTGAAAACAAGATCGTGAGACGAATATTCGGACCCAAGCGAAACGGGAATAGGGAATGACGGAATCTTCATAACGAGGAACTACATAATTTATACGGTTTATCCAACATTGTTAAGGTTATCAAATCTAGGAGGCTCAGGTGGGCAGGTCATGTAGCCAGGATGGAAGAATGAACTAACGCTTTCAAAATCTTAACTGGAAGACCAGCCGGAAAACGACCATTAGGAAGACGTAGGCGCAGATGGGAGGACAATATTAAGATGGATCTCGCAGAAATAGGAATACAAGGTAGAAATTAGATCCAATTGGCTAAGGATAAAAATCAGTGGAGGGCTTTTGTGAACGCGGCATTGAATCTCCGGGTTCCATAGGGCATAGAGTTACTTAGTTTATGTATTTGCGTATTACATACAACATGCAAGAAGAAAGAAAACACATATCATACATGAATTAAAAACTCCAACCGGAAGTAGGCTCAAATCTTGCAAACGGTACGAGCTATTGAAAATGTAATCGAAAAAAAAAATCTCCCCTTTACGGTATCTCTTTGTGATTTTTACCAAGACTTCCTTCACTTGTGTCTGCAAAGGGACATGTATAGATGTGAGGAATAACAAGGAGATTCATACTCATATATGTATGACGCGCTGTATAAAGAGAGCAGGTTTAGCTAGTTATATTTAAAAAGACAAATCACCTCTAAAATCATACTAACTGCTACGAACTTCTTCAGGAGAAAATACTTATTGTTGCGATTTTAATGATACATTTATTTTTAAAATATGAGCAAAATATCCTAGGTCAGTGGTTCTCAAACTTGTTGTTACCGCGACCCACATTACATATCAAAACTATTTTGTGGCCCACCTATTTTTATTCAAATACACATCGTGGTGAATTCCAAACCAATTAAATTTTGTAAGTCATATTTCTAATTTTTCCATAGAAAGGTAACTCAGAGCTAACAATATTCAAGACGCAATGCCCTACCCCGTGACAAATTTTGACTCACCCATTCTTTTCCCATCCTAATCCAACATCTCTACTGAGTGTATAATCACGAAAGAAAGTATTCTTCCGTTGACAAAATTTCTTTTCTTAATAACTCAACAAAACATAATCTATTAGAGTACCACTTTTGACAAGTTATTAAGTTATAACTAATCTAAGGATAGCACCACAAATATCCAAATTAATTCATTTGTTCCCGAGTTATTGACAAAAGAAAATTTGTCAACTGTCAAATACCTTCTTTCCCATGTATACGACAAGGCAGGGCTCTCAGCAATCACTTACACTTCACCTCATTAACAAGCGCTTCGAATTTTCATTTCCTGAATGGTACTTACTTTATAACATATGTTTCTGCATCAAAATAAAATTTTCATACTTAATTTCTCGCGACCCACAAAAGCATGGCCCGCGACCAACACTTTGAGAAACACTGTCCTAGTTTATTTTTGAGAAAAATCATTCGGGGAAAGTTCACTGACAAGAGTAAAGTACGCGACTTTTCTGGTGATATTCTTTTTATTTATTTTTTATTTTTAAAGAAAAGTCTTATACTACAGGTTTTTAAAAGAAATATTGATTTATATTTTAAAAATAAAATATACATTAGAGTTTTTTTTTTCTAGAAATTTGTATTTCTTTTCTTTTCAACCTTCACTGTAAACTGTCCTTATTTTTGAGAAATAGGAAGAAAATCTCATTAAAATAAAGCATGGAGAATCTAACGAAAACCACAAAATTGTGTCCGGATGCGTTGAAGGGTATGGCCTCTAGACGACTGTAATGCACATACATCGGGACAAATATACGAAACGCCATCTAAAATAATTTTCTCGATATATATACATATCTGCAATGAAATGTGTAAATTAGTTGAAATCCCGAATTCAATTGTTTTCGCTATCATCATTCTTCGCTCCGAACGTCGAGAGCAAAAGCAGATTGTACGGTACAACAGAGACAGCGATATGCAATAAAACTAATGTCGTAGAATGTGATTTACCCAATTTATGTGAGAAATTTCGTACAAGCCTCAGCTCGTTACGCCAGCTGATGCAGCCTTTTCGTGCGATGATAGACTTTTACCAGAGATGCTGCTCGAAAGCTGTTTGCATACTGAATGGATTTCTCTGTTTCACGCATTAGGTTTCCATAGCTTCAAGTGAAGGGTCGTTTAGAAACATCGTGTATATGTCTATCACATGTCACCATATGTGACTTTCATACATGAAGTAATTATCGCGTATGAATCACTAGTCATCATATCCCGCTGCAACATTCCTTTTGGTTTACACATCCGGTGCACTATGCAGCTACGTTTCTTTGCGTGACATGGAATACTCTTTTCGTACAAATGAAATAGGAAAGATAATGACATATTTTATTCTAATTACAGTTAAATGATGTAACTGTTGTGATTACAGTTAAATATTGTAACAACTGTAAGACAACTCGTTTATTTCGCTCACGTTTAAGAGTCTCTCTTGAGACAAGAACAGATAATTTATGAACATGACGAGAAGTTATTTTATAGGTGCTACAGAGTTTTTACATTTCTGTCATAAGTAGTATGCGGGCCACAGTTAAGACGTAAACAACAATAGATATAACCTGCTAATTAAAAGTGATTTTTATGTACATAGTGCACAAACACACAAGAAAATACGCAAAACAAAAAAAATATAAATTCTTTGGCAACTAACGACTTAACTTTTGAAAAGAAGTAAACACCCGTTGCTGCTCGATATTCATTTAAAACCTGGATAAAAATACAGGAAGACAAATGCCTTTATTCCTTTGGTCGGATATTTGTATGCTGTTATGTAAGCCCGCCAGACAAGTATACAATTTGGGTTGCATAATACAATGCATTCTTACAACAAACCTGAGAAGAAACAAGCACAACTCTTAGCTCGCCAGCTTCTTCTCCGGAGCCAGAAAATCAAGAAAAACGGCTTCGTACACAGTTAGATCTGGCAAAGATATATATGTGTGCCAAATTTGAACGCTTTAAGTGGATCATTTCTATGTGAAATTCTGTCCACAGACACACGGAAACATATTATTTTATGTAGATAGATAAATATGGATTGTGTTTTCAACATGCTACCTTTATTGCACGTGATGTTTACAACAACCTTCATTCGTGCAGTATTATGGAACTAAACTACATATTTAACGGAGCTATAAAAAGTGTCCTCACACTATATTTTTAATATTTAAAAAAATGTTCAGCTGCAATGACAACTTCTGTCATGTTAAGTTACATATGCATTGTGGGGACACGTCACATTGATTCTGAAAAAAAGAAAATTGTCAGATTTATATTTCTCGTGATGACGTGAATGGCCGGTAATTTAGAGATACATAACATTCACTCCTCTCTCTCTCTCTCTCTCTCTCTCTCTCTCTCTCTCCTATTTCTGTATTCTACACACGAAGATCTCGGACCATTGACTAGCCAAACAAAATAACGTGTGTGCTTTAACTGTTGCGGGGAAGAGGTAATATTAATATGGAAGGTTTCCATCTATGTGATGTTCGGCTTTTTTTAATTACTGAGATCATTGCTTATGGAGGACGATCAACGAACAAGTTTTGATTAGCTTTGTGTTCATGTATTTTCCGCCTCGTGACTACATCCCAACCGGATGTAATTGTAATTTATGTCATTCGAAGCCGATCGCTGCAAAAATAATAACAAGAAGAACGATTTTTCATATGTGCAGATATATATATACATACATATGTTTCATCGTTTTTAACGTATGAATAACATCAGGATTACTTCTGGGTTCAGCGATACCTTCTTTTTTTATTTATTTTTTTAAAGGTCAGAATACAACTTGACTGTGTATGTTGGGAACATAGGATTGTCAAATGTCAATGTATATGATTGAAGTTGTTCAGTGAAGTCCTAACGGCATGAAAGAGATGTAACGTGATGGAGGTTCCAAGTTCGATTCTTCATGACATTTGACAACTAAAAATGAAATACAGTAAAATATTTAGTGTTACGTCCCACGGTTATGCCCTTTAGGCTAAAGAAGATAGATGATTATGGAAAGTGAATTATTATGAAAGATTTGGTGGAATGATAATTTGGGAGGAAACTAGAGAACCCGAAAAAACACGGACACGATGTTGTCCATTACAAACTTGCAGGGTTTGGGATCGAGAACCAGGAACTAGCACCATATGTGAGCGTCCTGCCATTTTTTTTTTCAAATGACTTGCCGAACGTTTTACCGAACGTTACTCTAGTTACCATTATGTTTTACTTTTTCGTTCAATAACGTTTAAGAACAGGGACACAAAAACTCAAACATCGAGGACAGTTAAAATTCCAAAGGCTCTCCCACCGGGAATCGAACCCGATACAACACACACCAAAGGCGCACGCACTAGCCACCAGACCAACGGGGAGGGCAAACGATTGAGCCATTTTATTTCTTAAGATGAACCGATCATTCCTCAGTTTGCTGAGCACCCGAGTTTCCTCGTACATCGTTTTAACCCTTACCAAAGAGGACAAGGACACGAAAACAAATATATATATATATATATATATATATATATATATATATATATATATCCAGTACAGTTAAAACTCCGACTATGCTCTTTAGAGGGACTTGAACCCCGAACGGATTGCACCTCATGATCCGAAACCGAATACCCAAGACCACTCGGCTATTTGCCATCTGGTGATAGTGCCTCCATCAAGCCCTTCAGATGAAGATGTGGTTAAAAAATTAACAAGCTATATTTTGTCCCAGAAATAACCCAGCTGTGGTTGAAAATTGAAAATACTCTTATAAAAAAGTACAAAAATCAACTACAATTAAAATGTAATTAAAAAAAACTTCTAAAAATAATATGTAGAAAATATTTCTTAGATTAGAAGCAAGGACTACAATAGATAATAAGGGTCTAATACGTACACTCATGTCCAAAATGATTATCACATATCTGTAACTGCTTCTTGCAAGAATATAATTTGATAATGATATTGCAGGGTACTTTTAATACTGATACTATGCGTATAATTGGGAAATGTATATTTGTGGTAAATTTTACAGGAAAAGAATTATAAATACGAATAATAGAATGAGTAAAACAAAATGTTGCTAAATGGATAAGAAAGTTTTATTTGCGTTTTCTTGTTCTTATTTACTGCTCTTTTGACACGAAATTTGCCACATACGTGTCTTTGCCGATTATACACATACTAACATTATAAGAAATACTGGACAAATTCGTTATCAAATTATATTCCTACTACAACTTATTTATAGACATGCGACAACAATTTTGGACATCAGTGTACGTTAATATGGAGAAAATTACTATCTGATATCACCTCATAGTGTGAGCTAGTACTCGTTGCGATAATCAGTAAGCATTAAATACAATGTTTTTTTAACGTAATTTTCATTGTTTTATGTTATATTTCTTCTATTTTGTATTTTACTTGTTCGTAATATTATAAAGAAAGTAATTAACATTTGGTTCCATTTTTCTTATTTTGTTATTACGTATGCCCTTATTTTTACTTTCTAGATCTTTTGATTCTCACCCCTAAAATAATTCCATATTATACTAAAGAGAACCCATGAGAGAAGTTATCTCAAATAATATTAAATGGTGCTCCAACTAACCTGAATCTTTCAAAGCATTTACAATATGCAGTCTGACGCAAAGGTAACTTGCAAGTTTAGAATTACTAGTATAGTCATGACGACCATCTTGAAATCCAGCATCTTGTGAAGTTCGACTCAGGTCCAAAATGTTTAATACAAAGGAGTCATGTTGCATGTTTTAGAATGCTTTTCACCATAACCACACGTTTGACGTTATTTTCAACTTACTTGTCGTCATTCAATGGTTATTACGTTTATAATATATGCTTATTAACGTGTAACTATCTTTCCAAACTTACAAGGTACGTTTGCCTCATATTATAAATTGTAAATGCATTCAACACTTCAGGTATCATTTAATATTATTAAATTGATTTAACTTATCGTGTGGGTTATTTTGTCCTGATATGGAACCATTTTAGAAGGTAAGACTAAAAAAATAAAAGCAGAAAAATAAGTACGAAACTATATATATATAGGGTGTAAAGAAAAGGTCGTTACAAACTTCGGGAGGTGATTTCTGAAGTCAAAACAAGAGAAAAAGTCTTCTCACAGTTTCTCGATTTCAGCTTCGGTTTCGAGATACAGCGTTACTAAATAGGAATCCAAAATTGACTTCTGGCAAATTGAAACTGAATATAAAAATGAGAACATGTGGACAAAATTCGAGATGTGACTTCTGAGATAAAAAAAACAAGAGAAAAAAGTCTTCATACAGTTCCTCGAATTCAGCTTCGTTTGCGAGATCAGTGTGTCCAATTTGGACTACAAGAAGTTCACAATGGCAATACACAGAATACTTCTCCATAAATCAAGGTGAAACATTTAAGAACAGTTCCTTGTCAGAAGGTAATGTGTAGCAATACGTTGGAGTCAAAACGAAGGTGAATTTGAGAAACTGCAAAATGATTTTTCTCTTGTTTTGATCTCAGGAATCACCTTCCTAAGTCTGTAACGACATTTTATTTACACTATATATATATATCTGAATAGCTCATTGTCAATTACGGGTATGATCAGTGTTGCCTACATTATGCGACTTGGAGAAGTTTCGTCTCGAAAAGTTCTCATCAAGTTGTTTTTTTTTTCGTCTCGAAAGTGTGTCGTATTCTATTAGAAGACCCATTTCTCTGCTCGTACAATATCAAGAAAATTCTTTCGAGTCTCGTCTCGTGGGCAAAATACTACACATGATTAAGTGAAGTCAAAACTTACTAACGCAAAAGTTCCGCTACTATGTGTATTGCTGCCCAGGAAGCGAGAACTACCTGATTCAGTCTTGATTCTCGTCTCAAAATGAGATGAAATTTGAGACGAGTACTATATTCTTTAAATCTGAGTTGAGACGAGAAGCATGGTAATTTTCATCCTATTATCGAGACAACTCCATAAATCTATCCTCTCGTGTGGAGCACTGTTTAAATTCAAGTGTTACGTTTCAAACACTATCTTAATGTTGCATGATTAATGATGTAAAAACTACTAAATTGTAAACTGATGTAAATGCAATGTAAGACCATTTGTCAACGTTTAAACACACACAAGTTATAGCTTAAGGAACCTGTGTGACATGTATCTTATGTTTTCACTAATGCTAATTATGTAACAGTTTATCCCTATGCATGATTTGAATTCCTTATTAGTAAGTGTAATATTCTGAAGTGGTTACTGTCAACAGTCAAGTACCTAAGTTTACAAAAGGAGTCGAGACGAACAAAGCTTCTTAAGAATCAAGACGAGACCTTATTTCTTGTACCGTCTCAAGTGAGATCCCACGTTATGTCGTTAGTCCTCTGGATACGCAACTTCAAGAAACGATCTCGAATTCACATCATCTGACATCAAATCAAAGACTCGTTACATTTCCTTGACGTAAGTACAGCTTGAACCTACAGGATGCAACGTATAGAGTCATCTTATATAAACAAGAAGTAAAATGGTTTGTCCTCAGTGTTAGTCTAGTGGCTAGCCCATGCTACTAATACACGAGTTTCCGGGCACGATTACCGGTGTGAGAGCATCAAATCAACTACAGAGTTTCTACCTAGCCTCGATCTGTCAGAGGACGTACATAAATTAAATCAGTAAATAAATCAATCAATATAGTAAAGCAGATTCATTCCGTCAGAATAAACTAGCAAGAAAAACATACAAGTAAGTCAGCTTTCTGAAAAAATGAAATCTTTGAGTTTTACGTCCCACGGTTATGCCGGTTAGGCTAAAGGAGACGGTGATGATGAATAATGAATGAAATGGTGGAATGAAGAAAGTGGGAGGAAACGGGAGAACCCCGAGAAAACCCACGCACACGGTGTTTGTCCAAGTCAGCTTTCTGGTCAGCTATAACATAAGAATGGTACTCGCAATATCAAAATATATTATACTCATGTCATAGTTACCTTATTAATTTCCTCTGTACAATATTTGAGTTAATCATCAAGGTTCTTCTTCTTTTAGGAGTGGAATATCATGTGAAACGCAATAACACAAGTACCAAAGCGTGTAATTAAACATGACCCTTTTACTTACAAAAAAAAAGTACTAATCAACAATAAAATATAAACATGTATGAGGCTGTTTTATACTCGAAGCAATATTAATGGAATGTAGAAATTTGATAAGCGCTTATAAATATTATTAAGAATACGATTCTTGCATTCCATTGGTGCAATATCTATTGATTAGAAAGTAAGTTAATCATTAACCCATCCTCATCACAATATTAAGTGGAAGATTAAAATAAAATAATTCCACATGGTTATTTCTATCCTCACTGTACAATTCTAATAAAATATATATTTAAAGCCTATACAGAATTAACTGAATATTTTAGAAATGTTTTAGGACCAGAAATGTATGTGATGTGTTCATATTTGTTTATTCTGTGCATGCTGTACATTCTACTATTTAATTATGAAAGCAAGTTTTCACTCACATCTCTACGTATATATATTTTTCCCCTAAAATGCATTAAACACGGCATTACACGAATTGCTCATCTACGGTGTTATCATCTTAATCTCTAATATTTCCTGAAGCCCGCGAAGTTAACTTACATGTTAGGAAAAAAAGCATGAGAGATTACGGAGGCTACAAAATAGAAACTTGGCAACATTGACAACGCTTTCCTGACCGTCTCTCTGTCTCGTAGAATCCAGCATGCGGGGGCGGGAGTGGGAGAAACATAGCGTAGTAAGCGGGGAACGGGGCGGGAAGGGGAATCAACGTGATATTGCTGGAACAAACGCGCATTTCACTTGCTTTTACTTAGCCTGACTCGTCACGGCATGGTTGGCGCGCGACCCATCGATCCAGTCGGCGCCGTCCGCAAAAAAGCTGAATCGCGCGGGAAAACACAACGGCTGTGTTGCCATATTTCTCTTGTTCTCCCTTTCCCCTCTTTGACAAGTTTGGTTTCCGCTATACATCTCCGTTCATTGGTAAAATCGTATAGTAGGGATCCAGAATCTGCATTTCATTCACTAATCACAAAAATGTTGTCCATAAAACATTGAACGTACAATATATATATATATATATCCTGCAAAAACACAGACACTTTAGTAAAAATAAAACATACCATAACTAAACCACAGAGCTTCGTAACACTATTACCTATAATTGTCGAAAAGTTTAGAAAAAGTGGAAATTAAACACACAATTTGTGTTTAGTTATTACTACTTAAATGAAACAGAAATATACAAAATAAATAAAAAAATAAGTGTATATGAAATTAAGGTATGTATGTAATGTAAGGTATGTATTATAAACAATACGATGTGGGTTTAAGTTATAAACAATACGAAATAAAAGTGGAGATATTACTGTAAATGAAAGGATGTATACATCAATGGGAAGAAAATGATTATGAACATAAAATAGGCAAGATAACAATTACAATGAATTACATCCACAAAATTTAAACTTTCTGCAATTTGACCAAAGGAGGCTTACGGGCGGGTAAGCTGCACTTAGTAGTGTGTTGTGGGGTCAGCACATCATCTTCCGTCGCCAATATTTCCAGCTTTCTACGCTGGAGTTAATAGAAGTATATTTCCGACTATCTGACGATGCTTACCCAATGCAGAAATACTGTGTTCTCATTAAATCCAACCCAAAATACGATAAACTGTAACAAAGCGAACTTTGCTTTTCATAATGAGGTATCAAAACATCAACAGAGTTACCCGAATGACTAGTTTTGAAATATGAGATCAAAGTTACTATTACCAAGTACAACTTCATTTAAACAAATTCTATTATTTAGAAGCCTTACCATAATATAGTTACAGTAACTAAAATGCACAAAGTACTTTTATAATCAATAAAACCACAATTTCCTGATTGCAATTACAATCCTCTAATGGAGATATAGATAACAAGGGAATGAATTAATTAAATTGAGTAGGTCGTAGGTGAGACTTTCCGAATACTAAGGTATCTGAGAGAATCTTGAATATATATTTTAATTCATTTTCTATTAATTTCATTGGCGTTTTAATACAACTTTTTAAACTTTTTAAAAATGTTCCTACAACTGACGGTATGAAAAATTACAAAATAAAGTAAAAGAATTACCACAGTCATTCCTCGAATGTTTGAGAGTATAAGCAATACTAAAAGTGTGTGCTAATAAAGCATAAGCTAAAATACAAATAAATAAAAAAAATGAAATAAAGTTTCTAATTTCATGCTCCACGTTTACTTTATTTAGACTAAAAAATAATTATTAATAAAATAATTAGTGAAATGATAAGGTGGAATGATACAGGAGAATCTCTACAAAAAAAACAAAAAAAAAACAGATATAATGTTGTCCACCACAAATTAACATGGTCTGGGATCGAACCAGGGAGACTTAGCACCAAAATGCGAGGTTGTATTGGAAAGTTCGTGGCCTGACTAGGAAAGAAGCAACTATTTTGTTTGTATGTATTAGCTGCGTAGCTATATCCGTTGGTAGTCACTGTGTAAAATTTCATTTCTTTACTGTTTCAGGTGAGGAGTTTATAAGGCGCAAAGTCGGCAAAAGTGATGGAAATTTGAGACATGGAGACAATCAAGAATCAAGCTCTCATTAAGTTCCTGCATAAAGAAGGTTTAACACCACAGGAAATTCATATGGAGAAACACTAGGAGACTCCGCGCCTTAGTGTTCCATGGTGAAAAAACGGGTAGTTGAACTTAAGCGTGGCAGAAGCGGCATTAAAGATGACCCCAGCAGTGGCAGGCCTTCAATGACGACCACTACAGAAAATGTCAATAAAATTTCTGATCTGATTTTGAATGACCACAGAATCAAACTCCGAGAGATAACTGAGACTGTGGGTATTTCCTATGAGCTAGAACAAAGCGTTATCGTAAACGAATTAGGACTTTCTAAGGTGTCCACGAGATGGGTACCCAAGTTGCTTTCAGTTGAACACAAACGCAATCAACTCCCCGTTCCAAATGATGGTTTGGAACTGTTTGAAAGTCATCTGGAGGAGTTTATTTGCAGATTTGTGACTATGAACGAGACATGGATACAGCATCATACACAGGAATCAGAACAACAATCGAAGCAATGAAAACAATCTGAATCTCCTGTCCCAAAGAAAGCCAACCAAGCTTTGTCAGAAACAAGGTTATAGCATCAATGTTTTTGGGATGCTAGTGGTATTATTCTGATTGATTTCTTGGAAAAAGGAAAGATTGTTAATTCTGAATACTACTGCACCATTATGCGATGTTTGTACGAGGAAATCAGAATTAAAAGACCAGGGATGCTGCGAGGAAAGGTGTTGTTTCACCAGGACAATGCGCGTGTTCACACGCACCTTGCAACCATAGCAGAAATTTATTCTTGTGGGTTTGAACTGTTGTCGCACCCATCCTATTCGCCTCATCTGGCCTCATCAGACTTTATTTAACTTGTTAAGAAACCTGAAAAAGTTTTTTTTTTTTTAAGGTGAGCTGTTTTCTTCGAATCAGAGGTGAAAAGTGCTGTACCGGGATAATTTGCAGAGCTTGAGGCATCATTTTCTTTTAAATGGTCCAGAATAGTTACCGGAGAGGTTGCGAAAATATATCTAGGTCGAGATGCATGACGTTGAAAAATAAAATATAACTTATTCAAATCTTTTCTGATTTTGTAGGATCAGATCATAAAATTTCTAATCCACACTCGTAGAAGGAAAGTAGAAGTTGTCCGAGACAAAGACAACGTGATTCACACATTTTACCACGAGATTGAACCTGCAAATCTGTACATCACACATGAGTTATTGACAAATGAGACACTGGTTATTTGTGTACTAGTAAAACTTACGCACAGTTTAAAAAATCTTCCTTGATTTATCTTTCTTTTTTTATTTTATTTTACCACACCAGGAATTAAAGGAAGTAGAGTTGAACATTGATGTAGACAAGTTCGGAAGTAACACTATTTATCTCAGAGACCTCAAAAGCTAGCGATTATTTTATATCCCACCCCCTTTGCACTCTACCCTCATTTCCATGAAGATAAGAGAACAACTTGGACTTACAATGCATCGAAAGTGACTTATACACCTGAGTTACCCCGAAAACTTGGGCACTATTATCAGTCGGTTTTGATTATTTTGCATAGCACCCCCTTCGCACCTCTCTTCCCTTTCTGAAAAGTCACTTCGTGTTCAAAATGTTAGATATTTTTGTATTTCACGAATTCAACGGCACCGTTTCTCAGTGCTAGAGCACCTGCCTCTGATGCATAGGGTCCTTGGTTCCGTCCTCGGCCAAGTAAGTTTGTGGTGGACAATGTCGCGTCCGTAGATTATCTTGGGGTATTCTTGCTTCCTCCCACTTTCTCATTCCACCAATTTTTTCATCATCATTCACTTGCCTTAATCATCCTCTCACTTAGCCCAAAGAACATAATATTAGGATGAGAAACTGAAATATTTCATTTCTGGGCATTATAGATTATTAAGTTTTTTTATATAAATAACCTAAATAAGAATTAGTTTTTTTATATACAAAGTATATATAAAAGAAAATTTGCCCCATTCCTAACCTCAAACTTCATGGCACATAATTCGAAAACCAAAGGCTTGTATAGAGAATTATGTTATATGCACTCAAAACCACTCAAGTTCTACCGTCATACCAAGTTTGTTCAAGACCAAACATTTTGTAGATCACATACCTTATATACTGCCCAAGTGATTTTTCTTAAATAAGCAAACAAAAGACGTAAAGATATCTAAAAGAGGTGTGAGGAACGTAACGAAAATCCTTAAAACTATCATACAGAATAGCAGAGAAAGACGTCTGCTACATCTATTCAATTATGTGTCCCTTTCCAATTATTTTACAGTATTTTCCCTTTAACAAGAGGTTTGTACAGCACTCACTGCACCTAGTTTTTTTTTAATCTTCAGGTCATTTTAAAAAATAGTTACAGAGTTATTTTTCAAAAGACTTAAAACGTGGTTTGAATTTAAAATTTAAGATTACTAGTGACTGTAATTACGCATTTCTAGTAGGATTGTTTACGCAAATTAAAAGCTTCAATTTACTGAAAGATCACCGTGAATATTTTGTTGTAGTTCTTTTTATTGCTCATAAGAATAAAAGGTGTTCACTGTTTCCTATTTGAAATGAAATCTTTGAGTTTAACGTCCCACAATTATGCCCTTTAGGCTAAAGCAGATGCATGATTAAGGCAACTGAATGATAATGGAAAAATTGGTGAAATGAGAATGCGGGTGGAAACGGGAATACCCCGAGGAATCCCACGCAGGCGATGTTGTCTACCACAAACTTACTTGGCCGGGAATCGAATCAGAGACCCCACACAACAGAGGTAAACGCTCTACCACTGAGCCACGTGCCCGCGGGATTTGTGGACTACGTTATAATTATTTCGTCTTTATTCTCCTCCCCTATTTATTATTATTATTATTATTATTATTATTATTATTATTATTATTATTATTATTACTTTGACCCCATAGGCGCTTATATATATTATGCCAAAGTCTCGTCCTGGTGAGATTTCGGGCAGGAAATGTTGAAGCAACAAAATTTGGTCCGCGATGTTTTGTGCAGCGAGGTTTTGAATTTTTTTTTTTTTTCTGGCGAGATTTAGGAGATAGGTTTTTGTCATCCAATATTTTATCCACGTGAAACTTTTGGCTGTGAGGTTTAGGGCAACAAGGTTTTCACTACGCGAGATTTTGGGTCGCAGGATTTTGGAAGGTGATGTTTCAGCTGTAAGAGTGTGTCCGTACAAATGACACACAGATATATAAATTCATTGAGTGTAATTATTATTACATTGTAGGCTGACTACTTGTACTACATTTTATGAAGAACCAAAGCAGATCAAGTTATACAGCTTTTACTGTGTTAGTAGAGTATTTTGAAAAACTAATATATTGTTAAGTGTTATCCTGAATTTTTCTCATTTTCTTCACTCTAGTCTGCATCTGTGTTATATTTTGTTATATTGTTATAGCACATTAATTCAGTCAAACTTTAATTTATTAAAATCATGAATAAACTAATACGTTAGTCTCAAATTAATTAATACTCATATAGAGAGGCACAGAGCCGACTGACACATTTCAAAGTTGTTACGCAGGCGAGATACCTTGGAGTGAGTTGTGGCTGGAAAGTGGAAAGGGTACAATTTCATAAGAACACTGCAACAGTTACAATGCACCTTTAGCGCGATGTCAAGTAACAATGAAATATCTGAACAAACGCTGCACCTTAATGACCAACTTTGTTTCGTAATAAATACGAACACAGAAAAAGCATAGTTCAACGCTCCAACGATGTCCATGGAACAAAATGAAGTATTTCAGTTTACGTCCCTAAAGATATCCATGGTAACTGCTATGGGATTATTATAAAATGGAATCCTATTCTCTTCCAATCTCCCACTCATAACTCACTCCAAGCTATCGCGCCTGTGTAATATTAACTTTGAGATGTGTCAGTTTGCTCCCGGACACCCTGTATGAGCTGAGAAAATACGATGTTTTGTCCTCCAATACTCCATTGTGACTGACAATATAGCGTGGTGTTCTTTCCTCTTTCGGCTCCACCCCACCAACAAATATAAGTTATTACGCCTGCGCAATATTCGAGTTTGAAATGGGTCAGTCGGCTCAGTGCCACCCTGTATATGGTTAAAAGTTGGACTGTGAGAAAGAATACCTAATAACTCAGATAATTGCACGATTAAACTCATGTATGGAAAAAATTATAGTTTATTATCACACATAGTAATCGGCAAAAAATATTCATTGTTGATTTAACAACCCAGACTTAAATCAAAATTCAAAGATCTCCTGATACAGGAATTATTCTTTTTTTCGTTATATCCACCGGGCTCTTCCTATATCAACATACAATATTGAATAAACATATATATATATATATATATATATATATATATATATATATATATATATATATATATATATATATATATATAAAGCTTTTGCACACTATTGTTAAATATAAGGCAACTGCTTTCGGTAATAAATCTCTAACTAGCTTATATGTAAAACAAATTGTCATGAACACATGAGCTAGCATATTTATTTGTTCAGTGCACATGACATATGTCTAGCTTTAAAATCAACTGACTGTTGACCCACGGGCAAGAAAACGAAAAGCAAATATCAGAGTTCAAACAGCTGAACGAGGACAGCAATAAATATTTTCTAAGCAGAATGAATTGAAAGCAAAGAGTTCAAAACAAACATTGTTGAGAAGAAAATTGAAATACGCTGTTTATGATGTAAATTACAGTTGGTTTTATTCATTGTTTATTACCTACTATATATGTAAGTGTAACTCGAATACTTTTATTGTTTGAGGGAGAAAAAAATATTTTCTAGCCCCTTTAAATAGGCAGAAAATACTCTTAATGTACGTTCGGCTGCCTACGTTTAAGGATAGATGGTTGAAGTTTTTAATGTAAGTTTAGCTGTCTACGTTTAAGGACGAACTAACAATGATATGAGAAATCAGTGCAATGTAAGAAACTTAAAGTTCAAAATGTTGTTACGAACTCACCTTAAATTGCGAATTGTGTGACTGTATATACAAATTAAACGCAACGCACGTTTAAATTTGACTTGATTTACAGCTCATTAATAGAATTACAAATTGTAAATTCTTCATTTATAGATTATGGTGTACAGTAATTAGTAAAGAAGCAAGTGTATATTTAGTTTTACTATTATGACTAGCCCTAGGCTAGCTGGGAGCTCCATCCCCCGACCCCCACATTTGCTCGGCTTACAGCCTCGCATCAGCCTTTGCATCAATAGTGAATTTCGTGCATTTGCTCTTCATATTTCCTGAATTTGTTCAGCTGGTGGCCTAACCCCCCCCCCATTCTTGCCTTTGCTCGGCCTACGGCCTTGCACCCCTTAAACGCGCAATTCTACCTTATTTCAAATTTATTTTCCTATTTCAATAATCTAAGAGATAAGATTTTGTATCCCAGGAAAATGCCTATTCAAAAAAAAAAAAATCATGGGAATTTCATCCCCGTTTAGACCCCTCACAAATTAAAAATATCCACTTTTGACAATGTTTCTATTGGTTAGTCCCGGAAGGCTACTATCGTGCCAAATTTCATCATTTCAATCCTTTCGAAATGCCTAAACATTTTGGGGTGTAGAAGACGTCTCATATAAATAACATGGGAAAGATTTTTCAGTTCCCAATAAAAGCACTCTAAAATTATTTTTTTTTATTTTTACTGATTTAGTTAGGTAACGTTAACAATAACGTATAAGCATACCGAATTTCAAGCTTTTATTCTAATTCCAAGTACCAAATACATGAGATTATAAGTCTGAAAAGGTCCCAAATAACATGGGAAATTTCTTCAGAAATCCTTTAGACCCCCTAAAAATTAAAAATATTTACTTTATCGAACTCAGGACCGCTCACAACTCGGCACGAGCGTTAGCGATTATGTTACGCAGGGCCACTGCTTGGACTTTCCAGGCCTCAGATTGGTTAAGGGTGTGAAGGAATAAGTTGATATAATCATATTATTCCTTCCTTAACATGATTAAGGTAATTGAAAGAAGGAAAAATAATGTCAGATCACATACTTTTAGCAATTAAATTAATGAATAGTCAAGTACAAACTAATAACACATGGTATAAATTCAGATCTCTAGTAATGTCCTGCATGTAAACTCTGCAACCAGGAGAATTTTAGTTGGGTAATGTGTGATCATATCAAGAACCATATGTAACAAAAATACAGGCACTAACTACAGGAATACAACAGCTTGTCTACATAATTCATTAAATTCCTACAATACAGTACTAATTAGCAGAAGTGTTGATTTTTTGCATGGGACAAACGGCATGCAACCTGAAACACATCAGAGAGGTTTGGGTTGTATAACTAGTAAGGCTTCCGAGATGCTCTATAAATTTTGAGTCTTTATTTTGATACGCATTTTAAAATTTCTAAACAGCCTATTGTCTCCTTTCTACAGTTACCTAGAAGGACACAAAGCCAAAAATATGGATTATTATAAAGGACAAACAAAAGATGTGACAAACAAACATTATGCATAAGATGTCTTTGGTTAATTCTGAAACAGACCATTCCAATCAAGATTTAAACAATTTGCCTCAGTATTTGCTGCTGGTTGTAATAGAAAATCATATAGAAATTAGCTAGACGAGACGAAATAAACTAAGGCATCGAAACCTAAAGAGTATTGTACAAGTAGAAAACAAACACAACTCAAAATTAATGAATTTGCATACTAATTGCTAACGAAGATAAACTAAGATTCGAACGGGATACTGGCAATTAGAGAAAGAAAACATTGTTTGCTTTTATCAGAACAGTGAAATATGAAACAAATGAGGCTTAAACATATGTGAGTGTTCTCCCCAATAGTTTAGCAAGCTCATTCTCTGGTTCAGTGTCCCCCCCTCTCTCTCTCTCGCTTTGTATACATGCGTATATATATATGTGTGTGTGTGTGCTTAATGAGCTTGTGGATCGATGTTTTGATATGCTTCGGAGTGCTGGCTAACCAAAACACACATCCAATCCAATATAGATTGGATTTCGGGAAATGAGCGTTGTCTGTAAAATTGGCGCAGGAATGAGAGGGATAGACGCGGCGGTAAATATTGAAAGAACGAAACTTCTACACAAGCTAGCAAACTGATCACGAATCAAACATTCTGTCGCTAGAAAACCAGCCTTCACAACACTATACACGGACTTAAAAAAAAGTGTGAAACGCTGAGAATGTAGAACTAAAAAAAAGTTTGAACGTTTTGCGTGGGTGGGGGAATTTAGAGAATTGGGTGGGGAAGATGAGTAGTGGGTTATAGGGGTGTGTGCGAGGCAGAAGTGGGGTCGTAGTGGTTTCGTGTGAAACAAGTGTTCCCGACGAACGTCTGTTCTCTGTGGTTGGGAATCAAGTCGTTGCCATGGTTACTTGCACTCCGCTAACTACGACACATTAACAAGAGGTGATGCCGGTCCGAGACCAACGATCACCTTTCCAGCTTTTGTTTTACAGGCAAACTTCCCTCTCAAAACACTTTGCTTTTTGTAATTAAAAACTTTAGATCTACAGAACAAATAATGAAATGGACATTTATTACATTTTCCATTGTGGACGAACAAAAATATTTGATTGTGACATCTTTAGAAGTCAAATACGATTACCTGTTCCTATTTCAACAAGAATAAATGTGTTTATCCAAAGTTCTTTTCATATTTTAACGAAAACAAAACTTTATCTTCAGCGGTCACGTGGATTAGAGTTATTCAACCGGATTACGCGTACCCCAAGGAACACGCAATGACTACTAAGAGTAGTTAATTCCAACTCGCCGGTGTATGACATAGAAGCAGACTTTTTTATATCAGGAGAAACATAATAGGTTGAACAAAAAAGAGTAGGAAACGAAGTAGTTGGAATGGATTAATGAAAATGTCGTCAGTGTTTGATTAGTCACGAATTCATGCGTAGTGTATCTACAATAAAAGTGTCGTCACTCACCAGAGGTAACCTCTAAAAGAGTTTTGGTTATGTCCGTGAAGTTGGAAGGCCATCTATGGCAGACCTCAATTTCGATTTGACACATCGTTAGTGCTTTGTTAGTGCTCGATAGTGGCGAAAATCCTATCGTTAGTGTTCCAAGAGATAACGCCTACCTTTTAAATAGTCCCTGTGAACCTGACAAATTTATGCCAACATACTCACATCTTATAATTGCCCCCAAAATGTGGCTAATGTTAAGACCAACGTTAGTGCCATCAATATTAACATTAGGATTTCTATGTGTATAACTTCAAGCGTAAGAACAAGGGTCAGCCAAATGTATTCAACGGACCCACATGATTCAAATCAGCCAAACGAACATGATCATACCACGCTCTTGGTTAGTGTTTTATACAGTACATTTTTACGTTAGTGCTTAAGAGGCCCCATCACGGCAAAATTAAAATACCGCTAACTTTACAGTAATTATGTGATACATTCAAATAGAGAAAAGATAATCGAAAAGTGGAACAAGAGCTACAAATATTATTTTATATGAGATACTGTTATCACGACTCACTTATCTGCTTTCAATTTCCAGGCTTTTAGAAAATCTGCATTAACTTTCGCGTTTCTAAATGGCTGAAAACGGACAGCTTCTCGGTGACTCGTGATAACGGTACCTCATGCAAAATAATATTGTCTAGGGAGCTCTTGTTCCACATTTCGAGATTTTATCTATTTGAAGATATCACAAAATTACTGTAAAAATTAGGGGTATTTTAATTTCGCAGTGATTAGGCTTCGTAATATTTTACGGATTTATGGTCATTTAAAAAAAAAGAACCTTGGTTTTATCTGAGCGTTACTTTGTTGCACCTATTGTTTATCGGTGTTATTGTTAATCTGGATAAGCTCATACAGTAACATTCTGGTGTCCTTGATAGTCATTGCATAATTACTTACCTATTTACTCTTCAAACTTCGGGTGTTTATATATATTTTTTCGGTGTAAATATATATATATTTAAAAATGTGTTTATTTATTTATACACATTTCTGGACTCTAGGCATCTATGACCATGTTAGCCGGTCACGTATAAGGAATGTCGTCCCTCAGTGAGCACACTATTAGAGGAAGGAAGAAAAGATTGGGAAAGGAATGATGGGATCTGTATGTTAGGCACCATCTCGTCATGTACACTCATGTCCAAAATTATTATCGCATGTCTATAAATATGTTGTTGCAGGAATGTAATTTGATAACGAATTCGCCCGGTATTTCTTATAATGTTAGTATGTGTATAATCGGCAAATACATGTATGTGGCAAATTTCATGTCAAAAGAGCAGTAAATAACAATAAAACGAAAATAAAATCTTTATTGTCCATTTAGCAACATTTGGTTTTACTCACTCTAATTTTCGTATTTGTAATTCTTATCCTATTAAATTTACCACAAATATACATTTTCCGATTATACACATAGTATCAGTATTAAAAGTACCCTGCAAAATCATTATCAAATTATATTCTTACAAGAAGACAGTTATAGATATGCGACAATAATTTTGGGCATGAGTGTACCTAGTGTGAATGAGGAATCCGAGAGAAAACCTTGCTCAGGATGGATGCCCTGAGAAAGCTGCTACATCTTCTCGACCGAGTATCCCCCACCGGAATGGAACTCGGGAGTGCAGCGTTATTTTAAATGTAGCCATAGAGGTGTCTGTATGAAAACCTTCAATGGCCAGTCAAATGTGAGACGTAGTTTTACATCTTGTCAGATCGCAGGAGAGAAGGGGTAGCTAGTTATCAGTAGCTGCCCAAAGATTTTTTTAAATATCAGATTTATCTATGAAATTCGGCATTTTATAATACCTTTTCTTCTTCTTTTTTTCTTTTAAGAAAATTAACTCCTCCGGCTCCGACGCCCTGATTGCAGCCTACATACTTCAGTTTGATTGTATTCAATATGTATAAGCAGCTCGGTTTTAAATGTATTTTTGTTGAATTAAACAAACCAATTTTAAGTTAACAGACTGCTAATTCGGTAAAGTCAATTTTGCGTCAGTGATGAGCCACTGGTGAAAATATAACTTCGCCCTAAAAGATTTACCAGGTTAGCATACTCGATTCGGTGCCTGGGTCCGATTTCAATTTATATTTGTATTGATAATCTTTAAAAAAAAAGAAAAAAAAAGAGAAAAAAAGAAACTCCCGGAGTAAAATTAGGCAGTAAATTCTAATTTCGTCCAATGTTTCCTCTTCTTTACTTTTTCTTTCTCTTCCGTTTACTTTCTTTTGTTTATTATGACGTCAAATATGATACAAACGTTAGCTCTTTTTCACCTATTTAACACGTTTTTTCATAGTTGATTTTAATTTTATTTTTGATGTTTTGTTTCAGAGTTTCTAGTTCTAACGCCTTGCCTAGTCAGTTCTTTATATGCCCTTTTTATTTTATTTTATTTTATTTTATTTTATTTTTAATGGGTTATTCTAATATTAATGCATTTTAGGTTTTAAAATCAGAAGACTCACTGCAGATTATGAAGAACAGGATTAATGTGGGTTACAAAGCACGAACAGGGCTTTTAGTGATGGAAGTTCATGTGATTTGAGTCCTACGTTAGCTCGAGATCCACATTTCATATAATTTTGCTGTTGAAAGGGGCACTAAACTTCAATCCAATCACATTTCATATAACTTTTCTGCTGGATTTCAGGACAATTCCGCCGGTCCTGGTTCCTTCTATAAGACATCTTGGACATAGTTTACGATATAGCGTGGACTGTATAACATAGTTTGTGATATAAGTTGATAAACTTATAGTGAATGAATACTTGTAGTCACATAAGCAACAGTATACATCAGAAATACTTTTATTTTTTCTATTTTTTTTAACCGATAACTAATATTTTCAAATGGTGTCACCGTCACATTTGCCCACGATCAAATGTAAGGGTGCATATGGCGACCAAAACACATGTGGTGCAAGGTGTAGGCAAAGTTGGTTTTATAAAAAGGAGCGAAATGCAAAATAAATTGCTTGGGGCGTATATTAAAATTGATTAATTACATTAGATGACACCGTACGTACTGTACACACGGGAGAGAAAGTATTTGACAGTTGACAAATTTTATTTTGCCAATAACTCAGGAACAAATGAATTAATTTGAATCTTTTTTGTTGTTATTCCTAGGATAGTTATAATTTGATAATTTGCCAAAATCTATACTGTAATAGGTTAATTTATTGTCGAGTTATTAACAAAAGAATTTTGTCAACTGAAGAATACTTTCTTTCGTGAGTGCACAGGTAGGTAGAAACAAAATGGTATGATTTGCCCCCCTATTTATCTAATTTCTTCAGCTATGCATAGAACTTCCGACAATCCAATATAGAAAAATACTTCTTGGCCACCCTGATTTGCTTATAATGATACAATGTCTTTTTTTTTTTTTTTTAACAAATCACATCACTGATGCTAATTATACGCTGTTCTACATTCCATTAAATGCACTATTGGTTCTCAGTATCGCTGAAGCTTGGTCCTTGAAGTAGTGTTTCCTCCATGAGGACTTCATCCTCCATACTTCTTGACGTCATTGCGCGTGATGAGAAAAAGCCTCTGCAACTTGTTTCTTTTAAAAGTGACCATATACTGACGTAATTTTCGGTCCATAAAATGATGTATATTTCCATCCGCAAGTTGGCCCATACAGCTAAATTTTCAACGGTCTTCCTTATTGCTACTTACCGGAAATCCTGGTAGAAACTCCGAAAGATATTCCAGAAAAAAAGTGTTCGTGTGGTGGTGCTGCCTACCACAATGCACAAAGGATCTTTATTTTGAATTCAAGTAACATTTCCATGAGTCCAGCCATAAACCAAATTTCTTCCTGTACACTTCTAAGTATATCATATATATTGTACGTAACCCAAGCCTAGAAACTATTCACATTTCAACTTGAATTCACAAACAAAAATTTTGTATTTGCGTTCTTTTAAAAACATGTTCCATGGTTCTATACTACTTTCTGCCCTAACTCATTATCTATATTACCATTTGCCTACTTCTTACAGTTTTAAAGTCGAGAATTAGACGAAAGATTAAACAGATGAAACACACCTCGACGGATAAAACAAGCAAACAAAATAAGTAAGTTCAAAACCAAATTAAAATTTTGCGGGAAGAATGGCTCAATGGTACAATGGTACAAAAGTTCTCAGCCCTGGTACAATGGCACAAACATTCTTTCCGCTTGATGAAATTAATTTCGCAAATAACTTCATTCAGAATGGAAGGATAATTTGAGTACAGTTTTCAGTAAATTAAAAAGAATGCAATTTTCTGTGCGTTCCAGCCTTGAAACTCGGTGAAACGGCGTACGTTCCATCGTTATTCACAATATAAATTTTACCAAACGGATGGAACTTTTGTCGCTGGCTGTACAAAGGGTCTATGGCTGGTTGATTGGATTGGCCTTTAGATACCCTTTCAGCACTAAGGCTACATGAGACGTGGA
This sequence comes from Thermobia domestica, assembly GCF_964235325.1. NCBI lineage: Eukaryota > Metazoa > Arthropoda > Insecta > Zygentoma > Lepismatidae > Thermobia > Thermobia domestica. Next base: position 116,226,205 of record NC_137470.1, read on the forward strand.
CTAAAAGATTAACATGGATTCAGAACCACATGAGCTCCACCAGGAGACAAATCTGGATCTTTCGCGCCTATTCAAGTACTCTACCGATATAACCACGATGAAGTTAGAATGGTCCCTCGTTCGGTCCCACGCCATGTAAGTGGGTGGTGGACAACACCGTATCTGTAGGTTTTCTCGGGGTTGTCCCACTTCGTTCCACATTCCCATTCCATTAATTATTTCATAATAATTTGCTTTTATTAATGATTAAATTAAAATTTAATTTAATTTTGAAATTAAACAATTAATATTTAATCCTTATATGCCTTAAAAATATCTGTTATTCGTTTCACTCTAATTACTTCCAAATTAAAAGAAAAATGAAAATGAAATGAAATCTTTTAGTTTTACGTCCCACGATTATGCCGGGTAGGCTAAAGGAGACAGTGATGGGGAGAAATGAATCCGAGAAAAACCCACGCACGCGGTGTTTGTCCATTTGCAAAGCCAATTTGAAGCAAGAAGGGGTCGAATCAGGACTCCACGAACCAGAGGTGAACACTCTACCTGTGAGTCACCGCGACTCCCTAAATTAAAAGAAGAAATATAGAAGGGGAATGCATTCATGGGAACGATTTTTGATGTCAATTTTTATCAACGTAGTACAATCAGATAATACCGATATGGTTGTGCCATGATAAGAAAGAAAAGTATCATTAAAAAACACTCGTATGGGGAGAGAGGGGGGAAGAACGGAACAAGAAGCGTGAGGTTAAAAATACCAAATTACATGAACATACAAGACTAACGAAACCACATATAATAGTAACAAGACATGGTAAAACATTATTAAATTTTCTGCTGGTAATTTAAAGCACTGCCTCTTAAAGGTTGGAAGGAATCTTTGTAATGTTATAACTCTTTGTTAATGATACCGGGAATTGCGCTTCGTCAGACACCCCTGACAACGATTTTTAAAAAAAACGCGGGGGGGATTTTAGAGGTCATATTTTACCCAAAGTACTTGGTTGTAATGGCAAAAGACGAAGATATGCCTGAAGATTGAAATAGGCTCTAATTCACTGCACTACAAGACATTTACATAAAGAAAGCCACTTTGTATAAAGAAGTTAATTCACGTTTCTTTCCCTTTCTCGGTCCAGGTTTTATTACTGTAATTGCAGAATAGTGAAAAAGGGATTGAATGAATCAATACAACGCTAAGTCTCCCCCCTCCCCCAACAGTCACCTCAGTAATAAATGTACTCTAGGTTTTGCTAATTCAAAGCTCGAATAACTCCTATTCTCCCAATAAAAGAGGGAAAAATATATGATCAGTTATGACGCTGTACGAACAGAACAAAGAACTTGTTAAAGGCAGTATACGCTGTACTCTTAGAATCAAGTGGGGGAGCGGTGGCTCAGTGGTAGAACGCTGAGCTCCTTAGTTCGATCCCCGACCAAGTGAATGCGTAGTGGACAGCATTATATTCGTGACTTTTCTCGGGTATTCTAGTTTCCTCCCACATTCGCATTCCACCAATTAGTCCATCATCATTCAATTGCCTGAAGTCATCCACTCCCTTATTCTGAAGGACAAAATCGTGGGACGTTAAACTGAAAGATTAATTTTAATTTTCTTAGAATCAAGTAATAAAATACAGGAATATCGCCAAGACAAATTTGTATAAATGAAATGAAGACACTTGAAATTATACACATTAGTTATTGTATACAGTTTTCTTAAGCAAGGTTTATAACATTCCAGAACATTACGATGCACAGACTGCTTCCTTTTTATAATTAGAATGTTTGTTCAATTACATATTTTGTTTGAAAATTAACGTATTCGGGAATACTGTCATCTTAATTTTACCACTATTTTATTGGTTTAATTAAAAATTATTGTTATGAATAGCATTTCCACCACATATTCTTTCCTATTGTTAAAATATTATGTGGCAAGGAAATGAAGTCTGATGATGGGCAGAATTTACATAAAATGGAATGAAATCTTTTAGTTTAACGCCCCACGATTATGTCCTGTAGGATAAGGGAGATGCATAATTAAGGCGAGTGAATAATGATGGAAGAATTTGTGAAATGAGAATGTGTGAGAAAAGGGAAGTATCCCGAGAAGACTCAGGGACATGATGTTCACCACAATTTTAGTTGGCCCGGGATTGAATCAGGAACCCCACCAATGGTAAGCGGTCTACCACTGAACCACCGTGAGGTTTAATTTTCTATCTGAACTTTCCCCAATGAACCTACTACTTACAGATAAATAAAGCAGATAAAAGTCTGCTGATTTTTTTGATAATCCATGACGTTAAGTGCGAAAAACTTTGGTAGCACCAACTTTTTGATGCAAAATCGAGCGTTGATTGGTTCTTTCATTGTACAGAGTTTCAAAAGGATTTCAGCACCACACAGAGCAAGATACTTGCTTGCGATGTGGACCATGTTTTATCATGTGAGCCCAGAATAGCGTTATATTTCTCGCTAAACAAGTCTGAACCTGAGCGTGGCAGATGTGTAGTTACTTTTGGAACATACAGTAAAAGTTTGACTCAAAGTAATAGCAGGATAGGTCAATATTTGCTGTAATCAAAACTTCACCTATCATCACATACTTTGATTATACCAAAAGTAATGAGATTTTTCGTGCGAGCAAACTTGGGTTTAATCTATTCAAGATCGTTCATCTTCAAATGAAAAGGTATATATTATGGTGAGGTTGAATTCTTAGAATACTTTTTAGTGCTCAAATCAGTTAACATTTTGTGGCAGAAGAATCCATGAAGTTTATGCAAAACTGTACGACAGAGAAATACTTGTGTCTGCAGAAATGCGTCTATTTAGCAAGCAAGCTCTATAATGTTGCCATCTCAGAATCAAATATAATAGTGAACTGAACTTGAAAGAGTTTTCGAAAACGAGAGAATGCTTTTGATAAGTGAAGCTAAGGTCATGACCAATGCTTGTGATAAGCGAAATTAAGTTCATGACCAATGTGTGTGATAAGTGAAGCTAAGGTCATTATCAATGCTTGTGATAAGTGAAGCTAAGGTCTTGATCAATGTTTGTGATAAGTGAAGCTAAGGTCATGGCCAACGCTTCTGGCAATCCATTAATTAATTTCTAGTAATACATCAATTAATTTCTACTAATTTATCAATTAATTTCTAGTAATCCATCAATTAATACCTAGTAATCCGTTAATTAATCCGTAGTAATTCAACAATTAATTTCTAGTAATCCATCCGTTAATTCCTAGTAATCCATCAATTAATTACTAGCAATCCGTCAATTGATTACTAGTAAAACATTAACTAATTTCTAGTAGTGCATCAGATAAGCCTTAGTAATCTATCAATTAATTTCTGCTAATTTATCAATTAATTCCAAATAATGCATAAATTAATTCCTGGTAATCCGTCAATTAATGTCTAGTAATCAATTCCATCAATTAATTTCTAGTAATCTATCCCTTAATACCTAGAAATCCATGAACTAATTCCTAGTAATTCATCAATTAATTCTTGATTTTTTTTTTTTTTGTATCCCGAACGGATAAACATACATCCGGACAGACAGGGCAAATATATAAAGGAGTTAGGTTAAACTAGAATTATTTTTATGTTATTTTACGGGGTTACGGAAGCTCAGTTGGAGGGCGCTCACCTGCGGTCCGAGAGGTTCTTGGTTCGATTTCCGACAATCTGAGATTGTGTTGGACAATACTGTGTCTGTGGATATTCTCGCGGTTCTCCAGTTATCACCCAAATTCTCACTATAGCAGTTGTTTCATAATATTGACATTTCATTAATCATCCGTGATTTGTTGAGTTCGTGTTTACTGCCTACAAGGCTCGATCTCACTAACAAACTTGGAGCTCCGGTTTGATTTTTCTTTTCTTTTCTTTTCTTTTCTTTTCTTTTCTTTTCTTTTCTTTTCTTTTCTTTTCTTTTTTTTAAGGTTCAGTGCCCTCATTGGGGATTAGGCTTGCTCGATCTTCAGACCCACTTCTGTCATGAACAGCGTTCATTCGGGCTTGCGATCACTAACATCGTTGGACTACTAGAGTAGAGCTTGCTTGATCCCAGGTTTACTTACTTCCATGGAGCTCGCACTTACTAACTTTGTTTAATATTGCAACCTTCTGAAAGACCTCACGCTGAGGCTTAGTTAGGCTCGAGCGCAATTGCTGAGTCTGAGCTCGACTGAGCACGAATCCTACACTCACGAGCGTTTGACTCGATAATTTAGTCATTTATTGTAGTGAAAACGTATTCCGATTGGAAACACTGCCGTGATCAGAGGATTTGAAGTTTGTTGGTGAAAGGGTTGGGGGTAAATGCTATTCTACTGCTGCAGTCAGCCGGGTGTAAGGAAATGGCTTATTAGCAGAGCCGAATTAGCTTCCAAAGTCAAACAGGATTTTCCAGCACACTAGATGATTATAGTCAGTCCAACTCAAGGGGCAGGAGATTCGATTTTTCCCCCTTTTTTCCCCTTTCTCTGATTCTAATCATTTCCAAATAGAACTGATGTGGTTTCTTGCGTTAGAGAAAACCACGTGATTACGTAAACTATCCAATAACTTGGAGAAAGGGAGATGAAATTACAGGATCACTTAGATTTGTAATTCAGAAGAACAGCATCCTACCGAAAAGTATCAGTGTTACTGAGTGTGAAAAGTTAACGTTACTGACTCCATAACGAGACATAATGTAACATTAAATTATATACAGTACGTTCTCTCCAAATACATCTTAATGCCTATTGAAGCCAAATAATGAGGGATTCACAAGCTTCCTTGTGGCTAAGCGGTTAACGTACGCGCCTTTGGCGTATCAGTCCCGGGTTCAATTCCCCTCTGGTGCTCATGTAGTTCGGATTCAACGTCAAGCTGTACCTTCACATCTCATGTAGCCTCGGTGCTGAAAGGGACACTAAACTATCAACCATTATCAAAAGCCTTTATTACCTTTTTCTTTTTTGATTTATTCCATCCGAGTCTTCGGGCTGCTTCATCATCGAAGTGACTCGGCGTCAATGTGGCTCAGTAGTAGAGCGCCAACCTACGGTGTGTGAGGTCCTTGGTTCGATCCCTCGCCAAGCAAGTTTGTTGTTTACATCATCGTATCCATTGTTTTATCGGGGTACTCCCATTTCCTCCCACCCTGAGACTCCATTGCTTCTTCCATTATCATTCACTTGCCTTAAGCACTCGTTTCCCTTAGCCTAAAGGGCATAATCTTGGGACCTTAAATCGAAACTTTCGATTTTCATTTTTTTTTTAATTTGCCTTTCTACCATCCCAAACTCCATATTTTGACTATGCAATTATTGAAGAACTTATTTACTAACGTTATTATCCTAACTTTAATCACTGAATAGCAAATGATAGTGAAAGTAGTAGTAATGGTGTAGCCAGCACTTGTTCTAGGGGCATGATGTTTAGGGAGGCAAGTTTTTTGCATATCAAAAGCAAACCAAAATTAGGATATGAAATAATTAATACTTACCAAATGTACTACACACGTCATTATTATTATTATTATTATTATTATTATTATTATTATTATTATTATTATTATTATTATTATTATTATTATTATTATTATTATTATTATTTCCAATATGTTGCCTTTTTGGAATATGGGTTTCAACAATGCGTGAAGTTAGAATCACAGGTTGTACGAATTGTACGAATTGTACGAATAAGTTATTTAAATGATATATACAGTGAAACCTCTACTAATGGACACCTCTGTAAAGCGGACACCTCTCATAACGGACATATTTTATAATCCCCAAACACTGTAATAGGAAAAAACCATGTTGACAAACCTCTGTAAAGCGGACACTCTCTAGTACGGACACGGACAGTCTTTTCTGTCTCTTATAGGTATTATTTACCTCCATATTACGGACACTTTCTCTAGAAAGAAGTTGAAAAGTACAGAAAAAATACATTTTCAGAAATGCATACATGTATCACCAAGGAAGCATTGTAATAACATTTTTCCTCGTCAACTGGCTGTTCAGAAACTCAGATGAAGCGTCTTTGTTTAACAACATCCTCATATCCTTTGCTTGCACTCCACTCCCACCCAACCTGTTTTAGAATCAAAAGTGATTGACAGTTGCCTGCCATTTGCGATGACACGTCATTCTACTGTTCCGCTGGAATCAAGCAGAAGACATGTTTGGTATTTTTTGTCCGCGAATTCGCATATTGCCTTAGTGCCTCTATTTGTAGACGGAAATCTTCTGATTAAGTCATTCTGCATCGAATAAGCAATAAGGTGTAAGTTGTTGTGAGCTTTCGAAATGCCACGAGAAGCGCTAATGTTAAAATCGAATTGATTGAATTTTCGAAGAATACTGAGGTGTGCGAAGGATAGCTGAAAATTTTTGTATCGGTAAAACACAAGCACCTGAGATAATATAAAACCAAGACAAGTTAATAAAGTTGTGGTGTGAAAATTACAATGAAAATAGTGTCTCATTGCTTTGAACAAAGTTGGTGTGCAAGTGAATGTTTTTATAGAGTGCGGAATGAAAATAATTCCTGTGTTAGGGTCGATGCTAAAAGCTAAGAATTTGGAGGTAGCAACAGAAATGAATGTTTCAGATTTCAAAGTCTCGAACGAGTGGTTAGAGAAGTTTCGGATTAGACACAAAATTTCTTTCAAAGCGATTTGTGGAGAATCCGCAGATGTCGATATGCTCACAGCCATAGAATGGTTTGATAAATTACTTTCAATAGTTTGTAATTACATATCACCTTATTTACTAATTTACGTAAGAAAATATCGAAACCTCTCTAAGACGGACATCTCTCTATAGCGGACAATTTTTGATTCCCCACGGCTGTCCGCTTTAGAGAGGTTCCACTGTATTTTCTTTTATTGAAGTGAACTTGTTGGACTGCGTTTATATTGGTGTGAATGGTTTAAAATAGTAAGAAAAAATAATGTCAAACTCTAATACGAAATTAAAATGAAATATTACAGTTTAACGTCCCATGATTATTTCTTTACGCTAAGGGAGACGATGGTAAATGGAAGTGAATGACGATGGAACAATTTGTGAAATGAAAATGTGCGAGGAAACGGGAGTATCCAGAGAAAACCTACGAACACGATGTTGTCCACCCGGGTACCCACCGATGGGATTGAACCAGGGACCCCACACACCAGAGATAATCACTCTACCACTAAGCCACACTACCCCTGGAAATTATGTTACGCTACACTTATTAATTTGATTTTGATTTGATTTGAATTTATCGCCCCGTTTAGCAGCGAGGCTATATGAGACGTGAACCTACAGCTCTTGCCGGAAATTGAGCCCCGATGTCCCACGTCAATGTCGCGTACGCTAACCATTTAGACACAAGAGAGCTCTACAGTTATTCACAAAGTAATTATATATGAAACATATTGTATAAACAAAATTAATGTCATTTTTTTTTTCAGAAAATCTTTCGAAAAGACATTCATTCCAGAAAGTAACATTATATATATCAGGAGGAATGTCTTATGTCATGTTGTAGGCCTGGTAACGAAAAAGTGACGAAATGTAAATAAAATCGTCTGAGTCGGTTTTGAGGAAGTTCTTCGTAAATAACTTAACTCCTTCTGGTTTTTTCTCGTAAAAAAAGACTTGTATCATAGCATAGGGTTATTAACAAAATATTTATTACATAGAATTAAAATTGTTAAAGCTATTTTTGAAAAGTGTGCATTTTCAGAAATATATATATATATATATATATATATATATATATATATATATATATATATATATATATATATATCATCTCCAAACATCATCATCAATGTATTGTGACATTATTGGCAGGTCACTTGCTGTAACTGAGGAGCTTCCATGCTCCACGGTCTTCTGCTAACCTCTTCGTCTTCACGTGCGACTTCTCTTTCTTGATATCGCCCATTAATTATAGTCTCCTTCGCACATTTCTCTCTTTCCTGCCGCATACCTCTAGCACGTCCCTCATGATACAGTTTCTCCTTAGCCAATGTCCCAATCAGTTTCTCTTCTTCTTCTTAACAATATCTAAAATTGTTCTATTCTTCCCGACCATTTCAAAGATTTTCTCATTCGTTTTCCACTCGACCCAGCTAATTCTCTCCATTCTTCTCCATACTCACATTTCGGAAGCTTCCAGTATTTTTTCATCATTTTTGCGTAATGACCATGTGTCTGCCCCATACAATGCAATACTCCACATGAAGCATTTTATGAGTTTGTTTCTCAACTCTTCATTCAATGTCCAACAAAATAGTATTTTCTTCCTCCTAAAGGCTTCTTTCGCCATTCGTATTATTGCTTTTATTTCACGTTCACACTTCATATCACTCCTGTAAATCCCTTTATTTTGAGGGGTAGGAAAAAAAAAGTTGAAACCCTCTGTGGCGAACTTATAAGAACTTCTCGTTTAACATGTTGTTTTTGTACAATGAATTGCTTGGCCTCTAGGTGACTGTATATTCGTCGCGACAAACGAGCTGGCACATATATCCAAAAATCACACTTTCCGCATGTAATGGTCAAAATGTGTGTGACTCATAAATCTGTTGAAATCTCAAGTTCGTTAGTTTTTTTCTTTCTTTCTTTCTTTCTTTCTTTCTTCACTATTACCAGATGTCCATTTTCTTCACTGCATTTTATTTTATCAAAATTAGGACCTATATGTTCAATGCTTTTCATTTTTTTCTCCCTTATAAGGAAAAGTTAGCAATCACAAAATGTGAAATGACGAAGTTCAGTGGGAAACGATCGCAGGTTTATCACCACACTGACTAAGTTGACGGGAAGTCACATGTGAAAAGAAACTGATAACGGCATCGAGTCAAAAGCAAATTGTGTATTTTACGATTATATATATAAAAAAATAAAGACTTGAAAACAACTGTTCTTACTCAGAATAGAAATTATTCTTGTTTGACAGTAACGTTAATAATAATCTCTACTATTATACAAAAGGCAAGAAGTGAATGACTCGTCTTCACACAGGCAATACTACTATAGGTAGCAACATAAAACTTGAACATAATACCGGTACTCCTTTTATCAAGAAAACAAGAGATAGAGAATATTTTTTTGGAAATATGGTTAGTAATTGGGTAAAGAGAGGTTCATTTTTTTCAACAATTAATGCGTTTATATCTCGTTAGTGGAGTCCCAGTTTCGATCCCCGGCCAAGTAAGTTTATAGTGAACAACATCGTGTCCGAAGGTTTTCCTGCTACCTTCCACATTCTCATCCCACCAATATTCCTTAATCATACGTCTCCCTTAGCCCAAAGGGCATAATCATGAGACGTTAAACTGAAAGATTGGATCACGGTGGCTCAGTGGTAGAGCGCCTACCTCTGATGTGTGGGGTCCTGGTTCGAGCCCCGGACAAGTAAGTTTGTGGTGGACAACATCGTGCTCATGGGTTTTCTCGGAGTACTCCCGTTTCCTCCCACTTTCTCACTGCAACAATTCTTCCATCATCACTCATTTGCTTTAATCATCGTCTCCCTTAGCCTAGAGGGCACAATCGTGGGACGTTAATCTGAAGATTTTTTTTTTTATTTTTAAACTGAAAGACTTTTTCAACAATAGTGTATCTTCCGAACCCCTGAAGTTAGGAAGAGAGAAATTCGGCATATGAACTTACCACTAAAAATAAATTAATGAACTTGAGTGTTTTTTTTTTTAATTCCATACTAAAAGGTATGAAGAGGCAATTTCTGCAATATTAGTTATGTTCATATGAATTACTTATTCATACATATTATTGATACTAATACTAAACATTTACTCATAAAATGTCAAATGTAAGGGACTTGCTTAAGTTGAAGGTGTAGAATTCAACATTAACTAAGCTTAACTGAATACGTTTTTCCAGCGTTTTCGGAAATCCTTAACTTAATTAGGAAAGAATGTCACTTTCTACACTACTAAAATTATATATTCAGAAAATTCAAATGTAAGGTTTCACTTAAGTTTGAAGTATTAAATTCGATATGTAAACACTTACGTAATAGAAAACATATTTCTGAGTTTTCGAAATATTCCTTTCAAGTAGGTAAATGCGAAACATATTTCCTCGATATTCAAATCGGCGTTGTCTGTTTCCTCTCCGAAAGAAAAATGGCTGAATCATTCGAAATAAATTATTGAACATATCACTATTTTAAAGCCGGGTTTCAGCTATGTCGCATTCATTAAAATGTGTATTCAAAAGGGAAGATAAACGGCTTAAGATATATGAGGAAAACACAATGCCTCAAGAGTCCATAATTTTAGAAAGTTGAAACTATAATGATCGCGAGAACTCATGAAGCTTGATCTCGACGTGACAATCAATTTCGCCACCCAATTGAACTCGAGGGTGTCAACCCCACCCACAAAATTTTGCAAGTATCGTCTCTTGCGCTATACGGAGAACATCTCTTGAGGGTACAGTGTTACCGGATTGCCGCTAAATTTCCTTTCATTGTTATTGTTGTGGTCATTACTTAATATCTTCGGTATTAATTCGAATAATTGTTAGTGTTCGTGTTATGGGTTTTTAAATGCTGTTATGGCCTCTAAGCTCGGCAACGTTGTTGGTAAACTTCAGCTGTTTCACATTTTCTCAAGTGTGCATTGAAAAAAATCTGTTCTCCGGACAGCGGTATATTGTACAAATATACGGAAAAATACAACATACAAATAGCGGTATATGTTACCTTCGTCAGCTATATGTTATAAACGTCAATTTGTATGTGAGATCCTGACCGCCTATATTGTTTCATACGGAAAGTACGTACAGATGAAACACTTATACAGAAAGTATTATAAAACGTGCGTTTTCAGTTTACGTTTGCTGTACGTTAAGTCCAAAAACTACAGGATTTCTAAATGTAACATACGATTTTAAATGCGCCACATACTTTTTTGTCAGTGTGCGTTCGCAAGATACCTCACGAATCATCCCAAAATCTTATGATGCATCATATGTGAGGGAAAGCAATTATGATTTGTGTAGAGACCAGGCTTCACGAGTCGTCGCAATCACTGTAGATATACAAACTTATTACAAGGAAGTGAAAACAAGTGAAAAGATGCCCCAACGTTATCGCAAATTCCACTTCTAAATGGGGGAGAGGAAATTTGTATATTTTTCTCAATATATAAAAAATGACATTAACGTTGTCTGTTTTAGCACAGTGGTAAAACGTTTGAATCCTTTGAAATGAAATTTTGAACATAGCATCACCTAATTCGAGCTGAGATTTTATCATGTCGTTTTCACTAAAACCCGTATCCTCAGGGTGGAAGAGAGTTAAATATGTTCACCAGAAACTGAATACCTTACGAAACTCTCATATTAGGGAGATGACACTTGGTTCAAATTACGGTTTAATAAAAGCAAGTAACCAGGTGCCACAATATTTTCGAAAAATCTGCTCCCTAAAGGGGTTAGGGAACAATTTCAAAAATATTTCAACTTATCATTTTGTGTTCATAAAAAGACCGAAGGGATTAAACATTTGAACTGTTTATTCATTTATTTTTTTCAAATAATTAACATTTCGGTAAATCTGTTTTTCTGTTAATTCACTTTGATTTTAAAAATGACCTAAGCGGTTAAGAGAATTAAATTTTCAGGGTGAGGAAATAACACTATTTCGCTATCTTTTACCGTGTCTTCTCTGTTGAGATTAAAACACCGGAAATTTGTGGATTTCTTCCACTTCCGGATGGAGTGAAGAGACACAGACCGTGACAGAACGTATCCATCGAACACCTAATGAGTTCCCACGTGGATAAGCGGCTAGCGCACGCGTCGTTGGCATGGAAGACCAGGGTTTGATTTCCTGCGGGAGCGCATGTGGTTCGGATCACACGTTAAGCTGCAGGTTCACGTCTCATATAGCCTCGCTGCTCAAAGAGACACTAAAATCAAGTAAGATCTAACAAAAATCAAATCAAAATCGTACACCAAATCTATATCAGAAAGCTGTTTCTCGCTATCTTTTACTATTTTCTGTGGGAACATTCGTCGAATAGGTGTAACAGCCTCTTCAAACCAGCCATCATGAGTGAGGATTTTCCTGGGCTTTCCTCATCCATACAAGACAAACAATAGTACCTAACATAATCACAGGCCGCTTCTTCCTTCCTCATTACTTTCTTCCTCTCCAATTCCTTGGGCAGTGTGATCGCCGAGGGAAATTATCCCTCATGTATATGACAGGCTAATATGGTCATAGGTGTCCAAAGCCCAGAAATCTAATTCTATAAAGAAAGTTTTGTCGCTTTTTGTGGAGGTCTGTGTTCAATTGGCTCTCACACCGTGAGTTGAATGCGAATGGAGATAAGGTGAAGGTCAATTTTTGGTGTAGGTATATCCAACATACTACCTGGTTGTGGCAGTTCAGTTACACCGTGAACTTACATAAGGAAAGGGTGAACATGGATCTTCCATAGAGCGTCATAAAGTTGATTTTAGTTTAGCGTCCCTTTCAGCAGCGAGGCTATATGAGACGTGGACCTACTGATTAACGTGGAATCCGAACCACATGAGCTCCCGCCGGGAATCGAACACGGGTCTCCCACGCCAAAGGTGCGTACGCTAACCGCTTAGCCACGGAGGAGCTCAGAGCGTCATAAAGGAGTATATGCTGTAGGAGTTCAAACTGGGTTCAAACGCCGCTGAAGCGGGGCGAAGGATATGCCAGGCATTTGGTGAGGGTGTCGTGACTACGCGGACAGTGCAGCGGTGGTTTAACAAGTTTAAGGACGGTGACGAAGCAATCGAAGACCCACCACGTGCCGGAAGACCAACACTTGCAAACAAGAGATTTTCAGGCTGCAATAAGAGGCATCGTTCACCGGGAACTGTTACCAGCTGGTCAGAGCATCAATGCAACTGGGTACTGTCATCAGTTGAACCGTGTTCAAGAAAAAACTCAAAACTCTAAGTCAGAATTTCTCAATCACAAAGGGGTCCTCCTGTTACAGGAAAACGCTAAGCTCCACATGGCTAGGATGACTCGAGACACCATTCTGTGCCTTGGATGGGAAACTATTACATCCGTCATACTCTCTGGACATTGCACCGTCCGATTATCACCTGTTCCATTCCTTGGACAATCACCTTAGAGCACGAAAGTTCAAATCCCTAGGAGAGGTGTAAAATGCACTTGATACCTTCTTCGCTTCACCGTCTACCAAGTTCTACCATGATTGAATCCATTGCCTTCCAGAACGTTGACAAAAGGTCGTCGATGCTGATGGGGACTATTTGTGATCTTCCAGGTACGTCTTACGTAACACATCGATATTGGAAGGTGGTGGGTGAAAAAGCGACAGAACTTTCTTGGCTACCTTTATAGTTCCTAAACTATCTTTTACTCTGTTTGCTCTGGTACCTGTCAAAAAACAGACGAATGGGGATAGTAGTTGTATCGGACTTCCCATACATATCATAGCATAGTTTGCAAGTCTAAATTCACTTATTTACTTGGCGTAACAGTCTTTTGTTGTCCTGAATCGCTTCAACGCCATCTGTTAGCGACTGACTGAATTATGCCCAGCCTAACTGCAAGCACGTGGTGAGCACGTTATATCGTCCTGTCTCTAAAACACTATAAGGAGCTTTCTATACCTAATGACCGTAACGTCTTTTATTCACGTGATTTCCCAGTTTGTCTCACGACGCAGTGTGAACGCCGAAAATTGAAGTTTAACGCTCTATCCACTAGGCTTCCCTGTATGTCTAAATAGATCGTTGATATAAATTTGTCTGAACTTTAAAAAAAAAAAAAAATAGTTAATGCGAAGAAACTTTACTAATCTTCAATTCTGAACGTAGCATATTTACGTGTATTCTCAATTCGTTTTGTGTTCCCTTTCAAGTGAGTATAGATTATAAATAATAAATGGATTTATTGCGGAGATGTATAAGATCCCCTAGACCAATATCAGATCCATTTTCACATGATAGAAATGTTTCCTATCTCGCGAGAAAACAGCAGCGGTGACAACGAGCTTTTGTTTTCCATCAACACCAATGGAGTATCCCAAGAGGGTGGGGTGAGGTTCTCCCCAATCGGAGCGAACTCTGTCAAAGTTAAACTTCGGTTCATTTCTGCGAAAACAGTTGAAACAATTGTCCGCGTGCACGCGAAAGCAAGAGAAGCGGACTTGTCGGGTAAAATGAGTTTGTCCTGATGGGTACGGCACCCCGGAGACCGAGATAGTTTCGTATTCATATCGATCTGAAAACCTTAGCCATTTCTGCTCCCGCGGGATTCTGGGGAAATTGCCAGAGGAGCAATAAAAATCTGATGGAGAAAAAGAGAGAACAAGAGTAGACCTGCAGACAAGGAACGAGAGAGGGAAAAGAGAAGGAGAGAAGAAGGAAAAGAAGAAAGAGGAGATTATGCTTATATTCATACAGAACACTTCGAAAGTGGAAATACATCGTAGTAAACAAACGAACAACTTACTCTGTGAGACATTTTACCATAACTCTAGACTCTAAAATGTAACAGAAATTATATTTCTCTTTTTCCATCTCAGCTTCAATATATATAATGTATGTAAGTATATGTGATAAAAGAGAAACCCAGAGACTTTTTTTCTATTTAAATTCGAAATCTGCACCATAATACTCCATCACTTAGAAACAGAAAAAAGATTTCCGTTCTTTGGCCCATTCTATTTTCATACTTATTCTCTTGGGTTTATATATATTGTGTTTTAAACTCACGAAAATGAGATTTATCCTTCCACGATGATCTAGCTGGAAATGCTGCTTGAAATTGAAGTACCTTTGAAGAAAAGGTGGGATTACCATCAGCGTTCTCTATGTCTCCATAGGACGGAGTCACGGTAGCTCAGTGGTTCCGTCCTCGCTGGTCTAGTGGCTAGCACGTGCGCCTTTGGTGTATGGAATTCCGGGCTGATTGCCCGTAGGAGAAACTTTGGGATTTTAACTGTCTTCGATGTTAATGTTCGTGTTCCTGCCATTATAGATTAATGGAAGAACAAGTAAAAATGAAATAAAACAGTAAAAGAAAAGATGGTACAGCGCGTACCTCTTGTGTGTGGGGTTCGATCCCCCGCCAAATAAGTTTGTGGTGGACAACATCGTGTCCGTGGGTTTTCACTTTGTACTACCGTTTCCTCCTACATTTTCATTTTAGAAATTCCTCCATCATCTTTCATTTGCCTTAATCATCCGTCTCCCTTGGCCTATAGGGCGTAAAACGTGGGGCGCTAAACTGAAAGATTTCATTTCATTTTTGTCATGGGACAATTTCTAACCAACGAAATGTACACTGAGAAAAATCTGTTATCCGGACAGCGGTATATTGTACAAATACCCGGAATCCATAAGTTTAATACGGAAATCTGGACGGAGCATGCGTTATCCATGTGCTATATGAACTGTCCGCTTAGATGTTACTCATGCAGTTGCAAATATCTGACATCTAACAGTCTTCCGTTTATTACATACATATACGTATGTTAGATATGTGAGCTATATGTTATATACGTCCCGCTGTATGTGAGATCCTAACCACCTATACACAGTTCTTTCTTTCATATGGGAAGTACATATAGATGGAACAACATAACAAAATTTGTGACACACTTTTGGTTGGACGGGTGATAAACATTAAAAAAAAATAAAATAAAAATAACAAGAGAGTTGGGTTTTACATTGTGAAAGCACAGTAGACTTCCAGACAAGTTGTATCTCGAGCCTTTCTATTTCAACTGTGCCCCTGCTGGCGCTGCTGCCGATGTATGTTATCCCGTAGCTCCCTCGAAAGGGGAGGGTCAAGTTGCTGTGGCCGAGATCCTTGAATGGTTGGATGCGGACATGGTTGCCACATTGACGGGATTCGCTATGCACTGTCTTGTTAGACATTCTAAGTAGCTTAAGATTTTCACTCGCCAAAATCAAACGACTGAACGACAAATTGGCAACACAGCCGAGTTCATTCTCTTCTTTCCCCAAAGCAAAGGGAAGGTTTCCTCCGTAAGAGGGCTGCTGGAGGTGGGGCCGAAGTATGTTTCACATATTTTCCGAAGCCACACTTGAAATAGAAAGGCTCTAGTATTTAAACCGGAATCATTACAATTATTAGATTTGTTATTTCCGGTTGCAATTGAAGGATAAAATTGGAGAGAGAACCTGTTCTTCAAACAAGGAATACATAAGAGGAAACAATGTCAAGTCGTATTCAGAGATACGATTAATGTCGTGCTAACAGTCTGACTAGCACATGATGCTAACTTCCATAACCAGAAATATACTGGTTATAATATCCACAATTTATATCGAAAAAAAGTCAGCCACGACCTTTCCCCAAGGTTGTCCAAACACATTAGTAGAAACCAAAGTATAAGACAATTATTCCATACAAACCAAAGTATAAGACATACTTTGCTCTTTTACCCTATTTTTGGGTTACTGTAGTGATCGCACGGAGTCGTGAAGTTTGACCTTGATCTACCAATTCGACACCTAATATAACGCTAGGGTGTGTCCCTATCCATGAAATTTTGACAATGCAGTCTGTCGTGCTGTAAGGAGAACGTTTCCCAAGGGTGTAGCATTGTCAGATTGCCGCTAAACTTTGTTTGTTTATTTTTGTCGTTGTTTTGTTTTATCTTTTTGCTATCATTATTGTACCGTTTAATTCAGATTATTGTTAGTTTTAGTGTTGTAGTTCTTTAAGTGTTGTTTTATGCTACCCGTTCGCCATGTCATCTAAGTTTGGCAACGTTGTTGGTGCACTTCTGTTGCTTAACGTTTCCTCAAATGTCCGTTCGGAACGCACCTGCACGAATCATGCCGAATTCTTCCGATGTATCACATGTGATACAAAGCAGTTTTATGATAGGTGTAAAATCCAAGCTTCATGAGTCCCCGTAGTCATTATATCTACCAACAAAATTGGCAAAAAAATATTTCTAACCAATTCATTCGGGTAATTAAACCACTTAGAAACGATGCGTTTTCTGTCAAATATGTAAAGGACCGGGAAGCGACATGAAATAAACCTACGTACCAAGTTTTAATCAAATTAGCCTGTTTAAAAGAGCTCTACACACAGGAAAAAAAACGTATGTGGCGTACGTAAAAACGTAGGTTACATGCGTAAATCATGTAGTTTCTGGACTTGCTGTGCCACTATATGTAACATCCTGCAAGAAACGTGTAACTGAAACGTAGTTCTCTTATAATACTTTGCGTATAAGTGTTCCATCTATACGTACTTTCTCTACGAAACAAAGAATTGTATATAGGCGATCACGCTGTCGTATATAGATGGACGTGTGTAACATATAACTGACGTATATAACCTACGAATGAGTATGTGATATACGGAAGACTGTTAGATGTCATATATCTTGCAGCGGCATGAGGTAACATCTAAGCGGGAAAAATACAGTACGTATGTAGCATATGGATAACGCATGCTTCGTACAGATTTTCGTAGTAAACTTATGGATTCCGTATATTTGTACAATATACCGCTGTCCAGATAAAAGATTTTTCTCAGTGTAGCTTGGCTCGAATAATGAAAGTGTTCCCATTATTACATTCTTAGTGGATAAGGAAGAAATAACATGATTTTCGGCAAAGTATAATTACTGCCGCCTTGGCAGTTGAGCATATTAAGGGCATTATACTACTGATATGTTGGTTCAATTAGTCAACTACTCGGATAAAAGGGGTGAAGTTTAACAAGTCAAGTAATATTCAGTTGCAGTAACCGAAAGCTCGGTGTCAGTAGCGTACACAGGAATTTATTTCGGGGGTCCAAACTTAATATGAGGGTATTTTATATTAACATTCCTAAAATTGCCCCTGAAATTAGGCTAACTTTACACAAAAATGGAAATTTCGGGAGGGTCTGGACCCCCAGGATCCACCCCCTGCGTACGTCTCTGCTCGGTGTGCTATATATCGACAAAGCAACTCGGTTACTAACAACCGAATTTTGGCTACACTATCCCTCCAAATGTTCTCAGTACAACTTTAGTTTACCTTATATATACATTTCAGTTAACATTGATAATTTTATCTTTATTTTCAAAAAGTAATGAATTTATCTTTCAGACATTCAGTTCTCTTATACTATACTAACGAAACTCTGTTTTTCTTAGATGTTTATTATTATTATTATTATTATTATTATTATTATTATTATTATTATTATTATTATTTAATATTTTTATTTATTTGTTTAGATTCATATAATAACGCAACTGCCTAAATAGTGTTTTCTTCATTAAGATTTCATGTGAAACCATACTCAACTTCCGCAAGGCAAAATAACACAAAACAAACTGTTAACACAATTGTGTTAAATTCTAAATTTCCTTCTCATTATATACTCCACTCATTCCATGTATTGCGTGAGTGTCTATGTATCTCAACGTGGGAGTCTGTAATACCAAAAGCAAACATACAAAAAAAAGTCAGAATTTCACCAAGATATACAGTATATATAGAACGAAAACATGCGTTAAGTTGATGTAAACAACGTTATTCAACATCTACTCAAATGAGCTACAAAGCATGGAAATCAATGCAAATGTTAAAAACATGTGGGTTGCGTTTAATAGAAATTCCAGATGCAAGTCGAAACATGTGTTTTACGAGTATCCAATGAGTTTTAATTTTTAAGGCCGAAAGCAACTGCTCGAAATAGCTCAGTCAACAGTTTGTTTAATACACTGTTATAACAATAGTGACGTGTTTTTTTATTATTATTTGTATTTGTAATGTTATATAAATGCTAGCACATAGCCATACAAAAACGTTACATTTTCTAAAACCCCACGAAATGAGTTACACATTAAAATCCATTTAAGAAAACAAAAAGAAAAGAAAAGAAAAGGAATGAAAGAAAAATGTAAGTTTGAGAAAATTTTTATCATCAACAAAACAGTCTTTATACCATAGAATTAAAAATTCCTATTTTCACATTTAATTTTAACGACGAACAGGAAGCAATTACAATATGAGATACAATAGGACGTCGATAATCCAAACGTCAAAAATCCGAAATGTCAAATATTCAAACGCGGTCCCTAGAAGCGTTTTTACACTTTGTTTCAGCGATAGCGATAAATAAACTTCTGTGAGATCAGTGTTTTTACAAAAGCTCATTCATATGTAATCATTTGTCATACATATTTTTAGTTTTATTTTCCTTTAGGCCTATACAAGTTAAGTTGAAAGTGTGAGTTACACGAACAGTGTAATTTAGTGTACAAGCAGGTTTTTCAGAAACATTAAATGTAAGTAGCATTACGAGCGGTATTGTAATTACTGTATGCATTGTATAACCACTGTATGCCTAAATTGTATATGCCTATATTTTTATGCCTGTATGCCTATATTTTTATGCCTAAATTGCATTTTCTTTGTCATTTTCGAAAATCCGAACAATTTGAAAATCTGAACTACCTGTGGTTTCAATTAGTTCGGATAATCGACGTCCTACTGTATATTGAAAACAGTAAACGAAAAGAGAATATTTCCAGGACTAGAAACACTGTAGAACACCGTTTCTTAAACTCTGGCCCTCGAAATATGTCTCTCTGAATGAAAATCACTATGTTTTTGACTCGGTACCTCTTAAACCACCAGACCGATCTCTACCAAATTTTCAACATAGATGAGATTCGGGGGCCTAGTATCGTTTTTGTCATTTCACTTTGACGATACAACTTAGGGGAGGGGTGATATATAAGAATGATCGAAAATGCCCGATATTAGTGCCGAATCCATAGTGTTGGGTGTGGCTGAGACGAACAGTGACACTTCCGATACCATACTTGTTTTCTTATTTTAACCCAGCGAACCGAGTAATTAACGCTAATACTACTAAATACTTTCAAAAAATTCTGAGATCCTTAAAAGAAAACAGTGCATTGCTTCACACACAGAAAAAAAAAATCAGATCACACGGAAAGACCTGTTAGAAAAAAGTTGCAGAAGTCAGAAATACAGAAGTACAGCTGTGCGGAATTCAAAAAAAAATCTGTGCTCTGAGAAGCAGTATGTTGAATCACGTCTTCGGCTGTAAATTAAATACGTCTCATTCACACATCCATTCAACGCTCAACGCCTTCTGTAATCGAGTTTCCGAACTTTCTGTTGGGTCTTTCAGCTTTTTTTCCCTTTAGAACCCCTCTTTTGATTCTCATATTCCATCACAAGAAGTCCTGCAATTAACCCCCCTCAACCTCTCTTCAAATCTACTGAAATACTTTGAAATTTTTCTCTAAAGCTAGTTTCTATCCTGGACTAAACAAACAAAAAAAAAAAAAAATCAAGCACAAACTTTACTTTCATAAAGTTCTCTTCATCATCAGAGTACTCATCTTTGATATCCTCACGAAACTTTTTTTTTTGCATCAGTGTTGCAAACTTTGTATGTCAATAATATCTCACTTTTATTTTTTTCTTTGATTGGACGAATGAGAAAGTAACCCTCTCAATAGACTGATATTTTATTTCCCCCTGGGGAAAATTTCAAAACTCTTCATAAGGAGATGAATGATGGTTTGCCTCCTTTGATACCGAGAAATGAAGTTCTTCTGACTACAGAACGTTACAAATGGATAACAAAATCTCTTAGTAACATTGAACAGAATGATAAAAGAGTTATATATAATCAAAATTGGCTGACTGCAAGAGAAAAATAAACGTTACACACAAACATACTAAACTTTCACCATAGTGCTTCTTATATAATTACATCATGTAATGTTGCAGTCACTGCAAAATAATTTATTTATGAAACAGGAACAAACACACCTGAGTCGTTTTCGAGAAAACTGCCCGAAAGGAATTTACCTTCAGAAGTAAACAACCCTTCTGATTTTTTTTTTAGAAATATTTCTTATACAGGGTGGACCAGAAGTCAAAGAGGATATATAATCATGAACAACTTTTTTTTATTTATCATTATTTTCCAATGATATTTTACAAACTTAACGACTAAGGATGGAAAATTGTTTACACATACGTGTGAAATATAATGTCAGGTAGATGTCCATCATTATGGACATCACAAATACGAAATATGTGTAGCACATAATTATGAAACATTGATTTAAGAAATACAAACTAAATTGTTACGACCATCTTTGAGAAATTTGAATCTTCATCTTAATTTTCACTTTCCAGTAAACTACCCTTATTTGAATCTCTCCCTGGAGAATCTTATAAAACCTAAAGTCTGAGATTTAGTTCGGATACATTGAACGATATTGCATCTAGGCGTGTGTACGTATAATAGAATAGAATAACCAATAGACAAACAGACGCGCATATATCAAAAACCACTTTTTGACCGCTCAATCCGGTTCGACATATACGTATACGGACCTTCATAGTGCTTCTAGAGACGGTTCGACGTACACGTATACGTCCTATATAGTAGTGACGAAATTATACATATTCTGCTATCTGTTGTTCTTCCACATGAACGAAAACGCATGCCACTCACGAGTAGAATGCAAGTGCTGCTATGTGTTGATTTTCCTTTTTATTACATGAAATTATGTTCAATTTTGTGTCACTATGCGAAAATTGCTGTGATTTAAAATTACCGCCTCTCGCTGCGGCTGCTGGGTATTTAACTCCCGGCTCAAAGGGTTAAGGGAAAGAATTCTCTGAGAATCATATGCCAGGAAATGCAATTATCTTCCTTTACTATCCCATTACATTCAATGCACGAAGTTTGATTTAAATCTATATCGAAAGTGGCTCCAAAAATTAATACATTCAGCAGAGACAAAATTTTTGATACTAACGTTTTTGGCATAGGTAGGGAGCTACGGTTTTGAAGTGTTTATGGCTATTCCTGGCTGGCAGCATAAACAGGGCGGTAGAAAAGAAATCCTTCCTACTGACCGGTTTGGAACATGTTTCTTGGAAGCAATCCAACTCGGACCACAGATCATAATCAGGAGGTTGAAGTCGAGGTTACGAGCCTACTATTCGTCCGATATGACAAATTTTGTATGTTTCTTGGAGTCTCGTTTCAGTTGGATTTGCTCCCTGACCAGGAGGAAATTTTTGATAGAAGACAGACCACATAGCGATATTAACCCATAATTGTATATTCTACAACTGCATTATCTGTAGACATCATCGTAAGAATACAGAACTACCTGCCTGGATGGGGAAAAGGATGGAATCCGAAACGATGCTCTGGAAACAGCGATACTGTGTACAGAAGCATTTTCGTGCAGCTTTCGTAGATATCGCTGGGTAACAACTTTCCGCATCTTACTAAAAATGAACAATAAATTGTAGCGCCTCTTAAATTTATTGTTATAAGGAAGGATAATGCAATCGTTTCACCGAGTTTTGTCATACCACAATTTTTGCGCCACCTTTATGGTATAATAAATGCCCCTCATATATTACTAGTGTTCTAGAAAAATGTGTTATAAATACTACCACTATGTATGTCTTAAATATATTAAATACTAGCGTCAACTATCCGCTTCGCTGGGTTAAAACAAGAAAAAATAATTATAGGTCTATGTTTCGTTAGTCAGTCACTTTTTAGTATTACTCAAATAATTACTATTGCTCTCTGACATCGTTTATTTTCGGTCATTTTTATATATATCCTTCTTTCCCCCTCCTCCAAGTTGAGGGACTGAATTTGTTATTTAAACGGCATCGGAAATGTCACTGTTCATCCCAGAGACCCCTAAAGCTATGGATTCGGCACTAATATCGGTCATTCTCGATCGTTTATATATATATATATATATATATATATATATATATATATATATATATATATATATATACGTCCTCCCCTAAGTTGCACCGTCAAAGTGAAATGATATATACCCCAGGCTCAAAGCTCATCTATGTTGAAAATTTGATCGAGATCGGTTGGGCGGTTCAAGAGTTATTACGACAGAAACATAGTCACTTTCATTTGCATTTATGCTCATTTCGATAGATGTGTTTAAGTCTAATAATAATTACTACGGGCTGCATTCATTTTCATTATTCAGAAAACTTTGAGTTATTAATTGAAGTGGGTAAGTCTACCTCCCATTTCTCATTTAAGCTAATCACGTATCCGAATGGAAAATTCCCAATCAGATATTTTTGAACTTCCACAAGAAACTTCACTTGAGTTAAAGGATAGGGAACTCCACTCTAGGATGCAAAAATAACATTATTAGGAGTCAACACGCTGACCACACATCACACAGCCAACCATAGTCCTTCATCAGTTTTAGCTTCAGGCATTTTATCATACCTTTACTATGCATAAATTTACGCACCAAGAAATTTGACATCATCATGCAAGCCCTCTTACGATGAAAGAAAAAATCATTAAATTTCCACTTAAATGACTGACTTTTGAAATTAATCCTATTCTTTCCACCTCTTCTGAATGTTAACGATACCAACCAGACATTTTTCTCTCTTCTTCCTAAGCGCTTCCTCTGCTTCCAGAAGCATTTTCACCGCCATCAAGTGGTAAACAGAAACGCTCTTTTTGCGATGCATATTAATGTATTTTCGTCGCCAGCCCGAATGTTCCTAACGCATATTTCCTCCTCCTTGCCCAGGCAGCCGACTTGTTCTCCTTTCAAAGTGTCTATGGAATGCAATTACATTCACCACAAATGCCATATTGGTCGCCACGAATCTGCTTATTCAGGTGTCAAAACAAAGTCCAAATGGAAAAGTGGACATTCCATCAAACACCAGCAGATGGCATGTCTCTCTAGGTGTCTGATTTTGGTTTTGCGTAAACCAGAGGAGTCAAGTGTCTAGAGAATGTAAAGCCAAGCACAGATACTGCAGTGTATATTGATTACGTAGACACTGCGATGGAACGCAGAGGAAATTGATATTAAAAGTGTTACTGAGTTTCTGCAAATCTTAGATATATATTGTCTTTCATCTGAAGTAATGTACACTCATGTCCAAAATGATTGTCGCATATCTATAACTGACTTCTTGTAAGAATATAATTTGATAATGATTTTGTAGGATACTCTTAATAATGATACTATGTGTATAATTGGGAAATGTATATTTGTGGTAAATTTTTGAGGAAAGGAATTATAAATACGGAAATTAGAATGAGTAAGACAAAATGTTGCTAACTGGACAAGAAAGTTTTATTTTCGGTTTGTTGTTCTTATTTACTGCTCTTTTAACATGAAATTTGCCACATACATGTCTTTGTCGATTATACACATACTAACATTATAAGAAATACCGGGCGAATTCGTTATCAAATTATATTCCTACAACAACATATTTGTAGACACGCGACAATAATTTTGGACATAAGTGTACGTCATACGCAAGATCTTGGACAGTTAACTATAAAAACAAATGTTTGTTTGTTCGGTATGCACATATACACCGTTGACTTGTCATACTTCAAAGTAATTTTATCAAACCTGGAATAATCTTGAAGAAACTATAGACATTATAGAACTTTTGGGTTTGTATACTAAAAGGGGGAGGTGGCTTCAAAGGGGGTTTACATACATATAGAATTACAATCTGAAAAGAATACTGTGATTGTAAGACCTTAGGGTAGGTAATAAGGGGAGCCGTGTTAAAATAATCGAAATCGACCGCTATTAGTGTTGAATTCATAGTTATTAGAGTCACTGTGATGACTAGTGACCTCTCAATATCGCCTAAATTCAAGTTCAAGCCCCATCGGTAGTGAGTGGGGGCGAAGAGATGTGAAAAACGCTGTCTAAAATATCCAAGATTAATGACGAGTCCATAGGACAGTTTCGGAGTTCCTAAGCTTATTGGTAACAGTCCTGATGACATTTAAAGTCCAAGTTTCGTGAATAACATGCAACTTAGTGGGGCAACGCCCAAGGAATTGCTTGTTGCTTTTTTACTGAATTCTATATTTTTGACAGGGTCAACGCCGAAGGCGTTGCTTCCTCCAATTTATATCATTCAGTTTTTTCTTTTTTTTAAATTCTGACAGGTAGAAAATGCTTGCCGCCGCTCTTATATTTGCTCTGGAAATGAAATTTTCACTTTAGATCCCATAGTTACACCTCCCAGTCTAAATGAGGGACATGATTAATTAAAGTGAACGGCTATGAATTTTTTTCAGTTTTACGTCACACGATTATACCGGCTAGGCAAAAGTAGCTGGCGATGATGAGAAATGAATGCAATGGTGGAATGAATAAAGTGAGAGGAAACGGGAGAACCTTGAGAAAACCCGCGTACACGGTGTTTGTCCATCACAAAGTTCACTTGGCGCGAGCTGGGATTGAACCAGGGACACCACACATCAGAGGTGAGCACTCTGTCACTGAGCAACCACGAAACTGGTTGTGAAAGAATTGGTAGAACGGGAATGTCGGAGAAATCAAGAGAACTCCGAAAAAGCCCACAAGATAAGATGCGGTCCACCTAAAATCATGTAGGGGGCCGCGGTGTTGCAGTGGCAAAGCGTTCACCTCTGGTGTGCGGGGGTCCCTGGTTCGATCACAGCTCGCGTCAAGTGAACTTTGTGGTGGACAAACACCGTGTGTGCGGGTTTTCTCGGAGTTCTCCCGTTTCGTCCCACTTTATTCATTCCACCATTTCCTTCATTTCTCATCATCAGCGTCTCCTTTAGCCTAGTCGGCGCAAGTGTGTTACGTAAAACTCACATGTTCCATTTCCGTTTCATTTCCAAACTCATGTAGTCTGGAGCTCCTTCGTGTCTAAGCGGTTAGCGTACGCGCCTTTGGCGTGGGAGACCCGGATTCGATTCAGGCGGGAGCTCATGTGGTTCGGATTCCACGTTAATCAGTAGGTCTACGTCTCATATAGCCTCGCTGCTGAACGGGACGTTAAACTCAAAATCAACTCAACTCAACTCATGTAGTCTGGACTCGAACCAAGCACTCTTTGTACCAGAGGTGAGCGTTCTTTCACTGAACCATTGTGACGTATATTTTAAACTTTTCAACCAAGAAACCTGGTATATGCATGGTGCATTTGGTGTAGGATTCTATTCCCAGTGATACAGTTTTGAAATTTGAATGCATTATAATGATTTGGATTCCACCTTAAACTGTATAGAAACAAACATACAATCCAGTACAGTAAGCGACAAAAGTTCTTTCCGTTTGATGAAATTAGTTTCGTAAATAAATTCGGAACGGAAGACAATTTGAGTACAGTTTGCAGTAAATTAAAAAGAATGTAGCCTAATTATCTGTACGTTCCAGCCTTGACACTCGGAGAAAGTGTGTACGTTCCACTGTTATTCTCAAAATAAAATTTACCAAACGGGGAAAAAACTTTTCTCAGTGACTGTACAAGCAATACTCCCCATCGGGAGTAGATATTTATTTCATATAATTAAATCAGAAGTTTAGAAAGGATTTCAGAACCTCGAGTTCGCTTCTTCTTATTAGTGTGCTGGAGGAAATATTTTACTGTATGTACGAAAAACACATTCAAATCATAATTTTGTGTTCTTTGAATGTAAAAAAGAATAAAAAAAACTATTTAAGTATGAGGAAGGATCACAAACTAAGGTTACAAGGGCGATATTTCTGCAGTTTCGTCTGTTATAGAGAAATGAGGAGTGTGCGGTAATTTTAATACAAGGAGTTGGTAACTGTGCAGAGTTTCAGCCACACGCTATTTACGGCGCTAGTTGTATGGAAACGAAAATGGCGACTCGTTAGGAAAAGCGCTCAGTTATTCGATTTCTGTGGGCGAAACAAATAACCGCCGCTGAAATTCACCAGCAGCTAAGGCCTGTGGCAAGCATCTTGGCATTTCAGCTAAACGAATAAAACGCAATCTCTGGAGTGGCGTTGCCAAGTGGTAAAGCAGTAAGCAGACAAACAACAGCGCGATCAGGTGACAGGGGATAGACGTGGATGTGTGTAAAATAAACGTGGCAACACCGCTGTCCTCTCATTTGCTAGCAGCATTTAAAGGGAACTTGGAGCGCCGCCTTCAAATGCCAAGATGTTTGTCACGCCGTTTAGTAGAGGTTTACAGAGAGACTGCAATATTTTGTCAGCATATCGCAGAATGGTGTCGAAAGTTCTGCGGCTGGTAGATAAAACTTCAGCGATGAGGAGCGCACTGGCGGACCCAGCACGGCATCAATGGATTTGAAGCGAGAACCTGATTCAAGACAACAGGGGAATCACGTTACGGCATCTGATGGCAGAATTCGGAATAAAGGAGCACCTCGGAAGCCCTCGCTTTGCTACAGATGAAACACTTCATAACAACTTTGCCTAACACGCAAGGACAGGATTTTCACCAGGAAGGAATCTTCAAACTCATCCCAGGATGCTACAAATGTCTCAACCGATATGAGGACTATGTAGAAAAAAAAAACTAATGTATGCACTATATGTTGGCTGTATTGATTGTATAAAAATAGTATATACACGTTTCACTACAGACTTTGTAAATTTACTTTCTGATCACCCCGTACCAATTTCATAGAATTAAATCAGAAGTTTGGAGAGGATTTCAGAACCTAGAATCTCCTTCTCCTTACGTTAGTGTGCTGGAGTAAATATTTTACTGCATGTATCAAAAACACATTAAAATTGTAATTTTCTCTTCTTTGAATGAGAAAAAAAAAAAAAAAGCTACTGAAGTATAAAACATATCTTCTCTGCTAATCAAACTGGAATGGATAAGCTCTAACGCTATTTTAAAAAGCCTAACGCATATATGCTACTCTCAATAGCTCGTTCTTTACGTGCATCACATATTATGTCTACTTTTATTTAGGTGATTATTTAACAAGAACGGATGTATCGTTGAAAGCTTTGCGTTAAATGAATTTTCGTGAAACACGTTCCACGTTTGAATCTAATTTACTTCATAATTGCACGAATGTAAGTCCATTAAAAAAGTAAATAAATAAAGTGGAAGATGCTTTCATAGCTTCAAAGATTTTTTTAAATCTACTTTTTACTTCCAAAATACAAAAACGGCACGATATAACAACCTCCAGTAATATTCAGCGGTTCCTTTATATCTTGTTTTAACTTCGTGCAAAAAGTTCTGTCGCGACTAAATACAACACATGTGCGCTTTGACGCAGGACATCTGAGTTTGGTTCCCCGTGGGAGCTCATGTACTTTAGATCTCGCGTTCATATAACCTCGGCGCTGTAAATGGGCGTTTTATTCAAATCAAAATCAAACTTCGCGCAAATATTTAATCAGATAACACAAAATGAAACTTCGTGCAAAGATTTAGTGGGAAAAAACAAAATTAAAAAAAAAAACTTCATGCAAATAGTTAATCAGAGAAAATATAATTAAATTCGTGCAAAGCGAAAATCAGAGAAAACAAAATTAAACTTCGTGCGAAGAGAAAATCAGAGAAAACAAATCAAACTTCGTGCAAAGAATTAATCAGAGAAAACACAGCCTTAGGCTACAGTGAATAAATTCCAATGGTAAAGCTATTAATTTTAGCTACCTAACCTTTCACATTCAGTCTTCACAGATAATGGTGACTTGCATATCTCCGCTACTCTATGATAACGGCGACTTGGATATCTCCGCTATTCTGCGGTAACTCTTGAACGGAAGTAAGTTTTTGAATTATGTTATTTGCAATGCGGTTATCTAGGCCGAGTTAGTAAAAGAAGTTAATCTGTTACCATCTTCATAAGAAATAGTAAATTTAGCTGTAGCTATCTATATTCCATTTCTACTATTAACCCTTGACGAGTTTTCGTTCCATTTGGCTATACATTTTTTGATCTTGACTATTGCGTTTGAAGAGTATTATTTTCAGGTATTATCGTTGTGGTTATTTTTGCACATATTTTCCGCGATGGTAGAGCAGCTATTGCCCCCTGGTGACAACTTTGGTGAATTGTACGCGGGAAGTAGTCTGTTGATATGTTGTTTTGGAAGCAGTGCTGGAAGCAGAGAGAAAAGGCAGAGAACAGTTAAGGGTTAAAACAAAAGTATATAATTCTACAATGCAAGAAGTTAGCACATCACACCATTAGATGGCAATAAACATCCGCCAATGGTAGCCATCTACCGGACGAAATTGAAATTACTAAAAAATAGTAGTATATAGTAGTAATAATAATTAGATTAATTAAGATATGTTTAAATAAATTCCAAAGTAAAGTCCAAGTAAGAAAATCTTTGTGCACGAGCTTTCACGTCGAGAGTGAACTGAAACAAGAAGATGCATTGTCGCCATTATTATTCAACTTTGTTATGGGAGCGCGGTGGCTCAGTGGTAGAGCGTTCACCTCTGGGGCTTGGGATCCCTGGTTAGATTCCAGCTCGTGCCAAGTGAACTTTGTGGTGGACAAACACCGTGTGCGTGGGTTTCCTCAGGGTTCTCCCGTTTCCTCCCACCATTTCATTAATTGCTCATCATCACGGTATCTTTTAGCCTAGCCGGCATGACCGTTGGACGTAAAACTCAAAGATTTCATTTCATTTCAACTTTGTTCTGGATTACGCTACAAGGAAAATCAAAGACAGCACCCAGGGCCTATAGCTAAATGGTATCGCCGGACTATGGCGTATGCTGATGATTTAGATATAACAGGAATGATAGGAGAACAACAGAAAGAAACGAAGAGGTCTTATTAAACGCTCCCAGGGACATGGGTTTATAAGTAAATACAGAAAAACTAAATATATGGAAGTTCGTCGTGATCGTAATGTTGCAAATTATGGATGCGTTAAAATATCAAATGCTACTTTTGACAAAGTGGATAGTTTAAAATATCTAGGATCAATACTAACAAACCAAATTCATATTAAAAAAGAAATTAAGTGTCGACTAAAAGCAGGGAATTCATGTTATTATTGAGTTCAAAATCTCTTGTCTTCGCGAATTCCGTCGAGGAATTTGAAGCTTAAAATATATGCTATAATCATGCCTGTTGTGCTGTATGGTTGCGAAACATAGTTTTTCACCCTGAGGGATCAACGCAGATTGAAAGTATTTGAAAAAAAAAAAAAAGATTCTGAGACAAATATCCGAACCCAAGAGGAGTGGGAATAATTTATATCGTTTACCAAACATTGTTAGGGTCATTAAGTCTAGGAGACTGGGGCAGGTCATGTAACAGAATGAAAGAAACTATGAACGGTTTCAAAGTTTTAACTGGAAGTCCAGTCGAAAAACGATTAGGAACACCAATGCCTAGATGGGAATACAATATTAAGATATATCTCGCAGAAATGTGAATACAAAGTAGAAACTGGGTACTGTCAGCTAAGGACAGAAGTCGATGGAGATATTTTTTTTTTTTTTTTTTTTGACGCGGTATTGGGTTCCTCCGGGTTCCATAGGTCATAAGAGTTAGTTAGTTAGTTAGTTAGTCCTATAAAGAACGAAACTTTTGAAATTCCTGTCATTTCTTTCTAGCAAGTTGGCAGCAGTGAACGTTACACGATTTTCTTCTATTGTTTTGTGGTTAGTCATCACGTAGTGCCGAAAAGCTCATGATCATCTGTTTTCTGTACGGGTAGAAATGGAGTGCTTCATGGACGTCATAGCGAAAACTTATTACAAATGTTGTGAATCTTGTACAGAGACTGTTCGCAAACTCTGTGGAATGTTGAGTTGAGTTGAGTTTAACGTCCCGTTCAGCAGCGAGGCTATATGAGACGTGGATCTACTGATTAATGTGGAATCCGAACCACATGAACTCCCGCCGGAAATCGAACCCGGGTCTCCCACGCCATAGGCGTGTGCGCTAACCGCTCAGCCACGAAGGACCTCTCTGTGGAATGTTTGGTATATAATATAATGCACCGAATAACTCGACTGTGATGGGATTGATTACCAAATTTGAGAAAACCGGTTTTGATATGGATTCTAAACTCTCGGGGTGCTCTCGTGTCAGTCATTCTGCGGAAAATATCGCAATCGTGAGTGATAATGTTGCTCTATGTCCGGTGAAATCTATTCACCAATGTTCACAACGACTGAATATTTCCAGAATCAACATGTAACGAATTCTGAAAGATCAGCATCTTTGGGCCTATAAAATGCAACTGACACAATCACCAAATGATCACGAAAAGCAGTGTTCATTATGTCACACCATTTATAATATAATTTACATGAAGCACTTTTCAATTAGATATATATATATATTACGCGTTGATGTTCTAAAAGTGTACAGATGAATACATAACGTGCAAGGTCACGCTGAGCACTAAGTAAGAGTGTAACTTTCTGCCATTGTATGTATATGATTCTTTTTTGGAGTTTATTATTCTTGTTTTTTTTTTTGTGTGTGTGTGTGTGTGTGTGTGTGTGTGTGTGTGTGTGTGACTATGCGTGCATATATTCAATTCTCAAATGCTGTGACGTGCCTCTGAAACTGTTTACTTCTGTGGACATGTTTTCCAAATACGTGCTTTGGAGCTGTTAGTCTTTTAACACCCCCCGTTGCCCGCAGTTTTCCACATTCGCTTGCCCCCTAAGTGGAAAACATAACTTTCCTTTCAGGACATTGTGAGATGTCAAGTACGTCAATACAAGGCGCAGTAAAAAGTGATGTTATATAAAGTAACAACCAGACGAAAAAAAAAAACTAAAAAAAAACTAAAAAAAAACTAAAGGAAAGTTCATTCATGCGAAAATACAGTAACACGTAGTTGCGGGTTATTGAAAACTGCCAAAACTTTATTAAATTTCTTTATACACGAGCGAATTTTCTGTACATAATTTGAGGATCATCCTGAAATTTAATATATTAAAAAAAGAAGTTTTATCTTCATAAAAACGAAACAAACGTGACATTACTAGAAAAGATACTTCTAGATTTATTTATGTAGTTAATTTCAGATACATATTTATATAACTTTTTTTTTTTTTTTTTTTTTTTGTCAATTGTACTTTCTATGCAGACATTGATATTTTACTATACGTTTCATTGAATAAAACAAATATGACGATAAATGAATTCTTACTGCTACAAATTAGTCAGACTCAGTAGATTTATCCACTATATAAAATGGTTACTCGTATCAGAGCCGTCGCTTAGGGAAAACATGAGTAAATTATTCGAGTTTAGATATGAAGAAGAACCGACCTAGGAAACGTCGTCGTACAACGTGGTGTAACGAAATAAAGAAGCACAGAAAGTAACCTGGAAAGGAATTGCCTATGATAGACGGTTGTAGACAGAATTGGAGAGACCTTCAGCCAACAGGTATGACAATGATTGACCAATGATATACATATGATGTTAAGTCAGACCAGCAGTAAGAGTGTCAATTCAATTTTTCAAAGTAGAGTTGGTTTCGTCTGTGCATAAAATATAACTTGAGTTACTCGGAAGACGAGACACTGGTAAGTCGAGAAAACACTGTATTTGGAAACCATTACTATAAAACATTCTTTCAGTTTAAACTATTTTGTTTTTACTCAGAGGCTAAATTAAGGAGTTCGGTTTACACAAAAAAAAAAAAAAGATCTTTTCTATAAGATGTAAAAAGAGCACCCAC
This sequence comes from Thermobia domestica, assembly GCF_964235325.1. Taxonomy (NCBI): domain Eukaryota; kingdom Metazoa; phylum Arthropoda; class Insecta; order Zygentoma; family Lepismatidae; genus Thermobia; species Thermobia domestica. The sequence goes on from NC_137470.1 coordinate 116,258,758, forward strand.
GGACTACAAAGCACTATTATACAAGTTAAAGAAAAGCGATATATATATATTTGTATATGTATAATGTTATATGTTTTGGGTAATCATCTGCAGACCCGAATTGCATACACTATGTGATTACATCGCAGATAAAGAATCATAGAGTAAATCTATCAATTCATCAAATAGTTACATCAATTCTTTCCAGATGGCACTTGAAGTCAACAGACGTTGACAGTAGCACCATCTATTATCGTAATAATCGATATAATTGCTTGATGGATTCGTACAGCAATTATGGTTCCAAGTTAATCTACGATGTTTCCTCATAGTGAAACTTTTGATTCCCTATAACGGCTAAAGGAGGTCTTAAGGGGTATGTCGTTATATAGAATTTTCGCTTGGTTTTTGACCTTGAGAATAGCGCTCTGTAATTTGTGGGCGTCATTTTTAGAACACCCGATACATATATTACTCTGCCCATCCGGGAGAAACGAAACCTCCAGAACTACTTAATGGATCACAACCGATTTTGTCCAGGATGTAGAGGATTGAAAGTTAGAAATCGAGACCGTTGATGGTGGTGATTCATACGCCACAAGTGGTAGAAATCAACCATTTCCGGTTTTAACAATGATCACTAAAGAGAAAAATCAATAATGATAACGAGAAGCAGTTTACTCCAATCAATTAAGCATCCCAAGAATATGTTTTATCAGTTTTATCATAACCCTTAACACTATACTAAAAATGGAAATGGCAGAAATCAACTACAACTTCCGGTTTCAATATTGATCTACATCGATCATAAACGGTAAGATATAGTTAACGGAGTTTTTTTTTTTTACTCGGTTTAGAGTCCTAAGAGTAGCTACTGTCTTCTCTCTTAATTCTCTATTCAAAATGGTCAGTTTTAATGTTGATCCCTATAGAGTGAAAACGCGCACAGGCAGCGAAAAGCTGTTCCCTGTAATCAATTGGGAGTCCCAAGAATATACTAAATCTCCACTCCAATTTTTCTACTAAAACCGGAAGTGGAGAAATTTACTAATACTTCCGGTTTCAATATTAATTTTAAAAAATATGACACCATCAGTAATTCTTAAATCTTTCGCTTTAAGGTCCCACGATTATGACCTTTAAGTTAAGGGGGATGATGATTAAGAAACAAGTGAATGATGATGGAAGAATTGGTGAAGTGATAAAGTGGGAGGTAAAGGGAGTACATTGAGAAAACTCACGGGCACGGTGTTGTTCACCACAATCTTACCTGGTTGGGAATCGAACCAAGGACACCTCGCACCAGAGGTAAGCGCCTTACCATTGAGCCACCTTGCCTCCACAGTAAATCTTAATTAAAGTCGGTTGTCATGGCAACACCAAAGTTTTAAGTGGCGAAGGGATGATGAGAGAAATGCATTGTTGAACCAGTAAAGAAAAAAAATCAAATTTCAATTTTTACGTTGAGTACAATGATAAAACCAAACTTTTTGACGTGATGTACATTTTAGCAATGCTACTTGTTTGAAAACTGAAATAATCCCAGTGGAGACACTTGGCTGAAAAAATGTGAAAGCTTTTTCAGGCCAACCTTAATGAGCGAGGTTTTTCTGGGTTCTCCTCATTCTCACCAGACAAATGCCAAGATGGTACCTAGCATATATGTCCCAGGCTGCTTTCTTCCTTCCCTTCCCTTCCGTCCCTCATACAAGACGGACTAACATGACCATAGATGCCGAAAGCCCAGAAATCTAATTTATAATCCTAATTCTAAGACTGAAAATATGAAAAAAATCGCGAGAAAGAAAAGTAACTCATGCTCTCTGAGATGAAACAGTAATTTAGATAAAATACAATTGTGGCTTCAGAGAAAACGAGTGTTTCTTCAAGGAACAGATCTTAACGAAATAGAAAATACAGTCCTTCGGAAAGCACGTGCTACGTATAATCATGCAAATATTACACATTTTCCTTTATGTCAACATATGTTTGCGTTTCACTCAATTATATACTACTTCAAAAGTAGGTGATCCATTTTAATGATTTATTACTGACGAACTAACCCTGATGGCCTGTCATCTTGCAAGCGTTTAACAGCGTTATGGCTCACAAATATTTCTTTCTATTTCCACAACATAAGAATAATTGGCTGCAGCCGATATTCCCAGAAAAACGTCTGGTTCAAAGGATAGCACTCTTCGATCATGCAACGCTTCTGAAAGTAGAGCAGACGCCTTAATACAGAATTTCCCGGAATGCGACACGCCTCACCACATGCACAATCACACATGAACAAACGTTCCACGGAATTGTTTATGGATTTCAAACGAAGTTCAGACTATACAATGTTACTGACCTCAAACTTCTTTCACCGTAGTGGGTTCTTTCACCTTCATTTCTTCCTGAAAAGTTGTCTGGCTTTTGCTTTGAATGGATACAACCCATTATTTATTTACCTGCTGTTACATGCATATGTACACATTTTATATCAGAAAGGAGAATTTAAGAAAAATGAAAAAAAAACTAACAACAATAGAGTCCTATTATCTGGCAAGAAGATGTTTTCCTAAATTAAAGTTTTACAAGGACGTTAAGTCCAAGCCAACCAGAAGCAAACTTGTGCTACAATGAATCACAGACAACAATAGTCGATATCTCAGTTCAGTGCAAGTCATTATTGTTTGTAAGTACTTCGTTTTTTAAAATGCGAAGTTGCATTAAGACTTAAATCCGACCTACATACGGAAAGGTGTCTTTCACAAGAGAATAACAATATAATTTCAAGTCCAGCTCTGCTTGAAAGAAAATACTTTATTTCTCTACGTTTGCACATTATATCTTCAAAATAGTCCCATTGCACAGCAATTCAGAACTCCCAGCTATCGTGCTACTTATGGAATACTTTCTCTAAGTCTTAGAAGAGTGTGTCAAACTCCTTCTGCGATTCACGCTAGATCTCCGCACAATGGTGTTAAAATGGAAAATCTTGAATCAGACTCTCATCTTCGGGAAGGCACTGAAGTCCGCAGGAGCCAAGCCTAGTCAGTAGAGTTGGGACCAAAATGTTTCTGCCGATAAACTCACGTCTGACGGGAACTTAGTAACAGAGTATTTTGTAGTCGTAGGATATCTAGTTTTTACTGCACTATAGATTCGGTTGCTTTTTGCGGATGTTAGAAAAAAAACTATTGACAGTTTGGCCACTTATGTCCAAGATGATATCGCAGACAAGTGGTAACATATATGGTCAGAATACTACCAATTACTGAACTGCCAATGTGCATAGGATGATGCTCGTTAGTACATTTAGGCATGACTCCCTGTGATTGCGCGTGCAATCATGTGCTGCCTTCTGTTGGCGAGTTACAGAACTAGTATTGAAACTGTTCTGAGACAACCTCGTGTAATTAGTTAGCCTAACTAGGGAAATTAAAATACTCTGAAGCTTATGATTCTTACACTCTATGACTTTCCTCCTCATATATAATTTCGATTTTTTTTTCTATTGGGAAATTGATTAAATGTCAGTATATATTAAACTGCTTTTTATTGACACAATTTTAATTGTCGTTGTCAATGGATGTCGTTGCCTACTATAATTTTAAAGGTTATCCGAACGATGCCAGTTATAGTGCTTTAAAAATAAGTCACTTTAAAATCCTGAATAGATATATATTTGTTTTGTCAAAAATGTGAATATGCAGACTGAAAGATATTTACTGAAGGTACCATTCCACAGTAAATTACCATCGAGTACTCTTAAAAACTGTGCAATTAAAATACACATTCCACACCATTTGCAATGCTTTCAGTTTAAAATTTCGAGAATATTCGTTTTGTCGCTGTCGTTGACAGTACGGTTCGTTTCTTCAACCGAAGTGCAGTGTGTATATGAAGAATGCCTCCTTCTACTAGTGGTGGTTTGTGCTACAAGTATGTCATCGTCCGAGGAATCTTGCGGAAAACACCCCTGATAACTAAATGGCCAACCAGAGCCCTCATTTCAAACAATTGGCAGTTGCTCGTAAATTCCACGTGGAGCCTTAGTTGCAACATTTCCAAATATTATCCTTTAAGTTTTGTTCGATTTCCTGTTCCCAAAACTAGCTCTCTTGCTCTTACATTTACTAACATGTATTTCACATTAGCCATAGTATTGGGAAGAAAGAACAGACACAGTAGTGTTAAGACGTAACCCGGCAAAATGCGGTCAAAAGAGGGCTTGAGGGAGGAAGAGATGCTGCTGTAAAAATTAGCATGGGAACTTGAAAGAAATTTGCCGAACTGCACTTCTGTTGAGTAAACGTATTATACTTTCACTTTTTGATTCACTGCGCTCTAGGTCTACATCAATAAAATTATTTTCTCCCACATAATAAAGAAAAATAAATAAGGGAAGCAGCTAAGGATATGCTGTTAATAATTTACTTCCACTCTTAACATTTAAACTTGGTAAACAGCCACCTCATTGTACAAATGGACATTATCTGCTTGGCGTTACGTTGCTATCTTAAAGCTATACATGCAGTTACTGATATTATTTATTTATTTATTTATTTCGGAAAAACAACAGGCAAACGCCTAATTACAGTTTTCCCTCATTGTATGGTAATACACTTTAAAATACACATATAAGAACATAATAATATGATCTCACCACACTCTAAAATACATATATAATAAAATAATAATATGAAAGCAAAATATATGTTAAAATACAGATAGCACGATATACGGGATACAACAAATTTATATAGAATGAAAAGCTTGTTTATAAGTAAAAATGTCTATATCTGGGTGTCCTTGTGACATCTTATTATAAAATATACACATATTTCTGACAGGCGATACATTCCATACATTAGTCCTTTGCGCTGAGAGATAGAATATGCCAATACACTATTCAACAAAACCTGTAAACTCGAGGCTTAAACAAAATTTACAAAATATTTAAAGATGCCCGGGAGTAATTAAAATTGTCGGGATTTTAATTACTTATTTTACATAACTTAAAAACCCGAGATAATTCAGAATGTTAAGAGGTTAAAAAACATCCAAAACATTAATGAGTTGCTTCCCGTGACTTTTCTTATTTCTACGAAATTCTGAACCGTATCTGTCTAACCGCACAGTTAGTCTTTTGTTTTCTCCCCTTTAATGAAGAATATAAAGTGGAATCAGTTACCTAATTATAACCAACAATTCACATTAGTAAAACAAGTGTTAAGTACATAAAGAGCATAGAGAGGAAAATGATTCCTGGGTAGATAAAATATTTTGTGTTTACTGGACAACAGGGAAGTTGTGAAACATTCAGGGAACTCATACATACAGCGTATTCTCTACGAGGGTATATATACGTACTATTTACTCTATGAGTGAAAAAATTTGTTACTCACAACTAGGTAAGTTCATATATATAACTCAGTTACTGTTGTGCAATTTGTTTATTATTTGCTCTACCTTTGTTTCGGAACGTGATCACGGTTGTTATAAACACTAGTGCTGAAACGAATAACAGGTCTGCAATTGACCTTGCTTCAGTGGTTAATACCTATTACATAACTGTAAGCTACATTAGAAGTAGAAATGTTCTAACCGCTTTTGGTCACCACCTACGGGAATATTGGTTAACCACTATCTCTATTTTGCATTTGTGGGAACGTTTATGTCGCACAAATTACGTAATGTACAAAAGAAATAATCATCGATCATAAACTGCATTTTACACGATTCTCTACATGAAGATGCTTAGATGAAGATCTTCTGCATTCATTTTATGAGTACCTCAGAAGTTCCGTCAAAATACAAGCAAACTTTCTTTAAAAAATTGAGCCACAGGTTTAAGTCGTTGAGTAATGAATTTAAGGAATTTAATTTAATCCAAATTTGATACTATTACATGCGAGGAGCAATCAAAAAGTTCCTGGAATTCTGTTGTGGCTCTTTATTACCACAACATAATTACATATTTTCTTAATCGCCTTCAAAGTAAGTACCTTCGGAACACACACACACACATTTGTATCACCGCTCCTGCAATTGCTGGAAATACCGGTGAAAGTTCTCTTTTGGTATTTTCCGAAGTTCAGCCGTGGCGTTGGTTTTGATCTCCTCTACAGTGGCGAAACGGGTATATTTAAGGCCCACTTTTAGCTTTAAGAAGAGCCAAACATCCAATGGTGCTCAAATGTTTTTGAGGCTGTCAAGGCCTCTGAAGCAGATTTTCCCCAATTTGCACATGAACTTGATGATTGAGCGTTGCTCGATCCGTGAAATTACACCAACTGATCACCACACACTCCGTTCAGCTACATTACTCGTACACTGGCTGTTATGACCTTTGACATTTGTCAAATTTGTAACTAGACAACCTAAGGACTGTACTATACAAGAGCCAACGTAATTGCATCAGAAATGTCAAAACTACAACATTCCGGGAAATTTGTAACTGCCTCTTGTAAGATGTATAAAAATACATGCAGAGTAGTAATTTCAGTTGTCAGATCTTGTTGCGTTCATTTTCTACACCTTTTTTTTTATTTTATCAAATTCTTCTGATTTATGTTTTCCTTTTAAATATGTGGAAAAACTAGCTTAAATGTCCTTTATCTTTCTCTTGCAAACTAATAACATCAAACCTGCGCTGAAGATGAAAATTATTGCTACGATATAACCAATTATTAAATATTCATGGAAGTAAATAAGGTATGAGGACACGAATATGTCTTCTAAACAAACCATTGTGTTCCCTCGAACAGGATTTAAAACAACTGTCTTATTTTATTTTTTAAGAAGTTATTGTTGTATCTTTCAAAGGACAAAGTAGCATTGGAAAGTAGACGGAAAATACAGGTGATAAGAATAAATCTTGAAATTTCTGCATAGTGAATAACTTTCTTTTGCGTTGAGAACTCAAAAGATAACAGGAAAATAGTTTTATTTAACATGAACTACTCAAAAGATAACTAGAAAGTATTTCTATCTAAGGTCTATAATTCAAAATATATCTAGAAGGAAGTTCTGTCTACCGTGGAACACTCAACAGATAACAAGCAAGCAGTTCTATCTAACAAGGAATAATCAGCAGATAACGAGCAAGCAGTTCTATCTAACAAGGAATATTCAGCAGATACTGAGTAAGCAGTTCTATCTAGCAAGGAATATTCAAAGGATAACGAGCAAGAAATTCTATCTAACAAGGAATACTCGTCGATAACGAGCAAGCAGTTCTATCTAACAAGGAATACTCAGCAGATAACGAGCAAGCAGTTCTATCTAACAAGGAATACTCAACAGATAACGAGCCAGTAGTTCTATCTAATAAGGAATATTCAGTAGATACTGAGTAAGCAGTTCTATCTAGCAAGGAATACTCAAAGGATAACGAACAAGCAATGCTATTTAACAAGGAATACTCCGTCGATAACGAGCAAACAGTTCTATATAAAGAGGAATATACAAAAATAGCTGGAAAGCAGTTCTGTCTAACGCGGAATATACACAAGAATTAAAAAAAATAGTTAGAAAGCAGTTGTGTCTAACGCGGAATACTCGAAAGATAACAAGGAAACTGTTCTATCTAATTAGAAATACTCACGTGGAATACTCGAAAGATGAAAGAAAGCAGTTCTATCTGACAAGAAATACTCAAAAATAGCTACAAACCAGTTCTGTCTAACTTGAAATATACAAAAAAAAAAAAAAAAAAAAAAAAAAAACTCAAAAATAGTTAGAATCCAGTTCTGTCTAACTTCAAATAGACAAAAGGATAAAAAATAATTAGAAAGAAGTTATTTCTAACATGGAATACTCGAAAGATAACAAGGAAGCAGTTCTATCTAACGAGAAATATTCAAAAATAGTTAGAAAGCAGTTCTACCTAATGCAAAATACTCAAAAGATAGCAAGGAAGCAGTTTTATCAAACAAGAAATAATCAAAAATAGAAAGCATTTCTTCCTAATATGGAACACACAAAAGGACTCAAAAATAGTTAAAGAAATACATCTTTCTAACGTAATGTACTCAAAAATAGCTACAAAACAGATTTTGTCTAACGAGGAATACTTATAGCTAGAAAGTAACTCTATCTAGCGTAAAAAATATCAAAAGATAACCGAAAAGCAGTTCTATGTAACGTAACGAACTAGCAATTCTATCCAACGTAATGTACTAAAAAATAGCTACATGACAGTTTTATGTAATATAACGTGTTCAAAGATAGCCGCAAAGCAGTTCTATCTAAAGTAACGTACTCAAATTAGCAATAAAGCAGTTGTATCTAACGTAACGCACTCACAAAATTGCTACAAAGAAATCATATCTAACGTAACGTGCTCAAAAATAGCAACAAAACAGTTTTATATAACGAAACGTACTCAAAAATAGCTACAAAACAGTTCTATCTAACATAACGTACTCTAAAGTATCAAAAATGTAATGTAGTTCTGTTCTGTCTAATGTAATGTATTCACAAAATAGCTACAAGACAGTTCTACCTAACGTAACGTACTCGAAAAACTACAAAACCGTTCTATCTAATGTAACGTACTCAAAAATGTCACAAAGCAGTTCTATTTAACATAATATACCGGTACTCAAAATAGCAACAAAACAATTCTATCTAATGTAACGTACTCACAAAATAGCTACAGAACAGTACTATCTAACGTAACGTACTCATAATGGCTGCAAAGCAGTTCTACATAACGTAATGTACTCAGAAACAGCTAAAATACAGTTTTATCTAATGCAACGTACTCACAAATACCAACAAAGCAGTTCTATATAACGTAACGTACTCAAAAACGCAACAAAACGGCTCTATGTAACGTAACGCACTCAGAATCGCAACAAGTCAGTTATCTCTAACGTAACGTACTCAAAAATAGCTATAAGTAGTTCTCTCTAACGTAACGTGGTCAAAAATATCAAAAAAGCAGTTCTATCCAGGGGCGTCATTTAGGGAGGGCAGAAGGGGGCAATTGCCCCCCCCCCCAAAGTTTGAGGAATACATATAGTTTAGTCGATTGTCTACTAATATACTAGTACAAAACGTAAAGTCTTATGTCGGTGGTGCTCTTGCCCCCCCTCAAGCGAAACCTGAAATGACGCCCCTGATTCTATCTAACAAGGAATACATAAAAATTGCAAGATGCTAATAACGCTGTAAAATTTTGGATATTGGTTCCAACATAGAAGCAAGACAGTTAGATACGATGATATAAATTTTACATCATAGATCAATAATCGGGTAATGAGAGGAAACTTTTCTGTAAAATTGTACATTTCTTGTTTAAAACACAAAATATAATGTAAAAACACACCAAAGTGCCTTGTGTTACAAGGCTATATACTTTCAGGATAAAATTGCTGAAAGAAATAACCACAAAGCCTTATTTTATGTGAGATTGTTGGTTTTCCTTTCAGAGAAAGCAATCTAAAACACACACGAGTTTTTTTTTTTTTAAAAATATATGAAAACTGTTACAAAGTACAACAAAAGTAATATAGAAGTAGTTTTCTTTCCTTGCAAATTTTTCTGCATTAACTAAAATCTCACAAACAACGAAGGAAGAAAGAAAAAAATGAAATGATCAAAGGGCACAAAAGCAAATGCCAGGAAACTGTCGATCTTATGGTTACATATTGAGAGCAAATTGCCCACAAGGATTCTGTCATATTCAGCTGCGTTCCCTAAGAGGTGAATTTCAATATTTACCAACGAAGGCTCCAGTCCCTCTCACAAACGTACCACGAAATGATTTTCTCTTTGCAAGGAAAAGGTCCAGGAAGGTCGGAGTTAGCAAACTTCTCTCTTTCTTCCCCCATTCCTCTTGCACACACACATACACGTTCTACCCACAAAGGAAATCAGAGAACAGAGAAGTAAAAGGGATGGAGAAAGGGTTAATCTAACTGGCACCCAAGTACTACAAATTCTTCCCTGGAACCCCTTTCATTACACCTAATCAGAGCTCAGTGCTCGAAGTAATTAAAGGATTATCAAGGCCCTATCAGCCATTTGGGATCTCGGACACTCTTACCATTGCAAAGCGTGCTTCTTGGGTTGTGCAAAATCGAGCTGTACTGATGTCTTCTACCGCGTGCAAGAGAGATTATCAAATCAGGCATAAAGGATCTGAGAATGATCAATTTAAACACCATAATGACGATACACCATTTCTATAAATCAGCAGATCGCATTAGTCCTTTCCTTTTCTTAAAGAAAAATCATAAAAATATTTCTTTTTAGAGTGTCGTAAGCCTTTCACGTCAAATATTTTTCTTAAAAAAAAAAAAAAAATTGCTGTGGCATTTGCTGAGCAAAGCAAAGTAGCACTAAACTCTTCTTGTCTTCTAATTGCTGTAATCCTTAGTTCAGTAACTGCCATTGAATTGTTTGTTTGTTTGCTTGTTAAAATTTAGCGTACTTTTCGAGCACCAAGGCTATATGAGGCGTGAACCTACAGTTTAAGATGGAATTCGAACATGTATCATCATCATAGGTTTTCTGCCATTATTGGCAGGTCACTTGCCGCAACTGAGAAGCTTCCATGTTACACGGTCTTCCGTTAGCCTATTTGTTTTCACGTACGATTTTCCTCTTTTGATATTGCCCATTAATTGTAGTCTCCTTCGCCCTCTCTCTCTCTCTCTTTCTTGCCACCATACCCTCTAGAACGTCCCTCATGATGCAGTTCCTTCTTACCTAATGTCCCAACCAGTTTCTCTTCTTCTTAATAATATCTAAAACTGTTCTTTTTTTTCTCCACCATTTCTATCACCTTCTCACTCGTTTTCAGCTCGATGCTGCTAATTCTTTCCATTCTTCTCCACAAACCATTTCGAAAGGTTCCAGTCGTTCTCCATCACTTTTGCATAATCCTTCTGCTCCATGCAGGATATTATTCCACACGAAGTGTTTTATTAATATTTTTCTCAACTCTTTATTCAAGGTCCCACAAAATAGACTTCTCTTCCTTCTAATGTGTTCTTTCGCCATTCCTATTCTTGCTTTTATTTCACGTTTGCACTTCATATTACCATAATAATATTATCCAGGTATCGAAAACTACTCACCAGTTCTATTTTCTTCCTTCCTACTTCTATATTTGACACTGACCGCTTTGTTCCAATCGTCATGACTTTTGTCTTTCTAACAATTATTTTCACCTCGTATTCTTTACACTCCTTCCTCAAGCTTTCTAACATCTTATTGATTTTGTTTTCAGATTCCGCAACAAGTGCCATTTCATGTGCAAAACCGTATACATCTAATCATTTTAACTCCTATTGAAATGTCGTCTTCACTATGTAGTCTCGTTTTCACTATCTCTTCTAGATAGATATTAAATAATATTTGCGAAAAACAGCAGACATTTCGAACTTCCTTTTCACTTGCACTTTCCTCTGTCATTTCCTCTCCTAATGTGTTCAGATTTTTAGTGCTCTACCACCGGGAATCGAACCCGGGCCCATGCGCACCAAAGACGCACGTCCTAGTCAGTAGACCAGTGGGAAAGTCGGCCTGTCGTTAACAATAGTCACATTAAGAAACTGAGAAAAGAAAAGAGCTTCATTTCACAGTTTGAAACTATGATAGACTAAAACTATAATAATACAATACTGAAACCCAATATGATATATTTACCACTTTCTTTGGTCTGTATATGTTTTACTACTACAGGTGAGATATATCGAAAGCTATAATGAACAATACACTACAACTTCTGGTTTTAATAGAGGGATAATAGCGAATATATTTTACTTATTACCGTTTTTACTTTATGAGAATTAATATTGAGATCCACAGTTCACGATTTTATAACTTTTTTTTTTCAATCCAAGTCAACGCGATTGGGTTCTTAACTAGAGTGAAGCGAATAATTATATTACTCACTTCAATATGCCATAATCGAGCTGTTTGTTTGAATGACAATATCCGAGAACTCACTTACATTTAATGCCATTGAACTCTTAACTCAGGTAAAATGACTCAATTACTCACTTTATAATATGGCGTGACCAAGCTATCTTTTTGAATAAAGCTATCCGAGAATTAACTTCAATTTAACGTGGTTGAACTGTTAACTCGGGTAAAATGACTCAATTACTCACTTTAATACTGTGTGACCGACATGTGTTTTAATGAAGCTATCCAAGAACTCACTTCAATTCAATCAAAGTGATTGACCTGTCAACTCGGGTGAAACGACTCGATTACTCACTTTAGTGCGGCGTGATCGAGCTGACGGTTTGAATGAAGCTACCTGATGATTGATTTCAATTCAATGTGATCAAAGTGTCAACTTGGGTGAATTAACTGGATTACTCACTCCAATACAACGTGTCCGAGCTGTCTGTTTGAATGAAGCTACCTGAGAACTCACTTCAACTCAATATGATCGAAGTGTCCACTCGGATAATTCGACTCTGTGACGCACTCCAATACGACGTGATCGAGCTGTCTATTTGAATGAAGCACCCGAGGACTCACTTTTATACAATATGATCCAACTGCCAACTCGGGAGAAGCGACTCGATAACCCTCTTCAATACCATGTGATGGAGATGACCACTTGGATGAGAATACTCCGTACACCAATTCATTTGAGTCTACTTGAGGCAATAGAGTACTAGTGAAGTAAACCAATTTACTAGAGGTGTTCCGCAGGCTAAATTGGCAAGAGGCAGAAATGAATAGTACTGAAATTAGATTACTCCTATTTTTTTCTTTCTTTCCAGTATGAAATACCAATATAGAAGAATTCTTTCATGAATACAGGCAGCTTTTTAAATTCACATTTTGTTTGTCGTTAGCTTATTAACGACGAATACAATTCACTTCTAGAAAAATTACATCAAAAAGTTCAAATAAAGTATAATAATTTGTATTAGTTCCACTTACAGTTTCTTTTCAGTTAGCCATAATGTCAGATGCTTACCTAAAATAAAACAAAAATAGTCGGTAAGTATTAATTAAATACAAAAAGAAAGAAAAAATGCAACATTTAATATAATTGTATCAAATAAATTGTTTTTATAAGAAAAGAAAATGAAGTGTAAGATCAATTTTTTTTTTTTTTTTTTAGGCTACATCAATTATCTCTCTACCAAAGCAAGTATATTTTATTAAGAAAGTGGCAAGTGTTGAATTGCGAAGCTTGGGAGGCGCCCAGTGGACCCTTTCGGTGAATACACCCCTGGGAAGCATCATACTATCTACTGTAATGCCAACCCAATTTAACTTCGGAAACAATACACAAATACCATCAATTACAATTGTCTACACATTTTTTTTTTTTTTTAAAAGGACTGTGTATATATAGAGTCAAAATTAACCTTATTGTGTTCCTAGCTTTGCTAATAACTCACTTTTTGATTTGGGTTTTGCGGATTATATTGTTGTGCTCTGCAAGTTTTTTTTTTTTTTTTTTTTTTTTTACCCCGTAAACTTGCAACAACTCGTTTAATAAACTGAAAGCGTGCACAATTTTATTTTCTACTTCTAGAAAAAAAAAAGACCTATTGTTACCTCAAGTAATTTAGTACTTTAATGCAATGTAGGTAAATATTGCCAGTTAGAGAACACATTTTTCCCTTACTTCAGCCATATAACGGTCTAATTCAATATGCACTCTTAATATTGAAGCTCATGTATAGATGCAGTAATAAATTCAAAACACATTTCCACACATGGTACGATTAACAGGTTTATGTAGTAGCATAAACTTGTTACTAAAAATGGATCTATATACCGTAAGATTCATATGAATGCCTAGATAAACAACGTTTACAAAAACAACAACAAAAAAAGTTTTGCCTTAAGCATCTTTCTCTGTGTGTGTGTGTGTTTTATCCAGTTCTCTTGTCTGGCTCAATTTATAATAAAACATGAGGAAAAGGTATAAAAATGTTGTGCATGATGTATTTTTTATGCAACACCGTTGCTATAGAAAATGCATGTCTGGCTCTGGGAAAATGAATGCACGTCTACACCTTCGCCATTTTATATCCCTCGCAGACCAAAGGAGATACTTCCAAGAGGATCTCAAGCAGTAAAACGAACTGTAATCTTCGACGCGTCACTGGGCAGAAACACAATTATGAATGACACAAAATCAAGGTTGCCAGTAACAGACTAATTGTCTAACACAAACAAAGAACAGGAAAAGACAAATAATAATCTAACACAAGTTTTAATTTTTTTTTCGTAAAATGCATTAAAAAGGCTAAAACACTTTTTGGTGTGGTAAAATGAAGAAATGAGGGGGATGTGCTGGGCTGGTTAGAGTAATCTAGTGGTTAGAGCGCTGGTCTCACGTTTGCGTGGTCCCGGGTTCAATTTCCGGCCAGTGATTCCCAATTTTAGGCGTCCACTCAGAGTCATGAGGTAAACTGGGGAGTCAGGCGAATGAAAGACGTGGCGGCAACTAAGTCTAGGAAGCTCCTGGTACGCCTGAGCTGTTAGAAACAGGCCGACACAGCGCGCTGGCCCCATATTCGCCATTAGACTGGACGTAGTTGAGTCTGTCGCTAACATGGCGTAGGAGGACACAGGCCCACAAAAAGAGCTACTACGCCAAATGGTAGGATATGGTAAAATGAAAAAGTGGGAGTAACATCAAAATCATTGGAGTATTTGATTATAATGGATAATAGTGAACTACCTCGCTGATATACAGGAAAAGTTGATCTTTCAACTTTGAAAAGAGTGACCAATTCATATAATCTTACTTTAGTGCATATTTATAAAAGAGTTCTTTCTATTTTTCTCTTTGATTAATATTTTTCACAACGGGACCGCGGTGGCTCAGTGCTAGAGCCATTAACTTCTGGCGCGTGGAATCTGTGGCCCGATTCCAACTCGCGCCAAGTGTGTTTTTGTAGTAGACAAACACCGTGTGCGTGACTTTTCTCGGGGTTCTCCCGTTTCCTTCAATTTTCTTCATTGCACCATTTCATTTATTTATCTTCATTATCTCCCTTAACCTACACAGCATAATCGTACGACGTAAAACTGAAAGCTTTTATTTCATTACTTTTCACTTTTTATTATATGTTGTGTTCACATTCAGTGAGATCCTGAGTATGTCTTAGGGAGCCAGTGCGGTAGTAAGTACTATACTAACTAGTCAATTAAATAAACTCTAATTGTCTGTTTTACGATCTTTCAAATTTGTTGATATAAATTCAATATAATCCTTAGTGGTCTGCAACCGACCAAACTGCTGTGGTGTATGGGTTGCACATACACCAGGCGTTTTATAACGATACGTAAAATGTTATATGTGGATACAATCAAAACTTCTTTCTATATTAACTCTCTCTCTGTCTGTGTGTTCGTCCGTCTTGAATAAAGAAAATCCCAAGATCTATTTGATGAATCAACATCATTTTTGGCCAGGATATGCAGGGTCAAAATTACAAACCGAGTTCGCTAATGGAGGTGACCTCTCCACTGGATGTCAAGATATGCACAATAAAAATTTGATTCCTCATTTATTATAAACTTACATACATATCCCGACGTGTACAGCTGTTTCATTGGACAATTGAATTAAATTTAAATGTCCTTCCTGAAACGATTCGTGTTCGTAAAAAGACGTCTAGAATATCGCCCCTAAATGATTTTTTCCAATATATATACTTAGCTAAATCCATCTCCTGCATTCGAAAACATTCAATTCGTCTCATTTAAAGTTCCCTTAGCTTACACAATAAATTTTCAGGATTACTCTTTTAAAAAGAATCAATGCCTGTTTGTAACCGAGCGGCTAGCACGTGTGCTTCATGTGCGTTATCCTGGGATCCATTTCCGGTTACCTCCGACACGAACATGTGTAGTAGTAAGAGGAATAGGCCTTGTCTCATATAGCTTCAGTATTGAAGACGAGTTTTTAACATCCAAACAATCGACCAACATTTTAATATTGAAAAAAATTCCTTAAAAGGCAAATGCTAATATTATTGGTCTCATATAAATATGGTTCCCACAAGTGACTTTTGACAGTAAAGGCCTACTTACATCACATTGCTGCAAATGAAAATGATAGACGTTTCTCATTTGATGGAAACTGTTGGAGAATATTACTAAACTATTAATCTTGACATGGATTTTCCATAATTTCTGTGAGCTCGAGCCACATTGACGATAGCGAACCCTAGTAAATGAGCCAGAGCTCTGTTTAATTAGTTAGTGCGACTCTGATGGAGCCTGATGTGAAACAACCACTTCTATTCCACAAGCCCCAACAATTTATGTATAGTGATTTACTTGGTACCTACCCTGTGTCATTTCAGATGGCCATGGCAACTCAGTAGCAGAGCGTTCATTTTTGGTGAGAAATGTCTGGCACAATCCTTTAAGTAGAGCTCTCTCGTTGCTAAGTGGTTAGCCTACGTGCCTTTCGCGTGGGAGACTCGGTGTCTATTCCTGGTGGGATCTTATGTGGTTTGGATTCCACGTTAAGCCGTAGGTCCACGTCTCATGTAGCCCCGCTACTGAAAGTGGCGCTATACTGAAAATCAAATCACATTCTTTAAGAAAATGTAAGCTTGTAGACGATATCATGTCCGTGGTTTTTCGCAGTGTTTATCCTTTCCTGTAAGTGTATTTATTCCACCAATGCTTCTAATGCCACCGGCTTGCTTTTGTTATCTGCCTCTTTTCGCCTACAGATAAATAAGGGCGAGGCGTTAAACCAGATTCAATCTTATTTCACTTTAAATTCCTTTAAGTCATATTCAATTCCATTACTATTCGTCGCCATAGAACTTTGTTAACAACTATAAATATAGGAGTTGAGTGTTGAGAGAAAAATCGTGCAATATATATATATCGCACGTTTTTTCCTCTCTATGTCCAACTCGGATATTCAGAAGGGTGAAAATACTGCCATTATGATTATCTTCAAAGTCGGATTTATAGGCCATTTCGTGCTAGGTGTCGCGCGGACAATGCATTTTACTATTACCTTTGGCGACAATCCGACAACTCTCGTGTTTAATCCTGAAGATAGAGAGAAGTATTTCTACTTCAGTTAACGACGCAAAGTGGAAATGAAAAACTGCATATCACATGTGAGTCAGAGACTCGAAGATATTCACTAAGCTTCAAGGGAGAAGCAATACGGTTGAGAAGGATAAGGAAGACTTCTCCTCTTTTTTCAAAAGAAAAGAAAAACATTTTTTTTTATTTTTCTATTATACGACCGAGAAAAACTTGGATGATGAATGGCCTTAAAGATACATAAAGGAAAAAAAAATCACATACAAAATCAGTTGGAACGAAGTGAACGAAGCTCGCAAGAGCTTATGCTGACCAGTCGGAGACGTGAAATTGGAAATGTGTGGTCAGCGCACCAATCACCCCATTGCTACTGTTTCTGTTTCTCTTACTGAAATCTGCTATCTCTTTAATCGACGTAGCAAATTTTCCTCATGATCCCTTTGTAAATGTTACACTCAACGCCATCTCTTTTTAAAAATTTAAATATTGACCAGATCCGGTAGTTTTGAGCTAATCAGAATTATAACAGTCGAAGCCAATGGCGTGTTCCTATCATTTGACTGTCTTGAAGGCGAAATAGTGTGGTGGGAACTGCCTATACTGTAAGGATTGATCTAGCATAATGGTATATAGATTTGCTAACTCCAATAGATTCCAGCCCTGAATCGGAACTCATATTAACACGTTGGCTACCAACGTCCCATATATGGAACACAGCAGATTTTACGAGGGACCGATTCATAGAGATAAACCGTCACTATAGACCGGTCATAAGAAAATTACCTTACCCACAGACCATCTGCCAGAACGAGCCCGGGCGTCTCACATATGGGATGCTGGTACTTGGTGAAAACCAATGCGTCCCAAATATATTTTTTGTGTCGGTAGCGAACGTGTTAATAGTAGATTTTGTCCTTGGTGTCGCGTATCACACAAATTGTAACAGGTTAGTAGGATACAATTTACTGCAATACAACATATTCATTAAAGTATGTTATATACTATGTGAATAGACTATTTCCAAACTTAAACATGACACATTGTTTACATCCACCTGAATTATAGCCGACCATTATCGTTATTCTGACTAGTAATGGATATTATAGCTGCGATATTCTTAAAGCCATGCTACCTGGAAATACAGCTTTCGTGAAATGTTTCTCAGTAATATCGTAAAGTGCAAATAATCAAGAAAAGAAAACGAAAAATATAAGAAGGGGAAAAAATAATGTCTTTGTTAGTAAGAGGTCTCTGTGGATTTCTTTCTGATTTTCCTTTTTTCTTTCTTTCTATATTTCCATTATTTCTTTTGTTCTTCTCTATTTCTATATTTTTCTTTTTTCATTCTTTCTTTCTTTCGTTGTAGCCTTCTTCGTTTCTACCTTCCTTCCTTCCTTCCTTCCTTCCTTTTTATTTTCGAGTGACGATAGCAGAGGATAGGAACTATGGTGATTGTGAAACAAAAAAGTCAAATTCGATATTTCAAGGATTTGCATGTTTCATGGCCCCTGCATAGTGAAAAAAGTGTTCTTTTTTTCTATGTCTGTTTGTCCGTCTCTCTGTCTTTTTGGTCGTACTCGCTAGTGGCCGTATCGTTCAACGTATCTTCCACTAAATTGTAAACTTAATGTTTCTATAAAACTCCTTACAAGCGTTTTTCGAATTTTCTTCGTACCTTGAAAATTCAGGTAATTTACTGATGGGGTAAAAATGAAAATATGCGATTTCCTCGAAAACAGTTCTAAAGATTTTGTTGAAATTTCTTACATCAATATGTCATTAACGATACTATGCTGTGTTATAAGTCATTTCTCAGAGGAAAATCCAGAAGGGGTATTTTGTTCTTAGGAGTGAATTCTTTGAGACAACTCAAGCTATTTTATTCATAGTTCATAAATAAATATTTCATTAGTAACCTGACAATGAGATATGATTCATTTGTTCTGAAAGTATTCACAAAGGGTAGTTTACTCTTGGGGTCAGTTTTTTTGGGCCATTTTCTTAAAACCGATTCAGGTGATTTTGTTCGTATTTCATACATAAAAGTTTCATAACTAACCGACAATATGGCTTAAATCATTGACCTGATAAAAATACACAAACGTTAGCTTACTTTTGGGATGTCTTCTGGGTGATTTTCTCAAAAATAACTGATACTGTTATGTTCATATTTCACTACTCACAAAACTGTACGGGGTAAATCATTTATCAAAAAAAAAAGTTTTTTTTTTATTCTTAGGGGGTATTTTTCTCGGGCAATGTTATCAAGAGTCGATTTTCTCATTGCTTACATGCTCACCAAATTTGATTTAGATCCGTACAGTAGTTACTGAGAGAAAAGTACTACGTACACACATATGTATAAGCTCCCGTATCCTTACGCCGGGAACTAATAAAACAACAAGGTTATATGGTGGTCGATGTCGGCCAGGACAGGATCGGTTCGGATATTACGGTGGTACTTTATTTCTCGGTAATTACTGACCGAATCTGAACGAAGTTTGGTGGACAAGTAGCTCATTGTGTAAGGAATATCGCTATACCTAGTGGCCGAGCTCAGACAGGGACAAACTGACTTCGCTAGACTCAGATTGCATGTGAGACTTTATTTCTCTGTAACTACTCACCAAATCTGAACAAAATTTAGTAAAAAAGTAGTCAATCATCTAAGATATAAAGATAGATGTACTTGGTGGCCAAGCCCGGCCAGGAAAAGGCTCAGTTTGCCTTATGTTTGGTACTTTATTTCTCGCTAAACTACTGATTGGATGTAAACAAATTTAGTAGGCAAATATACCGGTAACAGATGCTGTGCTTCGCAGCTTCTAATGCCGGGAGCTTTTGAATTCGATCTAGCGTATGTTCCACTTGTTTAGTAATTAGAGGCGAAATGTGGCTCAGCGGTACAGTGCTTACCTCTGGTGCATTGGGTTCCTGGTTTGATTACCGGTCAAGTGTGTTTGTGGTGAACACCATCGTGTCCATGAGTTTTCTAGAGGTACTCCTGTTTTCTCCCACATTCACATTCTACCATTCTTGAGTGACTATGTTTGTGATTTAATAACTCTCGAACCACCCGACCGATTTCGATCAAATTTTCAACATAAATGAGATTCTGGTCCGGGATGTTTTTTTTTATTATTACACTTTGACGGTGCAACTTAGGGGAGGGGGAGGAAACTGAGAAAATATATAAAAACTTAATAACTGCTGAACCACAAGACTCTCTTGATCAAATTTTCAACATACATGAAATTCAAGCCTCAGATGCTTTTTATGATCTCACTTTGACGATGCAACTTAGGGAAGGCAAGGGGGAGACAGAAAATACATAAGAATGAAAGTGGCTACTTTTATCATTTAATAACTCTTGAACCTCCCGACTGATATTGACCAAATTTTCAATATAGATGAGGTTCGGGCTTGGATTTTTTTTTTTTTTTGGTCATTTCACTTTGATGTTGCAACTTGAGGGAGTGGAAGATATAGAAAAGTGATCGATATTAGTATCGAATCTATAGCTTTATGGGGTCGCTGAGACGAACAGTAAAATTTCCTATGCGTTTTAATCCAAATTCAGCCCTGTTGCTCTTTATGTTCAGAATGAAATATATTCTCCCCGTGCGAAGAACGGATAATCTGCTAGTAAGTACTAAGTCGCAGTGAAGCCTAAATTTTGATTGTATTTTTTTCTCTTTTTCGTAAATAATAATAATATTGTAATTATTATAAACTAATAATAATATTAGTTTTATCATTGGACTTTTTTCTTTGAAAATAACAAATAATACTTCAAAAACACTCACAATTTTATTTTTAAATTATTCCTGATCAAAATTTATTTCCTTTTATTTTTAGTTGTTTTGAAAATAGAGATAAGACTGTGAATTCATTAAAAAAAATATTACAATACTTGAAGTTTACGTTTGATATGATGACTGTGTTACTCAGGGACAACTTAACAAGAATTACACGTGTTGACTTTCACAATCAACAGATGGCGTTGTCGGTCCTGACACCGCAACATGATGACGAGCACGCTAGTCGGTTCGGTACTTTCTCTACCACACCACCTGCGTATTCAAGGAAGGATAAGCGCATAGCACACCTGACGCAAGGAGTATGACAAAGACACAATCGTGTCTTCGTAAGCAACAAAGACACACAGAAGAAACACGTGGACAAAGTGGTTAGATGTTTGATAACCAATTCACGTTCAGAAGTTTACTAATGTACGAACTTCATACATCCACATTCGTCCTTCGCTATAAAAGTAAACTATACATTCTTCTGAGCTTAAGTTTAAAATACATATAAGGTGATTTTTCATCACTATTTTTACGAAAACTTGTTTCTGCATACGTTTTTGCCCTGTAGGTAATAGAAGCAATGAGGAATACGAACATAATGTTATCTTAAAATATTGAATTACAACAATCGTGCAGTGGGGGGAGTGAGTTTATTACGGAAACCCACACACGCGCCCACGAGCTCTACCAAGTTACCAAGCCCCGTAGTTCTAATTGAGGTCGAATTCACAAACCTACGTTACAGAGCTGATCACTCAATTAAGAACACATTAATGAGTCTAAATTAAGTACACTTCGTAAAACGAATAAAATGTAGTAAAACGGAACAGTGCCAGAAATCGGCATTTGTTTCTACATGGACAACTTCTAGAATCAAAAAGAGGAAACTCATTAATACCTCTTGAACTTAATGTAGTACATCAGCCAACTTACTTTTCTAGCAGCAAGAAGGGTTTCCTACTAGCTAAAAGAGTGAAAACAAAAATCCGGCGTCAAAAGTTAGCCAAAACGCAGCCTAGTAGAACTGACAGTATTTAGTAGCCCAAATCCTGCTGACTACAAGGAAAATGGGGTCAAAGGACAATATTGCAATACATCATATTTCGACATCCGTTAATGTTTTGGGATAAAATACTGCAAATGTTTTTAACAGCTACTAAATAACATTTTGAACATATTTAACATCCATGTTGGAAGTTGAAATTTGGAATATTAATCTTCACATAATTCTTTTGGAAATATTAAATCAATTTCTCGTGGAAATACAATCTGTATCGAACGATACACACTATTCATTTTCCTTTAACGATATTTAAGATATATTCGACAAATGCTTCGGTTTGGCGATTTGGTTCGCTCACACAACGGTCGCACAAGTTACGCCAAATAACATATAAAACATGAAACTAGCAGTAAACAGTTCTTTTGGTGAGCATAACATGTACAGAACTTGTCAGCATACTTAATCCGGGCCATTATTTTAATCGATCAAGATCATTACGTAAAATCTGTGGTCTCTGAGTGTCATGAACTCATTTTGAACTTAAATATATGAGATTTGTGCGAGGACATGTATGCCCATCTATCGGTACGTGTACTGATAATCATCCAAATGTAATTTAATTATCTAGTACATTACTTTTAACGTTGTATGCATGGGTACTCAAAAAGTCATTTTGAAGCTTAGAACGCCAAACTTTGTCGGAACGATACAATAAGGAATCAGGACCGTTACTTGAGAATGAAATGTTGAACCAAGGTGCGTTAAAAAACATATTTATGATTTTGAGCTGCAGCTCCCATTAATATTCATTAATGTTCCGTTTGATATGGAATATGTATCGGTTTACATTTTGAAGTTACCATATTTCATTTGTAGGAGATACCATAAATTCTCTCCTAAGCTCCGAAGCTAACCATATAACTCCGTTGCTTCTCATTTGCACTTATATTAAGGGAATCCATAGCTTTGAGTCTGATACTGTCACTGAACGGTCACTGAAAAAAGAAGTCATTTTAATCGACGTAATTCGGCATTTCATTCCCCAGTTATGACCCTTTATTTTATTGTTTTGCCCAATTTCTGGTGAGCTCTAGCCCCGAAATGACGGATCACCATATGTCAGATACTATCAGAAAATAAATTGATTTGACTGGAAGCTCAAGTTCAATTTTTTGGTAAATAACATGACTGAGATCTCATGTGAAATAATAAATCCATGACTCATACGCCATGTGTACTGAATTTAAACTTGTATCAAGTTTGCCATACATTAGACATCACAAACATGTAGTAAGGTGAACATAAGCTTTAATTAAGCTTGGGATGAAAAGAATGCAGTCAGTTTGAGATAGCAAACTGTAAATAAGCTTGAGATGACAAGATGCAAATAAGCTTGAGATTTGGGATAAGCTTGCAGTATGGTAACTAGTTTCCATAAATCTATCTGTACCTCAGGTATACAAGATTAAAGGCTTGTTATGATAAATTCGAAACCAAGCTCACATCATTTGCATGAGAACTTTCCATCAAGCTTTTTCTGTTATCTGAGAATGTTCCAAAAGCTGTAGACATGCGCGGTCCACGTGACACGCTACACTTTCTTGTGAAAATCAGTCTTCTTCAACCCCATAATCATTTAGCATGCCCTTGAATGGTTACAGAATGTGAGTGTGGTAATACTATAGTAACTAGCTCCCCATGGAATACCTCACCGTATTACTTCAATGTCATTACGCATTTATCAGGGCACAGTTACTTTCTAGACACCCTGTGTATCGTTCCAAACCTCTTGTTGAATACTGACGATATCTGGTTGATTTTTCATTCTGGAAAATGCATTTTCTTTCAGAAATTTAAAATCAATTTATTCCTTTGCATTTTTTTTCTGTCATATTACATAATATACTTGGCTTCGCTTATTATTATGTTCAACGATGCAAATAATTACTACTGTAATGTATTCAATTAAACAAAAAAAAGTTCTACAATATTCAGTGCTTATTATTATCACATATAATATCTAAATGTTTCCTTAACTACCTGTAATTTGTCTCAGAAATATATTACACTTGTCTTTCTTTAGGAAAATGAGTAAAAGGGTAAATAATTCCTTAACAAAAGGAAACAGCAAGCGCTGAGTGTTCTTGAAAATTGTTGGACTTACGGAATCTTTTAAACAAGAAGAAAAACGTCGGAGCAAAATTTCAACCTATTAAGCCCTAATGCCAGAAGAATAAGAGGAAAATATCAAAGATTTGTTTCCTCTTTTGCTCCTTTCTCCCCTTCCGTTATACGAAAAGGACCACTTCAGGTTTGGCGTTTCCAACCCTTAAGTTATCTTATAAATTAATGAAAGCCCTAACGTATGGTAGAATTTTACTGACTTTGCTAGGCAACTTTTCTTTCTTCTTTTCTCTCTTTCTCTCTCTCTCTATCTATCTCTCTCACTCACTCACTCATTCACTCTCACTCTGTTTCTGGACGATAGTTAGATAACCAAAAATATTGAAGGACGAAAAATAAATCGATGAAATGACTGGCATTCAATGCTAAGAAAAAACACTACACTCAAAACTTTGGCAGAAGTGTTTCCATTTCCTGAGTAAAATATCTGTAAATAAAATTTCTTCTCAGTTCCACAAGAAATGAAAGAAAATATCAGTAAATTAAAGTGTCTATTGTTATTCAGTCGAAATGAAATGAAATTATTAATTTAATTCCCTGAGGTTATTTAATGTAACGTCTCACAAATTATGTCATTTACGCTAAAGGAGATGGCTAATTAATGAATAAATGATTACACAAGACTTGGTAAAGCGAAAATGTGGAAGTAAAAAGGAAAAAATATGAACCTAATGCTGTCTACCCAAACTCACATGGCTGGGATCAAACCAGTGACCGGTCGAATCAGAGCTGTACTCTACTAAGAAATTATGCCCATTATGTCCATTAGGGTGAAGAAGACGTAATTGATATATCATGTTAATCATAAATCCATGACTTATATGACACTGGTACTGAATTTGAACTTGAATCAAGCTTGATATAAACAAGACACTTTAAGTCTGTAGTACGCTTGAGATAAGCGGTGAATAAGCTTGAGATGAGAAGCATGCAGTATGCTTGAGGTAACAACATGCAGCAAGCTTCAGATAAAAAAAAAACTCTAAACAAGCTTGAGGTGATAGTATGCAGTAAGTTTGAAAAGGAAAGCTATAAATAAACTAGATACAGCAAGCTGTAAACAAGTTTGAGA
Organism: Thermobia domestica; assembly: GCF_964235325.1. NCBI lineage: Eukaryota > Metazoa > Arthropoda > Insecta > Zygentoma > Lepismatidae > Thermobia > Thermobia domestica. The sequence continues at coordinate 116,283,821 of NC_137470.1, forward strand.
TAAGATGCTGTTTGCTTAAGACAACAACATGCAGTAAGCTTGAGATAACAAACTGCAAACAAGCTTGAGATAACAGTAATGGAGAAAGTTTGAAAATGAAAGCTTAAATAAGTTTGATGTGATAAGCTGTAAATAAGCCTGGGATCATAAGCTTGATTTAATCTTACATGATAACCCTGCAATAAGCGAACTTGCAATATGCTAACTAGTTTTCTTGAATCTACCTGTCTTTGTGGGATACAAGATTACAGACTTGTGATGATAAGTTTGAAGGCAAGCTTATCCTTGATATGAGAACTTGATATCAAACTTTAATTGGGGTTTTGAAAAAAAAAAGGACAAAGGACATCTCTTATTCAGAACATAGCATATAAGATGAACCCACGTGGTAGGGAGAGGTAATGTTCCACACTTTCTACATTACGACACATATAACATATGATGATGTCAACGATATCTTTTGATTGTATTGAACCTTCAAGTACCCATTTTACAAAGACTGGGTGAATTCCTGAGGGATATTGAAACGAGGGTAGAACTTGATCCCCACCCGCACCAGAGATCGAATCTAGTCCCCACAGTTGGTAGATAAGTGCCGCATAGACTACACCACCCCTGGTCTAATACATGAGATATGACGAAATAAATAGTTGAAAGAATGTTGAAAAATTTCTACTTTCTCTTTTTCGTACATTTTTTAAAGTAACGTAAGTAAAGTAAGTAAAGTAAAGTAAAGTAAAGTAAAGTAAAGTAAAGTAAAGTAAAGTAAAATAAAGTAAAGTAAAGTCATTAAAGTAAAGTAAAGTAAAGTAAAATAAAGTAAAGTAAAGTAACGAAAGCAAAGTAAAGTAAACAAAGTAACTAAGGCAAAGTGAAGTAAAGTAAGTAAAGTGGAATGTTCTTGGATTGTATCATGTAGTGTCCACAAATATTTCTTTGTTTCCGAACAACTTTCTTGGTATAGTACCGAAAAATAGGAGTTCGGTTATATTGAAAGTATCGGAACGATATGTAAACAACATGACGTTTACGTAAAGTTTGGGTACACACTACAAAGAGTCATTTTTCATCACTATATATTTAAAACTGAAAATGACTATGTTTGTGACTTTATAACTCTTGAACCACCCGATCGATCTTGATCAAATTTTCAACATAAATGTGGATCTGGACTGGAATGTTTTTTTTTTTTAATCATTTCACTTTGACGGTGCAACTTAGAGAAGAGGAAGGTGGAGATATTAAAAATGATCGAAATATGACCGATATAAGTGTCAAATCCATAGTTTTCGGGATCGCCAAGATGAATAGTAACACCTCCGATGCCGTTTAAATCCAAATTCACTCCTGCAACTTGAGTGTGTGTGTGTATGTGTGTGTGTGTAAAGAAGTTGTGGTGTGTGTTTATAGTTTTTATTTCAACCCAGGGAAACGAGTAATCAACGCTAGTATATAATAAATATGGAACTCATTTTTGATTGTTCGTATCTTGGAATGACCTGGATAGGACACTTCCAACAATGAACTCGATTGTTAACTTGTAACAATCTACATCGTAGCCAAAGTAGATTGTGATTCTCCAAAGGATTTTGGTACACCAAACTTCATAATAAAAGTAGATGTATATTGATACAATATACTGTAATATCATTATACATTAATACGTGTAACACAGTACGAGTGTACATACATATACCATAACTTCGTGCTCATTGCATTAATGTACCCACTATAGTTTTGTCACATTAATATACAAAGGTAAAATGTGTAAGGTTAATATCAGAAGCTTTCATTACTGGTTCCGTAAGTAGGGAAGAGGCTCAAAACAATACCAGAAATGTTAAGATAATAGCACATCTTTAATTGTAGTGTGGTGGAGTAGAGTTTAGTGTCCCTTTCATCAGCGAAGCTATATGAGACGTGGACCTACAGCCTAACGTGAGATCCGAACAAAATAAGCTCCGGCCAGGAAAATCTTTGAATGTTTCACGACTTCCGGTTATTCACATGAGTTACGTCCAGAAAATAATATGTTTAGATATTTTTTTTTTCTTTCTGAAAAGATTCAACTCTAAAAAAAGTACTTATTTTAATTATTTTCTATTCTTTATTTCGAGAAATGATCATGTTCGTTATACTCATGTTAAAATTTTAGCATGGAATTTAAAAAAAAAAAAGAATTGGAAATTTAACCTCCATAACAATTTAATATTGTAAACACTACTTCTTACTACGGTATCTTTTGATAAGAGAAAAAAAATCTAGAGATAGAAGGATGTGTTATATTAATTATATCATCGTGAGGTCGGGTGAGCGTGATGATGAAATAGTGTTGCAAGTATAGTATAATATTCTTTTTTAAATTATATTAATGTTGTATACTAAAAATTAAAGTTCTAGCGTAGACTAGAATTAGGTTTAGAATTCCATTTCTGGGTTTTTGGCATCCGTGGCCATGTTACCCCGTCACGTATAAGTGATGACGTCCCTCGGCGATCACACTATCCGAGGAAAGTGAAGGAAGAAAGGATTGGGGAAAGAAGGAAGCGGCCTGGGGACCTGTATGTTAGGTACCATCCCGACATCTGTCCAATGTGAATGAGGAAAATCCGGGAAAACCTCATTGAGGATGGATAGCCTGATAATGCTTTGACGCTTTTTCGACCGTGTGTCCTTACCTGGAAATTTAGCGCAGACAGAAAGAAAACTTATAAAATCTTACATAATAATTTTAGAAGTCTTGTCTACGTAAAAATTTTGTGTCTTCTTTACATAGAAGTTTAACGGAAAAATATGTCATTTAAATAAAAAAAAAATACTGATGTAAAACTGTGTTGTTAAGTAAGAAAAAGAAAAAGAAAGAAAACTATTACAAGCATTTCCTAACAAAAATATGCCAAGAAAATTTAAAAAATAATGCCTTTGTTTGGTAAAATTGTATAAAATGTAAACGTTAAGACTTCCTGTGTCGGTTCCTCAGAAGCACGTCTTTTATTCGCTTGACTCCCCAGCTTGCCTCACGACCCTGGGTGGACGCCAAAAAATTGGGAGGCACCGACCAGGAATCTAACCCGTGACCACGTGGACATGTACCAAACGTTCTAACCACCAGACTAGTTTGTCGCCTATGATATCAATATGTAAAGTTAAAAAAAAATCTCATTTTCTCTTTACGTTTGCACAGAAGAAAAAGCTCTTATTGGAGGTCAGTTTTAATCTTGAGGCTGCAGCACTGCCTGTGAACCTCAAGAGGAATAAACGAGTTCAAGAAGTGTACGGATCTCTTTCCTGATGGGCAAATGGGTTCTGAGCCTTTTGAATTTCCTGAAACAAATTGCCCGACTTGGTGGGAGAACTAAGCACACTCTATTCCAGCAAACGTTTTTTCTCTTTTCTTTTTTTTTCTTTAAGCACCAAAAAATGGACGCAGACGATTCATTCTGATCGTACAACAAACATTGAAACGCAATCCTTTTCTCTTAACCGAAAAAAAGAAAGAAAGAGCGAAAAAGTAAAAAAAAAAAAAAATCCATGGAAATTCTAGAACTACCGTAATGGTTCCTTACATGGCCCTGCGACATGGACAGCAACATAAATCAAGATCTGAAATTCAATTGGGAAGGATGACTGCTTACATTCGAGAATAGTACGTCCTATTTTTAACCTGGTTAGTTTGGATTCGCTATATCAAATTTAGAGTACGGAAGACTGATGTCCTTTTATATTAATAGAAACGCATTCAATTTGGTTTTCTTTTTTCTCTATTTTCTAGTTCAAAGGTTGATATTCAATTTACAGAATAGATTTTGGGATCAAATCTGTTAAAGCTTGTGTCTATATCCTTGTACAGCTTGTTTTCTCTTCCTTGAGATTAAATTGATAACTGAGGTTAGGACTTTTATGTGTGCACTATTTTGTTTTAGAGCAAGAAAGGGTTCTCATAAAGTACCCATTGTATTAAATGTTGCCTCCGAATGAGAATCTTAATAATTTCCAGCACTTTTTTTTTGACTTTTTATCCCTGTTTTCTCTTAAGAAACCCAAACACGCAGACACACGCATAGAGAAACCTTCCAACATGCATGAAAAATGATAAAACCACAGGCAAGTTGATCGTGTTTGGCCTCGTTCATGCATGTTGAAAGTTTTCAAAATCTTCTGTAAACATGCATGATGGTTTTGACGTTCTTAATGCATATTTACCGTGTATGTGCTCGTTCATGCAAGTTGGTTGTTTTATATTTAGGTACGCCAATCACGACAGAGGAAAAAATCATGTGACTCTTTCCTCTGTAATGCCAAGGTCGTAAGTTGGACAGCAAGTTGGTACGTGTGTGGGCAAAAAATTCTTCCAACATGCATGATGAAACAAATCTTTCATGCATGTTGGTCATGAAAGTGTGTGCGTCTATGGTCCCCTAATCTCATTTTCTCGTTTTACTGGCATATTCTAAAATATTCAAGAAAAAGATTCGATTCTTCTATTATGAACTGTCTCTAAAGAATTTCTTCTTCTTTTATTTTTTCTTTTCTTTTTCTTTCTTTCTTTCTTTCTTTCTTTCTTTCTTTCTTTCTTTCTTTCTTTCTTTCTTTCTTTCTTTCTTTCTTTCTTTTTTTTTTTTTTTTTGAATACGGAATTTACAAGAATATAGTGCTTATTAGTGTGTTCACTTAGAAAGCCAATCCATTCAACCTTCAAATAATTTCTTGAAAAATTCACACGAACGTAAGTACTGATTTGAGTACTTTAAGAAAACACTGTAATGAACCAAAAAGGTACAAAAAAATATACGACAAATATCGGACTCCAATTGGCAGTCATGCTGGACGAAACCACGGATACAATTAGACAGAATATTTTGAGTGTTTTGAAGTTCCCTTTCACAGACGACGAAATGAAGCACACGTTCTGCAAGATGTCTGAGTTGGAGAACACTATACTGACCACGACGATTCGTGAAGCCTGGGTTCTGCACCAATCATAAAAGTGGTTTGCATCACGTGTGATACATCGGAAGAATTCGGTACGATTCGTGGATATGCTTTCCGGACGCATTCTTCAGAAAACGTGAAACAGCAGAAGTGGACCAACAATGTTGCCAAATTTAGAAGAAATGGAAAACGAGCGACAAAACAGCACTTCAAGAATTATAACACGAATACTAGCGATCGTTAAATTAAACGGTAGCAATAATAGTAGCAAAAATATAAAGCAACAACAACAACAATAAACAAAACGAAACTTTAGCGGACATCTGACAACACTGTACCGTCTAGAGATGTTCTTGGAATAGCGCGAGATTCGACACTGACAAAATTTTATGGGTGGGAGTTGACGACCAGGAGAAACCGTCGCGTACTATTGGATGGTGAAATTTGTAAATCTAGGTCAAGCTTCCCGACTCCTCGCGATCACTATAATGCCACTGCAGTGTAAAGTTTGTAAAACTGTCTTGATGGTTACGGATCACGTACTTTGAATATGGTTTCTGTAGTAAAGCAACTAAAACCTTACAGCATGTTCCTTTTAATTAAAGCATTTAACATGTTTGGCACATTCCCATCATAAGTAGCCGGCTATCTGAAGCGTTTGCAAAACGTTTTCATTGATCATGCGTACGCTTGGAATATGCTGACCATGTATTTAAATGTGGATGGCTAATCACAATGCGCTACAAACTCGAAAGCAATAAAAACGCTCAGAAAACGTCAGCTCGAGCTATTTGGTGCGTTTCGGAACAATAGACCGCCTCTTGTTTAAAAGGTGTCTAAAGGAAGGAAAAGAAGGAAAGACGTGATGACAGGCAAGGGGATTTTTTTCTTTAGCAAGAAACAGCTGCTTGGAAGATGCTTTGTGCAGAATATTGGAACTCTGTTATTATAGACCTGGATCTGGCAAAAAAAGAGCTGGAAACCCTGACTGGCTCACAGTATGATTTATAACTCTGGCGAAAGTAAAATTACCGAGCAGTCACCTAGGTCGCGTTCGCTGTGGGGAGTAACGTATCGAAAACTCATTCTCGAATAGCCATACGCTAAGGTTTAGATTCCATTAGTAGCAAACACTGCGAATCAGTTCGTCTCTACCCTGAAGAAAATTCTTCTGAATACGCCAAATCTCATTGTTGCCCACAAAGAACCCACAACCCTGATCCTTTCAAATTTTCTGTTAATTACTCACTTGCGATTATGAATTCACTGTGTTTTCCTGTTTGAAAATTTTAAAAGATCAAGTATTTTGTGTTTTGTCTAATGATTAGTGAACAAGAGAAAAAGTAACTGAAGTAGTTCTTTGGGGCAAAAATGAGACGTTGTCGAGTTTACTGGATCCAAAGAGTTGCCGCTCAGAGTTGAAAAGAAATGTTCCACACTGTTCTATGTAGATGTACTTATATGAGGGTGTTTAACACCTACAAGGACGTTTTATTTCAAAATAGAAACACACGTTTAACAATTTAAGTGCTCAATGTTGTTAAATACAACAGTATTATTCTTCTTTCTTTTCCGTGGTGACGGCTAATATAGACGTATAATCTATTCTCTCTCTATGTATAGGCCTATACGCAGACACACAAAGACACAATGTTTAAGTCCAAGTTCAACCCCGAGTGGGTGCAAGACCTTTTTAACACTTCTATGTGAAGACTTGGGTTCAATTTCCGTCGGCAGCTCATGTGGTTTGGAATCCTTTAATCTGTAGGTTTACGTCTCATATAGCCTTGCTACTGGAAGGGACGCTGAACTCTAACCCAATCAATAGCGTAAGAAAGGAAGATTCGCTCATGTACTTTGCGCATGCGTCATTTAGCTAATAAATGTCCAATTTCTGACAGTCTCTAGTCCAGCCAAAGTCTCATGTGTGCTTAGTAGTAATAAGTTACCACAGAAAATGAAAAGAAACATCGGATTTCCTTTATGGATTAAAGTAAAAAGACAAGGAAAAAATGGAAATTACAACCAATTTTCTCATAAATTATTTTGTGTACTTTAAGTACCTGGTCAACACGTGTTGTAGTAGGAGTATTGTGTTAGCACTAAGTCTGTAAAACTTACGCAAGATGCCAACACTGATGGATATAGTCTTAAGGACTATGCTTTGGGATCAACACTCGGAACTTGCTAAGTAAATTGCGAGATTTTTGTCTCAAACCAGTTAAACTAAAACAGTGAGCTTAGTCCTCTAAAATCGAGGCATTGACGATGTAGTTTGAAATGCCTCATTAGATGTAAGAGACGGTTTCCGCCATTGGCGTTCTATATAGCGTTCCTGGATTTCGTTCTGTTTCACCCCCCCCCCTCTGTACTTCTTTAGTCTGATTTTATTCTGCAAGGACAAAGTTTCCCTTCATTTACATATAAAAAGAAAACGAAGGAGGGAAAAAAAAGTAAAGTCAGGGTCGGCGTCGGAAGAAATACAGACTTTTGTGTACTTCCTAGCATCGAAATGAAAATTACAATTGATTCTAGAATGAGTTTTCGAAATGAGAAGAAAGACTGGGGGTAGAGTTGGGAGTCTCTTTTGCAAAACTGCTTGTCGTAATACCAATGTTCAAGACGGGTCTTAAATCAATCTTTTTAAGTTCTTGTTGCACTGTTTCTTCTTTTTTCTTCTTCAGTTTTTTCTTGAGATTTCTTGTTCAAATCTGCTGGAATAACTGAATCAAATTTCTTCCTAAATCCATTGAGCCTTACGTAGTCTAATGAACGGAAAGGATATAAGAAAAAACTGAATTCAGTTTGTACTTTGTAGTGATGTGTATTTCTTTTTCTATCTAGCCGAACTTTATAAACTACGCAAATGAAAATCGAATAGAAGAACTAAACTCAGTGTCTTTGTTACAAAGCCACAGTTAATATTTTCCGCTAAACTGAATGCAGTTTCCAATATATTTGCATCAAGATGTTTCTTGAAATGCAATCTTACATTTAAATGTATGTATGTATGTTTGCTTGTCTCTTATACAGATCTTCATCGTTAGCTTGGGATATTTCTAAGTAACTTGGCTTCCTTGGCTAAATTGTCATACTTCTAGGTAACTGCAAGTAAGACACCACAAGATATTTAATTTTTGAATTAGCTTTATTAATGTAAATATAGCATTGTAAAAAATGAACAATGTTGTCTGTGGAATAGACAACTCAAACGACCTTGATGTGTTCCAGGTTGTGTACAGTCCAGCCTGACCCAAGAGTGCATAGCGGGCACACTTGCTAGAGTCTCCACAAATTCCAAACTTCTCGGTTTTATTATGATCTTTAAATTTCTAAATTGGCATGCTTCTAGGTAACCAACACATCGTAGAATGTTTAGATTTTTAATTAGCTTAATAAGCTCTATAAATGTAAATGTACTGTAAAGAGTGAACGACGTTGCCTGTGAGATAGACAACCCAAACGACCTTGTTGTGTTCCAGGTTGTCTACCGTCCAACCTTGGGCACTCTTGCTAGAGTCTCCATAAAATCCAAACTTCTCGATTTCATTACAGTCTTCAAATTTCTAAATTGGCATACTTCTAGGTAACTGCAAGGAATACACCATAGGATATTTACATTTTTAATAAGCTTTACTGAAATGTAAATAAATATACTGTAAACAGTGGACAATGTTGCTTGTGAGATAAGAACACACTAGCGACTTTCATGTGTTCCAGGTTGTCTACCGTCCACCTAGTGGGCACTCTCGCAAGAGTCTCCGTGAATCAAAATTTCCCAATTTCATTACAATCTTCAAATTTCTAAATTGGCATACTTCTACGTAACTGTAGGAAAAGACCATAGAATATTACATATAAGAAATACGAAAAAAAATCAATAAATTATTTTGATTATGTTGGAGAGTAAACCAAAATCTATTTGACCTCCACTAGTTACTTAAGCTATTTCTGTCGTTCGTACTGGAAATTGGAAGTGCCTTACTTTTAATTTCGAACACTCTTTCCTTAGTTTTCGATACAACGATCAAGAGTGTCTGACAGTTTAAAAGAAAAAAAAATAAAGACAAGAAACTTAGGATGTTTCGAGGCCTGCTCTCTTGCTTGCCTTCTCCCATCAGGGAAGCTTTTGGGACGAGAGAGAAAAAAGTATACCGACAACTTGGGTAATTGGTTTCAAGCCAAGGAACTCTGTTGGAAATGTAACAGGAACAGTCTCGGCTTTTCGTTTAATAGACCACTGCGGGAATGAAAAAAAAAGCTCCATTAAGTATATTCTCTACTAGTCGAGACTAAAAAAAAAGTATTCTAAAAAATCCGGAATACTATTAGACTTTAACGAAAATAAAAATATCCAAAGATGAGATATACTTTTTGATAGAACTCATTCAGCTGCAGAAAATGATATAAATGGGTGTAATTTACCACGTGTACTTTTTGATAAAACCGGAAAAAATATTTTCTTGTAAGCCTATATATATGTTTGCAATAACCTGCATGGAAAGTTCACTAAAGATTTTCCCTCATCTAGTTGAGATTAATGTAGAAAATTTAAATTTTACAAACGTATTAATATATATTACTATAGATTATGAGAACAATTTCATCTTTTAACTCAAAGTTTTCTGTGTTACGGGCACTTAAGTGAAAGAAAGTGCAAAAACCGAGAAAACTAAACCCTGAGCGGTGATCAAAAATGAAAATGAAATATAACCCTTAAGTTTAAATTATGCTTTTTAGGCTAAGGAAGACGAATGTTAAAACAACCGAATGATAATGGAAGAATCGTTGGAATAAAAATGTTGGAGGGAGCGGGAGTACCCCGAAAAAAAAACATGGGCACGCTGCTGTTCACCACAAACGTACTTAGTCGGGGATCGAACCAGGAACACCAAAGTTAATCACTCTACCACTGAGCCATTCTCCTCCTCCTACAGAGCGGTAACCAAGTTTCTGTACTTAAGAAGCTATTATCTAAATACGTCTGCAAAGTTTTGTGATAATATGTCCAATAACAAGGTTGCAGTGAATTTATGAAATCGGATACACCATATGTAATAACCCTGTATATTCACAAGTGGTATACTGAAAGACCACTGTCTGATCAGACCAAATTTTCTACTGTCTTTGAAGTTTAGAAGGAAGATATGTTTTTCTTTAAGGTAGACCGGTATAAGTAGGTGAAAAATTAATTTCAAAATTTTGACCAAGAGAGACAAATAAAAAAAAAACTGTTAATATAAAAGTAAAAAAAAATAGACAAGTTTCATTTCACAATATAATACTACGACGAACTTCTAAACTATGATGACTTAACGTTAAAACCGGAAATAAGAGTGATGTAACCCAAAGATTAAGGAATCAAATGTTTAAATTGGAAGATGTTAAGTCTACAGCTTGTGGTTTCAATACAGTAATGAGGTCGAATATAAAATCTATTTCCGGGACGCTACATCATATAAAAAATCCAATATTTTAACCATTTTTGCTCTATGGAGGTTCATATATTGAAACCGGAAATTGTTAAATATAATGCTTTCGTTGCAATAAGAGATACGAACGGAAATGGGTTCTACTATTGGGACAATATTTTTACACAGAAACTTGTATTACCGTTTTTGCTCATTGAGGATCCAATACTGAAACCAGGAGTTGCTAAATCAAGAACTTCTGGTTTCAGTAGAATAATTAGAAAAGAAATGGGACGCTGAATCGATATTTAAAAAAAAAAAAAAATATGCTTTCTATTACCGTTTTCGCTCATTGAGGATCGAATATTGAAACCAGGAGTTGAAAAACCGACAGCTTCTGGTCTCAGTAGAATAATTAGATCAGAAATGAGACGATGAATCCATATAATTTTTCTGCTTTGTCTTATCGTTTTTGCTCATTGAGGATCGAATACTGAAACCAAGAGTTGTTAAATCGGCAAATTCTGGTTTCAGTATATAATCAGAGCAGCAACGGGACGCTGAATTCATATCAAAAAATATTTCTGCTTTTTGCTTTTGCTCTGTTACCTGTTGACAGACAGAAAAACGGACACAAAAGGTCTTTGACACGTATTATTATTCATAGAATAGTTTGAAATTCTAAAACTAAATTACTAAGCGAGGAACTTGATTCTCATGCCAAAATTCTGGTAGGCTATTGCAATTAGCGTCTTCCGAATACGAGGTAGCAATATTAACAAAGCAACGAGGCTTACATTTATGCAGTGCGTATTAATGCAAAAAAAAAAAAAAAAAAAAAAAAAAAAAAAGCAGTAATGAAGATATATCTTTCACATTCTAAAGTGTTTTGCATAATATGAAAATTTATCTTATATTTAAGTTAGCGTCCCTTCACCTCTGGAATTTTTAGATCTTCTACTCCATCCATAGTTTCGTCAACCCAGACTCCCTTTTACTGAGCTACATCCCAAAGTGAAGGATTAATGTTCCTTCCCGTATATCGGAAATCCCGTATACTTCTTCTGACGTTAAAAAGATCTTTGCGTACGTAGTGGAGAAAGCAACCCCCCTTTTCTAGGCAGTGATCGATCATAAGGCAGGCAGATTAATGCAACCGATGGTCGCAGACATTGAAAAATATGCTGAGCGTTATTACCAAGCACTGGAAGCTCTATTGGTTGGAAAGGTACAGAATTGTGGAGGAAAGCACACTCTCTCTCTTCTTCCTTGTCCGGTAAGGCAAAAATTCCCAGTGGTTGAGATTAGTTGGAGGGATTTTCTCAGCTCCGAAAAGGATTACGAAAACTTTCAGTGTGTTGGTCGGGCAGATGCAAGACCTTTTAAGAAAAAAAGAAGTCTTACTTCCAAAAGAAAGTAAGAAAACTGAAAAACGTGCATAAATTTAATGTTTGTTCTTGAAAGCGGGATTTTACATGAGGAAACAGAACTATTACTTTCAAAATTAAGATGCCAACAAGATTATCACAAAATCCTTCATCTTTCCTTTTTTTCTTTTCTTCCTTTCTTTTCTTCTTGCCTAATCCCTCATTTAGTTTACGTGCAATAATCTCATTCAGAGCTGCCATTCAAAATCTATTCCACATTTTAAATCTTAGGTTCTTCTACTTTTTTTTTTTAGTACAATTAAACCTCCCCTTTCCAATTAAACTCATCTATTGAATAAAAGTGACGCTCTGTCATTCAGTTTTATTTTCCAGGTATTAAGGTTCTTTTAAAATTTCAACATTTTTAATGAGTAGATCAGTTACTAAACACTGAATCGAAAGAGCACACAGTTGACCTTGTTGTGTCAAAAATTTACTTGTAGAAACACTTTGAGCAGCAGGTTGGTTTATATTGGACTTAGGCGTTCCTTTCAGGATCAAGGCTATACGAGACGTGGACCTACAGTTTACTGTAGGATCCGAACTAGATGAGGACCCACAAGGAATATGATCAAAAGAGTGTAAAATAAAAAAAAAATGTTAGATTACTTCTGTTTTCTGATACAACTTGCAAGGTGTAAGCTCAATTGTGTTTGTTTACTATATCCTGCGGAACTTCAGTACACAAATACGTTCTGTGATCACAACACATTCTTACTTATATTGGCAGGAGAAGCATCAAACTACATCAACATGAACCAATGCTAATTTGTCGAATATATTCCTACATGCGTAGAAGTTACAGTAGGTTTAACATAAAGCGACTGTATATTGTAATGTCCTATACATGGTTTAAATTTGATCAATATGTGCTTTTTTATTTATAAACAAAACTTGTGCTCTTCTACTACAAGTTAGTACCTGAAGCAGACGACAGGAATCCTCTTCACCTCCTGGTCATGCGATAAAAGAGTGCCACCGCTCCTCGAAAGAGTGTATAAAATTCCACGGTATCACCTCAATCGACATCAGCTTCGGGTGATCAAATCCCCTGTCTTAGCTTGACTGGAACTTTGATGCCTACTGCCCACTCAGCTTTTCTGGAGCTTTGTGGGAATTTAATCACTCCCTTACATCTCGTACACCTCCTAACCGCAACTATCTACCTCGCGTGGAGTTTTATGGTTTACCTTCCGTCCTAACATGCCTGGAACTTTGTGAGAACTCAATCACTCTCATAGCTTGCGTAGAGCTCAGAGAAGTTCCTCCTAACAGCAACCACCTAGTTTGTGTGGAACTTTGTGGTTTCCCTTCCCTCCTAGCTTGCCCGGAGATTTGAGGAACTCTATCTTCCCTTTGCTTGTCTGGAGCACTGAGAATCCGAACCCACCTCCACTCAGGCTGCCTAAAGTCTTTCCAGCCTTAGAACAAAGTAGACATAAACAAAGCGAAGTGTATTGCTCCGCGGCTCACACGTGCTTCAGCAGCAAGAGACGTGAACAGCAAGATCGTCTGCTAGCTAACTGTCGTCGCATAATTTCCAAAGTGTAAGGCTATGGTTGGTTGGTAAATACCGGTAATAAACGCACTGACAATGACTACTGTTATGTTGGAAACATGTATTTTCTTAAATCGTTATATAAACGAAATTGCCTCTGTCCCTGTTGTCCCCTTTTGTGTTGTACAATATGAGACGAAGATGGATTATTGTCACTCATCGTCGCCATGAAACTCTGCATTCTACAACTGCAAATGAGTGGGGTAGGCGCGCGAACGCATACACATGCGCAGTAAGTATTATATATCCAAGTACGGCTAAGGTTGAAATAAAGCTACATTTGTTGTTAAATACTATATATTTTGCGTTTCTTATCACAAAATGCAGGATAAATTCAGATATCTTTATTCGAAATTATTATTTTAGTAGGGATTATATTGCGGTAGGATACTAGTGCAGTGAAAACAACAACCAATCACTTGTGATCGACCGACTGGTAGTCAGGTGGGTTTGTTTACATCTACTTTCTTCTAACGCTGGAAAGAGAATAGAGCTTTGTGCGAATCTTTCCTTTGGATGCCTGGACTTTGGGATACCTATTTACCCTAACTACTTACGGGATTTGTATTGGTCTTAGGACCATACTTATAGTGATTCCGTGTTATATTGTTTTATTACAGAAATTTTATAATAAAAATGTTGTGGGCAAAAAAAAACAAAAAAAAAACGAATGCCGTGTGTAAATTGTTATATATATATATATATATATATATATATATATATATATATATATATATATATATCCCCCCTCCCACAATTTTTGCGGAGATGAATTTGGATTTCAGTGGCATCAGAAGTGTCACTGTCCATCTCAGGGACCTCAAAAACTATACATTGGACACTAGTATCGGTCATTTTCGATCATTTGTAAATGCCTTTTCCCTCCTTTAAGTTACATCGTCAAAGTGATATGACAAAAATCATCTCAGGTTTAAACTTCATCTAGGTAGAAAATTTGATCGAGATCGGTCCGGTGGTTCAAGAGTTATTAAGTTTTATTTATTTTTATATATCTCTCCCTCCTACCTCCTCCATAAGTTCTATCGTCAAAGTGAATAAATAAATACCATCCCAGGCCCGAACCTCATCTATGTTGAAAATTTGATCGAGATCGGTCAGGTGGTTCAAGAGTGAAGTCACATAGACAGTAAATTACATTTTTATTTTTTTTTTACATATATATCTCCGCCTCCCTCCCCCTCCCCTATGTTTCACATTCAAAGTTAAATGGTAAAAAATTATCTATGTCATCTGTGTCCGATCTATCTCCAAGTCCGAACGTCATCTATGTTGAAAATTTGATCGGGATCGGTTGGGTGGTTCAAGAGTTATTAAGTTCTATTTATCTTTATATATCTGTCGCCTCTCCTTCCCCTCCCTAAGTTCTAACGTGAAAGTGATATTATAAAAACCACCGTGGGCCCGAGCTTCATCCATATTGAAAATTTGGTTAAGATCGGTCGACTGGTTTAAACGTTATGAAGTCACACAGTCACATTTAATTTTACATTTTTGACATATATTTCCCCTCCCCTTCGTTGCACTGTAAAACTGAAGTGAGGAAACATCTCAGGACCGAACCTTATCTATGTTGAAAGTTTGATCGAGATCAGTCGGGCGGTTCAAGAGTTATTAAGTTTTATTGATTTTCATGTATTTCCCCTCCTCCCCTTCCCCTCCCTAAGATCTACTGTCAAAATGAAATGATAAAAAATTCTCAGATTTGAACTTCTTATATTTTGAAAATTTGATTGAGATTGATCGCGTGGTTCAAAAGTTATTAATTCATGAACATAGTCACTTTTATTTTTATATTTATTGATTTTTGTATATCTCTCCCTCCAGCCACTCCCCGACGTTGCTCCGTCAAAGTGAAATGATGCCAGTCCCGAACTGCATATACGTTGAAAATTTGATCTAGACCGGTCGGGCGGTTCAAGAGATTAAGAGACACAAACATAGTCACTTTCAATTTTATTATATATATATATCGGCCAATACAAATCGCCAATTCTATTAATTGTTAGTATACTAATCAGTCAAAAGTATTGTACTTATACATCTGAATATGAAATTGAAACTTTTTTTATATTTTAAAGTGATATTCACGATAGTGTAACGCACGGAACCGAGCTAAACAAATATCATAATTATATTCTTGCGTATAACTCACTAGGATTTTTTTTTTTAAATAGGTAAGTCAATAGTTAAAAAAAAAATACAAATACGTATATGGCTATATATATTTCATTTCTAATAATTAATAACTAATGGGAAAACGCATTTCCAATTACAACAAAACCTATTAAATTACACCAGTAAATTAGTATTAACAAGATTTATGTCCAGGCAAATTATTAAAAATTCAATTTTCAATTAGACTTGTTTTTGATTGAAAACTCATATATGCGTTCATTTTTGTGGCATTGTTTTCTTTTTAAGTTTGTCGTAGTTGGTTAACAATCCTATATCAGAAAACATGCATACAACTCTGCGTACACGGAGTAACCTTAAGCACAAAAGAAAAAAATTGAGAGACACTGAACGAAAAAAAAAATATATCAGACATACATAGTTACTCAAAAAGAATGGTACAAAATTATAGTGTAATGATTTTGTACTGAAACAGCATTTAAAATCAAAATTAGTTGGAAAGAAGAAAGGAAGATTATTAAACTTCATAGTTTGTCTTTGTACTTTACGTCAAAGCCGCTAGATGCGCTAGTTGTATAAACAGTTATTAATGCAAATGGTGACCACGAAGGTAAAGGTAGGATTTCATTTTACATGAATCTTGTAGCTGTCATTAAAATAAAACTTGCAACCCGATCCTTCTATTTACTCTTTGCACATTACAACTTTCTGAAAGCCAGAAAGATATCTCCACACATGCAGCACTGCACTCTAGTGGACAAATAGTGAACCTCCTCATTAAAAACGTGTATTTTGGCGCTCTTCCCCTCCCTGTCCAAAAGATTCCAATGTTTCGGAAGCGACGAAACTGATCTTCTCTTTATGTCAGCGGGGGGGGGGAGGCGATAGCAGGTAGCAAGCAAGACGACCCAGAAAGTTGCACATGGTTTAACTCCTTGCAAGATGGAAAAAAGTGTTGTATGTCCTTTTCATGACTATGTTTACATGGAGAAATATTATAGGGTTTCAAGATCTTTCTATGACAGCTACAAGATTCATGTAAAATGGAAACGCCGTCTAAGGTGATGCAAGTTTGTGATGGAATTTGCAAGAATAGGGACCGTCGCAACAATGCCGAGACATTACATGGAGCGCTTCAGGATGGAACAGCGTGTTGTCAAAGTGAAAACATGAAGTACTCCTTTCCTACCCGTACAAAAAACAGATGACGATCATGTACTGTTTGTCCGTGCTCCATCATGTGCTCAGTGACTACTAACCACAAAGAAAATAGGTGAAAATCGTATAACGTTCAGTGCTGCCAACTTACTAGAACAGAAATGACAAGCATTTAAGAAGTTGCATTCTTTGTGGAACACACTTTAGTAAACATATTAAGTACTACAGTAATTGAATAAGGAAAATTACTATGTCTTGACCTATACCTCCAAGAACTAAACACTCTTCGAAAATCCGGGAAGGGATTGCCCCCTGTAGGGTGGCCAGATGTCCTGCTTTTGGCCGGACAGTCCGGCTTTTGGAAGTCTTGTCCCGTGTCCGGCTAAGTAGTCGAGCCGGACACCCATTTGTCCTGCTTTCCAGTTGTCTCATTATAAATGCTTAACTTTCCCTTGCTCGATGGCTCCAGTCCCAGATATTTCAGAATTTGCAAAATATTCCAGTACATTTTTTGAGTTGTAAAGTAAGAAAAGTTTGGAGTTCCAACACTTGGTAGAAAAACGAAAGTGTGATTTCAGTGAAACAAGTTTACATATGAGACTGGTTGCTTTCGCTTGGAAATCGCGACTGTTCTTTTGAAGATGTTGTTAGTTCTGTTGAGGCGTGTATATTAATGCCACATTGACTTGATCCCTAGTCTTCCGTTGCAAGCGCTGCTATCGGCTGAAGGAATTCCACTCGCTTTCTCTCGCTTAGCAACAGCTGAACCCTTATTGGCTCAACACGTGGGTGTGTGAGGGTGTGAGCTTTAGTTTGCATTTTTGCCACAGCTCAAGACATTTTGGCAGCACAATAATATTGAATCCATTGGCAAAGATGGACTTTACGAAGAATTCAAAGTGTTTCAAGAAGTAACAGCCTCATGTATGGTCAAGAACTGTACAACTGTTGAAGAAGGGTATTTTAAACTTTTCGAAAGTACGAAAACACCAAGCGAAAAAAGTTTTGAAAATTTGAAGAAAGTCGGTTAATTTACTCTTTCCATACAAATTAGTAAGGCTTACTGCGAACAGATATTTTCATTAATGAAAGCTCCTTGGATAAAAGAACGTAACCGACACCTTTACATATCTAAACAGTGAGTCCGAACTTCGTTTGTCTCAACTTTAAAGGGAAAAGTGAGAAGAGAACGTGCAAGTGACATATTTAAAGAATTCTTGCAAAAGAAGCGTCTATTGAAAGCCGTTCGTAAGAATTTTAACATGTAACTGTATCTTTCCCACCTTACTTGAGCCGAATATGCTTAAACACAATTAATGAATTGTCATATGTGGGGAAAAGGTTTACAAATTCGTAGAGTCTAGCTTTTTAATCATTGCCTTCTGATCACCCTACCCCCTGCCCCCGCTAAGGGCGGCCATGTTAACAACACCACAGTATGGCGTAAGTAGTTTCTGTTGAAAAAATTTATATGATAGTTTATTTTTGGGGAAAGATTTTTCCCTGGGAATTTTCTCGAAAGTGACTCAGGTGATTTAGTTCGTATATATATATATATATATATATATATATATATATATATATATATATATATATATGTGTGTGTGTGTGTGTGTGTGTGTGTGTAATATGCTTCAGTAATAACTGCAACATGATGTGATTTATATAAGATATTGAAACGAAAAAAAGAAAAAAAATTGGTGGCCTGTATCTGTCACTATTGAAAAATGTAACGGTGTAATTTTTGGATTGTAACAAAAGTAGTTACCGAAGTTTCCACAGAGAATATAGTGTAGAAGCAGATTTCAACTGAAATAAGCTCCTTTCGCCTGAAGAAGGCATTTGTTGTGTAGAGAACGAATATATTCAGCTTTGCTGAGTTGTGCACTGAAGAACGAAAACAGGAGAAATTAATTTTGTTTGTTTTTGACATAAGTTTTCTTGGCGTTTGCCGTAGGGAATTGTTCATATACCTTTGCAAGGAACACCAGTTACCAGGGTTGAACTGGTGGCCTCGTAGCTGAGCATCTTTATAATTTTCCCATCTCCTCCACAGTTCTAAAGCAGTGATGAACAATTTATAAAAGTCGAAACAAACAAAAACAAATCTTCGGAGCCATTTTACATTTTCTTTCCCTCCCTATGAGTTTACGAATGAAATGACATCTTTCAGTTTAACATCCCACGTTTATAACCTTTAAGCTAAGAAAGTCGAGTTATTAGGGCAAGTGAAGGATGATGAAAAAATTGGGGGAATGAAAATCTAGGAGGAAACCAGAGTACCCCGAGAAAAGCCACGGACACGATGTTGTCTACCACAAACTTACATAGTCGGAGATGAAAACGCTCTATCACTGAGCCACCGTACCACAGTTAGCTGAATGTGTGTAATATATATTTCTTAAATCTTTGTTCTATTTTGGGTACCCTGCTTCTTGTTCGATGTATTTAGGCCAATTACGGCATGAGCTACTGAAATTTCACAGTAACTGTATGCAATTTCCAGTTTTAAATAATAATACAGTATTTTTTTTTTTAATTTTAAATAGCTGAATCTAACAGGACTCGCAAAAGTTTCCGTTAAAAATAGGTTCTCGGTCAACGAAGGTAGACCTAAAAAAAAAAAAAAAAAAAAGCGCATAGTGGACACACTGAGATAAAATAAGATGTGGTACGTACTTTAGTCAATTTCTAATATTTATTTCTACTACAAATTAATACATGCAAAACGTACAGTGAACAGAAAAATGCTGTACACATATTAACTTAATTTTTTCAATAGTCAAGGAGGGTGGGGGGGATTTATACACGTCATTGCTTGTCTGCTGAACTTTACACAAAGCCTTTATCCGGGTAACCACACTAAGCATATCGGTGTCATTTCGAAGTAAGATAAATGTTGCAGTTCCTTTAAAATTTGACAGAATCTTAATAAGTTTGTACTCTACACTCTCTCTACAACTCAATGCCTTATTTCTCTTCTTCCTTCACCTCCTCTTCTCCTTTCAGACTTTCCATATAATTCTCAACTAAAGCATATTTATCCGTTGTGTCTGTTTCGGTTTGCACATCACTGTCTGTGTTGCTAAAAATATATATCTAACCACACATAGGATGTCTAAAAAGTTTCTAAACGCTGCACTTCGAAACTTAGAATTTCCCGTTAAGTGGCTTATTTTGATTTCAGTTGTCCTCGTAGTACAGGTTCCTTTTAATGAATGGAATTTAACATGATTTTTGCCAGTAAATTCATGGGTCCGTGAAAAATGCCCGTTTAATAAAGGTCTCGTTGAAGACAGATTTTACAGTAATAAACAAAAATAAGTCAAGTACCAACAGCCAAAGACTGTTTGACTACGACAAACGGCTGTTTCATCTTTTTAACAGAAACTTTGCTCCCGTACAAAGTATTTAAAACATTACAGATACACAAAATAAAACAAAACAGAAAAAAAGAAAGAATAAAACTTGAGATCATTAGTTTTTTATTGTGTTTTTTATCTAAAAGTCTGTAAAATTATATGAACTACTGTCTGCAATTTCATTCTAGGAAATAAGTTCATTACGAAAATTTAAAACAAAAAGTAAACAAACGCTTTAGGGTTTTCTGTGGAACATTTCGTAATTAAAATTTCCACGGATTGTAAAAGAAAAATGAAAGGGAATAAAGAAGAAATCAACTTTATGAAAATTGTTTTGTCTTTCACTGAGCCTTTTCTTCGGCTCTGTACAATAATTCGAAATCTTCTTGGTGTTCTTTGAAGAATAGAAATGGCCCCCGCCTTTACAGAATAACACGTAAAAAATCATCTCTGAAGGGAAGTTTTTCTATTCTTTTCATATTTTTTTTTCCTTTACTGTCTTCTTTTTTTCTCTCTCTCTCTCCACATCTTAGCAGTTTTGGCTTTGTGCGACGCGTACATCCCAACTCCGCGATCCTTTTCTTCGAGGTACTACTAGTACCCCCAGGAGAGGTTCTTTTCTATTGAAAGGAACGAGGATACTCAGCGTGTCAGTAGGAACCCCTGTGGAGAAACAACCCGCAGAACTAGAGATCAATAGGCGGGTTCAGATGAGGTTGATTGAAAGAACAGATTTTTCTTTGAAATACTTTCTATTCCCTCCTGGTATTTCTAATACAGGGTTACCAGGGGAATATAAATTTCAGCTCCTACATTAAAAGAAAAATGCAAATTATGATCATAGACATCTTCAGAAAGATACGAGGGTAAGACAAAAATTATCCGAAATTTTAGCATAAATCTGCTTGAATTGTTCATACTGACTTCTGTCCTCGGTTATTTTATTGCTATGCTGTCGTGGTCATCTTACAAAAGTTTCGTTCTAATTCATCAATTTCTCTTCCTTTTGTTACAAATGGATCATGGCCGTTCCATTAGAAGTTTGCATCATAGAGGAACAACGAAAAGTGTTCCGGTTTTGTGGTCGGAACAAGGATGTTATAAATAGAGGATCTGCCCATATGTATCTTCATCCTATTAAATCGATGAAGCCAAAAAAACAACCGAGCATCGGCACGTCTGATTGGCTACTCTTGTTTCTGCCATTGCCTGATTGGCTACTTTCGTTTCCGCCATGATTATTGGCTCAAAGCATTGCGATCCTATTGGGCGGAGTGGGCAGAGTAGGGGTGGCAAAACTGTGACGTATGGCTTCAAGATTTTGTTGTAAGAGCAGATCCTCTATTTTATAAGATCCTTGTGTCGGAAGGTATATCAGGGGCCGCAATCCAACGAAGACTTTCGGCACAATACAGGAACATTGTCTTGCCGCAATGGAGTGTTTACAAATGGATTTTGAAAAAATCAAGAATGGTCGCATAAGTGTTTTGCACGAGGAACGAGGCGGACGATCATCTACGGCCACAGATGATGACAACATTGAGAGTGCATGTTACATGATTCTGTTAGACAGACGAGTGACTATTGGTGAAGTGATATATCGTCTGGAAATTAATCATGGTTCCTGATATACCTTCCGACCATTAGACCGGATTTCTGCTCATTGTTCCTCTTTGGTGCAAACTTCTAATGGAGCGGCCATAATCTATCTGGAACAAAAGAAAGATAAATGGATGAATTAGGATCAAACTTTCATAGCATGACTACAACATCATAACAACAAAACAAACGAGCACAGAAGTCAATATAAACAACGTAAGAAGTATGTTAGAATTGCGAACAATTTTTGATTTACCCTCATACATTAAGGATAGTTTACGTGCGTAATTGTAAAAAAAAAAATATATGCTAGTCTTTTAGCAGATGTCAAAACGTTAGTGGATATTTTCTTTTCTTTATGCAGGAAAAGTTACAGTTATTTAAACTTTACAAAACAAACCTGTCGCCCGTATGTTTGTCGACAGATATCAGGAACTCTTCCCGACTGTCTAATAGCTAGTACGCTCGTCTTTGGTGCATGGGGTCCTGGGTTCGATTCCCACTGAAGAGGATTGAAACTTGTATGTATTACGGTGTAGCGGATTCCACCTTAAACTTTAGGTCCATATCTTGTACAGAGGCTGTGTTGAAATGGTGCGCTAAACTCCAAATCAATCGACAGCAACAATAGCAAAACGATGTGAAATAACGAGAAATAGTTCCTTAAAATGGATTCAAAAATCAAAGATAGGTCTCATCTTCGTCTTTTTCACTCTATTAAAACTAGAAGTTTCAGATTTGTACCACTTCCAGGTTTTCAATACTGATCCATATCGAGCAAAAGCGGTGAAGATAAAGGGAGAGATTAGAGTTGTCTACGATACAAGAGTTGAGGCTGTCTCGTCCAGATAGAATATCATTAAAGTAATGTCACGTCTCAGGAAATGCGTCTGTTTCCATGGGAAGTACTCTGTCTTAGCTTTATCTGGGTGTGAATTTTGCTTCGTTTTCTCTTGTGGAGAAACCTACAAGGAATGTTTATATATAAAAGCAATGTTTATATATATATAAAACATTGCTTGTAGGTTTGTCCAGAAGAGAAGACGAAGCAGAATTCTCATGACCATATACATAACTATTGACCAGATATTGAACTTTTTGACTGCTCCTCGTATATATGAGGAGCATCCAAAAAGTTCCCAGAATGTTGTTCTAGTGTAGGCATTTCTGATGCAATCACGGTGAATCTTGTACAGTGCAGTCCTTAAGTCGTCTAGTGACGAATATGACAAGTCTGAACAGGTCATAACAGTCTGTTTACGAGCAGTATAACTAAACGGAGGAGTGTGTAATGATCAGTTGGTGCAATGTCGCGGTTCAAACAATGCATAAGCATCAAGTTCCTTTGGAATTTGAGGAAATCTGCTTCAGATACATACTTTGATAACCTTAAAATCAGTTTACGGTATCAGCGCTATAAGAAAAAAAGCAACGATACCCGTTTTGCCGCCGTAGAACACACCAAAACCAACGCGACAACTGAACTTCGGAAGATACCTAAATAGGACTTTCGTCAGTGTTTTCAGCAGTGGCAGGAGCGGTGGGACACGTGGTAGGTAACTCCACCTACAAACTTTGGGAGATGATTCCTTATATGAAATGAAAGAAGAAAGTTCTAATAAACATGGGACCAGAAACGTCTCCTTTCGGAGTTATGAACCGCTGAAAATTCACGTTTCGAAACGCTCTGCCTTAGAAACTACAGGACCAATCCCAAGCGGTTTAAGGAATAACAAAGGAACTAGTATGCGCTCTATCTAAATATCTATGTTTCACCGTAGTCCGTTATCGACGATACGAACTGTAAAAAGGAAATTGGGGTATAGGGATATTCCTTTAAGTACTAATGGCGCGTTCATTTCGCCGATAACGGAGAATGGTAAAACATTGATATTTAGATAAATCGCATACTAGTTTCTGTCTAATTTCTTAAACCGCTTGGGATAGGTCCTATAGTGTCTAAGGCAGGGCGTTTTGAAACATAATTTACTGAATTTTCGGAGGTTCATAACTCTGAAAGCAGACGTTTTTCGACGTATGTTTATCAAAACTTTTTTCTTACATTTCATATAAGGAATCACCTCCCAAAGTTTTTCGGTGGAATTACCGACCACCCTGTATTTCTAAATACCTCATTCAATAGTACTTGAAAATCAAAACAACTTTTGTAGAAAACAATTTTCGATTTGGGCCACCGTTTTTAAATGACCGAAAAAAGTGCGTCCTATATCAGATAAAACGTCCAGTGCTTATAAATCCGAAACGGCTGAGAATAAAAAGATAAAACAAAAACTGAGATAGGAAAATGTCATAGGGCGCATGACATGGTGTTGTCGTGGTGACCCCCAGGGTCCCAGGGGCCAACTTCAAATTTTCAAATAGGAACATGTATTGAATCATACCTCATTCAATAGTCCTTGAAATACGAAACAACTTTTGTAGGAAACAATTTTCGATTTCGGGCACCGTTTTCAAAATGGCCGCAAAAAGTTCTGTATCAGTTTGAAGTTGGCACCTAGGCCCCCTTCACTGAGTTTCCTGGGGGTTACCACAACAACACCACTTGATATGCTTTATCATCGTTTCTATCTCAGTTTTTGTTTCATCTCTCTATTATCAGCCGTTTCTGATTTAGGCCTATAAGCACTGGACGTTTTATCTGATACAGAACCCACTTTTTGCGGCCATTTTGAAAACGGTGGCCCAAATCGAAAATGGTTTCCTACAAAAGTTGTTTCGTTTTTCAAGTACTATTGAATGAAGTATGATTCAATACGTGTTCCCATTTGAAAATTTGAAGTTGGCCCCTGGGTCCCCTTGAAGGAGGGCCCTGGGGGTTTCCAAAACAACAACATGTGTTGTGCCCTATGACATTTTCCTATCTCAGTTTTTGTTTCATCTTTTTATTCTCAGCCATTTCGGATTTATAAGCACTGGACGTTTTATCTGATATAGGACCCACTTTTTGCGGCCATTTAAAAACGGTGGCCCAAATCGAAAATTGTTTCCTACAAAAGTTGTTTCGTTTTTCAAGTACTATTGAATGAGGTATGATTCAATACATGTTCCTATTTGAAAATTAGAAGTTGGCCCGTGGGCCCCCTTGAAGGAGGGCCCTGGGAGTCACCACAACAACACCATGTGATGCGCTCTATGACATTTTCCTATCTCAGTTTTTGTTTCATCTTTTTATTTTCAGCCGTTTCGAATTTATAAGCACTGGACATTTTATCTGAAACACCCTGTATATGGTTTCATCGTCATCACAGTAGACTTCATGTACTCCTTGTACCTCTACTGAAACAGCAAATTGTAGAGGTGGTCTAACATTTCGGGTTTCAATACTCGATTCCCATAGAAGAAAGACGGTCAAATATAGCAAGAAATGTTATATAGATATGGACGAAAACTCGCAATTGTAGAATCTATCTCCGCCCTTTTGTGTCTATTGAAACCAGAAGGATATTTAACCACTTCTGGTTTCAAAGAAAAAAAATATTCCCTTAAAGGAAAAACTATATGATAAAGGAGAATTCAGATATATCCTGGATATACCGGGGGATACCCAAAAGAAACCGAACTATTTTTTTTTTTTTTGGTAGGCAGAGCTTTTGTAGTACCACGTTTTGTCACTAGGAGTGCACAGAGCAAACATTTCTGAGTCTGTAAGCTGAGTGCAGTCGCTGAAGAAGGTCAGGACTAGTTTCGGCAGAGTTTACAGTGACAACTGTTTTGTGTGATCGTCGTTTCTGCAATGACTGACTCGTGAATAGCGTGCGGCAGTGAAATTCTGCCTTTTGCTTGGAAAAAAATGGAGCAGAAACTCCTGAAATGTTGAAAACGGCGTACACGGAAGATGTTATGGGGACAACTCAAGTGTTTGAATGATTTTCCCGTTTGCAAAATTGTGAAAGGTCAACTGATGGCAAATCTCGTTTTGATCGTCCTTTCACGGTCCAAACACATGAAAATATTGAAAAAATTCGTACAATCACCAACGAAAATCAACGACGGACCAGTGAAGAAATCGTGGAGCTGTCGGGAGTGACTTGCGAGTTCAATGCAGCAAATTTTGACAGAAGATTTGGGAATGAAAAGGGTTGCTGCCAAATTCGTGCTACGACTGCTGACTGCTAAACAAAAGCAAGAAGCTGTGCTTTCAAGAAAGAGTCCCGAAATGATTAAAAAAAATCCATAAAATATCACAGGTGAGGAAATTTGGTACGAAAAAGATCCATGAAAGGAAAGCGTTTTGCTAATGTTGCTGAGGCGCTGTCAAGCATCACAAAAGATGAATTTAAACAATGTTTAGGAAAATGGAATGAAAGATTAGACAAATGTATTAGTGCAAGTGGAGAGTACTTTAAAGACGGAATGAAGTTTAGTGCTTAAAATGTGAATAAATAAGTTCAAATACTAAGTTCGGTTTGTTTTGGGTACCCTCTCGTAATTCAACAAAACTAGCTCAAATTTTGAACTGATCAGTTCTGAAAAAATCACACGGATTCACACATATTGTCACTAACAAGTGAATCTCTGCTTTAGATTTGGGCAATAAATACAGAAGTAAAAGTGTTGTTAGAATTTAAAAAAAAATAAAAATAAATACTTTGTTGCCTTAGAAGAGGAAGATCTCGAAGTTATTACGAAGTTTTCAACTACACAGAGACCGATTGCGACAAACAAGTTGGTTAATTAGTTGGAAGTACTTTTAGTCTAAGTTGCAACAACAACAATTTCTTAGTGCAGCCTTTTGAAGCTCCTAGTGTTTGTAACTTTAAGAGCCATACCTGAACCATTAGTAACTAACTAACCTTTTAGTTAAAGTACTTCGAATTAGTTCTGGACTAATGATAAACAATTCCACTTTTTTGCGTTTGATTACCTAGTTAAAGACTTAAAAAAAATACCGATATGTCTATACATAGATCAAACAAGCCTAGTGGTAAACGAATACATGGTACAATAAAATTATTTATGATTTATCATGTTTAAGGATTTTTAAAATATCCAATGCCTTAGAAATTTAAATTTAAATAAAAACATAAACAGATCCACATGCACAGAATCAGTAAATTAATAAACATGTTATACATTACACTAGTCTCTGTTAAAATATACAGTAAAAAGTTGACTCTCCTAAGCTTCACCTAACTAGTTATCACGAAAAGAAGACGGCATACAAAACAATTTGATCTTGAGGCAAGCCGATAAAATTATACTGAGTGGTCACTGAATTTCGACCACATATCTAATACTTTGTTGCTCCTTCTTTGCTCCCAGGATGGACTGGACACGGCGTGGCATGGATTCTGGTAGTTGCTGATATGTTTCCACGGGGTATCTGATACCATATATCCTTGATGGCATCCCACAATGAGCCCACATATTTCGGTACAGGAATTATGGTGCGAAGAGCTCGTTCCACAATATCCTATAAATGTTCTATAGGATTAAGATCCGGTGAGTTAGGGGACCAATTCACATGCTACAGCTCCGTGGAATGTTCCCTAAGCCAAGCAAGTACAGTCCTGGCTTGGTAGCACAGTGCATTGTCGTCTTGGAAAATACCTTCTTCGTGTTGGTGGAAGTGTTCCATTGTAGGATGTACGTGATCCTCTGACACATGCAGGTACACAACGGATGTCTCGCTGTGGTCCATGCACACCAATGGTTCCAGTCCATACCAAGGGAAGCATCTCCAAACCAAGCAACTGCCCCACCTGCCTGTACAGTACGCACCATGCACGAGAGATCCATAGCTTCGTGCTGTTGGCGCCACACATGCACACGCCTGTTTGAGAGGAGTAGCACAAACCGTGATTTTTCGGACGAACACACTATTTTCAAATCATCTGCGGGCCAATTATTTTGTTCCTGTGCCCAAGTGCGACCAAGTCGTCGGTTACGGGTCGTAAGGAGTGGGCGATGAGTCGGTCGACTGCTGTGGAACTTCATGCGTGCAAATGTACGCTGTATAGTTGCATGGGAGATGGGTGTTATGCATTCACCATTGTATTGGTCACGTAATTCCCGGACATTGATGGTTCGTTTGGCTGTCATGACCTGTTTGACGCTACACTCACCGCATGTTTTGAACTTCCGTACGCCCCTGCAGTTCTATCTTTTGGAGACCGTTACCCCATTTTCTTCCCACTCCTTGTATACCTTCACTCCATAGGAACAGACGCATCCGACAAGTATTCCTGTTGGGGTTATTGACGCACCTATTGCTTGGGTACCCACAATTATGCCCTATTGGAATGTGGATAAATCCAGCCCACATCCCAGTAAAACAGTGTGCTGTCTGCCAACACGTAGCCTCGAGTGTATTCTTTCTCTGCAATACTACCAATCGGGGTGGTCATATAGTCAGCTCGGCTGCTGGCCACACTTCCTTGTGTGGAGGGGTGTTCGCAAATTAGTGAGCACTAAGTGTACGCTCTAAAGTATTCTCACATGACGTAACTGCTTTTTGCCGCACCTTACCCAGAGTTCCTCAAATCAAGAGAATTATGACAATAATTCTCAGCCCTTTTTCGCTAAAGATGTTATGTTTCCAATTGTTAAAAAAAAAGAAAAAAAGAAAAATCAATTATTAGCATTAAGTACCTTGGTATGCCTTGTTGCTTAAAATTCTTGCTTGAAAGAGTTGGCAGCAACGATTTTACCTCTACCAATTATTTGTGCATGCATCAGTCATAAAGTATTTAAAATCATACCAAATCTAAATCGAGAAATTATGATGTAAATTTATGACTGAGACCTAAAAGAAAATGCTTGAGGCACTCTGAGATAGGGTAATTATCAATGACTTATTGAATACCATGTCACTTAAGGTCAGAGGTTTACGTGGTGCCAAACAGGGCTTCAAGTAATGCTAACTCCAACAGCATCAGTAATAATTTACCCTATGCACTGGTACGTACCAATGGACGCAGAATGATTTACGAGGTATGGCTATTTATTTACGATAACGTAGTGTGCATATGTAAAATGACTGATTTCTTACGTCTCACAATTCTTACAGTACAGATTGCGCTTATTTCTTTCAAGCAGAATCAGAAACATGGACTTTGTTTCTTTCCAAATGTATATAATAACATTAGAAGTTATTGCAATGTATATTTTAGAGTAACATTCCGTCTGAAAGTCTTCATTTTAAATGTGTTTAGTAATCAGAAAACACTAGGAAATAGCTTCTTTCTGATTTTCTTTTTTCGTTATTAAGTCGGCTCCTTTCTTTTAATTTTTGCGTTTAGATTTACAGGCCTCACTTATTAAGCCTTCGAGCCGGGAGTTAAATGTCCATCAGCCGCTACGAGAGGCGGTAATTTTAAATCACCAAAACAGCAATTTTTGCATAATGTCACAAAATTGAACATATCTTTAAAACCACACGCTCAATTGCAATGAAATTTTCAGGAGTTGTAAATGAAACTTCATACTACAGCACATAAAAATCTATACATAATGACATTTATTATAATAACGACAATAATAATAAAAATAAAACCGTACATGTTGCGCTTACAAAGTACTCCATCTGTCTTGTGTTCTTGTCAGTTTAGAAGTTCTACTTTGAATCAGTTTGGAAAACTAACAGATGGCAGTACATTGCAGTCTACTCTTGAATAACATGTTTTCGTTCATTTGGAAAACCAACAGATGGCATAATATGCATAATTCCGTCACTACTTCACGGAACGTATACGTGTACGTCGAACCGCATCTATAAGCATATGACAGTAAGTACATGTGTATGTCGAACCGCCTATAAAACAATATGAGGGTCTAAAATATGTGAAGAGTTAGTTTTTTGTTGTTGTTGTGTAAATTCAAAACATAAGTTATGAACATATAACTAAATGTTATATCTTGTTTAATTAGAAATGGTATAACTGACATTTTCTAAAAAGTAGCATTTATATAAAGGGTGAAATTTAGAAAACGAGTCCGTTGTGCCAGGCATGTATGTATATTTAAGTTATTACACTTCTGCAAATATTACTACATAATTTCAGATACGATAATGCTTAATTTACGCTCAATGATCTTGAATGGGAAGAACGTTTCGGTAAAAAAAAAAAAAAAAAAAATCATGGAGGAGAGGAGAGGCAAAACGTGGTCTTTTATCTCTCCATCAGAATTGATGGAGGGAACTGTCTTCCCTGCCCCGGTTTTTACGTACATAAAACTCACTGATTCGTTAATTTATTTACAGATGTATTGTGTGCTGTAACGTTAGTCCGAGGCTAGCAAAATCTACCTATATATTAAAATGTTAGGTTTATATGTCTGTCCGCAATCCTTTCGACAATGAGATCTCGAAAATCACAAGTGCCGTTTTCACTGGTCGATTCCAAATTTTGTGTAGATTGTTCAGTTTCTATTCAAATTTTCAGAAACCGTGTCGTTATTGTTCCACTCAACATTTTAGGGGCCGTTTTGAGCCCATAAAATTAACATTGTTGCAGGCCGAAACTACGGTGTTAGGCAACCAGTAGAGAAGTTACATACGGTGGGTTGACGGACATTGCAGGCGCTTTGCTTAAATATGAACTGCAAAACCTATTGCATGCTGACAACTTCAAAGGCCTCAAATGGCGCAATGAGGCGTACTAGGATGAATATGAATTTATTTTTTAAAAAATATTTCCACTTGACATCGCGTTACTTCTGCAAATTTGCAACAAACTCACTCCAACGTCCATACATAGTAATTCACTTCTTTGGTGGGTATCCTATCCTTTATTTATGTGAGTAAGGAGATATGCACAATTGAAAGGAGATTCATAGTCATAACAGAACAATACGCTGAGTGAACATCGCAGGATCAGCTAGTATAAATCAAAATGAAAGTGACTATGTTTGTGAGTTAATAACTCTTGAATCATCCAGCAGATCTCGATCAAATTTTCAACATAGATGAGGTTTGGACCTGGGATGGTCTCTATTATTATTTCGTTTTGAAAGTGCAACTTAGGTTTGGGGGAGAGAGGGAAGAAATATAAAAATGACCGATATTTGTGTCGAATCGATAATTTTCGGGATCGCTGAGATAAACAGTGACACTTCCGATGCCATTTAAATTCAAATTGAGCCCCATTAATACTCATAAGGGGGGATGGTGACATGTAAAAATAATTGAAAATGGCCGATATTAGTGTCGAATTCATAGTTTTTAAAGTCCCTAAGTTGATTGGTGACAGTTTCGTTGCCCTTCATATCCAAAATTAAATGTATTCTTCCCTTACGAAGAGTGGGTATTCTACTAGTCTACAATAAACACTTACTATTTTTATATGATGTGTTGTGCTAGTGAGACCCTTCAGAAACCATGGAACAGAATACGTTGTTCTTTAATGAAAATATAGGACTTATATTAAACTTTGGTAGGTTTAAGAAGATACATATGTTAATATCGCTTAATGCGTGAATAACAAGATACTTATTTTGCAAAATTTTATTAGAAAGAGATCTGAAACATAATTATAAACATTAGGTATTGAAATGCAATGTTTTTTGCAATAAAAGAGAATTAAAAAAAAACTTTGAAAGGTTTTCGTGATATTAAATCGCTTTGAAAACAAATAAAGTGCTTCAGATCTGTACTAATAATGTGAAGTGAGGGTATAACCCCATTCGCTCAGTATGCAAATACACAACAGAAAATGTTCATTTAAATTACCCAATCATAAAAAAGTAACGAATTTATCTCGTTGGTTGCAATTATGGGATCGCATATCAAACAACTTCCACAATTTAAAAGAAAACTGGGCTCATACATCAGAATATGAACGACCATTAAATTCGGAAAGATCTCCCCTCACGAACGCACAAAACAAGTTGATTTTTGATGTGTTTTGAAGTTAGAGCTACGGTTATAGCGCGAATAATAAAATACGAAATAATATTCGTTGGCAATGAGCTTGCTCCTTTGTGACGTCAATATTTTGAGGTTATTAAAAGAGCCGGTCATTTCGAATGAGCATAATAAAGGAAAGAAAAAAAACGTATTAAGTACCTTATAACAGTAATTTCCTAATAAATAAACATAAATATGGTATATGCTAATTTCAACAACAAAAAACGTTTCTACATACTAAAAACTCGTTACATTTTTTTGATGGAAATAATTTCATATAACACAACCGTAGATTATATTCTCTTTAATCTAACTATTAACGCTGCCATGAAGAGAACTCTAAATCAACCATTTACAGGAATTCTCCTACCTATCTCGATTTGAAATGAAACCTGTACAGGATATAATTGGCAAATGCTGGTGTGAAGCAAAGAACATCAAATGATTCTGCATACACATTCAAATGCACACGCCTATACGCCTTGGGCGAAGATAATACTAAGTCACATTCCCTAATTTTGTAGTAAATTGGGAAGGCAAGTTCAACATTCTGATGCAACTCAATGCGATGACACATACCAAACAAGCTTCTCCTGCTATCTACAGGTAGATATCCGAAGCTAAACTATCTACACACTGTTTTGTGGTTCAGACCAAACCCGTTTCACCTAATAACTCAATTCGCCTAAAACGGCACTTACCATTGTCTTTCCCCGAGCCGCTCATATATACTATTATATAAAAAGAGTACGAGTGGGGGATTCGTCATCGCCCAGGACATATTATAATGACCGCAAGGACTTGTGGAGCATGGACTCTACACCAATCATAGAACTGATTTCCCTAACGTGTGATAGATCGGAAGAATTCAGGAAGTTTCGTGGAGATGCCTTCCGAACGTAAACCTGAGAAAATGTAAACAACAGAAGTGCACCTACAATGTTACCAAACAAGAACACATGGTGAACGAGCGACAAAAAGAGAGTACTTAAACAACTGTAACACGGACACTAACAATTATTCGAATTTAAGGTAACAATAATAATAGTAAATATACAAAACAACAACAACAACAACAACAAAAATCAAAACGAAACTTAATGCAAATATGACAACAGTCTACGCTCGGGGGATGATCTCCGAATAGTGCGAGAGACGAGAATGGCAAAATTTCATTGATGGAGATTAACGTCCGGAACACACCCTCGTGTTCTTATTGGGTGCTGAAATTAGTAGATCCAAGTCAAGCTTCAAAACTCCGTGCGATCACCATAATAGGTATTAACGTGAAATTTGGAAAGAATGTTCCTTTTGCCACGAAAGCAAGGGGTAAGGAAGTATTTTTTGGAAATGTAAATTCGTAAATCAATACCAATGGTTCAAATTTATCTATTGTTAAATTTTGGTTGCCCCTAGCGCTTGAAGAAAACTTCGAATGGTGTACCATTATATAACACTTCCGTTTTGTAGTTGCATTTTAACTTGTAGAACAGTTTCCTGTAGTCCATGGGTGCTACTTTTACAACACCCGATATATAGTATATTTCCCTCGACGTTTCAAAAAAAAAAAAAAAAAAAACGCACATTCTTCACCATCCACAAAAATTGATCACCTCACCACATCTATTTCTGAACCACATAAAATATATGATCTCATATTAATAATTACTTACATATTTTCGTAATTCCTCTCCATTGACTTAATTTCACGCGGATCAATGCTCGCAATTTTGTGGTTGCTATCAACATTCTGCCAGTCAGTTAATTGTAGAATAAAATTCTAATATTCACACATATATGTTACGTTGAATTAATTCTTTTCTCAAAAAATTCAAACAGACGAATGTTGAGAAGAAATTATCCGCGAATACCATATAGATAATATTGTTGCTTTCTATATGCATGTTCACGAATTGGATTGCAGACGTGAGAAACGATCCTGGGGGGGCTGAAAGTGGGTTTTGATCCATCAGAATCTGGGTAACTTTTCCTTTTTTTTTCGTGGATACCTAACAAAGAAACAAGCATACTATCCTTTAAAC
The DNA here is from genome assembly GCF_964235325.1 of Thermobia domestica. Lineage (NCBI taxonomy): Eukaryota > Metazoa > Arthropoda > Insecta > Zygentoma > Lepismatidae > Thermobia > Thermobia domestica. Next base: position 116,317,332 of record NC_137470.1, read on the forward strand.
GCCGAAGGACGCAACTGCTGCGTCAAGGCTTTTAAACCTTAATAGCTCAGCCCCTAATTAAGATAGAAAGATAATTTTGATATCAATATATTTCTGAAGGATGAAGCTTGCCGCTGATATGTATATGGGGGCCACCACGGCGGAAGAGGGAGGGTAAATTTTGTGTTTTGTATTTTTGCGTCAGTTTTTTTTCTTTTTTTTGTGGGGAGACCACCCCCGTGGATATACAGTCATAAAAATTGGTATGTAAAGCAATGAAGTAGCACTTACAAGTTAAAACCATACAAAATACTTGTTGCTTATATGAGGGAGTAGAGGAGAGGCAAAGTTTGCCAATTTTAGCCATTTTTTAAATCTAAAATACATTTATTTTCTGGACGGTTCCATATAAGACTTCTATGAATAGGGTGGGAATTGCACAAGACTTATCTCGTTAGAATCTCTGATTCATATGCTTTCCAACGACGTATGAATCATGACTTTGTAATAAATAGGAAAGTCACCAGGGCCGACATCGTGAAGGTCTGCAACAGCCCTTCGAAAATGATGTAAAGGGCGCTTTTATAGGAATTTCGTTATGGATTTTTATCTCGCTTTGTACTGCAACGATGGCTACCATTTTTTATATTATAGTCACAAGTGTATTGCTTATACATTAGCTTCATTTTGGTAGAGTAGAGTGAATGTAAGAATTACCAGGGTCCCCCATATTCTATGTTTCATATTTTTTACAATTGTTTCTTCTTTTTCTTCTACGAATACCACGAGAATTGCACAAGTGCTACCTCGTTGGAATTAGTGTCCTATATACTTTCAAAGGGTATATCAATGGTCACATTGTGATAATTAAGGGGTCACTACGGTCACCAACGTGAGAGACTACAATTTCGTTCAAATCCCTGCCTGGTGTATATATATCTAGGCTAGAAGGGCCCATTCCAAAGTTAGGCAGAGATTGTTCCCTTTGATCGCAGACGAAGCAAATATATTTTGGGATGTTAACGATATTTTGGTGCCAAACCAAACTGTGTCACCTATAGAAATGTTTTTGTTGTTGTCGTAAAACGAATTCCGAGAATGTGGGATTCAAACTTTCAAACTTAATTATATCACACAAGTAGCATAAGAGGAGGGTTGTTTTATGAGTAACTGCAATATTCTTTTATGCTTTTTTCTTGGTAACCAAGTTCATTGTCCGCGCTGTTGCCGATAGTTGGATGTTGAATTTTCTGTCAAATATTTCATGTATTGTAATTTTTTTTATTTCGACATCATATAAGTCATACTGTTACGATTATAAAATTACGGCTTGTTAAACGTCCATGCTTGTCGCTAGAGCTACTGTTTTTAATGCTAACACAGCCTTTCACAATTGCACCTCCAACGCACCATACACTCTTTTCAAAAGTCGCGCGCTAGCTTTCTTTATCCGCACAGTAACAGTTCGAAAAAAAAAAAAACAGTGTGTATATCTTTACCTTTTTTTGCTTCAAGAATTGTTCTAACTACTAATATTGAGACTTTAGAAACAAACATATTGTTACAAAAATATTTACGGGTTCAGGTCGATACTAATCGAATGATGTAATTAATTTACATTACAGTACTGTTAACATTATTTTTTTTTTTTAGAAATTACTGCGACAGTGTCATCAGCATGGAGAAAAAAAAACAATGTGGCGTACATAAAACGTAGGTTACACGCGTAAATCCTATAGTTTTTGGACTTAACGTACAACCCTATGTTACATCCTGCAGCAAACGTATAACGGAAAATGTATGTTTTATACGTACTTTCAGTATAAATGTTCCGAATATACGTATTTTTCATAGGAAAGACAGAACTGTGTATAGGCGGTCAGGATCTCACATACAGGTGGACGTATATAGCATGTAGCTGTTGTATGTAAAAACTTATACGTATGCAATATAAGGAACATAGATGTCAGACATCCTGCAACGACATGATGTAATATCTAAACGGGAAATATGCAGTATGTATGTAGCATACGGATAGCGTATGCTCCGTACAGATTTCCGTAGTAAACATATGGAATCCGTTTATATGTACAATATACCTATGTCCGGATAACGGATTTCTCTCAATGTATCCTTTCGACGAAGGTATTTTAACTGTGGTGGGCAGGATCACAAACAAAGGGAAACCAGGGAAACATACGAATTTGTTTCTGTTCTGACAGAGATTATTTCGTGAATTTGAGCAAGACTCTAATAGGGTAATACTAGAAGAGGTACTGTATATTTGTTGTATGTGACATGAGTTATGTTGACTCCAGTGTAAGTTAACCCATGAGTAGAATTAGGTCTTCAATACGTGTTACAATTTAGGTAAAGGTCACATCACGCAAGAAAGCGCGAATAGCTAAATTACGAGCATATAGACAGTTATGTGTAGCATTTTCTAGACCGGTTTATTGCTGAAAAAGAGAGAGAGAAATTGAGACAAGAGCCCGGTTGGTGTGTTTGGCAAGCTTCCGGACTGGAAGCTAAATTTACAACGTGTTGAAAGTGGTTTAAAAAGGTCCTGTACAAACATATTACAAATAATTTTATTCACCACAATGAAACGACATGGTATAGACATAGCTCTCTCCCTCACTTCCGTAACATCAGCGTTTATAACCAGATTGATTCCAGTGGCTAGCCGCGCATAAAACGAATGTCATGACGTCGCGCTGTTGTTTTGAACCCTTTTGTGGCAAATAAAATGACAATCATTCAAAATACGAAAACGTCATGAAAGCTGAATAGTGTAAAATGAAAATAGGTTTGTTATGAAAGGAAAGGTTTGTTCTGTGATATAATTTTCTGTGTCGAAAGCCTTAGTAGCACAATTTCTTAAAATTAATACTTAACTATAATGTGTTACGAAGACGAAAACGTGTATTACCGTAGCAGTTTCTCGTAAAATTGAATTCTAGAACAAAACAACGTTCAAACGGAAACAATAAAGCTGTGAGAAAGTCTTAAAAGGAGACATTACAAAATATCGCATAATATTCGGTGTCATTACAATTTACGAGGTGTGTGGCCTGTTCTAAAGGGTGTTACTGGGTGATGTGTGGTTAGCACATCGGCTCCCGTTGCCACTGTTTATGCTCTAGTCAATTATTTGCTAGTAAGGCGTGTATCTATGATGCTTGTGGATCAGGGTTCAATTCTTACCTTTGGAGTTGAACTAGCAAGGTGAGGCAGTTGGGGAAAACTATTCTGGGTAACAAACAGTCGATTCTAGGAGAAACAATGGCAATGGAGAAAGTTTGCTCACCACACATCAACCAACTATTACATCCTCGTGACCATATGCTATAGTGACTGCAATGATTCGTAAAGCTCGGACTCTTCACTAATCATAGAACTGTTTTACTTCACGTGTGATACATCGGAAGATTTCGGTACGATTCGTAGAGTTGTCATCCGAACGCCCACTGGAGAAATTGTCAAATAGCAGAAGTGCACCAACAATGATGCCAAACTTTGCAAACATGGTGAATGACCGGCAAGAAAAAAAATACTTAAAGAACTATAACACGAAACAAATATCTGAATTAAATACTAACACTATAACAACGAAAACGGAAAATAACAACAACAAAACAGAACTTTGAGTAATCTGACAACACTGTATCGTCAGGAGACGTTCTCCATATAGCGCGAGAGGCACAACACTAGCATAATATCATGGATAGAGGATGATAACAGAAACAAACCCTCTTGTTCCACTGGGTGGTGAAATCAGTAGATCTAGGTCAAGCTTCATGAGCCCTTGCGATCACAGTCATTAAGAAGCTCTATGAAGGGTGTGTGTACCTAGCTTTCTGATGACTAAACACAGTCCTGTGCTGAATTTGATTCAAATATGACTTGTATGCCCGAAAGTTAAATCAGAAGTTGTGTTATGCAAAAAGAAAAGTACGTTTTAAGTTCATATTTTGCTTCTAAATGAATGAACATAATCATATTTATTTTTACAATTTGCATTTGATGTTCACGTTATATGACCCTGAGAATGTCTTTAAAGATATTAGCACACCGTCAGCTTCTAGGAAGAGCCACTAAGATTCTGTTTACATGAAGCTACGCCCAGGTTTATGATCTCCACGGATGATGGGAAACGTTTAGAAATTACTGCATGTACGCGCCACCTGCAAATAAACTACGTCAATATGAACCATTTGCTTGCTTCGGATTCGCGCAGAACACTCCACGAGTAATCTTTTACCAGAGCCATACCATCACAGCAAAACGTGAACAATTTCAAGCATGACACTCACAGCATACTGACGAGTCTTTCCGATTAATTCTCAGTGGATTACGTACACGACACCCGTATTAGTATATGTTGTTCGTTGACAACAGATTTCACGAAAGCAGGCAAAATACACACTCATTTGTTGCTATTATTATTAATAGATTCTACTGCAAAGTATGATTATACTATAACATCGTCTTTATGTGCAGATAATTGAAAAAAAAATAAATTTAATATAAATTATTTCTAAAACGTGAACAAACTTCCATGATCAGAACATAAAAGTTAAAGAAATAAATTTTAAATAAATACTAACTGAACCTGCACTCTCTACACAGCGCATCATTCATACGTGAGCATGAATCTCCTTGTCATTCCGCACAACGTCCGTATATGTCCCTTTACAAACAGAAGTGAAAGACGTATTGATTTTAAAAAAAAATCGGCAAGGGGTACTATAAAGAGGAGATTTTTCCGATTATTTTTTTCAATATCTCGCACCGTTTGCATTATTTGAACCTACCTCCGGTTGGAATTTCTAATTAATGTATGCTCAGTGTTTTCTTTCTTCATGCATGCAGTATATAATGAGCAAATACATTACACACAATTAATTATAATGTCAGTGATATATTGTGTTCATTGGGCAAAAGACTCTGAAGATTAATTTTAGACTGGAGAAATGATTATCCTTCGTTTTTCATTATGATTTGGCTATGAAACAAACGCCTGAGAGATATACAACCCCTGTATACAATTGAGATGTGTTGGAATATATAACGCAGAGGATATGATGCATTACTTTTTAAAATTTCAACATTTCAGGTGTACCCTTAAAAATGTAAGAAAGAAATAACGGCCACGTTTTTTTTTAATGTTCAATTAGAACCGGACAATCTACACAAAATTTGGAATCGATCAGTGAAAGCGGCACGTTTCTAGGACTTGTGGTTTTCGAGGTCTCACTGTCAAAAGGATTGGAGACAAACGTATAAACTTTTCTTTGGAGACAAACGTATAAACCTAGCAGTTCAATATATAGATGTAAATCGCTGCTTGCAGACCATCACTATCGCTCACGAGACGAAATATTTCACATCTCGTCTCGATTTCCGTCTTGTTTTTGAGACCAATAAATCTCGTACAGTAGCGTAGGACGCTAAGTACCGCGCGAAATTTTGAGCAACATGAGATTCTCATGAAGTTATGTTTAAATATCAGTAATTCAATTCGTAATTGGTCTAAAGAAATGAAACATGCAACATAATACAGTATTCATCATACAAAGTAGATCAAAAGACGGTGAATGTAGTGTCACAGTGCCATCTATCGACGTTGTATCAATTTCAACTAGTAGGCCCGGTAGCCCAAACTTTTGGTACAGTCAGTGTCGAGTTTGAACGAGTTGTTACATGTTAGTTGGCTTCCAAAGGCAGACGAGTGAGGACGTGTTAAGAGTGTCTGTCGAATGTCAACATTAAGTTTTGTTCTAAGCTCCAAAAAAGTGCCAAAGATGCTCACGAAATGTCAAAATCAGTGTATGGCAATGAAGGAGTAGCTTTGAAGACTGCTTACAAGTGGTAAGAGCGATTAATGATCGAGACGTTCTACGACATCAAAGACAGATGGAAACCTGCAAAAAGTGGCACAAATAAATTGTTGAAACAAGCGAAGGTTATTATAGAGCACTCCGAAGAACTAAACATGCCATATAGGTACGTTTAAAGCATATTAACCACCGATTAAAAATTCAAATGGCTGTCTTCTTCACCACGAAAACGCGCCATGCTACACCTTTCTTTCGATCTGCGAGCTTTCGGCCGAAATAAAAATTTTATTGTCTGTCCACATTCGCTATACTCTCCAGATATAGCACCATGCGATTTCTGGCTCTTCTCAAACATTAAAACCGTGCTTAAAGGAAAACGTTTTGACACCATTCCTGATATTGAGAGATGGACAGATCAACTGAACGCCCTTCCGTAAGAAGCCTTTCAGAAAAGCTTCCAGCAATGTTGGGATAAGTGCATTGCTAGCAAGAACAGTACTTTGAAGGATATTAAATCAAATCATATGTAAGCTTATTACTTTGATTCTAATAAAATTATTCGGCGTATTTTTTGATCACACCTCGTAGATCAGATATAAAAGGCGGAGGACTGTATGAAAGAACATGCTATTTATTACTTGTATTGACTTGAGGCAACAAACTCATCTGCAGAATACTAGAGTTGAGTTGAGTTGACTTTGAGTTTTACGTCCCGTTCAGCAGCGAGGGCTATATGAGACCTGGACCTACTGATTAACGTGGAATCCGAACGACATGAGCTCCAACCAGGAATCAAACCCGGATCTCCCACGCCAAAGGCGAGTACGCTAACCGCTTAGCCACGAAGGAGCTCTGCAGAATACTTGAATGAACTATGTAATATTTTCTGTCCATTATAAATTTTGCGTGTATTAATTTGTAGCAGAAATGCATATTGTAATAAAATAAGGTATATGCAGATTTTTGTTTTATCTTAATATGTTTATACAAATAGTTTAGTTTTTCTAGCATATGTCTATTTTCATTTACAGGAACCCTATTTTTAACGACATTACTTGCGAGTCCTGTTCGATTTTGCTAAAGACAGGTTCTAATGTAGCTCAAACTCGCTATGTAATCGAAAGCAGGCAAACGAAATAAAAAAAAAATAATTATGTAACTTCAAGATTGCCGCTTATTGGTGTATGTGAGTCAAAAATATCTTCTGCGTAATGGCACATTGCAAATGATGATAATCTCACCTTCATTTCTCCTGAAGCAATAAAAAATTTGCCACTGGTTGACTTTTATTGCTTCACATTTCAACAGTACATACATCCAGAAACACATACAATTAACACACATCCTCTGATATTCATCTTTTTCATTCGAACCTCAGATGATGGTCAGATTACAATGCCACAAAACGACGAAAAAAGTCTACGACATTAATAATACTCTTTAATGACACAACGTACGTACAATTTCCGAAATATGTTATCGGCTAGGGAGATGGCAGCTAATTAATCATAAAGAGATATTGACCACAATTTATGTCCAGACATCATTAGTTAACTTTCTCATTGACGCTCATGTCATTTTAGGTGCTGTAACCTATACGGAAAACGGAGAATTGAATGAAATTACAGCTACCGCAATCTCCTTGTTAAAGGAAAATTAGAGATGAAAATGTTTTTTTTAATCAAATTTTAGTATAATTTTTTTTTCTTCTTTTTACAGAACTTTTCTGTGTGTAAATTAAGACACTTTCAAATCGAAGTATATAAATTGAAGTATATTGGTAAACCATACTAACTAACTTATGGCCTATGGAACCCGGAGGTTCAATGTCGCGTTCACAAAAGTCCGTTGATTTCTGTCCTTAGCCAACTGGATCCAGTTTCTACCTTGTATTCCTATTTCTGCGAGATCCATCTTAATATTATTCTCTCCTGTGCGCCTAGATCTTCCTAATGGTCGTGTCTTTTCGATTGGATTTGCAGTAATAACTTTAAAAGCACTCCTATTTTCTTTCATTCTGGCTACATAACCTGTCCATCTGAGCCTCCTAGGCTTGATGACCCTAACAATGTTTGGTAAAGCGTATAAATTATGTAGTTTCTCGTTATGAAGTCCCCGCCATTCCGCATTCCCCTTCCTGTTGGGTCTGAATATTCGCCTCAGTATTTTATTCTCAAATACTTTCAACCTGCGATTTTCCTTCAGAGTAAGTAACCATATTTTGCAACCACATTTTGCATTGCAGACATAATTATCGTTTTAAATATTTTAAGCTTCAAGTTCCTCGACAGAGACAAGAGGTTTTGAACTGAATATCAGGAATTCCCTGTTTTCAGTCGGTATTTAATTTCTTCGTGGATGTGGTTTTGGCTTGTTGATATGGATCCTACGTAGATATTTAAAAATATCTACTTTGTTGTAAGTATTATCTGATATTTTGACGTATCCATAATTTGTCGTATTACAATCCCGGAGAACTTCCATGTATTTCGTTTTCTCTGGCTTTACTTCTAAGCCCATGTCCCTGCAAGCCTTTAGTAAGACCTCTGCATTTCTTTGTATGCGTATTGTTCTCCTATCATTCCTTATTAAATTCACATCATCAGCATATGCCACAACCTGGTGAATAACATTCAGCTCTAAACACTGGTTGCTGCGGGAGATACACTATTTTTTTTTTTTATGAACATCTCTTTACCCTCCTTAGTAATTATGTTTCCAAAAACTTCTTCCTTATCCCTTGCTTTCGTGACAAAAGGAGTAGACTATTCAAGTTTCATGTTACTATCTATAGTAGTATCACCTGGGCAACGATGAGTAATTCACTTCTACTCTTTTGTATAATGGTAGAGATTATCATTAGCTTTTTCTGGCAAACAGAATGAGCTATTCTGAGTAAGAACAGTTGTTCAAAAGTCTTTTATTTTATTTTGTAAAATACACAATTTGCTTTTGACTCTATGCCGTTATCAGGTTCTTTTCACATGTAACTTCCCGTCAACTTAGTTAGTGTTGTGATAAACCTGCGAACATTTCCCACTGAATTTCGTCATTAAAAAAAAAAAAAAAAAATCTGTTCTGCATGTAAGCTACTATGGATGATCAACATGATCAACCTACGCTAACGAGCAATGATCAAAATTCTCTACAAGCCCAGGGATAACTTAACAACAACATTGGTTTGCAGCAACTTGTTGACAATCTATGGAGACAACACAATGAATCATTTAACTATAGCTTCAGGAGTTTTGAGTTGGTAATTGCAGCGTCCAAGACTAACGTTCAGGCAGACCGTCAACCGTCACAATCGATCAAAACACATCAGTCATTCAGAAACTCATTCAAAAAGACAGATGCATCAGCACGAAACAGATCACGAAGCACACAGGTATGGCAAAAAGTTCTTTGTTAACACTATAGTGATCACACGGAGTCATGAAGCTTGACCTAGATCTGTTTATTTCGGCATCCAATAGAATGCGAGAGTGTGTCCCAGTTGTCAACCCTTACCCATGAAATGTTCCCAGTGTCCTCTCTCGCACTATACGGAGAGCATCGCCTGAGAGTACAGTGTTGTCAGATTTCCGCTAAGTTTCGTTTTGTTTATTTTTGTTGTTATTGATGTTGTCATTGTTTTGTGTTTTTGTTGTTATTATTGTTACTTTTTGATTCCAATAATTGTTAATGTTCGTGTTAGCGTTCTCTAAGTACTGTTTTTGTGTCACTCGTTCACCACGTCTTCTAGTTTGGCAACATCGTTCGTGCATTTCTGTTGTTTCACGTTTTCTGAAGTATGCGCTCGGAATGCAGCTTCACGAATCGTACCGAATTCTACCGATGTTTCACACGTGAGGCAAAGCAGTTCTATGATTGGTAGAGAGTCTTGGCTTCACGAGTCCTCGCGGTCACTATAATCCAGCGATCAGGATATAGAAAAAAAAAACTTGCTTGCTGGATTCCACAGCTCTCGACAAGAGAGAGAATGCAAATCAGGAAGAACTTGCATGAGCTTCTGCAAAGTTCTCCAAGATGGAAGTCGGACAGGTTGCCATCACCCCCGTAGTCCCTTCGAATTTCTATGAGAGCTGTAAAATCTATATGTTTGGACGACCGAAGGCTCATCACCGTTGACAGACAATTAAATCATTGATTGATACACTGAAAATAGCAACAGAGTTAGGTGGTATTGAAAAACCGTTTATGTAAGCCATTTATATGTAAAAAGAAAAAAAACTAGCATAAGAAGGCGGATTCTGTGAGAAGTGAAGTTTAGTTACAGTAGTACTGGAATACATGTTTTCTGTAATCTCGCTTGTCTGTTGTACTAATGCATCCTGTAACTAATTGTGTGTCACTGAATTTGTCCTGAATGTTAGAGTAAGTACTCCGTGTTGAAAATAAATCAATTATCCGTATATTGAATCTACAATTATTTAGGGGATTGAATCTACAATTATTGATAGTGACATTACAGTTTTGTTACATAACAACGAGATCATTATATGTGTGAGAAAAGTGGTGTAATGACCAACCTTAAGAGCTTTACGAACGTGCATTCGTGTCAGGGGAACAAATTTGGCTGCAATACAGAGAAGTAAATTCATCATATGTTTAGTGGTATTTCCAGAGGACCAATGCTATTACGTACATAATTTCATATCTCTAGTGCTTACCATTATCTACCTATGGTATATTATGCGTTACAACTGACCAATCTTTGTAATGCATTATTCTGTTTAGTCTGATTGAAAAGCATTTGCACAACTTCCATGGATGCTACGACCCTGGTGAGAACAAAATCCGCTATCATGGGATAATATAATGTTGTTTTCCAACTCAATTTATTGTATCCGCGTCGAGTATCAGAAATCATTGGTGGCAGAAGATTTACTTTCTCTGCATTCCATATGACCACAACACGATGATATTTTAGAATTGGCAACAAAGCATTTACAGTCTTGGGACGGTGGGTGGAGCTAAGTGTAGTATAAGAAGAACATACTATAGACACTTTCTATAAAGCTTAATGAAACAAGTTGAAATAATTCCTTCCATTATTTTCATGTTCTGGAACCTCACATAGGAGTAGCAATTGTGCTAAATGAAATAGACCTCTTCATTAGCTAATAAAATTTTACACTAAGGTTATCATCAGACATGTAGTCAAAAATAGGGTCTCACTTAGTTGGCAATTCTGTCTTTAGTCATTGGAGGTCTCTTTCGTGCCTTTTATAACGACACCGGATCGTGACGTCAATTTTCTGCCCACCCTTACCCTGTGGAGAGAAATCTTGCCCAGTTACCATGACAACCCACTATTGCCCCTTTCCCCCACCCATCCGTACTCCTATGTGACGAGTGTATCAAACAAGACAGTAACAAGAAGCGGGAGGCGTTGTCACCTGAGATATAACACGCTCAAAATTACTTGAAGCTGTGAAGTCGCCTTTCTTTCAACCCGCACCTCACAGAGAATTCTAAACTCGTTCTTACGACAAAACGCAACTCTCGGAGACATTCTCACAAAGACAAGAATAAAAGATATATTTCTGACTTTACACAAGACTTGGTTTGAAGAAACTAATGCTTAGCTATGCAAGGTATTTTGTGGTGCTCTCGTACGAGAGATATAGTGTTCAAACACTTCACCAATGAGCTACTTACAAGCCCTTGTTAAGGTGTCTTATAACAAGCACTTGAGTTTAATTGCTATTCAGAGTTCTAGTGAATTCTTAAAACTTGAATTCTACGCAAGTAAATCATTTTGCAAAGAAGTTTATTCCTTTTTTAAGCACTCTTCACTTCAATTTTAATTGGAATAAAATTTGACACATAAAAGTTGTGCAAACAAAGTGTATTCCTTTCAAAATCTTAACTGAAATAGAAATAAGTGACATTTTACTGTTAAACGATTTATTTATTTATATGTATACTTCCAGACACAGCATGTTAACCATTTTACACTGAAACATGTGACAAACAGTAATAGTGGAAAACAACAAAATAACCAACAAAAATAATAATCAACATTTACATAACAATACTTACAACTTAATTTTATACAATGCGGGTTGGAATTTTCTTTCAGTTGTAAAGAATATATGATAGATGGAAATATGTTGAATTCACTAGGATGTTCCTCGAATTCAATAGGAAGTCTGTTGAATTCAGTAGAAAGTCTTCTGAATTCAGTAGGAAGTATGTTGAATTCAATACGAAGTCTGCTGAATTCAGTAGGCAGTCTGTTGAATTTAGTAGGAAGTCCGTTGAATTCAGTAGGAAGTCTGTATGTGAGCGATTTCTGGATTATTACAAGTTTAGCTTTCAGAATATATAATAAACTCGTCTTCCGTACTGAGCGAATGAGTACTCTGAAATTAAGTGTTGGAAGGAAACAGTGACATTTTAATTTTCCATTTATTATTTTATGTACGGCAGCTTCCTTATAATGAGTAGTGCATGATGCTATATTGAATGAGTTTCAATACTTGGCACGTAGCTCTGGAACCTTGTGACGAACGAGTGAATTTAATTACTTCACACATAGCTCTGGAGCCTTGTGACGAATGACTGAGTTTTGATTACATGACACGAAGCTCTGGAGCACTGTGACGAACAAGTAAGTTTCATTATTTGCCACGTAGCTTTGGACTCCTGTGACGAACGATTGAATTTCGTTACTTGACACGTAGCTCTGGAACCCTGTGATGAACGAGTGAGTTTCGATTACTTGACACGTAGCTCTAAAGCACTGTGACGAACAAGTGAGTTTCATTATTTGACACCTAGCTCTGGACTCCTATGACGAACGATTGAGTTTCACTATTTGACACGTATCTCTGGAGCCCGCGACACACAAGTAAGTTTCATTACTTTCCACGTAGCTCTGGAGCACTGTGACGAATGAATGAGTTTCGTTACTTGACACATAGCTCTGAAGCCCTGTAACGAATGGGTGAGTTTTGATTACATGACATGTAGCTCTGGAACCCTGTGACAAACGAGTGAGTTTCATTACTTGACACGTAGCTCTAGAGCCCTGTGACGAGCGAGTGAGCTTCATTACTTGACAGTAGCTCTGGAGCTCGGTGACAAAGAATGGTTAAAAGGAAGTTGAGAATAGTGTCTAACTTGGAAGTTGTCTGGGACAGAAAACATGTTGTGTTAAGAATAAATACCAATTGAACAGTGATGGTAATGATTGTTTCAAAATGCATTATGCTGTAATTGAGGGGCATGGTGGCTCAGTGGTATAGCGCTTACCTCTGGTACGGGGAAATCCTGGTTCGATCCCCGGCCAAGTAAATTTGTGGTGGACGACATCGTATCCGTGGAGTAGAACATGTAGTCAAACTGTGTTACTGAGGCACTAAACTTTCGGCTTTACCCAAACTCAAAGCTTAGCCAGTTTATAATTCAGAAAAAAACTTGTAATTTCAGGTTGTACCTTTACCGCTCTTTTCCAATAGCACTTTTTATTAAGTTTTGGGATAGCAGAGTGATCTGATTTCATCGGTTGAGGTTTATTGGGGACGTCAACACTGGGGCTATTTGCACTCGTCACGAGGGATAACAGAGTGATAACAAGTCAAGTATGCCAAAATATTCAATCTCGAAAGCCCAAAGCTTGTCAATTCGGGATATTCTTTGAGGGTAGTGACGCCGAGTCTGATCTATTGCTAGTATAGTGTGTTGTGTACACTTAATAGAAGTATAGTTCGGCAAATGTCTTTGAAGTTTCCATGTTGAATTTTACCAAAAATTATCTATTCCTACCTCCATTACTCTTTTGACTGAATTTGCGAGGTTGCAACGTTTTAACACCCACTATGTCTGTTCTTTCTTCCCAATATGAAACAGATGTCAGGCAATGCAAGAACAAGCAAGCTGGTCTTGGGAATAGGAAACCGAGCACTAACTTAAAGGACAGCATTTGGACTGTAGCAACTAAGACCCCATGTGGAGTTGATAAGCGACTGACAACTATTTGATAGAGGATTCTGATTGGTCATTTAGTTATCAGGGGTGTTTTCCGCATGATCCCTCGGATGAGACTTATTTATGGTACGAGCCACCACACGTAGAAGGCGACATTCTTTATATGCGAACTGCACTCCGGTTCAAGAAACGAACTATATCACGAATGTTAGTGACCTCTCTGCCGGTGTAGCGAGTAGCGTGCGTGCCTTTAATCCGCGAGGTCGTGCGCTTGATTCTCGGTACTAGGACATTCAACACGTTAGAGTAGGCTCGAATTTCACCTTAATCTGTAGGTGCACGTCTGATACAGCCTCGGTACTGAGCGTGTCTTGTTCATAACAGTAGCCGAGCCTGATGCAAGACAGTCATCTCTGGTCTAAGCAAATAAGAAAAATTACAGTTTCTCTTGCATGCTTGTTCCCACATTTTCTATGAGCTATGTTCACTCAAATATAACTCCAGTTTCTTCTTCATCATTAGACCACAGGAGTTCCCACCACACTATATTCACAGGCCTTGACTCTCATGCTGAGTTCTACCCTGCGCTCTTTCCTTTCTCTTTCTCTGTCTTATATGCTCTTCCTCACTAATAAAGTATTCTCCTGTTGAACAAATGCTTTTTCTCGTTTTGTTCATTTGCATTGTATAATGTGGAAACCACCAATGACATGGGACAATAAGAAAGTTAAAGTACAGCGGATATATCTTTTAAGTCTTGCCTAAGTGGAGGGAACATTCCCTAGTGGTTACAACATACACAAACACAAACACAAGATTACACACACACTCACATATATGCGACGAGAGACGTACCACGTACGTCCAAATGGCACAGCTAAACAACTCTATGTGTGTCCTTGAAGATTACGAGCAACAAAAGTGAAAAAAAAATGTTTCTTTCTAACAAGAGACTCATGATAATATCTGCCTTGGGAAGTGGAACACAAAATATTTCTGGTTAATTGCCAGTGAAAAAGGAAACGGGTACGACCTTCTTACGGCAATTACGCTCTTAGGCACATAAGTAACCGAGAGACATATGCACACAACGTTAATAATTTATGAACTCTGCAACATATCATTTTTTCATTATGACATATGAAAATAAATGGTATGTGAATGAGCTACTGACAAATGATGACTAACATGAGAATGGGATCTTTTTTATGTTGCTAGAAACACTGCTAACTCTGAACTAAAATTCCGGTCATTTTAGTGCACTTTTAACCGTATGAATATCCATGTAACCTAACTGATATATCTTATAGGTCATTTCTATAGTAAAACTGAGATAGAAATAAGCAAAATACGAGCTTTTATTGAACATATCTTTTGTTCAGTATGATATTAAATATATTAGTGAAATTGCCCCTGAAGTTTATACTTAGGTTATACAACCTAACACAATCATTGTATTTTTTGGGTAGAATACTTACCAGGATATAAAATGCAGCACAATTTGAAAAATCCAAAAATAAAAGCGTCTTATGTTAAAGGCTATGATTACTTTGTTACTCAATTGTCTCTTACCTAAAAAAAATTCGTGGCTAAGTAACCGATCGAAGTGTCTTCCGGAAGGGTGTTAGAATTTTATCGCTAAAAATTAAAAAGAAACTAACCACTGGCGTGACAGTCCTTTCTGTGCCTGAGCCGCTTCAACGCCATCTGTTAGCGACTACCTTAACTACATCCAGCCTAGTGACGAAGCAGGTGTATCAGGAGTTTTCTGGACCTAATGGTCGTCACGTCTTTTATTCACTTGACTCCCCAGTTTGCATCATGACGTTGGTTGGACGCCGAAAATCTGGATACACCGGCGGGAGTGCGAACCCGGAATCACGCGAATGTGAATACAACGCTATAATCACTAGACTACGGAGGCAGCATCACTTAAATTTTAAAGAAAAAAAATCTGATATTCTAATTCTAGTACACAAGAAGTAGAAAATTTGGTAAGTTTTCTACTTTTAGATTTGTAGTGGTAAACATTTGAGTTTCGCCGATGTGATTAGGAATGCGCACGAGTCGAGTCGAGAATTAAGCCTGTCTAGACTTGCCTCGAGAAAATGTTATCTCGACTCGTGTCTCGATTCGACAATTTCTGTCTCGACTCGACTCGAATTTCGAGTCAAGACAAAGTATACGA
The DNA here is from genome assembly GCF_964235325.1 of Thermobia domestica. Taxonomy (NCBI): domain Eukaryota; kingdom Metazoa; phylum Arthropoda; class Insecta; order Zygentoma; family Lepismatidae; genus Thermobia; species Thermobia domestica. Next base: position 116,333,280 of record NC_137470.1, read on the forward strand.
GTTAAAATATACGCACATATCAGCCAGAACATCATGACTACCTACCTACTTGTCAGTATGTCCACCTTTGGCACGGATAACAACGGCGACGCTTCTTGCAATGGACGCAATGATCCTTGGTAGGTCGCTGGTGGGAGTTGGCACCACATGTACATACACAGATCACCTAATACCCGTAAATTCCATGGGGGCGAGGCGCTCTGACGTCACGTTAAATCGCATCCCAGATGTGTTCGATTGGGTTCAAATCCGGCGAGTTGGAGGACCAGCACATTACTTGGATCTCACCTCTGTGTTCCTCGAACCACTCCATCACATTCCTGGCCTGGTGACATGCATTATCTTGTCAAAATATGTCACTACCGTTGGGAAACATGGTCGTCGTGAAGGGGTGTACGTAGTCTGAAAGCAGTGTGCAATACGCCTCTGCCATCCTGGTGACTTGGTCGAGCTCAACTAGACACATGGATGCTCAAGTGAATGTTCCCCAGAGCATAATTAACCCGCCGCCAGCTTGTCTCCGTCCCGCAGTACAGGTGTCAAGGAGCTGTTCCCTTGGAACACGATGGATTCGCAACCTCCCATCGTCATGATGAAGAAGGTATTGGGATTAGTATCTTGATTGATATCGGAATCGGGATTGATATCGGAAGAAGATATCTTGATCTCGAAAGATTAACTATTAAGTTTATGCGTTTTGTACCTTTCTAAAATAATAAATGCTGGAATTGGTTTCAAGGCTGTTTCTGAGTGAATACTTTCTTCAAAACAATATTTAAAAAATATAGAAAGATTTTCGAGACATTCGAGTCGAAAAACACGTTTCTCTCGACTCGTCTCGAATTTTACAAAGTGTGTCTCGACTCGAATTCGAGTCCAGTCGAGTCAAGATTCGAGACATGTCTCGACTCGTGCACATCCCTAGATGTGAGTTTTCTCAAGAGCTGTCGCTGGCGCTGACAACGCATGACTGAAATGAACAAACCGCAAATATTACAATGATTTTCACAACAGAGCTTATATAATTTGTGCACAATGTGTGCAATATAAGTCTCTTGGACATTGCACACATTGTAGTTGTCTAAAAGTCGAATTACATGTTGCACCTAACATTATGACTTTATCGTACCGATATAATACTATCAAGGTATAAGTAAACGAGCGTCTTAATTCAATTACGCACGCCTGCACTGTAAGTGGAACCTGATGTAACGTAGTCATTGTACTTTTTAATTCTACAGCACGAAGTTGTAAGTCAACGCACATCGAGACTTCATTTGCTGACAAAATTGCTTTATTCACAAACACGCGTAACAAACACGACATCAGAAAGTGAAAGTATTGGCATATGATCATAGTTTAATAAACAAGAATCAGTGTACCATAATAGACGAAGTTTCAATAAGTTCGTTGCAACAGATTATAAGGTAAAAACCCCGAACGCATACTCCGGGACAGAAAACAATCGCCCCCAAAGTTTGCCTGCATATTTTAAATTTGCGCTTCTACATTACATGTGATATCTACATAACACTTTCATCGTATAAACTGTGTTTATATCTTACTCGCATTTGCTCACATAGTAATACAGAAATTTCCCCAATGCCAATATATACGTGGTTACGACTGTTTCTTTGTCCTTTAGTGCACATATTATAACGCCAATATTTTACTCTATCAAACGAACCTTAAACACGATTACGAGAATGTCTACTTCTTCTTCTACTGATGCTCGTTCACATTCAATTCATCAAATACGTGTCTGCATTACAATTGGAAAACTATTTTTAAGTTCCAAATGAAAGTTCCTTAAGGGATTTGTGACAAATCTAGCTCGGAGCCAAGGGGCCTAGCTCCCCCCTAAAACAATGGTAGAGCGTTCACCTCTGGTGCACGGGGTCCTTGATTCGATCCCAGCTCGTGCCAATTGAGCTTTGTGGTGGACAAATACCGTGTGTGTGTAGGATTCCTTGGGGTTCTCCCGTTTCCTCCCACTTTCTTCATTCCACCATTTCATTCATTTATCATCATCACCGTCTCTTTTAACCTAGCCGGCATAATCATGGGACGTAAAACTTAAAGTTTTAATTTTACCCATCCCCCAGTTTTTTTGAGTGACAAAAATAGTGTTCTATCAATAGAAATTCATAGAACACTTCTAGGATAACATTAATAGTGCTGAGTTGTAGATTTATATTCAACATTTTTTTTTGACAATTTTTAGCTTGAATGTTAATTACATTTATTTTTTTTTTTTTTGCCACATTAGTGCAATGTCCTGTGAATAATCTTTTTTACATACCGTACCTGTAAATGCGAACAATTTATTAATTGTTAATTCGTACTTCATGTCTAACTGTAACATTAAACAAAAAATCCAAGTTCCTGTTAACAAAGTGCATAAACAGATTTCAAATTAAAATGATATGCGTAAACTCATACCTACCATAGTCTGCATTATGGCTCCCCCCCCCTCCCCAGGTTGTTATCTTGTAGATCCGCAACTGACTTTTGCTATAGCAGATGTCCTAAAAAGAATGCAACGGTTTAATTGTGCGCGATTTTAGTCCTGTTGTTTTAATTGGTACTACAAATACTGCATTTGACACAGAGATACATTGCAATTAATGTCATGAATAACAAAACGAACAAGCGCCGTGTTAAATGCAAAATGTTTACATTGTACCGCTGCTAAAATCCGTCACCAAGATAGTCCCACCACACCACGTGATTTTCTTAGTGTTTTGTAAACCCTCACGTCTACGCAAGTATATCGGCTGAAGAAGGATATGGGACTAATTGTTGCATCGCAGCCACGACACGGAACTGAGCGATAACTTTTGAAGACATATAATCAAAAAATCATCAGAAAAACAAGAGTGTACCACATAAAATATTAGTACTTCCCAGATAAACTATACATTTTATTAACTCTTTCCGTGCTGATATTTTGTCCTCTGTTCGATTTTTTTAACGTATGTTGGTTCATTTTGATAGCAATGTTGAAATCTGAGTTCTCATTTAAATATATATACTGTGGGACATCAATAACTCGAACCTGAACTGAATAGATAAAAGTTCGAGTTAACAATTTTTTTTCTAGTACTCAAGGTTCGAGTTATGAAGGTGGCCACAACAAAAGTTTGAGATACTGAGGTTCCGTGTTTCTCATTAAAGTGACTATATAACCTCTATAGCTCAAAATTTTTATTCATTCAGTCTCTAAAACTCGAAGTTGTGAAAGTTCCATAAATTAAATAAATTGATTAGTAAATATAAAATACTAGTTTAGACATGAACAAAACACAATTACAGCACACGTTAGCAACAATGAATGACAGAACTAGCAACTATGACAAATTATGTAAAAGCATAGCGCTACAGTTTCGAGTTACCGAGGTCACATCAAGAGAAATTCCACTTATAAGTAAACTTCGACTCGTGGAGGTTCACAGATACGAAAGTTCGAGTTATCAAGGATTTTAAATGATTATGAAATTTTACTTACCGAGGTTGTAATTTTTAAACATTGCATTTACAGAGGTTTTTTTTCTTTTTTTAAAGATTGAGTGTGAAGTACCGCAATGTAGGGAGTCAATCATTATCTTAAAATGTCCATATCTCCGAATCTCTGAAGGTTACAGACATAACATTTGTTACATGGACTTCTCATTTAAAATTATAATGATTCATCATCATCATCACAGGTATTCTGCCTTTATTGGCAGGTCACTTGCCGCAGCTGAGAAGTTCCCATGCTCCATGGTCCTTCGCTAACCTCTTCGTCTTGGCGTATGATCTTTCTGTTTCTATATCATCCATTAATTGTGGTCTCCTTCGCCCCCTCCCTCTCTTTCCCGCCACCATACCTTCTAGGACGTCCCTCATGATACAATCGCTTCTTAGGCAATGTCCCAACCAGTTTCTCTTCCTCTTCCTAATAATATCTAAAAGTGCTCTTTTCTCACCCACCATTTCTAACACTCTCTCATTCGTTTTCCGCTCAACCCAACTAATGTTTTCCATTCTTGTCCACACCCACATTTCGAGGGCTTCCAGTCGATTTTCGTCACCTTTACGTAATGTCCACGTTTCCGATCCATACAGTACAACACTCCACACGAAGCATTTTATGAGTCTTTTTCTCAACTCTTTATTCAAGATCCCACAAAACAGACTTTTCTTCCTCGTAAAGGCTTATTTCGCCATTCCTATCCTTGCTTTTATTTCACGTTCGCACTTCATGTTATTACTAAGAGTACTACCCAGATATCGACAACTATTCACTTGTTCTATTTTCTCTCCTCCTACTTTTATATTTGGTACAGACACAATCTCCATGGCTTTTGTCTTTCTAACATTTATTTTCATCCCATATTCATCCCATATTTAAGCAAAGGGAGCGACGATTAAAGTAAGTGAATGATGATGAAAGAATTGGTGGAATGAGACTGTGGGAGAAAACGGAAGCACCTCAGAAAACAAGCGGACACGATGTTGTCCACCACAAACTTAATTGGCCGGGGATCCAACCAGGGACCCCACGCACCGGAGATAAACGCTCTACCACTGAGTCACTGCGTCCCCTTGAAAATAATTAGATACGTGTTTCAACGATCCTTGATATTTGATCAGAAAGGGAAGAAAAGTGGGTGAGAAGAAAAAAGGTTGGAGATTCCAATTATTAAAATAAGATGCCCATATTTCGAAATCTTTTAAGGTTAGAGACCTGAAATTCGGTATCTGACTTCTTATTTAGAATAGTTCTATTCCTGTTTCAGAGGTTTATTTTATACATATCTATATCTATATATATATCTATATCTATCTATCTATCTATCTATCTATCTATATCTATATCTATATCTATATCTATATCTATATCTATATCTATCTATCTATCTATCTATCTATCTATATATATATATATATATATATATATATATATATATATATATATATATATATATATATTATCTGGAAAGGAAGAAAAATGAGTGGGAAGAAAACTGGGTGAAGATTGTAGTTGTTATAATAAGAATCTATCATTCGGATTCTCTTAAAGGTTGAGATATAAGTCCGTCTCAACGGTAAAATAATAATAATAATAATAATAAAAATAAAAAAATAAAAAAATAAAGAAAACTTAAAAACAAGGAAACATAAATTTACTTCCATTAAAATAAACATAAAATTAAGAGAATTTAAGTAATGCTGGTTTAAATTATATACATATACTCGCAGAATGCCAGATCTCCGCATGGGGAGAATACGTTTCATTTTGGACACAAACAGATGAATTTTTATTTAAGCTGCATCGGAAGTGTCACTGTTCGTCTCAGAGACCCCGAAATCTATGGGAAGGGCCGCGGCTCAGTGGTAGATCGTTCACCTCTACTGCATGGGGTCCTTGGTTCGATCCCAGCTCGCGCCAAGTGAACTTTCTGGTGGACAAACACCGTGTGTTTGGGTTTCCTCGGGGTTCTCCCGTTTCCTCCCACTTCCTTCATTCCACCATTCCATTCATTTCTTATCATCACCGTCTCCTTTAGCCTAGCCGGCATAACCGTGGGACATAAAACTTAAAAATTTCATTTCATTTCAAAAACTATAGGTTCGCACTAATATTGGTCATTTTCGATCATTTTTATATATCTCCCCCTACCTCAAGTTGCAAGGCAGAATTTGGAGTGAACTGGCATCGAAAGTGTCACTGTCCACCTCAGCAACACCAAAAATTATGAATTCGACACTAATATATGTCATTTCCAATCATTTTTAAATATCTCCACCCCTCCTCCACCCGTATGTTGCACCGCGAACGTGAGACGCTATACCGTCAAAGTGAAATGATAAAGACCATACCAGACCCAAGCTTCATCTATGTTGAACATTTTGGTCGAGATCTGTCGGGTGGTTCAAAAGAAGTATGAAGTCATAAACATAGTCATTTTTATATGTATTGATTGATATAGTGATATATGCACTAAACATGTCCAAAAACTGATCAATTTGATTTGCAAGAGGATAAATGTTCTGATTCCCAGAATATTCTCATTAATAAATGTGGTCTCCACTTGAAAGAAAACAAGTTTCAGGGATGGTGCTTTAAGTAACTAAATTTTAAGAAAAAAGTTTTAAAAAATCGTATAAGGTTTGCAACACTACGCGCATCAGAGCTGACTGATTGATTGAGTGCTGTGTTTGATTGATAGAAAGCCGTAATAGAAAGCGTTTTGAGATCCGTAGATTCAGAATTGATCGGGAGCAGCCATCGTACCTCCCACCCCTTTTCACAGCTTTCTCTCCAGAGGTCCTCCTAGCCAACCCCCTCCCTCCTCCTCTATCCTCATCTTTAGGCCACTATGCAATGCCAACATTCCAGCGGTTACCACCCCGTCGCCTCATTCTGGATCTCTGGAACGTGGTCCACATCGTTATTTCTCTTTGTTATGCACAGAGCGAGTTTAATCCGAGCCAAATGATCCCTGTCCTACGATATTAACGTCCACTAGAGTGTTTATTTGGTAAATGAAACGAGCCGTTTGCCTAAAGCCGTTAGGTTTGCTTAGCTGCCCAAGTGCGTACCTTATTAGTTCCTAAGTGAACATTCTTTTAACTTTTGTTTCTTTCTTCCTATCCACACAACTGTAGATATTTCTCAAGTTACTGTTGGCAAGCCTTTTATAACTTTCTAGAGCCTTATTTACGTCACCATCACAACCATTTTGTTTCTCTTTAGTGAATAGTATGGATCTGAACAGTTATTTGCGTTTCAAGACAAAAATGAGGTTAAATTCTTGTAGAATTACAAAAATATACATTTTTCTGTATCAATTTTTAACTGTGTTATGTGTGCGAGGTAGTATCTGAAGCCCCTGGGTAAAAATCAGTTACCGTGTGTTCAACTGCTGCGCGAGGTTCCGCATTCAACTCTTTGTTGCGTTACATAATTCTTAATGTCATCCTATCATTCGGATTTCAATATATGCGAGAGTGATTCAGAAAGTAATGCCTCCAAGTACACTGTTAGGCCAATAGTACTGCAAACGTTCTCAACTGCTTATCAATAATGCACTGATGTTTAAGCTATAGAATGTTACTTGTCCCACATTCCTATTTCTTTTCGTTCCGGAGTAATGGAGCAATCCAAGGCATCCAGTGATGGCGTCCGGTTGAAACCGCAGGCTGTCATTGAATTTTTGACTGCAGAAGACTGTGAGCCTAGGAACATTCATCGCCAGCGTCGAGTCGTGGATACACAATTACGACACGGAAACGAAGCGTCAGTTGATGGACTTACGCCATACGTCCTCTTCTCCACCAAAAAATTCAAAGTTGTCCCATATGCTGGCAAAGTGGTGTTGACATTCTGTCTCATCCTGCCTATAGTCCGGATCTTGTGCCCTGCGACTTTTGGCTCTCCCCCAAACTTAAGAATCACCTTAAGGATCAACACTACAGTTGTGATACGGAGGAGGAAGCAGGAGTTCAAGAATGGTGTCGCCATCAGCCACCACAATTCTTCGCCGACGGCATGAAAAATCTTGTTTCGCGTTGGCGCAAGTGTGCTGCCCGTAATGGGAACGATGTTGAGAAACGATGCTGCTATTTGTAGCTGACATTGTAATCTTTTCACTGATACCTGCATCGGCATCGGTGCTATCTGTCAAACACAAATAAAGGTATCGCCTTAGAGGCATTACTTTCTCATAGTTCGAAAGTGTAGCACTAGGGATGCGGGCGGATACCGATCCGCAGATTATGAGATATACGCAGCTTATTTGCTCCATAACAAATACAATTTTCAAAATATCTTCTAACATAGTAGATGTATAAAGTGACTTATCTACATAAACTTGATTTCAAGGAAAATACATATCTTTGCAGACAAAAAATCCAAGAAATTGTAAGTTACCTCGAGATAGACAATCAAGTTCCTTCTCAACTTGATACCGCTCTATACACACCGGTGTAGAAGAAATTTGGCTTTATGCGTAGTTTACATAACTCAATAACTCAATACTTTTACAATTTAGGATATACCTAGCTTCACAAATTCTCCTGAGAATTGTAAACACATAATTTGTAAATTTATAACCCTTACTTCATCGCCAAATTCAAGTTAACTACATGCATAATCCATTCTTTTGTAAATACCGTGCTAGACAAGCTTTTGTTGCCGATTGCCACTAGAAACATTATTCAATAAATTCAACGCAATACTGGAGCAAACAGAGAGAAGAAACATGTTATTAAATCATACGTCAAAATGTGTAGGGTAACACACAATACGCTGTAATATATATTTGATTTTTCTCCTCTGCAACACTGTCAAAGTAAACACGTTAAACCTGAGGAAATACTCATATTTTTGAATTATAAAAATTTCTTTGCAGAGGACTACCACGAAAAATTTAAAGAATCCACGACAAGTCATTTCAACGACAAAGAATTACGACTAAATAGGTTCATAATATCCAGCCATATTCCAAGAACTATCGCCATCTTTTATGTTAGTTTCTTTTCCTCAATAGGCGTATAAATTGTGGGAACCAAAACTTAAAATATACCTACTTTACTAGGGAAGATCATTCGCTACATGGTTGATTTTTTTTTTTTTTTTTTTTTTTTAGCTTGAACAGGACACTTCTTACACACATCAAAGGATCACCCAAAAATTCCATAATACCTTCTTTGAAAATCGCTAGATGGCGCAGAGTGAATGCTTGGTCTTCCTTGACCTTTCAACTATGCCAAGCTGAATCATTCATGGTAGAACAGGAAACTATTTTTTTTAAAAAAAAAAAAAAGCTACAAAAAATCTACTCAGAAGCATGGGCAATGATTTACTAAATCAGTTTTTATATCTTTTAACATTCACTTTTTTTTAACAGTGTCCTAACCTGGGGACGTTCTTGTGAGGTCGCCATTGAATAGTATCACAAAAATGTCAGCTCACAATAACTGCAGGGGAGGTTTACGGGGAGGAGGGAAGTTTCAGGAAACGGATGGGGAAGGAGCATACAAAACCTAAATAGATGAGAGCCACTCACGAGAACTTTTACACATATCTTCTCGAGCAAGAACGTCTAATCAAAATTCCTCTATTTTATAAGCATGCAATGGAAATTATACAACCTTTGCTTATCACAAGTTTTAACATTAACCTTGCTTAAGCTTAATGAAGCGTGTTAGTGCACCGTAATGACAAAAAAGAAGGATAACTTGCATTCAAAGTGTTTCAATCTAAACTCTAAAAGAACTTAACTCACGGCGAGGCGAAACAATCCATATGAGGACAGAATGCACCTGCAGGCTTGTGGCACTCATGTTTTCGAGCTAGTGTGTGGTCAGCACATCGCCTGCCCTTACCGTAAATGTTGGATATTGTAGATTGAAGATTGGTGCTGCTGTCTTTCCCAAGAAGCTCCCCAATTGTTCTCACAACGGTGGGTGGAAGCCGCATTGCTATAGTGATCGTGACGAGTTGTGAAGTTTGACTTAGATTTACCAATTTCACTACCCAATAGAACGCGAGGGTCGTTAATCCCCACTCATGAAATTTTGCCAGTATTGTCTCTCGCGCTATATAGAGAACATCTCCTGAGGGTATAATGTTGTCGGATTGCCGCTAAGTTTCGTTTTGTTTATTTTTGTTGTCGTTATTTTATATGTTTCTATTATTATTGTTATCATTTAGTTCGAATAATTGTTAGTGGCATAGTATTATGGTTCTTTAAGTGCTATTTTTTGTCGTTCGTTTGCCATGTCTTCAAAGTTTGGCAACATTGTTGGTGCACTTCTGCTTTTTTATTTCTTATCAAGTGTGCGTTCGGAAGGCTGCTCCACGAATCGTCCCGAATTCTTCCGATGCATTACACGTGACGCAAAGCAGTTCTATGATTGGTGTAGACCCCAGGCATGAGGAGTAATCGCGGTCATTACGAACGATCATGATCTTTCATTTGACCAGACCCGACACTGTTTCACTTCGCAGATGTCACGAGAAGTTGTATTTAGGTAATGGTTAGAACTTTCGCGACTAGTGGTACAATCAGAAACAGAAGTTCTATAAATTTAAATGAATAAATAAAAGACAAACTTGCAGGTTAAGAGCCAGAGCAGATTATTTTCGTATTTGTAAGCTCGAGAAATGAGAGCCCAAACTTGTCTTCATGCAACAAAATATAAAAGAAATAACAATGTAATTCTCTGAACGGTCGTGTATTGTTTTGCATGTGGTAATTCGTGGAATTCCATTTAAGGTAATTACTGGAATTGGTCGTACGGTGGTTACTTTAAATTGGCTCTATCTCCGTAATCAGACTTTTCCGACCAAAGTCACATATGAAGTTTTTTTCTTCTAGTATTGAAGTCCTGAACACTAAGCAAAATTTGACGGTTTATTCTTGGAGCAACCTGTGTATATAGTACGTTCTCTAATAGAACAAAAATAAAGAGATTTGAACTCGAACTTTGAAGAAAGGTTTACATTACTTAAATAACAACTACTGTTCTATTGTTAGTGACACTAAGCAATAGTATTTTGGCACATTCACCGTGTAAAAGCAGTTAGTGAGAGAAAAATCCCGATTAACATGACTTACCAACAGTGTACGCATGGTCTAAGAACCAAAAGTCACATACCTGAAACAAGACAAATTTCTATTAATTAACTTTTCAAATTACATTCTCACCGAAAATAATAAGGAAAAAAAAAGTAAATACTTCAATCCGACATCTCATGTAAATATCTCATGCAACTTGATCTCCAGAAACAATTTATCAAATAAAGTAGTTAAACAAAACAAAAAATATAATATCACATACAGAAATTAGAACCTAAGAGTGTAACATTTTTGTAGTGTTTTACGTATTACAAAAAAAGAATGTTAGCCTAAGTTGATTAATTTGTTTATTTATTCAATAAAATTTCCAGAATCTGCGAGATAAATTTATCCTGGAATCAATAACAATGGGAAGGAAGTAATAACAAGTTTACAAGAACCTATTTGCATAAAAGTACATAGCCGACATATGTCTGGTGAATTTAAGGGGAAAACTGCAAAAAGAAAGAAACTCAACGACAATTGCCAGTCGTGGAATTAACTAAATAACATTTCAGTTGAACATCCCACGATTATACTCTTTAGGATGAAGTGGTAGAATGAGGTTACTGGAGGAAACGGAAGTACACCAAGAAAACTCACGGGTACGATCTTGTCCACGACAAACTTCATTGGCCGGTGATTGAACCAGGGACCCAACACCAGAGGTAAGCCCTCTACCGCTGAGCCAACGTGCCATTTCAATTAACTAAAAGCAATTATCACATGTAGCTTTCCGTTAAAGAACACTAAAATTGTAATTCTGTTTTCTCAGGACAGCAGTCTATAATATTATGCATGGATTATTAACATTTTAACCCGACTTTAACATATTACTATTTTTACATATTTCTTAAGCGGAAATTGAAAATTATTATGTTATTATGAAATTCGTGACTTACTTCGAAAGAGTTATTATTATTAAGTATTCTGCCTATTGGCAAGTCCTGGGACTAATGAGTTTTTTTTTTTTTCTTAATTTTCAGTTTAGGCTGAAAATGTTTCTTCCATGTTTCTTAATTTTAAGCTTCCTCTTTTAACTCAGGGGCGTCATTTCAGACTTCGCTTGGGGGAGAAGAGCACCACCGACATAAAACTTTTACGTTTCGTACTAGTATGTTATGAAACAATCTATTAAACTATATGTATTCCTCAAACTCTTGGGGAGGGGGCAATTTCCACTCCTGCCCCCTAAATGACGCCCCTGTTTTAACTCCCAATATTTTCTTCTATTTTTCAAGTCATCGGTCAGTTGTGTTCTTCTTCTTCCTACTCCTCGATTTCCTTTCATCTTTCCTTCTCTGGCGGTGTGAAGAAGACAATTTCTTCGCAATGGTGGCTTGAAGCGTCCTCTTCTCTCCTATCTGTTTTCAAACGTTTTCGTTTGTTACTCTTTCAGTCCATCTTATCTTCCCCATCTTTCTCCAACACTACATTTCGAAGCTCTCTAAGTGTTCCTTTTCTAACTGCCGTAATCAGGGGCGCCATTTCAGACTTTGCTTGGGGGGGGGCAAGAGCACCACAGACGGAAAACTTTCACGTTTTGTACTAGTACGTTAGTACTACAATCGACTAAAGTATATGTATTCCTCAAACTCTGGGGGGGCAATTGCCCCCTCCTGCCCTCCCTAAATGACGCCCCTGGCCGTAATGTCCAAGTCCCTGAACCATGAAGTCCAATGCTTCATGTATACAGTAGCAATTGTCTAATCCCCCCCCCCCTTAGTCTAATATTAGGGCTGTTCAACTATGACAAACAAGTAACGGAAATTATCAGTTAAGAGTTATCTTATTGACTAAAGAAATACAGAAACAGCACATTTAAAATGATATGAAGTCATATTTTATGACAATTTATACAAATGTTTGCTGAACCAAACTGACAATTTTAGTGTTTTTCCAAGGAAAATATGGAATTCAGTATATGGATAGAAGAAAAAAATGTGCTAACTAACGTTTGAAATTTCAATTACTTTTTCTCTGTTTGTAGTCGTTAAATTTTGCCGGAACAAAAGTACTCCTTGTTTATGCAGAAGCACATTCGTACATGACAATATAACTCGAAGTGATACATCCGCTTCCCCATATCAAATTCAAATTTAAAAGCGCGTTATATATATATATTCTCTTTCAGTATGTGATCCAAGTCATACACAAGTGATGCAGCTCCTAAAAATAAGAAAACATATATTTAACATAGCGTTCTCCTTGGATTCATTTCATCTTTTTTCTCTCTCTTTTTGAACTGGAGATATAGTGCTTTAGCCTCATCATTCACCACGCCATAAAATTATTTTACGACCTCACTGGTTTCCCAAAGCACTGAAAAAAAAGCAAGTAAGTCAGTTCTATAATATGAAGGACGGTAGCATTTGTAATAGTCTGCCATGAGAAGTTCGAAATACAAGGGCCAGAATTTGTCCTGATGTGACACGACATATAATTCACTCTTACAATGTGTACTTTTAAGATGAAAACAGCTTTGAATGACAATATCCCGCAATAACAATTCTAATTGTGTCTGTATTCGTCAAAGACAAGCTATTAAATACTAAAATTTTATATTGTGATGACTAAGAACAGGATTAAATTATTTAGCTTAAAAAAAAATCGGAAATTGTCCAGACTTGTAGAGCATTTATAATACAGCCAACGGTGGTAAGTTGTATGGTATGGTATACTGTATACCGTATATTATCGTATATACATCTCATATACTCCTCACATCTGATTTTAAAATTATTCGTCTTATTTGTCCGATGTATGTTAGTTCACATTCACATCAGATTGAATAAATACCTTGGGTGCCTAATGAATGCAGTAAAGTGCATTTGAAACATTAAGTTGAAATAAAATTAATAAAACAGGGATGGAATACCGAAAATGGAAGTTTTTCAATTATAGATTTATCATTAAAAGTTTTGTGGGACATATATTTGGTTATTGGTTCAATTTTCCTTTGGACGAAACTTTAGCGAATATATCTTGAATTTCACTGATTTATTGTATATTGTAGTTACGGGTTACATGCGTAGGAACGAAACGACATAGGATCGAAAACAGTTAAATGTGTAGGATTGAAATGAAAGAAAAATAATTATCTTATAGTTACGCAATATTAAGTAATAATAATTTTCTTGAAGATAGGGGAAAACCATCATACAATCGAAACGACATAGGACCAGAACAGCTTAGTACCGAAACGACATAGACCCGAAAAGGCGTAGGGCCAAAACAGGTTTCGGAGTTAAGATTTCGGCCGTATTCCATTTCGATTCTACAACGTTTCAGTCCTGTGCCGCATTCCCTTTTTTGCTCCGTTACAAATGCATTGATGAGACAGGAGAAAAATGTTATCATCTATTGACGATAGGCGTAGGTCCTACTTAGGAATAGATTCCTTTTCACCAGTAGCGTAGCCAGGATGTGTGTTTGGGGGGGGCCCAAGTGCTGTTATAGGTACATATAGAAAAATTACAAACAAGAAAATATATAAACATAAAAATATATAAAAAGTTACAAACATCAAAGTACCAAAGTACATTGTCGGACCTCTTTGGGGGGGGGCGGCCCCTCCGGGCCCCCCCTTCCCTACGCCACTGCTTTTCACTATGTATGCACTTATAATGAAGTAACTACTTATTAGTAAATGGCTAATCTTAAATTTAATCTAACTTAGCTGAAGATTTTAGTTAATAAGCCACCTTTATCGCTGCAGGAAATTATTGGTTCGAAACTTTGTGAAGATGGTAATAACAGAAAATTACAAAAATATGTGGATCCAGGGGTCAAAGGGTCGTTCGCCCTCCTTAGCGGCATAGGCATCAGTGTTGAGAGAAAATAGAGAATCTTTCATGCCTTCCAGCGACCCCAACGAGCCTGTCCTGAATCCGCCTCTGATCACGAAATCATTTCTATAAATGGACAGTGCAGGGGAGGATTAAGGCTTTTGGGACCATGGGGGCCTTATGTTAAGAATAATTCCAGCGCATAAATTTTCTTTGCTACCTTCCACAGCCTCATAGACTTATCGAAACTCCGAGAACTATGCTTATTATTTTAATGTGCTCCAAGTTTACAATAATTAGTTTAATTACATTCATTATTAACAGTTAAATGCCCATATACTGCAGTGTAACACATAAATGCCAAATACAAGAAAAATGGTCAACATTCCCTGTAAAAACACTAATAGAGTAAAGGAGATTTGGAAAACCTCTTAGATTTGCTCTAAGTAATGAAATATATTTCAAAGGAATTGTCACAAGCTAATAATTTGGTTTGCAATAGAGGTCCAAAAGAGCTCACTCCCTCACAAAGACGCTAGTGGAAGAAGACAACCCTAGCGATACCACGAGCATAGCGAGCGCGAAAAATTAACATGGGTCTGAATAGTTTAATTGCTATATTTTAGTATTAAAGAGAGGGATTTGGGGGCGGGGGCTGTGCCTGAAAGCCCTGTAGCCTGGGCTCCATTGGCTCCGCTCTTAATCCGCTCCTGAGTCCGTGAAGCAACAGAATCGATTCGGGACTCGAATCGGAAATAATTTCCTCCACATAATAACACTCCATTCGGCTCTCGGACTTGCATTCCAAAAAATGAAATCTTTAAGTTTTACGCCCCATGTTTATGGCGACTAGGCTAAAGGAGACGTGATGATGAGAAATGAAAGATATGTTGGAATGAAGGAAGTGGGGAGAAAACGGGAGAATCCCGAGAAAACCCACGCAAACAGTGTTTGTCCAGCTCAAAGCTCACTTGGCACGAGCTGGGATCGAACTAGGGACCTCATGCGCAAGATGTGAACGCTCTGCCACTGAGACACCTCGGCCCTACTTGCAATACAATAGCATTAGCAAAAGACTCCATGAAATGAAAGGGAATACCTGGTCCTTTCTTGAGCAATTTTAACGGGTAAAGCATAAAGAAGCAAACACAAAAGTATTATATTAATGTATCTTAGTGACCAAGTAACCAAAGCGCGAGCTTCCTTTAAAGGTTCCTCCGGGTTCAACTCCTTGTGGGGTACTTCCCAGGGATAAAAATACAATTAAAGGTTCGGGACCCAGTTTTAGCAATGGATCCCGTCTGGGAAAGCGTCACTGTTTTTTTTAATAGATAATTTGAAGCACAACTAATCAATCAATCAAGATTGGGGGACGGAAGTACAGATCTAGAGTGCTTATTTCTGGTGCAAGAAATCTCGGTTTTACTTCACAAATTTTTTAACGAGTGTCCTAATTTCAGTTACCGAATTTACGGCAAGTCTGTATTAACGTTATGTTTTCTCTCATTTCAATTTAGTTAATCCTATCTACTTTTCGTAGAGTATGTGAAGTCAAATCTTACTTCACGCGGAATGCTCAACACAAGACGACGATGGGTTGATCGTCCATTTTGTCGTAACACTACGGATACCACGTCACAGCTTCAAGGCCACGCTGATAAGCGGAGCTGTACACTGTATCTTAAAATGTAAATATTTGTGCATTCGTTACCAGCAATTTCAACTTCCTTGTACAACATGTTTTATTTATAACTTGTAGTCACAGTTTCGAAATGCACTTCTTCAAATTTAGCGTTGCATACGTTAACATCTTTCATTCTTCATAAGCACTGTGAATAACATTCCATTTTGATGCCTGCATTATTACCATTCCCTTCGGAAGAATAGAACAAAATTTTCAATGTTATTACACGCGCATTTGACTTTTCAGCTCAGTAAAATATCCCAGTTTAAAACACAAACGTTGAGTTATTGCTTGCAAGGTACGTGTACTTTTTGCAATTTCGGGAAAACAGCAAATTTCATTACGTTAGGTAACGCAACGGTATATTATAAACTTAATAACCTTGCAATATTTTCTTCCTCGTTACCTGTTGTGAATGAATAAAATCTGTATTCTCTCTCTCTCTCTCTCTCTCTCTCTCTCTTGTTCATCTATTTACAGCCAATTTAATGCTTAGATCAGAGCAATAAATATAAATTCATATGCAGTTCTATGTGGGCGGGAAAGATGTAAACGTGCCGCCTGAACGAGTAACGTTCGTTTCTTTTCTTATTCGTTTTCTTTTTCTTTTTTGCCACGTTTTCTAATAATAGGTATTATGTGCATGAAGTGCAGATATAAAGATGAGTCACGGTTTGCTTCCTGTAACTTCGTAGACCAACCATATAACTTCTTAATGCCTTTCGCCAGCAGTGTTTCCACATCAGTAAAAGTTTTCCTAAATTAAACAATATGTCAATGTTGCAAGAATCGTTAAAAAGAATGTCCTTTCCCATTTGCAATATTGCAACAAAAATAATACATTTTTTTCTCTTCATATACCTGTACAGGGTGTTTGTTTTAGTGTTTTTGGCTGTGACTATAGCCAGGAAACCAAGCAAAGGAAGCATAACTAATTTCGTGGTTTAAGGCACAAGAAAGTTAATCGCCGCAGAAACAAATTCCACAGTATTATTTTCACTAGTATTTAATGGAAAATAATTGTCCAGAAAAGACTTATACCAACAGATTGGTCTCAATGAACAAAATGATATGACACATATACTCAGAATGGTGACTCAGTGGTAGAGCGGTTACCTTTGGTGCGTGGAGTCCCCGGTTCGATTCCCACCGATGTAACCTTGTTGTGAACAACATCGTGTCCATGGGTTTTATCAGGGTACTCTCGTTTCGTCCCACATTCTCATTCCACCAAATCTTCCACCGAAATTCGCTTCAATCATAATCTCCCTTAGCCTAACAAGCATAATCGTGGGATGTTAAACTCAAATATTTCATTTTATTCTTTCTTTCCAATATATTGTGAGGTTTTTTGAGAACGTAAGAAAACAAATTTTGACTTTTGTTTAATATTTTAGAAATCTTCCCTGTAGTTGTAGCAAAGAATTGAATTTAAATGAAACAATCGTCCAACAGTTATGTTTAAAGAAGATGCATGTGCACGTCGAAGAAAACAACAGAATAAAACAATTAAAAAAAAAGAAATCTCGTTTTGAGTGCTAATCAGTTTTGTTACCACAGTAACTAGTTGTGCTTGAGTCCTCGATCCTCAGTACACTATAGGTTAAATCTAAATATATTTACGACTTTTGTCGTAATAAGAAACAGCAACGCAAGTTCTTGTTCATGTGTGCAATATACTCTGCCATATGTGCAACATGTGAAATTGCACGGGGCGGCAAAATTTGTCATAACTATATTCTATACAATAAGTATTTCTTGTTGGATACAGATGATAGTAGTTAAATTTACTAAGCTGACCTTCTATTTCAATACTACATTCATAGATCATGTTTACGACGCGTTAGTTTAAGGTCACATGGACAGAACTAAAGTGAATGATCAAACATATCCCAGCATAAATTGCTTGATTGTTGTCCAATACAATAACTCAATTCTCGAACAGTAGCGAACACCTGTTCCATTTAATTAGTTATCAGTTTTGATATGAAAATTAGTCTTGTCTGTGTCACAAACAAGTTCCTTATCATTGAAGGTGGAAACAGTATTTTTTTAAAAATTTTTAACAGACGTAGAAGGAAAATCTAGAAATAAATATAAAACAGCTAGTTGCACTGCAATTGCAAACTGATATATTGAAATTGAAGCTCGATATTAAATTCTGTAAAAATGATTACTATCTTTCCTCTGCATGTGTGTTTGTTTTATCTTTCACTAATATGCTATTATTAAAATAAAACAGGCACAATGAGATTGTATTTATAGTGTTTAGGCCTTTCTGAGTGGGAGTGCACTTTCCCTCTCCATCATTGTTCATCATGGGGTACTTACTTAAAATAGTAGCTTTTAAGATTTGTTCTTTCTGGGGAAAAAAGGGGGCGTCAAATGTTGCCATTGCACGGGGCGACAAATTGCCTAGACCGGTCGTGTCTAAAAGTTTGCTCATCCTTGAAACTGTCATGTCTACCTCGCTTAAGAATCTTCATCCCGGCTAAATTAAAATACCGCTAATTTTACAGTAATTATGTGATATCTTCAAATCGATAAAAGATAATTGAAATATGGAACAAGAGCGCCCTAGACAATATTATTTTGCGTGAGGTACCGTTATCACAAGTCACCTAGTGGCTTTCCGTTTTCAGCTGTTTAGAAACGCGAAAATAAATGCCGATTTTCAAAATGGCTCGAAATCGAAAGCAGATAATTGAGTGGTGATAACGGTTTCTCATATAAAATAATATTGTCTAGGGCGCTCTTGTTCTACATTTCGATTATCTTTTATCTATTTGAAGATATCACATAATTACTGTAAAATTAGCGGTATTTTAATTTCGCCGGGATAAAGACTCTTAATTAATCACAAAAAAATAAATAAATAAAATAAAGGCTGCACGGGCATCTTAAGATTCCAGTTGGCAGTAGTGAGAGCAAACTTCACAATAACAAAAGGGATCACTATTTTTTTTTTTATTCTGTCTTAACAGAAGAAAAGAACATAACGATTTACTGTTAATGTGTTCAAATATTACGTAAGATTACTTCTTTTTTCTTCTTCGTTTACCACACAAGAAAAAAAAATAAAAGTTGTTCTTGCTTCTCAGAATGCAACATTTTACCGGTACTACTTTCAAACGTGATGTCATAAAAGTTTGAGTAACATTTTTGCTTCTGTCAGGGTGCACACTCACACACACACACACACACATACTATTACAACCAGAAAAAACGGGAACATGAGGCACGATGACGTCATCACTAAGATTACGAACGGTCTCCTTGAAGTACGTGACCTACTCTCCAAGTCTACTTTCCCCTCTCCTCCGGAAAGATTAGGAAGTGAGGAGGCCGGGGAAATAATGTAACTGGTCTCTTGTTAAAGAGGAAATAGGAACTTGTCAGGAGCAGCTGATGAACACAAAAATCACAATTCCGTTACTCCTCTTCAACCCTCACACAAGTCATCAAAAACTTTTCTTCCAAGGCAGCATGGTCCCGAAGTCGATGCTAAGAAAAACATTGTATAGTTGTTTTTTTTTCTTTCTTTAAAGTAACAGACCTAAAAAAAAAGTGTGTCCATTTTTTTTGACTTGCAGTTCCCTCCATTCCTGGTCCTCACACCCTCATGTACCCTTCACCCCGCATGCAGATCATCAGACGGAGTTGAGCCCGCACCGCAACATATGCACACAAGCAGGTGTTCCGCATCTGCAAACACGTGCAACTCCCTGTAGTTGCTAGAACATGTAAATGCTGAAACCAGCAAAAGCTCAAAAAAGTTCTTCAAAGCTGAAAAAGAGATATCGTGGTACTGTAATAGAAAAAGCCGATGATGAAAGTTTGTTTCTACCATTCTCTTCTATGAATGATAATTCTTGTAGGGGTGCACCCACACGGGGGTTTCAAACGGATTCCTCCACAAAAAAGACTTCGTAACTGGACTCATTTGTACCCTTTCGTAATAAAACTATACTTGTTCAGTAGAGAAATTATTGATGTAGACTAAAAAATTGTATTTCACTTCATATGTATTCTTTCTTATCTTTTATAAACAACTTAATTCTATATTTTTTTCTCTTGGGATATAGGTAACAGCATTTAACAGTTACCGCGTTTTAGAGATGAGGAATAACACGGGTTCTATACTACATAGGCAAGATTGTCTTATACTATTGGACCCCTACTAACAAAAAATCTTGGAAACTTCGCGCCTCTCTCTCATTGGTGAAATGATCACAAACGCTGAGTTTTGATTGGGTAAATATAATCTGACAAACACGCTCCAAGTCAAATGCCTATGTGCAGGGTGGTCCGAAAGACATGTATAAAAGTATGTTCTTTTTCAACACACATTTAACTGAAAGTCCATGATATGGTAACACCCATAGGTTGGATTAGCTTTAGTTAGAATTGGACATTTATGCTAACCTTGACTGATATAATCAGTCTCAAAATGTAAAAATAAACGTGGTAGAATACAATCTAGATTTATACACCCTCTGGTGGCATAAAACTTATCTTTAAATTAAAAAAAAATGTGACTCACTCCATGGTGATATGCAACACACCGGTTGCGATAAGTTGTACTCATTTTATAAAGGTTGGGTAAACCTTATGAGACACGTGGAACGAGACAAGCTCTCCGCCTCACCTTTGAATGCATCCGAAACAACCAGATGGCACTGTAGTCATCCTAGATTGTCCAGTGGCTAGCGCGTGTGCCTTAATGCACGTGATCCTGGGTCCGATTCGTAGTGGGAGAGCACTAAGCTTTGAAAGGATAACTGTAGTTCAGATTTCACCTTAAAATGTAGCTTAACCTTTCATACGAGAGTATTTCCAAAAAATTTCGGGGTGACACTGAAATATGGCGCCACTGGTAATAAGCCGTTCATGGCATATAATGGAGCCATCTATTGAAGATATAGTTTATCAGTTTCAAGTGTCTAGCTCCGTCGTCAGTTTATTGAAGGCTGTCACTTAAATCAGTTTCTGTGTGTTAAGCTTGCATCCTCCATGAAAAGGATCCAGTCCAAACAGCTGTAGCTGCCAAGGCTGCAGTGCCAAAGCTGGACTGTAACTTGAATGCCATCTATACAAGAAATTATGTGTGACTTTCATCAACTGTGTAACTGCGTCCGTTCCTTGGAGACCGTCACTTGAATCAGTCACTGTGCGTTGAGCTCGCCTACTGCATGACAATGCTCCAGTCCATTATTGCAAAAGTTGCAGTGAAGGTTTGTGGCTCTGAGGAGATTCAGCATCCATCCTACTGTCCTGAGTTACCACTGCAACCTTAACAACAACAACCTTGTGGACTGGAGCATTGTCATGTAATACGCGAGCTCAACGCACAGCGACTGATTAAAATGACGACCTCCAACAAACTCAGGCAGTTAGACAGTTGATGAAACTCACACATCATTTCTTCCATAGATGGCATTCAAGGTACAGTCCAGCTTTGGCACTGCAGCCGTGGCAGCTACAGCTGTTTGGACTGGAACATTGTCATGCAGGATGCAAGCTCAACGCACAGTGACTGATTAAAATGACGGCTTTCAAAGAAATGACGCAGCTAGACAGTTGAAACTGGCATACTATATCTCCCATAGATGGCACTGTATGCCATGCACGGCTTATTACCAGTGGCGTGATATTTAAGTGTCGGGCTGGAAACTTTTTGGAAGGACCCTCGTACACGATGAAATGTGACGCTAAACTTCAAAAAACAAGAAACAAACCTACTGGTAAATAGACGGCTTTCCGACGACGCCACAGCAATTCTATGTGAAAGAATTAGCTATAATGGCAGTTAAGAACTATGGATGAATATTACTTCTTCTTTTCTTCTCTTTGTCAGTATCACGTCTGTGATTACTTTACTCTAATAAACTCATGAAAAGAAATGGCACGGAAACAGAGTACGGGCTATAAGTTGAATTGCCCAATTCTATTTGGCTCATAAAAGTAATCGCTCATTTTCTACTGCATACAGCAGCAGCAACATTACTGCTAAGAACGACACTTAAGCTGTTCGTTTTTAATATATATTTCCGTTTTAAATACCAGTGCATAAAAATTAACAACGTGGAAACCTGCCAAGAAACTCAGTCTGTAAAATGATTTTTGGTTAAGGTTTGAAGTGGCAGGGGGGAGGGACTTGATGAACAATCATTTGGAAAAGTGATTATTACTACGCGCTTGTTATCAATGCAAGCCACCGTTGTATCAGGAGTTTTGGCAGTATTTCAATTCTCGATGAGGAAGTACTAACGTTTTTTCCCCCTCCCATATCCATCCTATTCCGCCGAGATTTTTCTGTGACCGTAGAAGCACAGAGTTCTAATGCAAAGAGCTACTAGCTTCGTTTATACGAAAATATCACATAATACTGAATAGGACCCATGAGAAATAATTCACGTTAGCGACTTAAAAGCAAGAGTTATAAGACTTTTGTTGTTGTTATTGTTGTTGTTGTTGTTGTGTATACGTGTGGGAATCCTTATAATACCTGCTTGTCCATCTGTCTATCAGTATGCATCTGAGCAAAAGAAAAAAAGATAGAAAACAGCGATAATTTTAAAATAAATATATTTAAAAAAACTCCAAACTATTTGGCTTAAGAGTCTTCATCCCGGCGAAATTAAAATACCGCTAATTTTACAGTAATTATGTGATATCTTCAAATAGATAAAATATAATCGAAATGTGGAACAAGAGCGCCCTAGATAATATTATTTTACATAAGGAACCGTTATCACGACTCACTTATCTGCTTTCGATTTCGAGCCATTTTGAAAATCGGCATTTATTTTCGCGTTTCTAAACAGCTGAAAACGGAAAGCTACTAGGTGACTTGTGATAACGGTACCTCACGCAAAATAATATTGTCTAGGGCGCTCTTGTTCCACATTTCAATTATCTTTTATCTATTTGAAGATAACACATAATTACTGTAAAATTAGCGGGATTTTAATTTCGCCGGGATGAAGACTCTTAACAGCCCTTTATTGTGGACCTGAGCCGCTCCAACGCCATCTGTTATCGACGGGCTAAACTACTTCAGGTCTAGCGACGAACATGTGGTCATCGCACTCTGTTGTATTGTCTCTAACAGGTGTATCTGGAGCTTTCTTGATCCAGTGGCCGTCACGTCTTTTATTCATGTGAGTATTTAATTTGCCTCACGACGCTCGGTGAACGCCGAAAATTGGGAAGCACGGACCGGGAATCGAACTTTGGGCCATTTGGACGTGAGTCCAACGCTGTCCATACGGTGTCCCATCTGAGATTTTACTACTCTACCACAGCCACAAAAGTGATTGAAATCCGTCATTTTCGGTTTGAGTGTTGATCCATACAGAATGAAAAGTTGCACTATGTGACATCGTCGCAGATTAATTTGTAGCCATTAGCATTGATTGACGAATGCATCAAACAATTACATCGATTGTTACGCTGATACATGGGCTAGTGTCAACGTCTATCTATCGACTTGAACTCTCATTTGAAAAGAATCGATGTAACTTTTTGATAGATTGATGGTTGTATCCTATAATTCTTTATCTGCGATGCTGGTATATAGTGCAATCCGCGTCTTCAGAGGAGAGCTCGAAGTGCATATAATTATGTAGAATAGACTTGAAGAATAGTGTTCTGTAGTCCGTAGGCGCCATTTTAGAACATCCTATATATACTTCGGGTTGATGTCTTCTGCTTTAGACGTTGGTGCTACGTGATTGGGGGACGGTTCATACAGCGGACTTGACTATAATCGATCGATCGCTCTCATATTGCACATACTAATTAGGCATAGTACTACCATATTACAGCATAAAAATAATTACAACATATTTTATGTTGTCCTTTTAAATGGGAAATTCCGAATACTTTTCTGACATATTGTACTTGTTGAAGTTTATGCGATTTGGAAATACGTAACTTAACTTCAATTCTGCAGGTAGAGCCCAATGAAAGTGTTGCTGCTACTAATACATTCGTTTGGAACTTAGATAGTCTAATGGGACATGAACCTACAACTTAACGTGGAATCCGGACACCAAGAGTTACCAACGGGAATCGAACCAGGTCTATTGCACCGAAGGCCGCGAGGGAACTCCGTTATTAGAAATATATTCGTCTTGCTGTTTATACGGTTTGGAAAAAAGTAAAATTTTGCTGTGTTTAGTGGACTGAACGCTGAAGAATGGTGTGAATTGATACAGCGCAAACGAAACCTGAATTAGAACGTCATATGTCTGTAAATTCGTTTACTTAGGTTTGATGAATCCCAATACGGTACTTGAACTGATCGCGTGCAGATATCACTCTAGACAAGTAGTTCGTACATAGAATTTAGTCAACCCGAAGATATAAATCAGTTTCGCAAAACAAAAATAAAAAGTGGTAACATGACACCCAACTCTCAATAAAAAAGAAAAGAAAACACTGAAGTGGGTAGTTCTATTCATATTGTCTACAGTGAAGTGTCCTCTTTTCAACTCTTGCATTACACACTTAACATCCAGCCACATTCTTTGTACAAGTTTGGATGATGTAATTGAAGAAGTAGAAGATGCGCATATATCATATCTGTCATTCATCTCGGAGAGGGTCACCGACCTCTGAACCTCAATAGTTGCTTCAGTTTATTGGGCTGAAGGACGTACTTTCACTTTTACACTCATTTGACCCCGAATACCACTTTTAAGCTCCTCCTTGCTGGTACATTAAATATCAATTGAGCTAAAACGTAATCATAATTTTAGACAGAAGTGTATATATATATATATATATATATATATATATATATATATATATATGCGTATGCTTAATGCCTTTAACGTGATCTAATCATGTTTTGCAACCGCAGGACCGCAGGAAGTACTTGGGCTTGCATTAATGTTGCCTTCACAAAAGTCCATAAAGATTATTAAACCGAAATAACCTGTTGAAAATCTACGACCAATGACGAGTTCAGGCCGTTAAAAATTTACGTTCCTCTTGTTAGGTCTACTGATATCCATTGTATTATTTTGGGGGGGGATTCCTTGATGCACAATTGAGACAAAAGATTTACCAAACATTTTATGTGGGTTATTGTGGTCGGAAACGCAAACACTACGCACTAAACAAATAAATAAATAAATAAATAAACACGAAAACTAACCAAACTTTTGGAATGTAAGAGTGGAGAAAAGTGGTAAAAAAAAGAATGGATAAAGGGAAAACTACTGAGGAAGTACTACGCGTTGTAGACAAGAAAATAACAATTTTTCTCTAATGAAGCGGTGAAAGTTTATGAGCTCTCCGATTGGTTCTAGACTTTATACTAGGGATGCCCAAAATATTCCGTAATCCGGATTCCGGAAAATTTATTTTTCGAATCGGAAATTTCACTTTCCAGAATTCGGAAATTTTCGGAATTTAGAAAAAAAACTTGATTTTAGAAAATTCCGGAATTTTTCAAAATCCGGAACTTTTCCGATTTTACTTTCCCGATTCTTGAAAGTAAAAAATTCCTGAATTGGCCACTCCTCTTATACCAGCCATTTGCAGCTATGTGCTCTGCGACGTCACAGTTTCCTGCTCTTCTCAGCAAACCACACGGAGCAGGCAGTAAACCATAAAGAGAAACCAGACAGGAAACCTGACGCTGAGAAAGAAAGAAACAGCAGTGGTGACAAGTAAACAAAAAAAAAAGAAAAAAAACAATAGCACTGTCGACGGCTTTGCAGGCATTCCCACTGGAGATACATGAGTGTATGTTCACTGCCAACACTTGTTCTATATTATCTCCTTCTATCCTTTTTTAATTGTACTTTTATCTGCGTTTCTCAGATTTTAAAACAACGCTCCTACTTCATCTCCTTTTCTTATTGTGTCTCTCTGCTTTTCTCAGATAGTAAAACAACGCCCCTACATCTCTCCTTTTCTCATTGTATTTCTCTTCAGTTTTCTCAGATTGAGAAACAATGCTCCTACGTCATATTCTTATTTTCCTTTCTCATTCTCTTTATCTCCAATTTTCTCAGATTGTAAAACAACGCCCCTAAATCATTTCCTTTTCTCAATGTGTTTCTCTTCAATTTTCTCAGATTGAGAAACAATGCTCCTACGTCATATTCTTATTTCCTTTTCTCACTCTCTTTATCTCCAATTTTCTCAGATTGTAAAGCAACGATCCTGCATCATCTTATTATCTCGTTTTCTCATTATGTTTCTCTCTGCTTTTCTCAGATTGTAAAACAACGCTCCTACGTCATATTCTTCTCTTTTTCCTCATTGTGTTTCTTCAGCTTTTCTCAGATTGTAAAACAACGCTGCTACGTAATCTCCTTCTTTCTTTTCTCATTATGTTTCTCTCTGCATTTCTCAGATTGTAAAACAACGCTGCTACGTTATCTCCTCCCCTCCTTTTCTCATTGTAGGGGCGCGGTGGCTCAGTGGTAGAGCGTTCACCTCCGGTGCTTGGGGTCCCTGGTTCGATCCCAGCTCGCGGTGGACTTTGTGGTTGACAAACACCGTGCTCGTGGGTTTTCTCGGGATTCTCCCGTTTCCTCCCACTTTCTTCATTCCACCATTTTCACTCATTTCTCATTATCACCGTCTCCTTTAGCTTAACCGGCATAACCGCGGTACGTTAAACTTAAAGATTTCATTTCATTTTTCATTTCCTTTTCTCATTGTGTTTCTCTCTGCGTTTCTCAGATTGTAAAACTAAGCTCTTACTAAGCTTTTGTGAACGCGGCACTGAAACTCCGGGTTCCATAGGCCATAGAGTTATATATATATATATATATATATATATATATATATATATATATATATATATATATATATATATATATATATATATATCAGCAAGCTAACGGAAGAAAGGCTGCCTAATGTACTAAGCTCTTACGTCGTACATTGACCAGTTGAATACGAATGTTTTATAGCAACTCTCTCCAAACATGAACCACAAATTCGAGACGAGAATGATTTCAAGAATGAACCAAAGTGAAGTAAAAAATCAATCTTTTCTACAACTTTAGTTATGAATATGCAAGAACCTCATCTTTCTCAATTCTTAGTTCATTCAAACTTAATTTTAGCTATTCTCAATGAGAACGAACCAAACTAAGCACCCCATTACAGTGCTCACTCTGATCTGAGCTGTCAATAGCCTTGGAAGAGGGATGATAATTTATTTAATTTTTGAATTGCAAGACTGCATGAAATGATATTTCCAACATAGCACTGTTTTCCCTTAAGACATTCTTTCTCCTACAAAACTAATTTTCTCCTATAAAACAATATTTGTGTGCCCTATTTATTAATAATTCATAATAATAGCTACAATTTTATTATAGGGAATGTTTGGAAATCATATTCTTGTCAGATTTGGTGCGTGGGTTCTGGCTCGATCCCTGCTCACGCCAAATAAACTTTGTGGCGAACAAACACCGCGCCTGTGGATTCTCCCATTTCTTTCGACTTTTCTCGTCCCATCATTATCACACCATCTTCATTACATCGTGTCCGTGGGTTTTCAAGGGGGTACTCCCGTTTTTCCCACTTTCTCATTCCACCAATTCTTCTATTATCATTTAATTGTGTTAATCATCCGTCTCCCTCAACCTAATAGGCATAATCATGGGATGTTAAACTAATATATATATATATATATATATATATATATATATATATATATATATATATATATATATATATATATATATATATATATATATACAGTTACAGCCCCCCTAGACGCTCAGGTATATACTGGATAAAATGGGTTTCAATTCTGCTTTACACTGGATAAGGCGGCAAAGTATGGTTTAGCCCCTCCCTTGATCATATCCTGGATCCGCCACTATATATATTGTGAGAACAGCCTAAACAAACATATAATATAGTCACTCCAAGGATTCCCTAGTAACTGGTGCTTTCCTGAGAAACTAGTTGAATTTCATGGTATTTTTGCTAACAACCTTCCATTATAAATATATCATGATATTAGGCCTGATTTTCTGAGCCTTTATCTCACACACTGGCTCAGTGTTAGAGTGCTTCTCTCTGGTGTGTAGGGTCCCTGTTTCGATCCCCGGCCAAGTAAGTTTATGGTGGACAACCTTCGGTTTTCTCGGGGTACTCCCGTTTCCTCCCACATTCTCATTCCACCATTTTTTCAATCAGTATTCACTTGTGTTATCGTCTCCCTTAGCGTCAAGGGCATAATCGTAGGACGTTAAACTGGAATATAATAACAGGACTTTAAACCGGAAGATTGCATTTCATTAACTTTCTAGAAAGATCTGGCGCAGTTATCATTGTTAGATACGTCATTCTGTGCATTTAGACCATAAATTCCGCCGAGATATGCTTATAGATGCAGATGAGGTAAAAAGAAACAAAATAATCTAACTGATTGATGATGTGACGTTCCACACTATCGTCTTCGTTCGAAATAATTTGTCAAGACACATGAGCACAGCACAAAATCCTACATATCAACTTGCCATACTTTTCGTGTTAGCTCATCTCCCAAGAAATTGATGCTTCGAACGTGGTATGTGACTTGATAGTCCCTATCAGACTGAAGACTGATTTGGACATCAAAGTACATCACGTAAAGCATTGCAAGGTCGGGAATAGAGAATGATGCGAAGACGAAAGTCCTTCCTTGAAATTCCAACAATGGGTTTCTACCTACTTCTGAAATATTCCAGATAAGGCGAAGAGTAGCCACCTCATACAAGAAATAACTAAATTGAAAATGTTAATACACATTATTAGCCAAAACACTGATACATTTATTTGTCTATAGTTCTAAAATATTATTGATGATTAACGGAAAATATGCATTAACCTAAGATGAGACATATTCCATCAGTAATCTCATTTAGCTAAATAAAATTATAGGAGTGAACGCAAATCCTTATGTGTAGTTTTCGAGAAAATAAAAAAAATGTAAAAATAAAAACTGGTCTTGCACGATAACAACACCATCTATTGAGATGACTGATACTATATGATAACCACAAAATATATTGAAATGAAACTGATATTATACGATAATCACGCAATCTATTGAGATGAAATTGATACCATATGATAATTACGCCATCTATTGAGATGACACTGATGCTGAATGATAACCACACCATCTATTGAGATAAAAGTTCTACTGTACGATAGCCACGCCATCTACTGACTTGAAACTGATACTATACGATAACCACGCCATCTATTGAGATGAAGTTGATACTATAAGATAACCACGCCATCCATTGAGGTGAAATTGATACTGAAATATACTCTTATTAAACGCTTTGCTACAACATTATCAAATCACCAGTATTCTCTACGGTTTATGAGGCATACCCCAAAAGTATTATTAATCCTGTAACCATATTTTTTGTTTGATTAAAATATTTCTCAAGTGAAAAACATTTAAAAATTGACAGATCACATTGAGTTGAACAGAACGAGATGCTTGAAGACATATTCTCATGTGCAATTTTTGAGAATATGGAGAAAAGCTCATTTTTACGGCCTTAAAAACGGTCATTTGTTTATCTCAGTGACCAAGGCCTGCGGGCCCCTGAAATTTTTTTTTTCATGATTCCTAATCTGGCAAATTAAAAGAAAAGTTATGGAAAATAAATAAATCAGAATTATTTCCTTGTTTCTTCACTCCTTTTATTGTTAGCTTAGTTACCACATATTAATTTATTTATAAATCCTCGATGTTGGAGCGAAGAAACTAAAAACAAAAACAAAAAAAAAAGTTTCGTGTGGCGTACTGTACTGGCAAAAACATGCACATTACGCAAGAGAGATTACAAGAAAGAAAGACTGGAGGTTTTCACAATGTGGATGTGGAGAAAAATGAAAATGAAATATTTCACTTTAACGTCATACGGTTATGCTTTTTAGGCTAAGGGAGACGAATGATTAGGGCAAGTGAATGATTATGGTTGAATTGTTGGAATGATAATGTGGGAGGAAACGGGAATATCGCAAGAAAACCGACGGCGGACATGATGTTGTCCACCACAAATTTACTCGGCTGGGGACCGAACCAAAGACCCCATGCACCGGAGGTAAACGCTCTACCACCAAGTAATGGTGATTTAATTTTTATTTTTATCTGAGTAATATTGTATGTACTTCCAAAGCTAGAATAAGCAGTATTAAGATATCGTAGAAGGATAAAGGGGGAAAAGTTGATTTTGATTTGATTTGATTTTGAGTTTAACGTACCTTTCAGCAACGATATATATATATATATATATATATATATATATATATATATATATATATATATATATATATATATATATGAGACGTGGACCTACAGTTTAACGTGGGATCCGAACCACGTAAGCTCCCGCCGGGAATCGAACCAGGGTCTCCCACGCCAAAGGCGCGTACGCTAACCGTTAACCACGAGGAAGCTCATAAAGAGGAAAAGCAAGTCAAACATGTTGAAATTGGTGAGTCAAATAAGATACTTATACTGGCGGCATCATTTTGATTTCGGAGGGGGAGGGGGCACGACGACTCAGTGGTTGAGCACTTACTTCTGCTGCATAGGATCCTTGGTTCAATCCCTGATCAAGTAAGTGTGTGTTTTTTGGGGGGTATAACCCCGTTTCCTCCAACATTCTAATTCCAACAATTCTTAAATCATCATTGACTTGTGTAAATCATCCGTCACCCTTAGCCTAATGGAAGTAATCGTGGGACGTTAAATTGAAAGGTTTTTGTTTCTGGTGGGTCTCAAAGAAATATCAAAATTACAATGGTTACTTTTCGTATCAATCTATAAACATTAAAATGAGTCGTAACGTTTTGGTCTAAGTTTCTCAAACAAGAAACGGTAAAATGTAAGTAGACCAAAAATGAAGAGGATAAGATAAAGTATAGTAGGAAAATAAAAATGAACTATATACCGGCCAATGTTTTCTTTACCTAATAACCATTATGTTTGGAAACAAAACTACAGCTTTCGGAACTTTGTATTTTCGTCGTCACGGTAAGTGACGAAATTTTTGACTCATGCATTGGCAAATTTTGACGATTGCCTTGAGAGAATTAGACTCGTTGCATGTCATTACATTTATAGTCATTAAAGCAAACGGTCATACCATCAATTATCTTAATGAAACAGTGAATTGTGTTTAATGATATGTTAATTTTAATAATATTTGTGAAACCTGAAAGTAAATATAGCAAGTTTCAGTTTTCTTGATTATTTTTGGTTATTTTTTTTTTCAGTTGGTTCTGTTTTAGGAATAATTTTGATACTATGATTGGAAACCCTGTTACTGAAGCTTTTACAGGTAAGAAGCTGTTTTCAGACGCCAGAACACCAAGTATAGTAACACATGCGATAAAATGTCCATGAAAATGTGTCTCCTTTAGCTATTTTTCGGGAAAGAATGTGTGCGATGATTATCTGACACCTCAATGGATCCACTGTCACCTTCAAGTTTTCAGATCACCGACCTTAAGAAGCTCGTCGCACGTCTCATATAGCCAGCTGCGCAAAGCACGAAAAATGGGGAAACACCAGCAGTCGTGCTGATACGTCACAACGGAACGAAATACGGCACAATGAATACAACACACAAACACCAACATAGACAGCGAGCTTTATATTTACTTATAGCATTACAGCTTAAAACTTTCTCCGTTGGAATGTTCAATAAACTTCAGTTTAAATTGAGTTTCCCCAGGCACGAGATATATAAACTTCAGGTATATGAAGGAATGTGCAACGTCCTAAGAGCATATATTTATTACTTATGTCTTAACAGCGAATGCAGGTTATCTATGGTACTTTCCAACTCCGGTGATTGACCTAAAATGGTTGGTCGGTACCTGGAAGTAAACCAGACAACGTACACACACACACACACACACACACACACACACACACACACACACACACACACACATACTAAAAAAAACTTTAAAAAATCGATGTCAAACGGGATTTACATTTTTTTAACCAAATATTAAGATGTCTGACAAGATTCTGGAAATTGTTAATGAACTTCTTTTCCTATATATAAAGGTACTCGGATAGTTCATAATTTTATTTCATTACCTTCCTCTGCCTGACTGTGTTTGTCAGATTTTGCAGTCAATTCTGTTTTTTTTTCTTTTCTTTTCTTTTTTTTTAGATGTAGCAGGATAGCGTATAATATTTCACCAATATTGTCCCCATTTCTATGTATGCCTTGATCATCATCAGAGGTACTCTGCCATTATTGGGAGGTCATTTGCTGCAACTGAGAAGCTTCCATATTCCACGGTCCTCCGCTAACCTCTTCGTTTTCACGTACGATTTTTTTTTTTTTTTGATATTGTCCAATAATTGTAGTCTGCTTCGCCTCCTCCCTCTCTTTCCTACCACTATACCCTCTACCACATCACCCATTATACAGTTCCTTCTTAGCCAATGTCCCAACCAGTTCCTCTTCCTCTTCTTAATGATATCTAAAATTGTCCTTTTCTCCCCCACCATTTCTAACATCCTCCCTCTCGACCCAGCTAATTCTTTTCATTTTTCCCCACACCCACATTTCGAAAGCTCCCAGTTGTTTTACGTCATTTCTCTGAAATGTCTCTGTTTCTGACCCATACAGCACAATATTACACACGAAGCATTTTATATTTCTTTTTCTCAATTTTTAGTATTTTCTTCTTCCTAATGGCTTCTTTCACCATTCCTATCCTTGCTTTTATCTCACGTTCTTACTTCATATCATCACTAATAATACCACTCAGATATCAGAAACTAGTCACCTGTTATGTTTCCTCCCCTTCTACTTCTATATTTGCCACCGACCTCTTCGTTCCAATCATCATGACTTTTGTACGCCAAAATTACAAATTTCAGAACCGAGTAAATTCGCACACTAAAATGTACATTAAATCTACACTAAAATTCGGACATGTACACTAAAATAATTATCCAGAAAATGGTTCTTTTTTATCTCGTACAAAAATTATATCACTATTGGTGAACTTAAATGCTTCTATTGCGACTGCAAACATTTTTGATCATAAATTTAGGTTAGAAAAGATAAAAAACATTTATTTGAAAAACGGTCGAAGTTTGGCGTCTCTTCAGTACACTAATAAGACATGGAGCTACAGTTTAACGTGGATTCCGATACTGTAATGGGTCCAAATTTCAAAGCTACTACTGTGAATCGAACCCAGGACCACACGCACCAAAGGAGCGCACTTAGGCGCTAGACAAGCGAGGAAAGCTACTTCTTCCTCGTGTTCTCTAATATTGTTGCTTAAAGTTAAAATCATAGAACATTCATAAAAGACTTTAATTCGATAAATTGATCATTTTTCTTGGTATTGTTCAAAAAATACCGACAACGTTTGGAAGGTGATTCCTGACACCAAGATAAGACAAAAAGTATAGATAAACCTGCGTGTACAAGTGCTTCCTTTCGGAGTTATAGGCTGCCGAAAATATGAAAAAATAAAATAACTTTAAAGGCCCATAGCTCCAATGCTATGGGACCTACCGTAGTCGGGTCAAGACTTCACTTAGGAACTAATACGTGCGCTATTCAAATATCCAAGTTTGAGAATCCTGCGGTACTTTCGTAACAATTTTTATAGAGGTAGTTTTTGAGTACTTCAAATTATATGCCCGTAGCCAGTGCCTCCGTAGAAATTGTTACTTGAGTACCTTAGGATTCTGAAACATGTATTTTTGGATAGCGCACATATTAGTTCTTAATTGAAGTCTTGACCCGACCACAGTAGGTCCCATAGTTTTGGAGCTATGGATCTTTAAAGTTCATTTTTTCATGTTTTCCTCAGCCTATAACTCCGAAAGGAAACGTTTGTGCACCCAGGATGGTCTATACTTTTCGTGTATTGGTGTCAGGAATCACCTCCCAAACGCGGCCGGCGTTGTTTTGAAACACCCTGTATATATAACTTCTGTAAATCTATAAAACATTCCTAAGCTTATCATTTGTTGTTGTTGTTGTTAATAGTAGCAATATGTTTACTGAAAAATCAAGTGTGTCATAAAATATAACACCAAGACCATTGCGCTTGTACTGTATAAGTAATTTTATTAATATCACTATAGTATGGTGTCATTCATGATTTTATTAAATAAATAAGCGGGAATTTCTATGATCAGTACTTTTCATAAAGATAATAAAAACAGATCAAACAATGTTCAGGAAAAAGTATGGGACAATGTAACTGCACTGCAGTTCTTTTATACTTTTAGTTGTTTACGAAGCACAATATCTTAAGAATGCCGCATCTACCTTGCGCTTGTGTGTGTGTGTGTGTGATGGTGGCTTAAAAGATGGAGATATGTCCACCATTGATCAGAGTTATCTCGACGGGTAATGACTGGCATACCTGTTTACAAGCAAACAGGACGTGGTCCCTTTACAGGTATGTTGAAGGCCGAGCCTTCCTAGAGAAGACTAAAGTTGTGTGTGTGTGTGTGACGAGAGAAAGAGGTGGACGGGAGGGAAAGAGACAAGGGGGTAGAAAAAACAAATGAAATTTTTCTATGTAACGTCGACCTGTGACGTTCTTTACGCTCGCTTTACGAGGGTCGCGGGACGACTTTTATTAGCAGCACTCGTCGTCATGGTGATAAGGACATTCCATGGGCTTACAGGACAAAGTACAGGTCAAGGAGGGAAATAAAATAGCCCCCCCCCAAAAAAAAATCTAGAAAAGACATATCCACGAGAGAATTTTGGCAACCAAAAGAAGTACCTCTTACTCAAACAAGTAATAAAACTTTCGAGAGTATTGGAAAACAGACTTGATGAAAGTTTTCTTCAGCCTTGGTAATTTTACTTGGAACACTGGTTGAATTCTCAGAACACTTCGATCAGTTGGCGCAGGTCAAGTTGTATTATGGGAAATCCTAATTACGCTGAACTCAGTTAAATCCATTCATACAGCACCTAATGTACATGATGTTCAAGAAAGATTTTGTTTTATTTTCATCACAATTTTTCAAATAATCTATTCGGTAGATACACGTGCAGACAGACAAAGAAGTTAAAAAAACGGGCACGTTTAAAAATGGTTCCAAAAAAAGTAGCGTTGCCTATGAGACCACAAATAAGATTTATGAGTTGAGTTGATTTTCAGTTTAACTTCATTTCAGCAACGAGGCTCTATGAGACGTGGGCCTACTGATTAACGTGGAATCCGAAACACACGAGCTCCCGCAGGAAATAAGATTTATGTATCTCGTCCCGTCAGTTAGTAGAAATCTCATGTCATCTTGATTCTCGAAGAATTATTTCCCGATTTGTATCGATTCTCGAAAAAGGCTTTTCTCGTCTCGTCTCGAAAAACCTCGTCTCATTTTGTATATTCATGCACAATATTTATGGTCTGATTTTTTCTTTACTTCGCCTGGAAGTTATCAGAATTCTTCTGCATCACAAGACTTCCACGAAAGGTGTGAAAGAACCATTGAAATATCATATTTATTATGTAATTAGATGTCATGTTAAAACTAAGAGTCACGTTTTATATGCATCATTGCTAAAGAGAGACGTTACATATATAATTCTTCTCCGAAAAACCTTTTTTCACGATGGCACAATTGTGTTGCCCATAATGGGGACTATGTTGAAAAATGATATCATTTGTAGCTGGCATTGCAAGCTTTCCACTGATACCTGGTATCGGTGCTATCTATCACACACAAATAAAGGTATCACCTTGGAGGCATTACTTTCTGAATCACCCTCGCATGTTATTTTGACTTTTTTTTTTTTTTTTTTTTACAAGTGTAAATTCAGGCTTACGTACTCTCTTGGAAAATCTTATAATTTCGTCAAATTCAATATTATCAACGATAAGAAAAATAAGCCGGTAGATAAACGAGTTTGCAAGTAATCAATTATGCATGTTCAAATTGCTACAACACTGGAAGCGTCACTGTAACAGCGATGTAGTTAGAACGAATCACATGATTTTTTTTTTAAAGAAAAAGAAGAAGTCATGTTCTTCTTTGACATTAAAGAAGTCCTATAACGTTAGAAGTGTGATTATCTATCTGAATCCACTTCGAAATTGTCATATACGAAAGACACTTACTTTGAGAAATTACTCACAATAAAACTAACCCTATTAAAAAGAAAAAAAAAATATAATAATCCACGTTTACATGAAAGAAAAAAAAAGAACTCTTGCAAGTTCTCTTCTTTGAATAATAATAATAAAAAGAAACAAGAAATCCATTTAAAAATGACTATGGAAGTCTAAGAGAAGATCAATGAAAGTTTAAGAACTTTGAACATTACCAAACTTCCTTTTACGGTTCCTCTATTCTATTTCAAAGTAAACCTTCAGCGTGCTGTGCCAACGTCATAAAATAAAATTTTGATGCAATTACTTTATTATGTTAAATCCTGACGGTTAAGTGAGCTATGTTTATTTCCTAATATTCGATTCCCTTTTTCTGCGTATGTGTTTGTGTTATGTGTGATTCCACTTCGTACAAAATTGTTAAGTTGTTGTTATGGTTACCAATAATTATGTACATTACCATTACGAAACTTGTTCAAAGAAAGCTGGCATATTATCCTGAATTGACTTTGTAAATGTGCTACTTCGACTTACATGAAGGCAACACAAGGCAAATAAGGACAATCTTAAAATGGTGTAGATATATCTATGTCAAGTAACGAGCGTCTATTCTCTTTTAGAGAAATCGAATCGGCCAATGAAGACGACCGAAGGAGATATGTGCCAATCATAACGTCTAGCATAAACCCGTTAAAGAAATTTGGCGTCTGGCAGACAGCTACACGTGCTGTAAACACAAAGAAGGGGAAAATTATCTGCCAATTCCTGCAGTATTCTTTCACGCTGTTTCCACGCAATCAAGGTCAGTCACCAATCACGCTCTTTTTCTTTCTTTCTTTTACAAATACTTTAAATAGTATCAATAATCTTAACATATTATTACGAAGATAGAATTATGACTAGGTAAACATTCAACGGCTATCACAAAAGTTGTTGTCTCTATCGTTGCAGAGCATTTGGCAACAGCGCCTCCAAAATAATAATATTCTGTCAGTCTGTCGGATACCATATTTCCTTAACCGCACAGCAAGGCTAGTCGCATATTGACAAGAGGACAGAACAGCCAAATTGAGGCTGAGGGAGACAGGAGAGGGTACGAAGAGATAGACATGAGTGCATGGACGTGTGTATCTGACACAACGTTGGAGAGACCTTTGTGTCCAACCTGTGCTCGAGTGAAACTGCTTTTCTGCATTGCTCACAGTTGCCTACCTGTGCTGCACTTCGGCTTGGCTATACTGTCTTTTATCCAATATGCAGCTAGCCTTAGGCAAATCGAACAGAGAATCAAGCCAAGCCTAGGCGGAAGAAGGCAGCAGAGGATGCGGAGAGATAGACCTGAGTGCAGTGACTATGTATATCAGTCACAACTTGGAGAGATCTTTGTGTATCACGTGATCGAGTGAATTTGCAGTACGATCCTTTGTTGCATTGCTCACAGTTGACTGACTGCGTGTTCTGAACCTCGGCTTGGCTGTCCTGTCTTTTGTCCAATATGAACCTAGTCTTAGGCATATTGACAGAGGAAGATCAGCCAAGCTGGGGGAGAGGATGGAGAGAGAAAGACCTGAACAGTACAGTTAGACACAGTACACATACTCACACATGTAGTGACACACAGTACACATACTCAAAAATAGTCGCCAAAACTGTTGGCACATATTGCGACACTAGCCGGTCGATTCCATCCTTGAAGAATTTAGCAGGCTGCTGTTGAATCCAGACCTGGACCCAGTCACACACTTCGTTGTCCGTTGTGAGTCGATGTACGCGAATAGCTTGTTTTAGAGGTCCAAATACATGAAAATCACACGGTGACAGGTTGGGACTGTACAGTGGATGTTCCAGCGTTTCCCACCAAAAACTGGTGCAATGTCGTCTTCACCACATTGGCCGTGTGTGGGCGGACGTTATCATGCAGAAGGATAACGCCATTAGATAACATGCCTGGGCGTTTCGACTTGATGGCTCGTCTAAGGTTCTGTAAAGTGGCTTGATAACTCTCGGCATTGATGGTGGTACCTCGTTCCAGGAACTCGACAAGCAGTGGGCCCTTGTGGTCAAAAAAAGAAGGATATCATGACCTTACCAGAACTGGTGTGCACGGCCTTTGATTTCTTTGGAGATAGTGAAGTCGCATGTTTCCAATGCTTGCTCTGACGCGAGCTTTCCGGTTCAAGATGGTGACACCATGTTTCGTCCCCTGTGACAATACGCGACAGAAAGCCGTATTCCTCCTCATGATAACGTTGCAGATGACTCAAAGACTGCGCCATTCGAAAGTTCAAATTTTTCGAAAGTTCAAGTGTTGAAGCATTATGGTGTGGGCGGTGCTCACACTAATACCCAGTAACCGCTGGATCTCGTCCATGGTGATTCTTCGGTTGTCCAAAACTAAAGCATTCACTTCTGCAATCATTTCCGGTGTGATGACACGATGAGCCTGCCCAGGACGAGCATCGTCTTCCAGTGACTCGCGCCCCTCAAGGAATTTTTTGCGCCATTCAACAACACTTGCACGACTCAGACTGTACTCACCGTACACAGCCTTCATCCGTCGATACATTTCACGGCCTCCATCTCCCTCCGCCGCCAAAAATCAAATCACTTCTCGTTGTTCCTGCTTACTCGCCTGCATCTATGGTAGTGAACGATAACTTGTGTGACCACCTTCTCTTCGGCGTGAAACCACCACTGTCTCTATGCAACGTCAAACGGTGCGCACGTGTCAGTCTCTCTACGAATCTTTACCCAGAAACTATTTCTGCTTAGTAGCAACAATTTCGTTAACGTTGCGATTAAAAGACTTGATTAGTTTGTTCTAGTTCAGTACAGCTCAGGAGGAAAGTCACATGTGTAAAAATCAAACTTTCATTGCTACCAACTAAGGGAACGAAACTCACCTAATGTACAATCAGCGACAAAATTTCTTTCCGTTTCGTAAAATTTATTTTGGGAATAACGGCGGTGGTAACAGAATATTACATTGATTTTAATTTACTGAAAACTGTACTCAAATTGTCCTACCATTCTGAGGTTATTTACGAAACTAATTTCATCAAACGAAAAACACTTTTGTAGCCGACTGTACAAGTGTACTAGACAGTCTTTCTTCCCTTAGTCTGCAGTGATAAAATTCTAATTCTCCCCCAAGTGACTTTCCCAAGAGCCGCCACAATTTGAAGCATGTTCTACTGGTTTTCCCTGTTCAACAAAAAGGCATAGTCATTTTATTCCTTTACCAATGAAATAACGTAACTACTTTTGTACCATATTTCCCACAAAGTAGTGGGGCTACACGTTTAAATATTTTCCTTGCAGCTTTTATGAATTTCCATATTTACCCGATATTCTGAACCCCTATTTCCAAAAAAGAACTTAAAGTAATAGGTATTATGTTTCTATTTTAATTTTGTTTCAATACTTTTACATTTTGAGATCCATTGAGTACAATAGTAATTTAGAAACATGAGGGACAGTTGAGCGTGGATGCAACTCGGTTAGAAAAGAAAAACCAGTTTGATGAAAAAATCGATATCTGGAGACGCTCGTCTGAGAGTAAAGAAGACGCTTGAAGGACGTTGGCTAATGGCTTCAGTCTCCCCTCCCCCCCAGCCCAAAGCTTTTGCAATGCCAAAGAGAGGTTCAGGCAAGGAGCGTAATGTTCGGAAGAAAATTCAAGTGCTCTTTTGGCAGCACTAACCAAAACATTGATTGGTTTCTCTTTAATACTTTTAACACCAATAATAAAACGCCTTTTAAAGTGATTACGTTTCTACCAGCACTTTCTTAATGGAGTGAGTAAAAAGAACTGAATTACTACTGTACATGATCTGAAAATTTCATGAGTTCGAAATAATGTCAACTTCGGGGACATCTTTCTTACTGAAATAGTAACTTAAATACTTTTGGTGTTAAATGAAACACTGCAAACAGTATCAACGAATAGAGTAACTTAAGAATGATACCTTGAAAATGAGGCCAAGGGTACATTCTTATTCATTAAACACAAAAGAACGAAATCAAAATTCTTACGTACATTATACGCTGCTAGAAAAAAAAATGAAATCTTTAAGTTTTACGTCCCACGCTTATGCCAGTTAGGCTAAAGGAGACGGTGATGATAAGTGAAATGAAGAAAGGGGGAGGAAACGGGAGAACTCCGAGAAAACCCACGAGCACGGTGTTTGTCCATCACAAAGTCTACACGCGCGAGCTGGGACCGAACCAGGGACCCCAAGCACCGGAGGTAAACGCTCTACTACTGAGCCACCGCGACCCCTATATGCTGCTAGAAATACAACAGGATTCATACTATAAATAATGCACAACAGGATTAAACTATATACAATACACAAATGCATTGAAAATCATGATTAATACTATAAATAATACACGAGAGCATTGAAAATCAGAGTTAATGCTATAAACAATAAACGAAGGCAGTGAAAATCAGGATTAATACTATAAACAATACACGAGGACAGTGAAAATCAGAATTAATACTATAAACCAGGGATGCAAGTAAGCAACAAAATTTTACCCGCCCCCCAAAAAAAAGGTACTAGCCCACATCCCACAATAGAAATTATTTACTTAACTTTGGTATGATATTAAATACTCTCCCGCACCGATGAACCACTCGCCCTAGGCGAGTGGTTATTTGCATCCCTGCTATAAACAATACACAAGGGCACTGAAAATCAGGGTTAATACTATAAACACACGCATGTATTGAAAATCAGGATTAATACCATAAGCGATACACAGAGGCGTCGATAATAGGGTTTATTGGAGTGAACAATACACAAAGGGACTGAAAATCTACTGTAACGTATTTCCTCGAAGAAAAGTAACTTTATCACAATTTTTACTGACTACGCAAATAAAAACGAAAAGAAAAATCAACTTGCACGATATACATTTTTCTACAATGCATAGAGAAAAGTTTGGCCAATGTTGCTTCCACAGCAATGGACTTTTACGCTTTGATTCATTCACAAGAAAAACAATACTTATATCTATACCCGGAAGAAGTTGATTAAGGAGAGTCATTTTTAATCTTATATTTTGTACAGTCAGCGACAAAAGTTCTTTGATGAAATTAATTTCGTAAGTACACTGAGAAAAATCTGTTCTCCGGACAGCGGTATATTGTACAAATATACGAAATCCTCTTGTTTGCTACTGAAATCAGTATGGAGCGTACGTTATCCATATGCTACATACCCACTGACCTTAGATGTTACATCATGCCGTTGAAGGATCTCTGACATCTAACAGTTTTCTGTATATCACATGCATATACTTATGTTACATTCGTCAGCTATATGCTATATGCGTCCATTTGTTGAGTTGAGTTGATTTTGAGTTTAACGTCCCTTTTCAGCAGCGAGGCTATATGAGACGTGGACCTACTGATTAACGTGGAATCCGAACCACATGAGCTCCCGCCGGGAATCGAACATGCGTCCATTTGTATGTGAGATCCTGACAGCCTATATTGTTTCATACGGAAAGTACGTATAGATGGAACACTTATCCCGAAAATATTATAAAACATGCGTTTTCAGTTATACGTCTGCTGTACGTTAAGTCCAAAAACTACAGGAATTATGCATGTAATAGTAAGTAGGCCACCCTATCTTTTTAAGTACGCCACCTACATTTTTTTCTCAATGTAACTTGAAAAGGGAAGGACAATTTGAGTTCAGCTTTCACTTCATTAAAAAGAGTGTTACATTCTGTACGTTCCAGCGATATCACCGTTATTCCCAAGATAAATTTTACCAAACGAAAATAACTTTTTTCATTGACTGTACAAAGGGGGCACGAAGCTTTACTGGTAGAGCTTTAACATTTGGTGTATGGGGTCTCTGGTTCGATCCCTGGTCAATTAAGTTTCTGATGGACAACATCTATCCGTGGTTTTCTCGGGGTACTCCCATTCCCCCACATTTCCATTCCACCGATTCTTCCATCATCATTTACTTGCCTTAGTTATCCGTCTTTCTTAGTCTAAAAGGCGTAATTGTGAAATATTTCATTTCATGTTTGTACAACTGAGACAAATTGCAACCAACTATACGCGTTATAATGACATAAAAATTCGTTTTATTTTCACTCGATCTCTTCAAAAACTAAGCATGGGAATTTTCTTTCAGATATATCATGTTCTTCAGCTTGATGAGGTCTACTGCTTGGCGCCTCACCCGGAGCGCCTATGTAACCGAGAGGATTTCAACGACAGCTATCAATTTCGATTGGTCACCCCTCCTCTAGCTTGCTTTGGAGCTTAGGAGATACCTAATCCAAAGCCTCTAATTTGGTTAGGAACTCTAGGCACTCCTTCGTCATACTTAGCTTAGTTCAGAGCTCTGTGGGGATTCCTAACCTCAATTGTTTAGCCTGGTTCGGACCTATTTGAGTCTTAACCCCCTCTCTGCTTGCTTCGGAGCATTGGGTATTCCAAATTCATTCCACTTAGTTTGCTTTGGAGCACTGTGGACATCCTGCTTTAGGCTGCTCGGGCTATGGATCACCTTTCTCTACCTTATATTAGAGAAACTACATTATTGTACTATTCCTATAAAATACTGTTTATAGAAGAGTTTTATAATAAAAGCCGATAATGGGAAACAATTCCGGACTGTCATTTGCTCTATCTATGCTCCACCTACTCGTGCTCAAGCAGAACTTTACAATATACACTTCAGTATCTGTTGGATCTAAATAGTGGTGTGGTTATCATGCATCACAAGTAAAATGATTAATTAAGATAAACTTAGCTAATGTTTAGGTTTACAAAGTTATTCATATTTCTCGATTTTGTCGAAACTTACACATGATGATTCTCACACACCCATATTATTTAGTTCGGTTTAATGAGAAATATCCAGGCGCGCAGACAGAAATTTTTGTTGGGAGAGGTCCAAGCTTTGGAGTCGGGGTACAATACTACGTGGGTAATCCAGAAAGTAATAGCTCCATGCCCACTACTTAGTCTATATTACTGAAAACATTCTGAACTTTTTATCATTAATGTACTGATGCACAAACTATAGAATGTCACTTGTTTCACCTTCCTTTCTCTTCTCGTTCCAGAGTAATAGAACACTCCATGGCATCCAGTGGTGATGTCCGGTTGAAATCGCGGGTTGTTATTAAATTTCTGACTGCGGAAGGCTGTGTGCCCAGGAACATTCATCGTCGGCAACGAGTGGTCAGCCGATGTAGTACCATCACACGTCCTCTTCTCAGCTTGTCCCATCTGCTGGCAAAGTGTTGTTGACATTCTGCCTCATCCTGATTATAGTTCGGATCTCGTGCACTCCGACTCTTCCTCAAACTTAAGGATAACCTTAAGAGTCTTCATCCCGGCGAAATTAAAATACCGCTAATTTTACATTAATTATGTGATATCTTCAAATATATAAAATATAATTGAAATGTGGAACAAGAGCGCCCTAGACAATATCATCTCACATGAGAAACCGTTATCACGACTCACTTATCTGCTTTCGATTTCGAGCCATTTTGAAAATCGGCATTTATTTTCGCGTTTCTAAACAGCTGAAAACATAAAGCCACCAGGTGACTTGTGATAAGGGTACCTCACGCCTTGTTTCGCGTTGGCGCAAATGTGTTGCCCGTAATAGGGGCTATGTTGAAAAAATGACGCCACCATTTGTAGCTGACACTACAAGCTTTCCACTGATATCTGTATCGGTGCTGTCTGTCAAACACAAATAAATATATCATTTTGGAAGCATTACTTTATGAATCACCCTCGTACAAGCCACTACGTATAGTATTATTGAATAGGTTCCGCATCCGAGAAGACGATAAGTAATTGTAAATTATTTCCTCCTATATTTTCATAAAACAATGAGAGAACTAGATCCTTTTTTATAAGAGAAAGCGTACGGATGAAATATAAGATCAAATTTTCATGCTACATCAATATTTCTCTGTAA
Organism: Thermobia domestica; assembly: GCF_964235325.1. Classification (NCBI taxonomy): domain Eukaryota; kingdom Metazoa; phylum Arthropoda; class Insecta; order Zygentoma; family Lepismatidae; genus Thermobia; species Thermobia domestica. The sequence continues at coordinate 116,377,453 of NC_137470.1, forward strand.
AAACAATAACTAACTGATTCGTACTAGCTTCGCTATCTCAAATAATTTAAATTAGAAATACAAATCACTGCAACGTTTATTTAATAATTATTATTACTTTTAGTAAAAAAAAAAACGTTGAGTTGTTCAGTGTTTTTTCTTGTTTAAGTTAGCTGTGAAACAAATATAGTTTTATTGAGAAAGTGTACAAATGTGTGTTGAATAATGAAGTTTTTTTTTTGGGGGGGGGGTAGGGACTCTGTGGACCAACGTGGGTGCTCTTCTGCAACTATCAGGTGGTATAGATCCGATCATTGGACATATTTTTCTTCTTTCTGTTAAACACCAATAATATTGTAGAAATTGTAAAAATAACTGCTGAATGTTGGTATAAAGTCTGGTAGCGTTTATCATTGACCTTTAAACTCTATATACTTAACCCTACAATGCATAGTGGGACAGATGTGGGTCATAGTGGTAAATAATCTGTTTTCCTACATAACCCCATGTAGTTGCTGATGCATGTTGAACCAGTCTGGGAACGTTCCAAGCTAGTTGTAATTCCACAGTTTCCGCATAGATGGCACTATTAAGCGTACCGGTACTTCCGTTATTCGTTTTTGTTTTCAAATGCAATACTATTTTTTTCACAGAAAATTTTTAAAAAATCATGCATTGTAGGGTTAAAATTGGTCAACGGAATTCAACTCAAAGTTGAGTCTGAGATCCGACCTCTTAAGCTGTTGTTTACAAATTTTCACACACACACACATTATATATATATATATATATATATATATATATATATATATATATATATATATATATATATATATATATATATATATATATATATATATATATAATTTCAATACTTTGTCTAGTCATTGAAAATACGTTTACAGACGAGAAAAAAAAACATATGGGATTTACCCCCAGGCAAAGTTGATTTCCATCAAAGTGCACAGTGCACAATTCAAAGCTAATTATCCCATTTAAAAAGAGTTTGGTCTCGTTCATCTTCAAAACCCTCTTTAGAAAACTTTTTTTTTTTCAAAAACTTTCTTCGTAGTCATAGCAACGCCACAGCCTCCGGTTAGCAGTGAAAAATGGGATCCCCTGCCAACTTTCTTGGAAACTCCACCTCATTTTGCATTTAAAAGAACCAATAACGTTTCAAAACATAGTAAGATTCTGCCCCGACCCCATTTTCTATTCATACGTCATTTTTCTCTTTTCAACCAACAGTACAATGAAAATAATTTTATTATCGTATCCATAAGAAAGAAACCAGGCATTAGTAAAATATTAATAATAAATATTGTTTGTTTAAGAAAAAAAACGAGAAAAAATGAAGTCTTTGAGAAATAGTAGAAATATCATTGCTTACTTCTTTACAAGTAGTAATTGTGTCACTGTTAAGACTGTGTGTGTCACTGTTATGAATAGTTGTGTCACTATGTGGAGTATGTGTGTCACGGTTAGAATATATGTGTCACTGTTGGAAGCGTTTTTTGTCACTGTTAGGAATATATGTGTCACTGTTTGGAGTATTTGCGTCACTGTTAGGATTATGTGTGTCACCATGTGGAGTATATTTATCACTGTTAAGAGTATATGTGTCACTATTAGGAGTATTTGTGTCACTGTTAAGAGTATATGTGTCACTACTAGGAGTATTTGTGTCACTCTTAAGGGTATATGTGTTACTATTAAAAGTATTTGTGTCAGTGTTAGGAACATTTGTGTCACTATTAAGAGTATATGTGTCACTATTAGGAGTATTTGTGTCACTGTTAAGAGTACATTTGTCACTATTAGGAATATTTGTGTCACTGTTAGAAATATTTGTTTCAATGTTAAGAGTATATGTGTCACTATTAGGAGTATTTGTGTCACTCTTAAGAGTGCATGTGTCACTATTAGAAGTATTTGTGTCACTGTTAGGAATATTTGTGTCACTGTTTGGAGTAGATGTGTCAGTACTAGAGATATCAAACAGATACAGATACAATCTGCTACTTAACAGTATATACAGGGTGTCCCGGGATAAACCGACAAACTTCGTACAGTGTTCATGAGCTCTATGCAAGAAGAAAAGTTCACCTTTGTGACTTTGGTCGGAAACGTTTAATAACGGATATGGGCTTAATTTAAAATAACCACCCTACGACCAATTTCACTAATTACTTTAAATTTGGCCCCATTCTCATAATCAGGCATTTCCGAACAAAGTCGCACAGAAACTTTTTCTGGCATTGAGGTCCTGAACACGTATGGGAAGTTGGTCGATTGTTTTATACAGTGTAGTCATCCTACGAGCAACACAACTAATTACCTTTCCCCACGACTTTCTTCCAGTCTTTTTCGACATTGTTCGAATCTGATTGGCTGTTACTTGTGACGCTCATAGAACTCATATTTCAACGCAGAGAATATAGGAGGAAGTGTGCGTATATTACTTGGTCGTGCGGTTCATCACATTCCTTCTGTAGGAAAAATCTTGACTCTGCCTTGAAAATAAAACAATCTTGAAACATACACGCGTGATCCTCGTATTCTCGTCAACCAACTACAATACATTACGAATTTCTGTGACAAACAAACAACAAACAACAAATATAAAGTTCCAACAAAATCAAACCTATTCTGCGGTTAGGAAAAGCTAATGTCTGAGGCTTGAACAGAACACTTGATACGTCAGATGTGCTGATGCCAAAGATCATAGAGCAACAGACAGCGTTTAACAAGTAATAATTCTGTGATTGTGGTAATATGACTTGATTATTTGTAACGTATGATTTCCAAATAACGAAAATTATGGTTTCTGGAATATTTTACAGGAGGTTTAACATTCAACTACCAGAAACAGTGCTTTTCTGTGACCTTGGTTGCCTAGAACCAGAGTGATAAAATACTGCAGTGGTTGCCGAACAACTTTCTCCTTTGTTTTGTTTACAGAGAAATAGTAAATTGAAGAAAGTGGGAGGAAAAGGGAGACCACCAAGAAAAGGTGTTTGTCCAACTAATCTCACTTGGCGCGAGCTGGGATCGAATCAAGAACTCCACGCACCAGTGGTGAAGGCTCTAACACTGAGCCACTGCGGCCCCACAATAATAATAATAATAATAATAATAATAATAATAATAATAATAATAATAATAATAATAATAATAATAATAATAATAATAATAATAATAAAAGAAGAAGAAGAAGACATGGAAAGAGCAGAAGTTTATTCAAAACAATGTGGAATTCTTACAATAACCAAGTGACTTGATACTTGGGAAATTTTGAGGATCTGGAAACTCAAAGTTCCAGAAGTCTTAGCGTGCACAGCATAACCACGAGTTTTCCTCTACTAGCTACACCAAAATAGATTCTCCCTGGACCATACATGGCACGTCTGAAGTACAATTAAGTTCTCCAACAGTGAAAGGCTAGGAAGAAGTTTCTGCGAGTTTCGAATCACGTTGCACTTCTTGAGAAGAGCGTGAAAAGTCCCTTCGAAAAACCTCAAATGGAAGGCAATAACGAAGTTATACTGGCCTGCACGCTGTGAAAGAAATTAGAGCCTCCTGCCGGTAAAAGTAAAGAACTTTAGGGGTTACAAAAAAAAAAGAAAGAAAGAAAAAGAAAGCATGTAAAAAAGAGATACAAGAAAAGAACAAGACAGCTGGGTGAAAAAAAGCAAAAGCATGTTACAGTGGATGAAAAATTTGGGGGAAGGAAGATAAATTAGCGTAATTAAAATTGAGGAGTGTTTTTAATGTGTGGAGAAGAAAAATGAGAGGAAATAACAAGAGAGGTATCCCCTAAAATATTCTTTTCCTGGCGAACTTGCAAAAGGATTTTTTTTCTCTTTTTAAATGCACTGAAGTTCACGAAAGATATATGCTGGGAGAAAAACGCTCAATAATGAAAGTTAAACATAACTTTCCGAAGCAGAAAGGGTGTGCAAGTTGTAACACAAGTATATAATTCTATCCATGCGATATACAAGTACAAAGTTCTGCACAAAATTCAATTACTAAACCGTGAATACATTTAGAGGATAGAGAAGTTAATTTGCGTATGCAAAATTGGAACACTTTTTGAACCAACGCTTAAAATGCATACATCGTTACCAGGATTTTATCTGAAAATGCTACTAAAAGGTTACAATATTATATCAACTTTAGCTGAAAATTTGGTAAGAAAACAATCCGGTACAATATGATAAATTAAGATTCCATTTAGGTTAAAATACCTCGATTACACATGAGTTTCGGTTATGAATAATGGAGAGGGGAAGACAAAGCTCGTAAACAGTGAAATAAAAGGTTGTCTGCAATCAAACGTGATCTAAAGGCAGATAAGTCTTATGGACCTAGAATTAACATACTGTTTACAGTTAAGAGCGATCTAAAGAAAGATAAAGCCTGCATATATCGAGCTGAGGTTATTTTTAGTTTAACTTCCCCTTCAGCAGCGAGGCTATATGAGACGTGGACCTACTGATTAACGTGGAATACGAACCACATGAGCTCCCACCGGGAATCGAACCAGGGTCTCCCACGAGAAAGATGCGTACGCTAACCGTTTAGGCATGAAGAAGTTCCTACAGATATCGAGAAAAAACATATTGTTTATGGTAAAGCCCATCTAACGGGAGATAAAGGTTTACGGACATCGAGAAAAGCACGCTGTGTGTAAACATGGTCTAGAAGTAGATAAGGCTCAAAGGCAACGAACTAACACACTGTTTGCTGTCAAGCTTGATCTAAAGAGAGACAATGGTTACAGACATCAAGACAAACACGCTGTTTGCAGAAAAGCATGTCTAAAAAGAGATAAGAGCTTACGGACATCGAGAAAAGCACGCTATATGTAACGAAACATGATCTAAATGTAGATAAGGCTCTAAGACATCGAATTAGCATACCGTTTGCTGTCTTTAGCTTAATCTAAAGGGAGATAAAGTTTACAGACATCAAGAAAAACATGCTGTTTTCGGCGATGCATATCTAAAAAGAGAAAGGGGCTTACGGACATCAAGAAACCTCTACGCTGTTTGTGACAAGCTTAATCTAATGAGAGATAAGGACAGCATATATCAAGGTAACGTACTGTTTGCAGTCAAGAATGATCTACAGAAATATAATACTTGTTATCGTTATGAGATATCGATGTTAATGTGTTAATTTTCAGGTCTGGTGAAACAGACAATGCTTCTCTCATAGTTGGATCACTCTTTTTAGCTATCATGATATCAACAGCAGATAAAGCTTCCAAATTCAGAGGTAATATGCTGTTTGAAGTCAAGTGTGATATACAAGAGGTCATGCCTATCAAAAGTAGATATAATATAAGTTACTATTTTTCGTCAGATGTGATCAAGAATATGATCAATGGCATAACAGAGCAATTGTAGTCTACAAAAACTAAGCATTTATTCTACAAGTTTCCTGCTAGTAACAACTTTAAAGCTTATTACTCTGGTCGTAAATATTGATCTTTTTCCTTATTATCTTATAATGAAACCGATTTTACTATGAATTAAACAAGTGATATTTATCATTGATGAAAACTTAAGGTGGTCTTGGGAATGCTTTACAGTCTCTTACGCAGACATATCCTCATTTAAATGTTAAAAAGTCTAGAATAAATCAAAACAACACAAGCAGCTATAAAACAACGTAAAGTAAGCACAAATAAAAAATGTACAGACGTTTAATTTCTAATGTATGCTATGTTCACAATAAATTTAAGACACACAACGGCAGTTTGGAGAGCAATATGACTTCAAATACTTTGTAGAATTGTCCTACAGGTGGCGCTATTCTAAAATAAAAAAATGAGTACTAACTGAGGGGGTGAGCGCAACAGTGGTCTAACCCACATTTTTTTTAAATGGAAAAAAATCAAGTTAAACACAAGTGCTTTTTGTATAATGTACCAAAAGCAACCACAAGTGGTTAAATGTGCCATACATTGTACATACATATATTGTCAGTTTGTGAATTAGATAATTTATATTGGGGGGGGGGGTAAAATTAGGCCAACAGGACTTACAAACTGAAGGTGGAGCTCCTTCGTGGCTAAGCGGTTAGCATACGCGCCTTTAGCGTGGGAGACCCGGGTTCGATTCCCGGCGGGAGCTCATGTGGTTCGGATTCTACGTTAATCAGTAGGTCCACGTCTCATATAGCCTCGCTGCTGAAAGGGACGCTAAACTAAAATCAACTCAACAAACTGAAGGTGCAATAATTCAAAATGAGATAATGATGCCTTACCCCCAACATGGGCGTCTCTGGCAAGTTAAAATTGAGGGACAGGGACGCGGGCGACTAGAATGCTACTAGGCTCCAACTAAATTTACGTTAAAATTATCAGTAAATGGTCATTTACTTGAATTATGAGCTAACTGGATCCTCATACTACATTTACCAATATAATCAACAGGTTAACCAAGACGCATATTCGTTTGCGTTTGTTGTTCATTTATTCCGATGGGTACCAAAGTCGTGAGCTGCACATGAAACTTACAATGAATAATGTAAGTTATAAATAGGATTTTACCTTGACTTATAAATATTATAATGAAAGAGAGAATTATATATATATATATATATATATATATATATATATATATATATATATATATATATATATATATATATATATATATATATATATATATATATATATATATTAAGTTTCTGAAAGGGGGAACTTTGAAATTCAAATAGATCAAAGATAAGAAAAGGATGCAAACTTGTTTGAGTGAAAATAAAATGGATCATCCACCAGCCTATGTTTTTTCTAAGTACCAGACGTATTGTTTGAAACCGAAAATGTGAATGTAAGATCCTTGCACTTAGGTTTAGTGCAGAAGTGATAAAATCTCTTAACTCACCCACTCACCATAATTTTCTTCCATTACTGCTACAAATTTAAGTTTATATGCAATATGGTTTTTAGGTAGATCCTTTGCCTTGACATAGGAATTATGCTCTCAATACTATCCATTAATTTATTCCTTCTCTACCTTCCCCTTGTTTTTCTTCTACCATACCTGCTACGTACCATTCGGAATATAATTTATTCTCCAACAATGTCTTAATAAATTCTTAATTACTTCTATTTATATCTTTTTACTTATTATTCCCAATGTACCTCATTGGTTCATTGTTCCAAATTTTAAGTTCACCTCAAAGTACAAATTTCGAGAGCTCGAGTATTTTGTGCTGTCTTCTCGTAATGCAACGTTTCTGCTTCTTACAACGCAATACTCTTCATCCCAGTCTTTTCTGTAATTCTTCATTCAGTGACTCACACAGTATGCTTTTCATCAGAATCATCTTACCCGCCGTTTCTATTTAAAGTTTACATTTTACAACTACGTTAATAATACTATGTAGGTATTGTAATAGACACCTAAATTAACTACTGCCTTGCTCAGACGTGTATCACAGCCTCCATCATCTACCCATTACTGCTTTAATCTTTTTCATATTTATTTTCATCTCGTGTTATTTTCAGAGACTTCCCTTATGTTCTCTGGCATCATGTTAATTTTCGATTCATATTCTGTGTAACGACCATTTCATCATTAGTCCTTCTACCTCCTATAATCAATGTTTCCCAATCAAACTGTTATTCGATACTCTTCTAGATAGTACTCGTAAGTGATGTTAGTGGGAGATTTTTTTTTTTAACAATCACTTCTTCCCATTTCGTCATCCTATATCATTTGCAGTATTCCAACTTTAAAAACTTGATTCATATGTAAGTTTTTTTCGAAACTTTATATTTTATCCTAAGCTTTTTTAGTGCCTGTATTCGAGTCACTTGCTGGAATTCTATGTTCTGTTATATATATTGGGAGAGACTGTAGTGGTAAGGCAAATGAAATATTATTATGTTCAGTGGTTAGAGTTGTTTTTGTTTTCAACGCAGTGGTGGACCTGTGCAACTATGAACGGAAAAATCCAGGGTTTATCCATTTGTCATACAGGATCCACACTAAAGTTTCTGGCAATTAGTAAGAGAGGGGGCGATAAATAAGCTACATATCCACCTTTCGTAACGGGAATATCATTATTATGTTATATCTAATATATAACACATATAAATTCATTTATTCTACATCTCTGTACTTTTTATATATAGATCCGCATTGTTCAATTTCATCTCCTCAACAAAATATTGGGGGGACACGTCCACCCTATCCCCCCGCCAGAGACACCCGTGCCCCCGACACACATAAATATGATTAATTCAATAAATCTGCCGACAATAACTATGTATATACTATCTGACATGCACACACCACACTTAACCTTTCTGAACGTGTTTAAATGTTGTACTCACTCTTTTACCCGTAGCTTTCCGAGTCATCCCACCCATCATAATCATATGTTAATTTTTCCGCTCATATTGAGATCTTCCACACAATTAACAGATTAAACTTACAAGAAATGACAAAAATCAGTAAAATTTCGGCGTTATACTAAGCATAGTTTGGGGGGAAAGCGAGCATCCCCGGTGGGGATACTTCAGTTGATTTCTTTGGGGGGAACAAAGTGTGGTTGGGAGGGAAAATCCCCCTCATCCCCCCGGTAATTCGCACTCTGTATATTGTAAGAAAAAACACATGTGTTTAAGTTTAACTTGATTTTTCTCCAATTTTAAAAATGTTGGTTAGACCACTGTTGCGCTCACTCCCTCAATTGAATCTACGGACTGAACGCGTATTTTTCTAGAAAATTTAATTATTATTATATTTGTTCAAGCGTGTTTACAAAATATAAAATTGAGGTTCTCAGAATAACTTTATTTGAGAAGTATAATGCTTGATGCCTGTATAAAGTGTCCAAATAGCCAATGTTCGTCTGAGTTTTCAGTGGTAAACAAAGTTAACGATTACACATTAAATAATAATAATAATAATAATAATAATAATAATAATAATAATAATAATAATAATAATAATAATAATAATAATAATAATAATATGAATTTAATATAGCAGATGTACATTAGACTCCCGAGGCTCCGGCTCGTCACTATCCGGCCTCCGTACTATTCGGCCTAGTTAATTTTCTTAAGAATTAGGCGTACTATTTACGTTAATGTTTTGTTTATGTTTTCTGCATTGGAGTTAGGCATTACAAAATTCATGTTAAAATATGAACAGTTTACATATACCTAAGTATTCTTTAACTTACTTTTTTTCTCTAATAAATTCTTGAAACGTGCAGTGCAGTAGATAAACATTTGTAAACTACTAGCACAGAGCCAAATAAGAAGTGAGAAAATACGTAATGTATTATAACAGTGAATTTTGGTATAAAAACTTTGTCCTCTGGTGTTGGTGGGGCAAAGTAATGAGTTCATAGAACTCCGGCCTATCGCCACATTAGGTCTGACACTCGTGAGTCTACTGTATATGCTGGGAAATTTATTTTAATTCTCTCTTTTTTTCTTTTTTTTAATTGCTTGCTGGACGTTAATTTAAAACTTACCTAAGGTCAAATAGAGGTAGAGTGATCTGTTTGCTTTTCGGTAAATATACATACACACAACCCTACGATTCTGCGAGTCTCCCTATAAAATTACTAGTTTCATTTTAATGTTCATTCTTTAGATCTCAAAACATCAGTTATCAAATTTAAAAAAAGTAAAAAAGAATTCGAATTTCATTTTTGTAGTCCTCTCTTCCATTGGTTCTACCTAATACATGGAAATAGTGCTCTCGAGCAGAAAGGTTCAATGAAAAAAAAAGCAGAATGAGGAGTGTGGGAGGGTGGAAAACCCAGAAGGAGAAGTTCACTTGCCCGTGAATTTCGGTCCAGTGAACTTTTCACAAAAATAAACTGCTCCACAAGACCCCAGCAATTTAATCGGCTCCCGTGAAATCCAGACGTTTCGATCTTCAATTACATTGAGGGAATAATCAGATTACTACCGACCTCTTGTCATACATTGGAACTCAATTCTGCTCTTTGCAATTCGGAGAGCCACTGAGTGTAGGTCATTCTCAGAAACAGAGAGAGAGAGAGAGAAAGAGAGAAACCTGCGTCTCTGTGCTGGACACGACGACAAACTGCTAATTTTTCCACGCTATTTAGGGTGTACAGTTCTAATGGAAGCATAAAAAATCGATTTTTCATTTTTCTTCAAGAGGTGTTCTTCTAATACTGAACTATAAGTGTAATACGATCCGTTTTACCTTTGGCACTTCAGGAATAATTACATTTGTGCTAATCTTCATAAGTACGATATGAATATATATATATATATATATAAATAAATAAACAACTCAACTTCTGCGAAAAATAATCTTGCGGAGCCAGAGTATACCTGCCAGTTTGTGACATTCATTCATTTAGGGTGATGTGTAGTTAGCATATCAGCTCCCCTCCACGTTAACACTGGCTTTCTAGACCGGAGTTAGCTCCTTCTTTCAAGTAGCTCCCCGATTGTCCTTACGGCGTCGAGTGAACGCTGCAATACAACGGTTCTCAGCCAATCTGATTGCAGGACATACCAATTATCTTTTCAAATTAGTGGTGAACAAGCAAAATCGGTTTCTCGATTTTAAGGAAACCGAAAACGAATTTTTGTTTTTAGAAAACCAAAAACTGATTTTTGAAAACTTGAAAAACGATTTTCAAATCAAGCCTGGTTCTTTAACAAAAAACGGTTTGGTTTCATATCAAGCCAATTAAGGTTGTAAAACTGATTTGGTTTTATACTAAAAGTCGGTTTCGGTCTCAAAATCGGGTTTGGTTTTCTATGAAATTTTTTTGCCTCTTCATAAACCTGTTTGGAAACAAACACTACAAGAGTAAGAACAAGAACAAATATCCGTTTCAAAGAATATCACTCTGATTCCAGTAAAAAAAAAAAAAAAACTGTTTTGGGGAAACCGGAAATGACTGACAAAACGAATCAGTTTTGGTGAATAATCAAACCGTTTTTTGAAAAAAAAACTGAAACTGGTTTCGGAGAAAAACCGAACTGTTTTTGGCAAAAACGGTTTTTGTAGAAACCAGTTACGGTTTTGCTCATCCAGAAAATTAATACCATCCATCAATTGTAGCTTATCTCCCTCTGTTTCCTTTCACCATACCATCCCTTACATCAGGCTGGCTATTACATCATCCCTTACATCTCTTATTTCATCTTCATACCATATACCAAACAGTTTCTCCTATGTTTTAAAAACTCACATTAAATAATTTTCTATCGTCCTCTGCACTAATGTGAAACTAGTTATACTTTTCAAATATTCTCCATATTTGGTCTGAGATACTACTATTACAGATTTAGTTTTATAAACAAGCTTTTAGAGATGTTGGAACAATTTTACGTTTTCCTTAATAAATAAAATTTTCTACCCATCGCTCTCATTGAGTGCAAATAATATTTTACTGTTACTCTAAAATGTCTGATAAATCTATATAGTATGTGAAGCCTGCGCAAGGATATCTAAACTGCGCTGTTCAGTGGCCCATCTGGTTATCTCTGCCTTAACCCTTAATTGGTGACGTGAGGTCCCACGGACACCGAATACCATTTTTCTTCTTCCTCTAGCAGACGATTGACCTTGACAGCGTGCCACTCCCAGTACCTTTCTCGCTCGCAATTGGCTACAAGTAGCTATAGAGTTCGGATGTCTAAGCGTCACTGTTACATTTCCTTGCAGTTAATGGAGTCTCAGGGACCACACGTCACTAATTGTGTTACTATTTTGTTCCAGGGCAGTGTTCATGAGTTGAGTTGATTTTGAGTTTTAGCGTCCCTTTCAGCAGCGAAGCTATATGAGACGGGACCTACTGATCAACGTGAAATCCGAACCATATGAGCTCCCGCCGGGAATCGAACCCGGGTCTCCCACGCCAAAGGCGCGTACGTTAACCACTTAGCCATGAAGGATCTTGCCAGTGTTCATATTTTATGCATTTTGTAAACTTCATAATCACTTTTTCTCGTTCAATATATTTGACAAACCTGGTCTACCTAGTGTAAATGTATATGATTCTGAATTTACAGAAAAAAGTTAATTAACTGTTACATGTTTCATGTCAGAAAGTGAAAGTGACGCAGTGAGAAGTAAGGTAGAACAGACCTTTGCAAAATTGGCAAAACTAATATATACCTCAAAAATTTCACAAATTTGTAAATGTCTTGCCTTCCATTGACAATAATTTTGAGGAGTTCGTTTATTATAGTTTGCATATCAGTGTCAGTGTAGCCATATATGAAGCTATCTATATTCACATTAGAAAACTTATACCAGACTGGTTTGAGTAAGTTATATCCATGCACATTGCTATATTTCTTTATTATACTTATGGTGCGTTATGTCCTATAGCTACAATGTATATTTAAAACAAATTTGTCTTTCAGAAGTAATTGTGCTCCTTTTAATATTAAATAATTAATAAGGGGCCCCAGGGACCTCACGTCACTAACTATGCACTAAAAATTCACTACACCACTCGAAGGTTAATTATCGTCGGAAGGGAAATTTTTAAAAAGTGAAGAACTACTGTTGTAAAAATTGCATATAGTCAAGAAAATCGTGCTTCATTTAATTTTTATTTTACTTAAAACTTAGGAACCAGAGGTCTGTATACTATATTTCACACTTATGCAAAATCCTTGAAAGTAAGGGAATGCGTGAAATATATAACGACGATCCATGCTTTCTGCACTGCCTCTATCGATTCTCGGGTCATGAAGTATATAACAATGAATGACTACGGCATTGCCCCTGGAATATAGAGGAAGGTTACCAAAGAGCACGCACTTAATATTCATTTTCAAATAGATCCGAAAGTAATGAAGCAAAAATTATATAAATTGTACAAAATTTTAATTGAAGTTTAGGCTACATTCTAAGAAATAGAAAAGTTTACTACTAGATGTAGAAATGGAGATATACGTTAAAAAGTTAAAAAAACTCAAATGCGTACTCTTAAGGACCAGTGTCCCAAAGAGTGCGTTTTGCGGTCCCTAAGAGGGCGCACTCAACACCTATCATACTTGAAACCTAAACCCCTTCGTAAATGTTAATTTACCCTAAGGTTTGCTTCCAATTGTTCGTATACAGGCAATTCTAAACAATTTTGCTTCCAACAATTTCTTCATTACACGTCCATGTGGTTTTAAAGAATTTATTATGAACGTACACGAAATTTACAACATTAGATAAAATCTTCGTTTAGTTTCACCCACAAATTATGATTTTTATGAGTAAAATTAATGATGATTTTTTAAATTGTTAGTTCGTGGTTTCATTACATTATTCCACGAACTGGAAAAAAATCCTGAACAACACCTTTAGTGTGTGTCTTTTTAAATTCTTAGTTTGTGGTTTCATTACAATCGTAATCGAAGCCATATTTCACTCAGCATCTTCCTCCAAAACACTTCCAGAATCTTTATTTTGATCATTTCCTCAGTACTTAAGACGACATCATCATACCATGAAAGGCAATGGCAAACTACCATGGACCAAAAGTCTACCTTCGGGCAGAACACCACATCATCATTGTAATTTAAGAAATTTTGTGAATTTAAAATACTTCTTATATATGATTTACAGTTGATGCTTGAATCGAAGACAAACAATTACAAATAATTCTACAATCCATTCAAACGCCATATTACACTCCGAGAGTAACTGATGAGAATAAACATAGTCTGTAATATGAATGCCGCTACCCACACAAGCTATCGAAGAAATTCTCCCAAAGAGTGTGTGCGCGTTCTTTGGTAACTCACTAACGCGCACTCTTTGGGAAACAGCAGTCAACTCGAGTAAAATTCATCCATGTGGCTGCATATGCAAGACCCCCGAAACAAAGCCATGGTAAACAATTCTATCTGCATTCATGTTTCCTACCATGCAACAAGGGCACTGTAGTTAGCTGCTGTATCAGAATAATTTCTTAACTAAGAGTATTAAAATATTACATCAAGAATTCAAAAAAAAAAAAAAAAAAAAAAAATTTAGCTGTATTTTCTGTTTGCAGCGATCCCTTAACTTCCCTTTTCTTTGTATCAACTCTCACACAAAGACGCATCAAACAGCGTAGCAATAACAATTCTGTGTGTTACCACTTCAGCGTAATTGGCACTGCGCGCTCTTAGGGCGTGCGTACTCTTTGGTAACCCTCCTCTATATATCCCAAAAGCCCAAAATAACGGTTGGGTTGCCTACCTCACAGGTCCTATGGTTCATCGTACAAGTTTTTAGCATACATTTTAACCCTTCTATCTCCCAAGTCGAAAATTGATAAAAATAGCTTCGTACACGATGAGATCTGGTGAAGATCTATCTGTATCCAACATTTAGTGGTTCTAGGTGACTCCCTTCTATGTAAAAGTCTGATGAGACACACACACCTAATTTTATACATTAATATAGAGTATAGACGTTGGTAAACAAGCCAGGGTCTTCCATCGTGCCAAGTTTGATCCAGATAGGATGAGTTCGGTTAAACTAGTAAGATATTTTCTGTAGCGTCATTTTGTCATTGCTTTTTTAAGGAAAAAAATAAAATGAAAGACGAAATTGATGTATTTTCAAATTTAATTATCGAAAGCCATTATATGTTCTATTTGCGGTTAAGTATAATAGACAACGAGATAAGTTGTACCAGGAAGAACACAATGTTTTGCGTTAAAGTCGATAAACTTTAATTAAAGACAAAGAGGCATGATTGCCGGCTGGAGAAAGCAAACAAATACTGTTCCTTGAAGAGATGTTCATTGAGGGAAAAAATACTCAATTCAACGCTTGGCAACCCTGCAACAAAGGAAATGCGTAGAAGAAAAAACGCAAAATAAAATAAAAAATAAAAAGGGTCTCTTCGACCTAGAACTCGGCTGATTTATAATGGGCGTTCTTTCTCATTTTTTCCTATGTTTCCGTGCACCCGGATTCCGAGTGAGATAAAAACTCCAGTAGGGGAACTGTCGCCCGTAGTTCGACAGAACCATTGCAAACAACTCACACAAATCCGCCATGCAACATCTCTCGTGCATTGCAAAAGTTTTTCGTTCCTATTTTCAGCTCTTTCGAGGGACGAATCTCCGTTGAATCCTTTTTCCTTAAGGATGAGAACACGAAAACGAACATAAAAAAGCAGAAGAAATCCTAGCAGCATAAGAAAACTACCAAAGAAAGAGTCGAAAAAGCGAAGAAGAAACACGAAGACGATGATCAAAGCGCTAGAGAATAGGAAAAGAGTCACAAAATGAACCGGTAAAAAATATTTTCAGGAAGTTGTAAACCCCACGCGGTTTGAGTACGAACCCCTACCACTTTAAGCATTACTTTTGTTTGGGTAGCAATGCGCAAGTCTATGTTGCCAGTGGTTATAGCAAAACATTTAAACTTCCAGGGAGAAATGACTGAGCAATTTTGAAAAATAGTGGCTCCTAATATAGGAAATAGTCAACGATCTGGCCGCACTAAGGAACAGCTTCTCGTGAATCCAACGAAGTCAAGCAGTACCAGCTCTGGTCATAGGAATATTGGGCGATCGATCGTAATCATAAGATGGTGTTGGCATTGCAGTTTCCACCTAGCGTCGTGAGGACAAATGGAATCTATTTGAAGAAAAGAAGTAATGAACTCCAGACTACAAAACCAGCATTAACGGCAAAGGAAGGCGTTGTGCTGACCACACATGACCCAAACGCAAGAGCGCTACAAACCAGCCAGTAGGTCATGATTTAGCTTAGTTTAGGTTTTAATGAAACGGTATAACTACAATGCAATTAGCAGGAATGAAAAAAGAAACACGGAATGTTTTCGATATTCTACTTTAAGTCTTTACGAAAGCCAAGCAATGAGCATATAGAGAAGATACTGAAATGATTTCCAAAATCTCTTTTAATTGCTATGATGATCATGCAAATAATGAAAGTTAAATACACTGATTGTGATGTTGCAATTTTAAATTTGCAAGAAATTTTCTAACGGTATTTATTCACTGAAACATTATCATAATCTCGTTGTGCACACTTGGTACTTGGCAACGTCAATAGAAGCAATGATATCCCCTAAATTGCATATTCATGCATGCATGCATTAGAGACTATCAAACTAATTTGGAACAAACATGGCAAGAAGTATGATGTTGAACCTACATTACATGAAGCGTTAAGAGATTATCCTATAGTTAGTGCAAGCAAACCTTGCCTTTAATTTACTAGAATTTTTTTTTTTTAAATTATTTTACACATTTCATACTTTAACGCCAAAGCCTGAGAGTAAGTCAACCCACCATTCATCTTTGCATTTTGGGTTGCCTAAAAGCAAGGCATTGGCATTTTATGGCAACGTTGTGTAAATTAAAATATAGTTTGTTTCTCGAAGTTGATAGTTTGTTCAATCCTCTAACGAAGACTTTCTTAAAACTACAAACCTAATAACTTGCTAATAACCTAATAACGCATCCTGAATCTAAGGCAGTTGCTTTGTCTTATTCCGACGTTGCATCAGTTACTCTAACTCTTTAAATACAAAGGTGAAAATAATGCTGACATAATTATGTGAGTTTGTTTTTTGTGCTTGATATTATCTGTATTTTTGGGGATTTGGCCTGACTTGGATAGAAGAGCCTTTAGAATAGTAAAACATGCAATTTTGTAAATGTTTCGTTTCTAAATATCCACATATATATTACATATAGATATTTTATTTATAGTGCCAAAATAGGACAACTTTTATGGTGTCGAACGAAGTACCTTTAATAATTTCTTATTATATTTTAGTTGATCTTCCAAATGAGTTAAAACAAAAAGTTATTGAACTTAATTAAGATGTGCAGGATGTTTTAATCGAACACTCTTTTTTTCTTTTCTTTTTAAAAATAAACTCAGTTAGAACCTTGAAGTTCTTACAATCGTAGAAGGTAACTATAATGTTGAAGCTATTTTAATTGAACTTCATCTACAGTGCTAAATTTGGTTAAAATATGCAAGTACTGAAAGATTCATGGAAGCCAACAAGGTAACAGATTTAAAAGTTTCTAAGGGTGCTTTATTCGACATGATAAAATGAATAACAAGATTTAATATTCCCAGGATTGTGCCTTTTTCTGATAAATGGAGCTGTTATTTTTTTCTTCGTTAAATTTAAAGAAGTATCTGGTGCACATTTCTAGAGATTATTCTCCCTATGTCTTGTACTACTGTACATGCTTTGCTGTAGCAGATTGTGTAGATTCTCTTCTTATACCCTTCTCGTAGCAAACTAGAATTTGAATCAAGAGAAAACGACTAACTTAAACCAAACATAAATTGTCTTTCTCGGTAGTCGATGGTTCCTCTCACTGTTTTTATTCTTTCTTCATTCTCTTCCCTTGGCCCTCCCACAGTCTCTGTATGCAAAAGGAAACCTATGGGTAGGAGAGGAAGTAGAAGCAGCGAGAAATAAGAATTGGCCTAGTACCTCTAAAAGTCTCGATTTTCCATCTTGGAAGCGCAAGAAAATCAAAGCTTTTTCCCAAGGAAAATAGAAACTTTTCTTTTTTGTATTTGTTATATTTTCCTACTGTCGTCTCTTTTAGCCTTAGAAGGGAGAACAAAGAGACGCTGAAATATAAACACACACAAAGGATAGCGATAAAACAGTACTGCCATCCACCATGAATATTTTACATTATTGTCATCTTACAACAACATTTGTATTATTTGTTTAGGTCATTTTCAACTGTCATTAACAATATTTACGCTGTGTTCAGGCAAAAAAGATACCATGCGGACGTTGCAAAACACTACAAAACATGCACACAAAAAACGCACAGAAAAATTATATGGAAAGAGCAGCACTTCGATCTAACATGAATGTTTTACACTACCTTTTTTATCAGTTCTCACAACGTTGCATTATTTGTTTTTATTTCCAACTAAAATTATCAACCAACGTTACATTATTTTCTATTTCCAACTACCATTATCAATCAACGTTACATTTTAAATTTCCCACTGCAACTATCAATCAACGTTACATTATTTTCTATTTCCAACTGACATTATCGATCAACGTTACATTATTTTCTATTCCCAACTACCATTATCAATCAACGTTACATTATTTTCTATTTCCAACTGACATTATCAATCAACGTTATATTATTTTCTATTCCCACTATCATTATCAATCAACGTTACATTATTTTCTATTTCCAACTACCATTATCAATCAGCGTTACATTATTTTCTATTCCCAACTACCATTAACAATCAACGTTACATTATTTTCTATTTCCAACTACCATTACCAACCAATACTAGGTTTACCACTTTGCTTGGGGGAGGGAAGCAAGACTCTCTCATAAAAGTAAAGTTTCACGTGTTTCATTAGTGTATTATTATATTTTTGATTAAAATGTACATATTTCCCAAATTCAGAAGAGTAAGAAGTTGCCCCTTGCAGTCCAAATGGCACCACTATTAACAATACTTGCAATTAGATAGGTTCAGCAGTGTTTTATTTATTCTGAAATATAATTTCCAAGGGTATGGTCAGTTTAATTTTTACAGCTAATTTAACATAACTTAATCTTTGCATTTGTAAACAATATGTACAATATGTAGAGTCTTGTTCAAAAAAAATCTGGGACCAACCTCAGTTCGAAAACCCCTGTACTCTAACTTCAGCTCGAATTAAATCAAACCAATATTGATTTTCTTTAGTCAACTAAAATCTGTATTTAGAACCAAAGATTTTAAATACAAATGTTATAATTTCCTGTGTCCAAATGTCAGAATATAACCTTACAAAACAAGGTACGTAGTCAAGATTTTTTGAACAAGATTGTAGATAAGTAATGGACTTAACAAGCTATCTTGAGTTGTATTCTGTGCTTTGCATCTAAACCTGCAAGTTTCAGAGTCCGAATTATATGAAGTGGGCCCGTCCCAAAGTTTAAGAGTACGCATATCCTAACACAAAGCTCTGGTTTTCAGGGAAATATGATGAGTAGCAGATGACGAAGCATATTAAGGAAATCAGAAACACACCAGTTCCATCTAACGTGAAAATTTGAAATTATCAGCTTACGACTTTAAAAAAAATGCATGCTTTCCTCAGGTCGACTTTTCGTTATTGTTAACAACACCTGGGGAACGTTCAGGAAAGAAAGTCTTTTCTTTTAGCTTAATGTTCCGCAAATATGCACCGACCTAAGAAAGAGAGTAATGATAAAAAGGATGATAATGATGAAATTACGAAAGTAGGAAGAAATGAAAGAAAGAACCCAAACAAAATCAAGACACATGGTGTTTGACCACAACAAGGCCCACTTGGTGGGAGCTGGAATCTCACTAGGAACACGCTTGTCAGAAAAGAAAGACGTAATGCAACTTCTATTGCATGATATTTTACACGACCGTACACACATCAAACAAGCAATAGCTTTACAACTAAAACAAACCAATTACGGAGATATTTATAATACTTCCATTTCCCTGTATTCTTTTCCTTCCAGGCTGCTCCTCACACTGCTCATACTCTATAGCCAATGGAAAATACGGTAATTAAATCTGTCTCGAAAAAATATCGCTGTTTTTTCTTTTCTTTTTTGTTACTCAACCTTGATTTGATATTTCGTTTTCGAAGTAATAAATGACCCATTTTGTATCGTTCCAACAAACTTTTGGTGGATATATATATATATATATATATATATATATATATATATATATATATATATATATATATATATATATATATAAGAGTATAAACATTACACAAGAAGAAAACCTAAAAAAGGTAAATATTAGATATTAGATTAAACACGATTCAATCGAAAAAATATTTTCTCTCGAAAGTTAATCAAGTAACATTGCAACATATCATGTCTGTCTATTTGCACGATAGGCAACTTTCTCCGTAGCGGCGTATTAAGAACGGGAAAAGTAAACACTCGGATTTTGTCGTTATCACAGAAAAGATGAACACATTTAATTATAATCAAGACCTTGGACAAATATTCTTCCCAGCGACGGAAAAAGCAAAAATCAATGAAATCATATAAATAAAAAAAGCCATATGTACTAATTTTCTAATCGATTTGCGAAGAGTGATCTGTCTTATCTTTATTTTTTTTCTGTACAGAAATTACCTTTTTCGTCTATAATAGAAAAATAACTGACGCTGAAAAGAAAGTTTATTTCGTAATTTCGTAAGGAAATTTCGCATATTATTGCATTTGTTGTAGCCTGAAAAATATATAAAACTTAATTCTGTAAAATAGTGTAATGTGCAATTTACAAATGTGAGTGCAGTACATGATTGAAATATCATATAGGCCTATATATATAGTATATATATATAGTATAATCAATATTACGTGGAAAGAGGCGTGTTTACCCCTGTAAGTAATTCTTCATTCACAGACTTTTAGAAGCGCCAGTAGAAAAAGAAATGTTATATTCCAAACAGAATAATAATTAGAGAAATAAAATTTCAAATAAGAATGAATATGTCCCCTCGTAGATTTGACGCCCATTCCTTTCACGTCCAACCTGAAAATTCGAGTAGCCTTCCATTGTTCATGATGATATCACGCACACACTTCATTTTCACGTCTTTCCACTATCACACGACGGTAATACTCATTACCAAAGACACACACACATAATCCGTATGAACATCATAAACAAGATTGGTTCCAGCGAAAAATGACAAACGTATACCAACGGTGTTTCACTATGTTAAGGGACAACATTTGTAGCGTTTGAAGGCGGTGCTTCGAGTTCCTTTCAAACGCTGCTAACAAATGAGACGGATGCGGTGTTGCCACAGCTGTATACACCTGCTTGCGCTGTAATGCGTCCACTTAGTCACATCCGTTTACCATTCGACAACATCGTGTTACAGCCGTCGTTCCACTCACCTAACGCATACATTATATACCAAGCTTTACAAGATATATAGTCGTATTTAAAAAGTGGAAACAGTTAAAATAATATCACAATGGAATGAAGGAACTAATTGGTTTTGGTGTATATAATTAATTGAGCAGTTTTTCAGTAATTTCCCGTCGAAAGATGACACAAACTGCCAATTCGAGGAATAAATGGGTTGTCACGATTGAAACTTAGCACCAATAAGATAAAATTATTGCATTATTTATTTCAATGCATTATTCTGTTTACTTAACGGAAGTGACGCTTCTACTGATTCCATGTAGGCTACGTCGCTGAAATAAATATAAAGACTGTCAGAGATAAAGCTCATCGCTGGTACAGTTTTCCACTAACTGCAACTTTATATCCTAAAGCACTTTTAAATAAACTTCACAAGTAACGCATAAGGGTACATTTAATGTTTCCGCAAAGCTTACTATAAACACCTAGGTACTTAAGAATTTAATAGGAACACCTTGAAAAAGAGCAACTTACCAGATTAACATTGCGTTGTATCACTTTTTGCTCTCAGAACAGCTCCGATGTGACGTGGACTGGAGTCATGAATGATAGAAAGTGTAATATAACATCAACTCGTGTGCAGCTCATCAGTCACCATTTCAACCCGATCCCGTAGTCCATGTCATGTAATGTGGAGGACTGTGATTGTCTAGATAAGCTGTGTGAGGTGCTGTTTGAATTGAGTTCCTCCGTCACTTGCATCACAGCCACACGGCAGGTGGTCGGCGCGACCTGTCACTAAAGGTTTCGTTCCTTGTTCCTCTTCGCCGTTGGTTCAGTTTTGTAAGCCATCATCACTTTGGACACTGTCCCTTGTGTCACACTCAATACTCTTATTATGCTCGGACCAGATAACCGAGCGCCAATAATCTGATAGTAAAGTCAAACATTTCACATTATTATCGTTTACTGAGTTTGCTTCACACTGCCAATGAACTGTTCATTACGAACTACGGAGTTTGTCATGGTACAAAACCACCAAAACTTCGGAGCTTCGGTAGCCGTCTGACCATTGCCAACCCAGTCACCTGATGTATTTTAATTAAATTGATAAGTGCATATATACAAAACACAAATATTTTAAGACTACAATGCCTATGCTGTTAGACAACCCAAAATACAAGATTGCACGGTGGGTTGCCATGCTATCAGGGTTTACCGACAGTTTGGATGATAAAAGCAATCATTGTGAGATTGCAATAGTTTTGCTGTTAGACAACTCAAAATACAAGATTGAGCGGTGGGTTGTCAAACTATCAGGGTTTACCGATTGTTTGGAAAGATGTTACAATCAAAATTGTATTGCAATACGTATTTTAAAATATCTAGTAAAAGGGAAAAAAATACTAAATTATGCAATCACAATACAGTACAATACATTTTGCCATCTTCACACTCATTGTTTCGCAAATAATAACGTGCATAAAGGAAAGATTTAAGTACATTCGTGTGTGTGAAATTTGTGGTATACCAACTCACATGATAGCACATATTGAGCATTATATGAAATATCGTATATTTCCACAACACAATAATCATGCGAATTTGTTATTCATAGACCAAATTATTTATATATGGTTGTAGAATAATGATAAACAGAAAGTTGGGTGATTGTACTACCAAATTTTGTATGGATATTCCTTTCTTCACTTAGGTAATTATAGTTTTGTTTTGCGTGTCTCTTTCTAAGTTCAAGGACAAAGTCGCCCATAGCATGCATTATTCATTAATTTTAGTCGTAGAATTTAAATGTCCGTATTATTAATATAATATAGCTTGTATACAATGTGAATATTTTCCAGTATAAAGCTCAAGAATAAATTGCTGCAGAAAAGTAACATATCGCAATGTACCCTCCCCCCCAAAAATACAATATAGAAATGTTCATATTATATCACCAATCCCTAACATCCTTAAATAATACTTGAATAACCTTTAAAGCAACATAAATCTTATTTATACGATGATACTGACACACAACATAATACGTAGACGTAAGTTATTATAGTGTTTTAGTATTTTGCTTGCATGCAACTTATGCATAGGATTGATTTGTCACGACTTTCTGACCTATAGAGAATCAACTATAGACCTAAGATTTATTTGTCTTGAAAATTAAGGAATCATTAAAATTTTACTTTGTAATAATATGTAAATGGCACCAGTTGACTCACAAAAAATTTCAAAATAAACTACAGGATTATTAATTTCTTAAAGCTAAAAATAATAAAAATAATATAATACAGCTTAATTTCTTAAAGCTGTAAGTGTTTCAATTAATCAGAATAAATGAACATTGCTAAAAGAAATATATCATTCTGAGTGGAACTAAGATTCTTACAACTATTTAACAGAAATAGCAAAAAATGAAAATGAAATGAAATCTTTCAGTTTATCGTCTCACGATTATCAATGTTAGACTAAGGAGACAGGTGCTTTACGCCAGTGAATGATGATGGAATAATTGGTGGAATGAGAAAATGGAAGGAAACGGGAGAACTCCGAGAAAACCCATGCATACTACATCACAAACTTAATTGGGAACGCGGTGGCTCAGTGGTAGAGCTTTCACCTCCGGTGCTTGGGGTCCCTGATTCGATCCCAGCTCACGTCGTGTGGACTTTGTGGTGGATAAACACCGTGCTCGTGGGTTTTCTCGGGATTCTCCCGTTTCCTCCCACTTTCTTCATTCCACCATTTCATTCATTTCTCATCATCAACGTCTCCTTTAGCGTAACCTCCATAACCATGGGACGTAAAATTTAAAGATTTAATTTCATTTTTTTCACAAACTTACTTACCAGAGAATCGAACCAGGGACCCCATGCACCAGAGATAAGGGCTGTACCACTAAAGGCACTGTGACCCCCAACAAAAATATCGAATTTGTAAGATATGATATATCTTATTGTAAGGTGTTCTTCGTAACATTTAGATTCAAGTGCATCGAGCAAAAATCATTAATCTGATTAACAATAAAGTATAAGTAATAATAAAATTTCTCTCAACTTTAATACCTTGTCGCTTTATATTTACATGGAGTGCAGCATTTTGAATATTGTAGAATATATTTCAAATAGTTATCTATAAATGTTATGTGAATATTCAAATTTTGAGCATATTATAACCTTAGAACTGAATACTGTACATAATGTAATTCATGAATGCACAATTTTGATATACTGTATAGTGTACAATTTAATACATATTTTGATACCCTAACACATTACATAGGTGTTATACACAGTAATGCTTACGAATTCCCGTCACTTGCATCTTTCTGAAAAACCTTGCGTCCATATCCACAAATGTAGTTAATGAGAAACAAATATGGATCTCCTTTTGGTCAAATGCAATCTTCATTTCAAAAATTAAGTACAGGGTAGAACAAAAGTCAGTTTACGTATACACAAAACTCGAGTTTAATTGTAAAAGTCACATTGCGGACTCATACACAGGCCATAAATGATTCAGTGGTATTGTTTAAAAGTGTTTTTGATTCGTTTCAAGACATTAAGTGCAAGGCTCAACAACAGAATCTAATAAATTATATAACAATGACAGTGACTATATTTGTGACTTTATAGCTCTTGAACCACCCGATCAATCTCGATCAAATTTTCAACATAGATGAGGTTCAGGCCTGGAATGTTTCTTATTATTTCACTTTGACGGTGCAATTTAGGAGAGATATTTAAAAATTATCAAAAATGACCGACATTTGTGTCAAATCCATAGTTTTCGGGGTCGTGAGATGAAGAGTGATACTTCCAATGCCTTTCAAATCCAAATTCACCCCTTTATGTTTGAAATGAAACATATTCTCCCCGTACGAAGAACGAGCATTCTGCTAGTATTCTATAAGATTTATGTGTTATTATGTGACTTTTGTGTCACCCTGTATTAAAATTTTCAATGTTTGGTTGTTCAAATAAGTCTCGCGAAGGCAATTAAGTAGCCATTTTTTTTAAGACTAGGCATTGCTATCCCTCTGTACAGCTTTCGATCAGTTGATAGTCCAGTTTTTATCTTTCCTATAAATTTGGTATCAGGTTCTATCTTTGGTATAAATATATGTGATTCCACATTAAACATCTGTTTCCGCATCTCCTCTAGTGTCTGTGTTGAAAATGGTTCGTTAATCTCCATAAAAGCAAACTATTTATCTTTGTGCATATTTTAATACGTAATATACATATTTAATGGTTTCCTTTGACACAATACAGACTTTCTATCTTAGCCACATCCATAGAATGATGCAGTGGAAGTTTCTGAGGGAATCATATAGATGATAAAGATTTAAATTTCATTGCCACAATAGAAATGAAATCTTTCAGTTTAACGTCCCACGATTATGCCCTTTAGGCTAAGGGAGACGGATGATTTAGGAAAATGAGTGATGATAGAATGATCGGTGGAATGGGAAAGTAGAAGGAAACGGGACTACCCTGAGAAATCCCACGGACACGGTGTTGTCTTCCACAAACTTACTTGGCCGGTAATCGAAACAAAGATTTCACGCTCTAGACGTAAGTACTCTACTTCAACGCATTAAGTTAACGTAGGAAGCATACTGAGTTTAGTAATTCTTTGTATACGAAATTCTGAAGCTGTAGGATACTCGTAGTAATAAAGTTTCAATTTTTACTGATGCGACTTTTCTCAATAGTCGTCTCTGGACTGATAATATTGTAAATATTTACGATTACCTAAAAACACAAATGTACGAGGGGACTAAAAACAATCAGAATGGTACTCTTACTTGTAGTACGAGGTTGCACCACTAGTGCACTGTAGAAGGACCTCTCCTGGGTCATGCCAAGTGGTGTCAACTGACAATGACGCGTGTGGTTTACTAGTAACAAGGAGGAATGGCAGAGGAACCATACGCTTCTTTGTCGGAGTGACTGTCGCAGCAGAAACTGTTGTGACGATTCAAACAGTTTACAAACAACATGCTGTGTGCTTGCCGAGTAGAAAGCAAAATTTACCAGCCGCACGTTGTTTGTGAGAATCTGCCATTTCTTCGTGTCATGAGTGTATTACAGAGACAGACACACAGAACTGCCAGACAAACCACCCGTGTCGTTGTTGGTTGACGTCGCTTGGCACAGTGACTGAGAAGAGGTCCTTCCACATCGTCCTAGCGGCACAACCTCATACTACGAGTACACGATGCGCAGGAGTACGATTCCGGTTATTTTTGGGTGTCTCCTCGTATTTGTCATAAGATTGACATTCGACCTTATAATTCTATAATTATTAATATTTCTTTCAACTAAACAAAAGATTTATTTATGATAAATGTCACTAATGAAATTATTGATTATTTTAGCAAGATATTATAACGTATTTAACCTTCGGATACCCAAAGGGGTATAAATGTACTTCATACATGTATCTGAATGTATAGAGGGTGGCCCAAAAGTAGGTAGACTGTACCGTACTGATCAGCTCATTGTATTTTATATCATTTCTTGTTGTTATCCATCAGGTAGACTTTGTTTCTTTATTATTTGTTCTTAAAGCCTTTTTTTACTTATACCTTAAGCTCGGAACAGCCGAAGCAAATAAACTCATAAACTAGAACGTTATGCTTGATCAATATAGGGGTGTATACTTACTTTTGGGCCACCCTGTATTTTATGTCACAGACACCCGAAGTTGACTAGCGTTCGTCACATTGTGGGCAGGACTGTAAGGAAACTTATTTCTTCAAAAACAATTATGTTGTAAGGTGATCTGCTTACGTATGTGGCTAAAACTGCATTGAGGTACATTTGTACCCCCTTTGGGCATCTATGTTATCATATTCGTTTCAAGTATTTTATTTTGAGAGCAAAATAAAGAAAGGTAATATTAAAGCCTATTGCAATATATCGTTGCAATATTGCATTCATATTGCAATATTGAAATTCTTTCCTGCCACAAAAAAAAAAAAAAGAAAAGAAAAGAAATTAGTACAGTTTTTTAGTGTATAAACAAATGTCCGTTTCGCTGTAAGCTACCTAAACTTACCCTAAACTAACCTACACTAAGAAAACTAACATAACATAACAAAGCACAACCCAACATAAACTAACATACCAATATCATCGATACCACGAATAAGGATGTTTCTAATTGCAAAAAAAATTGTATTGGGTTACACCTGCACCCCAGTTGTGAATTCGGAGTTAAAAAGTATCATGGATATCCGAGGGTTAACACTGCCTTAATTTTAACAATTGTTCATTAAATTGACGGTCAATGAATAAATACAGATTTACAGTTAGCAACAATGTTTCAAAAAAGTAGAGAAAATCTTTGGGCATAGTTGCATGGCACCAATGCTCAATCGTGTCACCACTAAGCTAAAAATAACTTGAAACTCTGATCTCCATGGAGGCTTTCGAAAGGGAGAATGAAGCAAGGAATAAGAGAGAAAATTGCCTCATTTTTTTCTTCTTCCAACTTCCAAAGCCACGGCATTTTTTTATTTTTATTTTTTTTTATTTTCGTTTACCGTTCTGTGTCTCCTTCTTTCTAAAATGCCAATTCTTCTGTCATCAAAAGTCATCGATCAAGTTAGAACCGAAGTTTAAGAACACAATGGCGACTGATTGCCGCAGTAATCAAGAAGACGGTAAAAAGTAGATGCAGTGAAAGAAACGAAAAGAAAATTGATAAGTTACGATCAACCTAGACATGAGCAAGGGGAATTCATTCAAACTCATTAGGACAAAATTTAATTCATTTCTAGTATTAAGGTCTGAAAGAGGCATCTTTTTTATTCCTCTTAGAAGAAAACAATATTCTCCAACTGTTGGTTTGCTGTTGCAAATGTTTCAGAGCTAACATGAGAACGGCAATGAAGTTAATAAAAAACTATGAAGAAAGTTAGTTGTCAATCTTATAAAGAAAATAGTTGT
Source organism: Thermobia domestica (assembly GCF_964235325.1). Taxonomy (NCBI): domain Eukaryota; kingdom Metazoa; phylum Arthropoda; class Insecta; order Zygentoma; family Lepismatidae; genus Thermobia; species Thermobia domestica. Next base: position 116,405,290 of record NC_137470.1, read on the forward strand.
CAATCATAAATTATAAAGGAAATAATGTTCAATCAACTTATAAAGAAAATAGTTGTCGATCAACTTATAAAGAAAATAACTGTCCATCTTAACTTACAAAAAATAGTTGTCAATAATAAATTTAAAGAAAATAGTTCACAATCATAAATTATAAATACAATAGTGTTCAATCAACTTATAAAGAAAATAGGTGTCAATCTTAACTTATAAAGAAAATAGCTCTCAATCAACTCATCAAGAAAATAGCTGTCAATCATAAATTATAAAGGGAATAGTGTTCAATCAACTTAAAAAGAAAATTGTCATCAGTCATAAATTTAAAAAAAAATAGTTGTCAATCATAAGTTATGAAGAAAATTTTTTGAATCAATTCATAAAGAAAATGCCTGTCAATCAATTTATAAAGAAAATAGTTGTCAATCATAAATTATAAAGAAAATAGTTGTCAATTACAAATTATATAGAAAATAGTTGTCGATCATAAATTGTGAAGGAAATAGTCAATCATAATTTATATTTAATTATTTAATTTCCAAATTTTATGAAAGAATGGTTACAGCTGATATTGCTGATAACAAATGAATCCTATATACAAATATGTTCAGTTTCACTTTGCCAAAAGATGTATTGTCAAATTGCTGTCTTATCTAATCTCACATAAATGTCTCGTAGATTTCATATATATTCCGGCACATGCATGCTCTCAGTAGAAACTTTGTTGGTAACGCAAATACCTACGGAATTTCCTTTAGAATTCAGTGGGACGTACATGTTACAGGACGATGTTTGAATGCCCCAGAAAGCATGCTGTTATTATACTGCAAAGAATCCAGATATGTCCACATAAGTCCCGTTCGCGGGTTATAAGAGAATATATCGATTTTAATAGGATATTTACTGCCAAATGGGGTCTAGAAGATATCCTGATATCACGAAACTGACTTTTTTTGGACGACCTAACCCTCACTACAATTTGCAACAATGACCTGCGATGGAGGTTTTCTCTCACTGTTATTCCAAACACTGATATAATTTGAACCTCAAAAACTTGGTGTTTCGGAAAAAAGCATTTCCACTGTCACTTGGCAGTTGTTCAGTTACATCATTGAATGACAACATGATCCAAAATGGCTGTGAGATAAAAAAAATACCTTTGATGATGATCCCGTAAGTTAGAACTCAGAACATCTATGAGCTGTTTTTTTTTTCATTTTTTTATTAGTGAAACTATACTGAACTGATATACTTTTGAGGCTTTCTGATCTCTCAAGTATATTTCATTTTGCGCTTTTGTATGCGCATTTCATATTCTCCACTAGTTTACACTCGTATCTTTATTTGGAGTTTACTGTTTCGTTCCTAAATACATCGTCTAGGTGACTTTCTAATATGTCATCATTAACTTACCAGTTTCAAGAAGCAGAACCTAATCTTTCTCCACCACGTACAAACTACAATTATTTCTTCGGAATATTTAAAAGGAAAAACAGTTGGAAGAGTACATTTGTTAATAGATAATACGGTCATAATATTACACCAGTAATTCTGGGTATCATGGTCTAAGCACGAAAGTTATTAAGATTTCGAATTAGATACATTTTAAATAACTGCTTGCATATGTGTAAGTAATTCTTCTTGTTAACATTATCTTTGTGTCTGTAGTAGACACTAGGCGAATCTGTTTGTTGGTTGCATTAGAGCTTAGCGTTCCTTTTCACTTTTGATGCTATGTGAGATATTGACATGATGTTTAAGGTAGACCTCAAACCGAGTTCAAATTTTTTCAAGACTCTCCTACCGAGAATCGAACCGTGGTCATCGTACACCAAAGGCCCGCGCAGAGAGGACACGTTGGCTCAGTATTAAAGCACTTACCTCTGATGCGTAGGGTCCCTGGTTCGATCTCCGACAAGCCACCTATTCTTTCATAATCTTTTACTTGCGTTATTCATCGTCTCCCTTAGGCTACAACGCATAATCGTGGGACGTTAAATTAAAAAGATTTCAAAAAGAAAGACAGGCGCAAGCACTAGCCACAAGACCAAGAGCACAAGTGAATCCGTGTACGATGATAAAATACATTATTTAACATCAAAGGAACTATCATTTTTAAATGTTTAACATATTTTGAGAATTTGAATACATTCAGGAACACAAGTACAATAAAACATCCTTTTACTACGGCGGGATTGGTACTATGAAACAACACGGCGGTATAGAGCCCACACAACCGTTGTAATTTATCATTGCTGAAAATGAGCATGAATGGTAACATTCTCTAACTGAGCTAAATTATCAAATGACCTGATAGTTGTAACATCTAGTAAGAAGAGCATGCATATAATGTTAGGTTGTAACGTGTGTGTAGATCTTGTTTGTGTGTAACAAAAGCTTCATCTCAGCAGTTGTGCACGTAACTGGTTCTTATTTTATTTTACCTTCTGGATTCAATCAAGGCCTCATTACGTTTAGACAGAATGAGAGTGTGTTTATCTTTGTAAAATCTACCGGTATTGAATAATATACATCTATCAATCAAGTGAGCTATAAATGAACAGTCAAACACTAAATGAGTAGAACACACATACATATGCGCATACGAGTTTGTAGTGAAACGGCTTGCGATAATCAAATCAATAACCAATACATCAAATAGATCCATGCGATAGACTTAGGTATCAATTATGGCTGTGCCTCTAGGTAGGCTGGTTCGTTGAGTTAGTACCAAACTCAGAACCTACATTCCTTTCTCTCTCTCTCTCTGTATGTTATGTACATGTATTTGTGAGTTGTCTGTCTCTGAATGTGTGTGATTCCATCTAATCGCCTAACATGTCCCCATGCCACGCACTCAAGCATGGTGAATGACCTTATAGCGTCCGACCCTGACCTTCGCGTTAACCACTTGCATTCCGAAGAGAGTATGCGCAGACGATTCACACGCATCCCCCGACAGAAACACTTGCACACACATTAACAAGAAAATGCTTTGGCATCCATCCAAACGCAATGAATCACACAAACACATACACACAATTTCTCCCTCTCTCCCTCACTCACACACGCATAGACTTACATACATACAATGACGCACACATACACACACACACACACATACGTCGAAAAGATAACAACCCCTTCTTTGAAATTTTAACGTGTGAGAGAACACTGTTTTTATACTCCCTTCATATGTGAATGTGTACTCTGTTTTCTTGTTTTATACATATTAAAAAAACAACAAAAAACATACATGATACTTCCTGCTACAAGAATCATGTTCCTTCTCAATATTATCATCGTCCGGGATAGTGGTACTACACACACTCAAAAATAAGACAGAGTAAGTAAATGCATTTACAAGCTGGAATTAATTACATACAAGGATTTAACATGCTTAAAAAAAGAATAATATATCCGAGATACATAGAGACACACATGTTTTGGAAAATTCACATTTGTAGTTTAGAATTGGTGACACTTATGGCCTAAAAACACGATATTCCACGGTGTGCAAAACCCCATGAGAATAATCCCATAATAATGTTACATAAAATGAACAAGGGAATTATTTTTGCCATTAATATTTGGACTAGTAAAGTATTCAACTGTCAGCAGTAAGCAATGATTAAATTTCCAAGGATGACATAAAGTACTTGTACTAGTAATATACATTAATCCTGGGAAACACAAACAAGTACTTTTGTTGAACTTTTTGTAAATGTTATTTAGGGATAAGACAATCGAGATCTTTAATACTGAGAAACACAAACAAGCACTTTTGATGGAAGTTTGTTTTTTTAACCATTAATTATTTCGAGATAAAATAATCGGCATCATTAATCCTGGGAATCCTGGGATTAATTCTGGGAAAGACAAACAAGTACTAACGTTGGGACCTAGTTTTTTTTATTTATTTTTTTAGGACAAGGCAAACGGGATCTTTACGATACTATTTTATAGAATATCCAAATTTAGAAACCAGTTGAGAATGCTTCAAAAAACTTCCAGAATGAACTTAAAAAGAATTATTTTTGTCTTATTAATTTCTACAGACTTTATACCAATTTTTCTATGTACTTTACTATTTATACTTATTAAACAATTATTGTAATATATCTATCCATTCATAATTTCCTTTAGTACTAAATTTCTTATACATGTTTCGTTTAAGAATTCTGTTTAAACGTTCTACAATATGTTGCTATACGAAGACACATGTTCAAAATGAAGGGTCAAAATTGAAAAATTCGCAAAATATCATCTCCCTATGACTTAAGGTCTCGATATATGGCTTCTTAAATCTCCCGAAATTCGAACTTTTTGGCCGATATCTGGGGAACGGTGACCAATTGGTCAGTGGCGACCGGTTACTATTTGCTACCAGAATGTTCAGCATCTCTTAGGTATTCACCAACACCATATCATTGAGTATTCAGCAAATATAATGGACCTCAGGTACATATCCATAAAATCTCACTGAGTATCAATTGAGCATTCATCACATGTAATGGACATCAATTGGACTTCCATAAATTCGTACTGGATGTCCACTGGGTATTCACCAAATGTAATAGATATCAATTGGGTATCCATAAAATATTACTGGACTTCTACTGCGTATTCACCAAATATAATGGACATCAATGGGATATCCATGAAGTCGTACTGGACGTCAATTGGACATTCATTAAATGTAATTGACATTAATTGGCTATTCATCAAACACACTGGATGCTCAGCATACACTCAACCGAATGTACCATAAACCCACTGCATATCAATTAAGAGCACTGGACGCATATTGGATATCCATCATACAATCTGAACGTGCATTGGATATCCATTACCCATACTGAAGTGTACTGGGTATCCATAGAGCATTAAGGATTCATAGTTAAGTTTTGCAGTATAAGTACAGTAATTAATTTGTCTTTCAGAGAACGAAGATTTTTACGTTAAAAAATGTGCTTCCGAATGATACAGCATTGAATTAAAAAAAAAAAAAAACTTCATAAAAATACTGGATTATCCCCAATATGCTTCTGTTTTTCAGAATAATTAAGTTATTAAGTCTACCTAGAAATATATATTGTTTACGTATTTAATAAGCGGTTTTCTGCTTCAATTAATTTTATGCGAATAACTGTTGCAGCAGAAAGGTCTGGCTTTTAACGGCGATGATTTTACCAACTTCAAAACAACAGCAAAGGACGGAAATAACAAAGCTCACCATTTTCATATCATGATGCATTTCCGCAGATGATATAATATGATACCAAGAATTATATTCTGAGATAAACCTCTTTATAAATTGGTAGATAAAACCGTCATATTCTCCTCATTCAACAAGAAAACCACCAGTAACCAGTAATTTAATCACAGACAAAAAACGGTATTTGCATCTAATCACAAGCACTACACAAAGTGTTATACCCTCGAAAGTCAAAGTCTGTAATATAGGGCTTAGCTTGATGAGGTATCATAAACACTAACTGCCAAAAAGTTCCAAATTAAGATTTTGTTATGTAGACAACCTATGGGCAAGTAAGAAGAGTGCCGAACCCAAAAAGAGTTATATTCGTATTTTATATCTACCAATTGCACAAAACTTACCAACATATCGACCTTGGTATGCATTTCAAATGATAAATACAGTCCGAAGATAGCTGTTCACAATTAACCCATTTACACTTGTTAAACCTCACATGTGGGTTTTCATAGTTAAGATATTTTCTATTCTTCGAAACAGTAAAACAGAAAACAGGTTACATTTGTATGTTATAACAATTGTAACTTTTTAAAAATAATTTTAGTTGTCCAATTAGAATCATGCTTGAGGATATTTTCCTTGGTACCGCCTATGTGGGTATGCCATATATTTGAGGAATCTTTGCTCGATTCGGTATATATAGCTTACTGTTTCATTTTTCTAGGCCAGCATATCCCAATTTTTCTGATGTCGAAGACCCCTATCAAATCAAAAGTATGTGTGTGTGTGTGTGTGTGTGTGTGTGTGTGTGTGTGTGTGTGTGTGAAATGGCAAATTATATTTTTACAACATGTGTCATTTATAACAATGAAATACTGCTATAAATGAATATATTTAAAAAAATCATCATACCAGTTAGGTCTATAAATTCACATTCACTTAATGTGATGGGTGATGCACCTATCAACCTAGGTTGGTAATTTCGCTATTTCTTCTTTTACCTTTTGGTATTGTATTCATCTCAGTTGGTTGAAACCTAGGTAAGGCACATTACAAATATTCCCGAAGGTGAAGGGAGCAATAGGCGAAGGTAAGTTCAATGAGAACAAAATGCAGCAAGGGTTGCCTTTCAACGTATTGCGTCTGCTTGGAAGTCCGCTGACCACAGATTGTAAAACACTGGTCTAGAACAACTAGGGTCTATCTACGGACATTTGACCCCGGTGTATTATTACGGAAATACATTAAGAACTTCGAGAACAATACGACTTTCTTTATGGAATGAAAATAAAAGTTATTTGTATTATTGCATGCCCGTAACCCATCAGAATACATGAATGTTACAGCATGGTAGCGTGAGTCGCATGAGCACCACGCGCGCCTCCCAAGGAATAGATACATGTGAGTTATATTTGAGTTACGAGACCACAGACTTTATACTGCCATGATTTAAACTCAAATTATGAGACAGCTAACGTGTTAAAAAAATGTAAATATGTATTTTTTTCACTTTTATTCGTGGGCAGGGTGACACATAATCACAGGTGGCCATTTGGTGATCACTGAAAATCGATTGTCTGTATACAGGAAGTTGTAAACATTGATGTGTGTGTGTGCGTGTGTGTGTGTGTGTGTGTGTGTGTGCATTTATTTATTTATATTTACAGTTTACACCTGTGTATCGCGTATATTCACCAGCAAATCAAATAAAGCGTAAACATAGCCCGCAAAGGCAAAGGAGAGATACAACAAGAAGAATCCAGTTCTGAACTGTCGCCCGGAACCTGGAATTATTTTGAATTACCTTGAACTCGTCCTTGACTAGAGAACTGATCCTGCAGACGAGGAGAGAGGAGAAAAAAGAAACTTGACTGAGTCTTCTTTTCAAAGGAATGGAATCCAGGTAGAAATATGTTCATTCAACTGTACCACGGAAAAACCTGCCTTTCGACTGAACGTGACGGCGAATCGTTTACAAAGATGTTCTTCGAACCAGAAGTACCATGAAAAAGTTGTGACCGTTCTTCCATACGTTACAAACAACAGTATATCCAATCTGGAAATTATGTGTCAAAGGTAAGCTGCCGTATACAAAAGGCCCAAGTTTTGTAAAGCATGGTCTAGCAAAATCTATTTATATTTTTTGTACTAGTTTTATTCTCATTCTCTTTTATTCTCATCTTTTTTTTTTTCTTCTCTTGAAACTTGATGTAACAGGTTTTATTTTACTTCCTAGAAGAGGCATCACGGACGGTGTAATACAGATTTCAAAGTATGCAAGTCAATATGTCTTCTTCCAGTGCTTTACTTCACGTTCAACGTAGTTAAATGCCCTATTTCATACCCAATTGGTTTTGTGTCCAAGGTCGCAGTGGTATAACAGCCATAAGGTTTTATATGGTTTTCTTTGCTTGTTCGAGGCACAGGTGGGCACTTTCTTCAAATCTCGCTCAATTAAATATGACAAACTTGCCCTCAACCTCAACCGTCTTCACCTCATCTCAGCTTGAGAACCCTTGTCCTCATATTCACGATCTCTCAGTAAACCTCAACCTCACTTTCCATCACCCTCAGGGCCCCTCCCTACCATTCAATCTTAAAGGGGGTTGCCACGTTAGAAGAAATTGTAGCTGCCATAAAAAAATCTTGAAACCCTACCATATTTCACCATGTACACATAGTCTTGAACGGGTCATAAAACATTTTTTCCATCTTGCAAGGAGTCGAACAGTGTGCAACTTTCTGGGACGTCTTGCTTGCTACCTGCTATCGCCCTCCCGCTGACATAAAGGAAAAAAACAGTTTCGCCGCTTCCGAAACAACGGATTCTTTTGGACAGGGAGGGAAAGTGCGCCAAAATACACGTTTTTAATGAGTAGGTTCACTGTTTGTCCACTATAGTGCAGTGCTGCATAGGTGGAAATACCTTTCTTGCTTTCAAAAAGTTGTAATATGTACACAGTAAATAGAAAGATCGGATTGTAAGTCTTTTTTTTTATGACAGCTACAAGATTCATTTAACGTGGGAATGTGACCTTACCCACACTTACGACCCCTCAGTCACTTATTACCCTTCAACCTCAGTCTTTTTCAACCTCATGACTCCTCCTATCACTCAACCTCATGCCTTCACTTTCACGGCCCCTCAGTAACCCTCAATCTCAATCGCTCTCGCCCTTGTGACACCTCACCATCACTCACTCCATGACACCTCACCATCACACCCTCACGGGCATTCAGTACACCTTAAACTGACGCCACCTAAAATGTCTCAATCACACGCATTGAGGTTGAGGATGTTTGAGGTTGAGGATAACTTTATGAGAGTTCCCAGCCCAATTACGGTTCCAGTGCAGAGATGTTCAAATCAGAGATTGCTGGGCATTTTGCAATTGGGGATCACTCGGACCCTCGTAGGTGCAGATTTCAATGAAGCCTGGGGCCGCGGTGGCTCGATGGCAGATCGTTCACCTTTGGTGCTTGGGATCCCGGGTTCGATCCCATCCCCCGCCAAGTGAACTTTGTGGTGGACAAACACCGTGTGCGTGGGTTTTCTCGGGATTTTCCCCTTTCCTCCTACTTTCTTCATTCCACCATTTCATTCATTTCTCATCTTCACCGTCTGCTTTAGCCTAACCGGCATAAACGTGGGACGTGCAACTCAAAGATTTATTTCATTTTTTTTTTCAATGAAGCCTGCGCCCAGTATTCTCAATCAGCCTCAATCAGTCAGGCTCGTACTAGGTACAGTTCAGGTCCCTATCCACAATAACGCTCATGGTCATTAACCTCTTTGGATTCGTGCTGACTAACAGTACATTTTTTTTTCAATGGGACTTTGATTTGTTCGTTGTTGTGCTAACCAATCACATTGGGGCTCGAGCTCGCTCGGTCTCGGAATCTAACTCACTATCAACTTATAGGGCTCCCCTTCAATTATTGCGTTCAAGACTCTTAAAGCTGATAGCGCAAGCTCCATAGAGGATAGCAAACTTGAACCCACAAGTAAGAGCGAGCCCAATGATGTTCAATGAGCACAAGCCACCTCCAGTTTCGATATGTATCACCAGAGAACAAAATTGGTAGCAACAAGCGGCAACCCCACGATTCAAGGTCTCAAGAGAATATGCCACCACAACCCGAAACACTACCAAAGTAAGTGGTTGAAATATACTGATACTTCCGGTTTCAATAATGCTTTTCATAGAGCAAAACCAGAGAGAGATATCGAAATCCAGTTTAAACTACTCGCTGAGCAAAACAATACGTTTATTCTAAAAGTTATTAACATTTTCGCCAACTATCCGCTTTGGCTTCATCAATCACTATGAATACATAAGTAATTGCAGATTATATATATATATAAGAGACAGCGAAACAAACCCTGAATGCTGATTGACTACCATAGGTTACTCCAGCCAATCCCCTTCAATCACAAAACCAGAATATAAAACATAAACAAAAATCGCTACCCTTTCCCCAATGATCACACCATATACACACCTATCTAATTTACAAAATAACCTTATCGAAATCCAGGCTTTTGCAATTGATTCAGTGTCGAAAGAATAGGTTCTATGTTTTCCGTTAACCTTCTATTCAAACCGGAAATGAATCAAATTAATAATTTCCGTTTTCAACATGAAATGAAATTAAATATTTTAGTTTAACATCCCACAATTATGCCCTTTAGGCTAAGGGAGACGATGATTGAGGCAAGTGAATGATGATGGAATAATTGGTGCAATGAGAAAGTGGGAGGAACCGACAGTGTGCTGAGAAAACCCACACACATGATGTTGTCCATCACGAACATATTTAGATGGGGATCGAACCAGGAACCCCACACACCAGTGGTAAGCGTTCCACCACTAAGCCACCGTACCCCTTCCGTTTTCAATATATATCGCCAGAGAAAAAAATGGTAATAGATAGCGGTAAGCGGTTTTCTGCAAACCATTCAGGGTCTCAAGAGAATATACCATTACAACCTACAAAACTCTACCAAAACCGGAAGTGGTTGAAATATACTACTACTTCCGGTGTCAATTCTGATTTTCGAGGCGCATCCAGAAAGTAAGTTTTCCACGCGTCTCATAGCTAGGAAACCGTATATTGCGCAAAGCGACTGCATGTACGTGAGAGAGTAAGGTCCTAACATGGCGCATGCGCCAGCAGAACTTTCGTAATTCTCTCAGTATGGTCGTGCCAGTGTTTGAAGATTGGCGTTCCTATTCCAAATCCCGCCTCATGTGAAGTGCGAGCAGCGATAAAGTTTCTGAATGCACAGGGCATAGCACCAATTGAAATCCATCGTCAGCTGTATCGTTGGGAAAATGCCAATGCTGACCCTGTGCGCCTTGCTTTGTGCTCTAGGGTCAGTTGCTTGAACACAAAACTTCTTGATCAACAGGCACTCTGCGACAGTGGTGTGCAATGAGGAGCGGAAAATCTGCAAGAACTCCTTGCTCATGCTGTTAGGCCCATGGACCTGGCAAAGCTATCAATGGATTTCGATTGGTGCTATGCCCTGTGCATTCAAAAACTTTATCACTGCTCGCACTTCATATGCGGCGAGAGCTGGAATAGGAACGTCCATCTTCAATCACTGCCAGCACGCTACTGAGAGCACTAGGGAAGTTCCGCTAGTGCATGTGCCATGCTAGGACCTTACTCTCTGACGGACACGTAGTCGCTTCGCGCAACATACCGTTTCCTAGCTATGGGATGCGTGGGAAACTTACTTTCTGGATGCGCCTCGTACGTAGAGCAAACACTAAGTAATATCGAGATGAAGTTTTTTTTTCCCAATGGATTCAACTTCAAAAGAGTAGGTTTTGTCTCCTCCCTTAACCATCAGTTCAATCCGGAAGTAGTTCAAACTAACGATTTCCGGTTGAACCTTTATCGCCTTAGAACAAAAAAGGAAAGCATAGCGAGTGATGGCAACGGATTGAGTGTCCAAGGAACATGTTCTACTTTGACCTTATCAGTTTATTCCAACCAGTAGTTATAGATGTAGTACTTGAAATTTAAGTATTGAAGTCCCATTGCTTGGAAGTCTACCGTAGTTTCACGCTGAAACGAAGCTCACTTGTTGATTTTATTTTAGCCTTCCTGTGGAAACTATTCACCCTTTATTTGATTTTTTTTTAATCTATTGAAAAATAATATTTTCGTTTTCAAGTTCTATAGCATAAATGTTCATTTCAGCATCATCTTTCTGGATAAACCAGCATTTAGATATGTCAAACATCTAGAAGGTGATAAAACATGCTTGAATATGATAATAATTCTCGAACCGTCACTTCCTGCACTTTTCTGCACTGTCAGAGTTCGTGTGATTGAATGTGGAAAGTTATTTATCACAGCCGTGACTGACGTTAAGACGGATAAAGATTGCCTCTGCCACGACTCGTACTGCGAGATAATACCCAATCTTAGTTCGTGCTCTATTATCGTTGTATTATTTGTCTCCTGTCATATCTGTTAGTTGATTATTGTTGCAAATGTCTTGCATTATTTCACGTGAGACATCACCAAGCTTAGCTACGGTTGAGCTATTATTATATGGCTTTTAACTCGTTGTTTTATTACATACAGGCATATATATAGGGTGTTCTAAAAAATTGCGCCCATGGACAACAACAGCGTTATTCAGGCCAAAATAAAGCGAAAATGTTATACAATGGTGTGTCCTCCGGAGCATCTTACAGCCATTATGGGAAACAAAAAGAATACTATGTGGCAACGTCCTATATTAACTAGCAAACATTAGTGTACTAAGAATACGTACCGTCTTCTTTCTTGACTCTCTATTCAAACCGAACGTGGCAGAAATCAACCACTTTCGGTTTATGGTAATAGATAGTGAGAAAATATCACTCCATACAAACCAAATGCCTTTACGTGGTGTCCAAGTGACACTGTTACTTCTTTCTTTCCGTAATACAAAAACTCACAAGCTAGAAAGTTGTATTATATTAATTTCTTGACAGGAAACACTGTGGCTCAGTGGTAGAATGTTTATCTCTGATGCATGGTGTCACTGATTCGATCCCCGGTAAAGTAAGTTTGTGGTAAATAATATCTGTCTCTGGGTTTTCTTGAAGTACTCCCGTTTCCTCCCACATTCTCGTTCCACTAATTTTTCTATAGCCATCTATTTGTCTTATCATCCGTATCCCTTAGCCTAAAGGTTTTATCGTAGAATCTTAAACTCCCTGATTCCTTGGTAATTGATTGTGCATGTTAGAGTTGTACTTTAAAACACCCTGGATAAAATTGTACTCACCCAACTCTTGGAAACTAAGAGAAATTTAACAAAAAATGTCAGTGTAAGGAGGAGGAGTCATGCTCAAGAGAAAAATGGCTACTTTACTTGGTACTTTTAAAAATACACTTCGTAGAAGTACAAAGTAACATTCGCCTAACGAGCGATCTAAAGTGTCCTTAAAACTTCCTGGAGACACTGTAATCCTCTTATGAAAGGAAATTCTTTCATTTTTCTTTTTTATGCTTTTTTAAAAGTGATCCACTATACTTAAGACGTTGCTAAAGCAACATATACATTGTATAAAATAACAGTGGCTACCCTGCAATGTCGACTTACAAGTTACTCAGAAATTGAGACAAATAGTGGCATCAAACTCCCATAACAAGCAATGTATTTCTGGGTTTCAGCATCCTATTCATTCATAGAACTATACAGAACATTGTCAGCTTTTTGCAATTAATTGGACATTTCCCGTTTTTTATGACTTGACACTACTGTACAGAGGACGGGGTTTCGGGTTCCAGATGTGTCAGCCGGAACAGACAGTCGCATGACTATTCCACTCTAAATTTAGCTGCTACACACAAACACAAAATCACACAAAACACAGAAAGTTCCTAGTTCTGAGCACATGTTTGGACTTTCTTTTGGATGGTCCATTAAAGTAGGATTATCTATTGCTGACAAGCAATTAATGCCCTTAGAAAACTATTACATCACAAATGGTAAATTTGTCATTCTATGAATAGATGTGGGTGTTCTGCTAAAGGCGGGTTCAAGCCCACTTATCTATTATAATTGGTGGTGCTAGACAACAGACTAAAGAGAGAGCACGGTGAGTCAGCGATAAGCCTTCACCTCTGCTGCGAGCGGTCTCTAGTCCGATTCTAGCTCACATGAGTTTCTGGTGGACAACACTTGGGTTTTCTCGGGGTTCTCCTCTTTCCTCCCATATTATTATTCCACAAATTCTTTCATAAATTCCTAAGTTTCATTAATCATTTGTTTACTTTTGCCTAAGGGACTTAACTATGAGACGTTACATGGACGATTTCATTACATTTCTTTTATTTTTATTTTATTATTATTATTATTATTATTATTATTATTATTATTATTATTGATCGAAAGACCCAATACATTTCAGTCAGAAATTTTCTTGTACACGTTATATCTGGAGAATTACATATAGTGTAGCCAAACCCAAAGTATCACTTAACTTAGTATGATGCCCTTATTCCGTATTCCGAAAAAAAAAACGAAAACTCGATTTACGGGTCATTCAAACAATTTGTGGCCCCTGACCCACATACTAATTATTGGCCAAGATCGCAATCTTTTGATCCATTTTTCATCATTCCTAAAATTCTTGTTTCAGAGTAAAGGGTTTCAGGACTACATATGGCCACTACGCACACCGATTGGATAAGCGCGAGTAAAGCGGGCCAGCCAAGAACATCACTGCCTAATTTGACAACACTGCAGCACATGGTAGACTAACTGTCAGTACAAACGTACATCCTAGGCTAGCTGTAAGTACACAGCAAAAAATGAGGTGTTGAAACAACACAAAATGATTACCACTTTAGCGTGTTACTTGTGTGTTAATTCAACACCAAGCACATCGCCTTCAGAGCACATCAGAAATACCTCCTTACTGGCTGTGAGTATTTGCATTGTTTTTTATTATTTGGTATGAGCAAAGCTTTGCGAAATATATTTCACATTTACGACAAGTAACTAATAACATTCTATGTTTTCTGTAATCGGTGACAATAATATTGTTGTAAACCTTTGAATCATCTGACAACAGTTACACAGATAACAATGCTTCCGTCTATTTTCTTTATCTGTTATTTTTGTGTCTTAGCATGTATGAACAGAAGATGGCAGAACTGTTGCCTGTGTAAGGGTTGTCAGAGGATTCACAGGTTTACAACAATATTATTGTGACTGATTACAGAAAACATAGAACATTATTCATTGTTTGGCATAAGTGCCAAATATATTTCGCAAAGCTTTGCTCATATTAAACGATAAATACCAATACAAATTCTCTCAGTCAGTAAAGAGTTAGTTTTGATATGCTCGCAAGACGATGTGGTTGGTACTGAATTAACACACGAGTAACACGCTAAAGTGGTAGTCATTTTGTGTTATTTCAACACCTCATTTTTCTTTTGCAGTGTAGTAATGACACGGTAGACTAGCTGTAAAAGTGTACATGGTAAGCTAGATATAAGTACCAAAGTACACGGTAGGCTAACTACAAGTACAAAAAATATACGAGAAGTTGGCTGTAAGTACCAAACGCACAGTAGACCAGCTGTAAGTACCAAAGTACATGAAAGGCTATATGTAAGTATCACAATACATGATAGGCTGGGTGCAAACACGAATGTACATGGTAGGCTAATTGTAGGCATCAAAACACACGTTAAGTTAGCTGTAAGTTTTAAAGTACATGCTAAACTAGCTGCAAATACCAATGACATGGTATGCTAGCAATAAGTATCAAAGTATATGGTAGGTTAGCTGAAAGTATAAAAGTACATAGTAAGCTTGCCGCAAGTATATGGTATATCTTTAATTACCATAGTGCATGGATGATATGCTATCTTTAAATATCGAAGTGCATGACAGCAATGGTGTACGGAAATGGGAGGTTTCGGAGTTTTAACCCCTGAAGCAAGATGTTATGCAAAATAAGCATTTACTATATTTCACACACACACACACACACATGCATATATATATATATATATATATATATATATATATATATATATATATATATATATATATATATATATATATATATATATATATATTCAAAGAATGTAAGATTAAATGCTTGAACTCTATCTCTCGCTTGACGAAATTTTGCTTACGCCATTGCGTAGTAGGCTACATGTAAGTACCAAAGTGTATAGCAGTAGCGGCTCGTAGTCTGTACAAGCACCGGTTGCAATGTTGCAATATCAAAGGTATGTAGGTACGCGCAAGTGTTCCCCTCCCCCAGCATTCTTGAGTCCTATCCAAGAAATATTCAGGAAATATGAAGAGGAAAGTCTTTTAAGCTCTATTTGTATATTATTGATTAAATTATTTCTCGAATATTAATTTAATATATAAGCTATTTCCTTTTTTTCAAACAACCACTATCAATGTACGTTTATACACTATTTATATACAAAATCTCTGCACTCATGTTATTGGACACGAGATAAATCGAATATATAGTATGTGCTGTAAGCCATGAATGATGGCGTTAATCCGAAAAGAAGAAAAAAAGCAAGAAAATTGCATGCACGCAGTTAAACAAAATTATTTAATTATATAAACTATGCATTATTTTAGAATGGAAGGTCTTTCTTCGATCTTTCGGGCTTCAAATTTTTCTATGACTTTATTGAAATCTGAAATGCTGCTCGCCAAGTTTCTCTGAATAGAAAGCATCGCTACCGCAAATATTTTCCGCTTTATTTTCTTTGGGGTTCAGAAACACCTCTCTCCTCCGACAATACGCATTTTGTTAGCATTTCTTTGTACAGTATAAATATACGGAACAAAAAGTCCATTTTCAGGAACCACGTATTTTTTGTCTGTAAAGAAGCATGAAATCTAAGATGTTTTCCTTTGAAAATTAAAAAAAAAAAATAGTTTAACATTCCAGCAAATTAGGCTAAAGAATACAGATGAGTATTGGAAGTGAATGATTTGATATTAATTTATGCTCTCCGCCGGAAATCGAACACGGAATCGTGTGCACGAAGGACACAGAGCTAGGAATTAGACCCGTAGTAAGACATTTTCTTCTTGGAGACTCGATTGACCCCCCTTCCCCCCAGAATAGGATTTTTTTAAAAAAAATAAATCTTATCCCAAGAATTTTCACCTTTGTATTATAAATGTTAAATAAAATCTATTGACTTCGAACGACCGCCCCCCAAACTTTCAGCCTGGATCCGTCCCTGCTACCACCAGACTTATATTTGTTCTTTGCGAGTTTATGTTTTGTGAATAACTTCTTTCTTCCACGCGTCTGTATCTTCCTCACCCTATCAACTGAGTCAAGCGCTGCTAAGCGGAGGAATTCGTAACTATTACAGAAGCTGACCAGTTGCGGAAAAAATGCAACCGTAAGGGACCAATACGGGAAGATAGGAGCGTTGCAAGAATAAATCCACTTCCCCATGTTAAGAGATAGGAGCTCGCTGCCATATGCTCAATGTTACTGCTTCCAGTGGCAACGTTCGCTGCCACTGGAAAGGTAAATCTCTCTCTTTCTTTCCGTTTTTTAATTGACTTTTTTCAGAAATGCATCAATACTGTTTTGCGCTCAAGAGCAAAGGTTTATTTTTTACTGATACACTACTTTAACACTTAAAAATATTTTTAGTATTTAAAAAAATATCCGGTTGCACAACCATGCAACATATAGTACCAGCCGCCACTGGTGTATAGTAGGCTAGCTGTAAGTGCCAATGACACTATAGGTAAGCTGTAAGTAGTATACTTGGTAGTAACATGTAGCTGTAAGTATACATGGTAGATTGGATGTAAGAACCAAAGTATATGGTAGGTTAGCTGTAATTGTCAAAGTACATGGTAGGTTAGATGTATTTGAGCACATGGCAGGCTAGCTGTCAGTATCAAAGTATATGGCAGGCTAGTTGTCAGTATCAAAGTATATGGTAGGCTAGCTGTAAGTAGCAAAGTACATGGTACGTTAGCTGTAAGTATCAAAATACATGATATGATAGCTATAAATATCAAAGTACATGGTAGGCTTGCCATAAGTACCAAAGTACATGGTAAGCAAGCTGTAAGTACCGAAGTACATGGAAGGCTTTTGTAAGTATCAAATCACATGGTATGGTAGATGGATGTATCAAATGACATGGTGTTGTACCTGGAAGTATCAAATTACATGGTATGGCAGCTGGAAATGCAAAAGTACTCTAGAAAACCAATACATTTATTCATACAAGTATTTTTAAACGTAAACTAGCATCTTGCAAATTAATCTGTATTGGACACCATTATTTTATGAAATCGCGAGAAAAATGTACTTTTATTCTAGTTGTGCTTTCGAAAAACATTCCAAACCGAGAAAAAAATAAAGTTTCTTTGAAAACTTATGAACATTAACAAATTAAATTTGTCTACTCACATGTAGAAACCATTCAATTACGCTTCAATATGATGTCCCCGACACAAGAAAAAGAGAGCAAAATAAACAGAAATAAAACATATGCCTGTACAGAAGAGTAGCGCAATAAATGTTGTATTAATTTCTGAATATATCTCTAAGGGAAAACGCGGATGATGATATTTTCAATGCAAACAATTTTTTTTTTTTCGTTCCTTCCGTTTCGGTGCACTTCCACAGTTCACAATCATCACTCGGGAAATTTGCTCCGAGGCATACACGCGTACGGGAGAACACAGGTTGCAGAGATATAACACAGGGGTATTCTCCCTTCATTTCAAAGAAGGATCCTGCATTTTGTTCATAAAAAAAAAGAATATTTTTAGCAAAGGATAAAAGAAAAGGTTACATATCGAAAGTATAAACACAAAAGAATATAAAATAATATTATCTTGCTATCTCTGTACATTTTAATTTTTATTCTACTAGAATTAATGCGTGCCTCAGTGCAAGATACCATAAAAAAATCCAAGTTTCAAACACACAATGTAAGTTCGATGAATTTTGATCAATGCAGTATTTCGTTGGATTAGAGTTTTTAGAGTTAGTCCGTTTTTAGGATCCAGGCTGTATGATACTTGAACCTATTGTTTCATGGGGAATCCAAACCACTGTGATCAAATTTCAAGGATATCCTACCTAGAATCGAACCTGAGTCCCTGTGCACCAAACCCATGCTCTAACCACTAGACCAACAGGGAACGGCTAGAACGAGGATTTTGTTCTGATTTATTTGTAAATACATTAAACCACCCTTTAGCTAAGACCACCCACAATTTGAAACTAAAATCGGTCGTCTACAGGGTTTGTTTGTGTGTTTTTTTTAAACACTTTCGACATTAATGATATACACATATCATACGTGTGTATTGTTTTAAAACACTCATTTAACATCTACTACTGATGGATTTTTTATTGTTCAGTCGTACATGTATTGCGAAACAGGCCACGTGTGTTTTGGGTAGGGCCTCATTAAGTTGTTGGGGTCATGACGTCATCTCTTTGGCCTTCGGGAATACCACGCAAAAAGCTTATTTTGCTCTCTCGCAAATGCTGTCTAAAAGATTATATATATATATATATATATATATATATATATATATATATATATATATATATATATATATGTGTGTGTGTGTGTGTGTGTGTGTGTCGTCGACATGACCATCAGATTGATATTTTGCACAGGCATTGCATACACCACTTACTATTTTGAAGTAAATTCTTCTTTTAAAGTATATGATACTGGCAAGAGAATGGTACCGTTTGAAAGAGTGATCTACTCTGAAGAGAATAAAGTATAAATAATTGTTCTAGGATAAACAGTGATGACGCAGTAGCTGTTTGACTAAAAGTCTAAAATTTACCGTAAAATCCCAAAAGGGATTAATTGAGTTTAATGATTACAAAAAAAAAAAAAAAAATCAAGGATCAAAACTGAAGTATTAAATGAGGCTGACCCAAAAATTTAAAATGGGAAGGTAACCTTGAACATTGTAAATAATGCCACACATGAACAACTTTATTTACAAAAGTTGTTTGTTATATGTGGTCTCTTTGATGATGTATCAGACGACATGCCTTGCAATTTAAATTATTTTGAGTGACACGGAAAGTGGGAGAAAACGGAAGAACCTGCGGACATGTGTCCACCAAAACCTCGCATGGTCTGGAATAGAACCAGTGTAAAAGAGGTGACCACTCTATCACAATGTCACCTTATCCCTCTTAGTTAATTAGAGTTTAAGGTCGCTTTTCAGTATCAAAGTTCATGAAACGTAGCCATTCAACTCAACATTGGATCCAAATTAACTTAAGCTCCCATTGGAAATTGAACGTCGGTATCTCGTGCCGAAGACGCCTATTCTAACAATATAGCTACGAAGAAGCTTTTATGTTTGAGAAAAAGTTGCAGCAGTCTGAAGAATATAATACAATATGCGGTGGAAGGGAAGAGAGGGAGGAAAAGAATACTAGAATTAGTTAACGATATTCAAGTAGGAAACTCCTATGCCAAACTCAAGATGGTATATGATAACTGTAGTGTATTAACACTTCAATTGTGCTTACCAACTTCAGAAATACTGATCAAATATTTCGTTAAAACAAATATACATGAACGAAGTCTTGATTTAAATTGTATATACTTCCAAGAACAGCAATTATATTGCCTTGCTTTGTCTGATTGTTTTGCCAAGAGGTAGGTTCTATCCCATTTACCCCAGCATGCTAGATATCTAATTGTGGTTAAGTGACTCACGTCTGTGTTTTCTACGTGCACTGTTCTGAGTTCGACTCCCGGATACAATCCTGAGTAGTGGTTCGCCTCCCAATTTAAGCAAGCAGATCTACGGTTACTCACGAGACGAGACAAGATGTCTCTTGCGCGAGATATTTTCGAGACGAGACAGTCTCAACTCCCGTCTCGAAGTAACACTAAGAAGGTCACGTAGCATACATCTCGAAGGTGAAAAGTGGCGTTAAACTTTAATTAATCAACCTAACGTCGTTATACATGGCCACTAAGCCAGTAGAATAAGGATAGATTGATCAATTTATTTTCCGTCCAATTGTGCATTGTTATGCACCAAATACGCGTTAGAATTTACAACAAAGCCTTTGAACTTTGGTATTTCAATATCTTCAGCGCAAATTCCAAGTTTTAGCAGCAAACACCCGCACAATAAAGCACCAGATCGTATGTTAGATTGGCAAGCTCTTCCCCAGCGTTTGCACTATAAGCTGACACTAATTCACCGAATAGTAAAATAATCTCTCACCTACATGTTCGTCCATATAAGCGCTAGTGGCGCCACTAGGGAGACAAATGGAGAAACAAAAAAAGACTACAGAGATCACTGATATCGTGTTGGGACATTAATCTCAGCTTTCTGTAGTAGGAATTAACTAATTGATTACAAGTGGGATTGTTTCCCTTCACAGTGTTAGATCCGATCCCCACAGCACATTGAACACACTCAAATATAGTAACAACGTCGGTTTCACGTACAAAATGGATGAAAAGTCCACATAAATGGGACAGAAAGGCTTCATTATGTAAAAACGATTTGGAATAATCCTTTTTTTTTTTTAGCCACAACAAAATAGAATCTTTTTCGTGCCTGAATAGAAACGGAAATGCTATTTCAGTAGTTGTGAAAGAGAAGAAAAGATCAATTTTGAGGTAGTTTCCACAGGAAACTAAGGACAATGACTCAGAAATTCCAAATAAGTCATTGCTAAACACCGATGGTTCTTACTTAGGAGCAGGGGCGGACCCATGCGAGGATCCAATGGGTCCGGACCCCTCCCCAAAGAAAACTTAGTAACTCGACATACATTTCTACAAGTTCTTAATAAAACTGTCCTTGCTTAACAGAGAAATTATTAATGCAGCATAAATATTTGATCTTACACTTCAATCTATATTCTTCCTTTAGTTATAAAAGACTATCTAGCTCTATATTTTTCTTCAAAGAATGTAGATTTTAAAACTTTACAATTATTTATCATTTTTCCAGATATATAATAACACTAGTGTAATATAGAATTGGACTCTCCTAAATTTGGACCCCTCCCTCCAAAAATCTGGGTGTGCGACTGCTGAGGAGCTACAGTAAATAAATAAATAAATAAATAAATAAGCTAAATCTTTTCCGGGAAAATTAAAACTGTCCATTGTTTGTTTTGTTTGTTTATTGAAGTTTACCCTTTACTGCACCAAGACGTGGACTTACACTTTATGGTGGAATCCAAACAAACGTAATGTATTTAGCGCACTCCCACTGATAATCAAAACCGGCATCACTTCCACCATAAGGGCAAGCGCTAGCCACTAGACTAGATAAGAGGCCATTTTTGTAGTATTAGCAGCAAACGACATGTTTTAGGGCCACAAAAATTGACTTTTCTCGAAAACTCCACATTAGAATTTACCTTGATGCATTTTGTTCAGCTCGATACGCGACGTCATTGAAAAATATTAGCTTGTAATGAATATATATATATATATATATATATATATATATATATATATATATATATATATATATATATATATATATATATATGAATTAAATCTAGTGGTGGGCACAAAAACTGATTTGAAAAATACATTTTTTAAAATGAGAAACGGTTCTGTTTGCTATCAAAAACTTAAAAAAAAAAAGTTTGGTTTTCTACTAAAAACCGGTTTTGATTTCAAAGCAGGTAACAGTTCTAAAATTAATTTGGTTTTCTATCAAAAACGGTTTCAGTTCTAAAACCAGTTCAGTTTTATTTATCAAAATCGGTTTCGTTTTTCTATCAAAAACTGGGTCTCTGGTTTTTGAAACCGGGTTTGTCCATCCTTAATTAAATCAATTTTTTAGTATATTTAGCCTAAGTGATTCATCGGGTTTCAAAGCACTGTTTAATGATAAGTATAGTTACGACGTACAAAAACGGATGATACATGAAAACATAGATACACCCAGCAAGTTTTAAAAGCCCGACTCGTGGCTTGCGTGAACGCTAGATGGCAGGCTTGTGACGGCACTCTAGAAGATGGCGGCAATGTAGGAGAAGAGCTTTTGTGTGTTAGAATATGCGAAGTGTTCGTCGATTAATAGCGTTCAGTATGCATTCATACGTAAATACGGAAAAGCAGCACCTGGTCATATCTTAGCTGGATGAAAGATTTTTAATGCGTTATGGTAAAGTATTTGATGAAGTTAAACTATGTACTACTTACTTGATAATTGTAGCTCTCGCTGATAACACTCTAAACACGCTAATGGTCAAGATCGCAAGCGTTGTGTAGATTACATATAATATTTACTGTTATTTTGATTGACTTTAAAAAATCACACACATACACCTACATTCAAATGAAGAACCAAAGTAAGAAAGCTGGAAAGATTAATAGATAAACAAGTACACACTTTCGCATATTTTTTCCCCCGGTAATCCGTCATTATAGGCAAAGTGTTACAAGGAAATTGAACGACAAAAAGACGAAGTGAAAATGTGTTTTAGACTCCTGCCCTTAGGGAAAGTGCCGAGTTCCCGATTGATCAGCACTCTTGCACCCTTGAGGTACGTTTGGTTTGCATGTGGACTACTACAATTACAATGGTGGTAAAGGATTAGGAAATAGCTAAAGTCTCTTGAAACTAGAGCGAGAGGCATGTGGTCTCAAAAGCCAGAAAAGTAATAGCAATAGAAAATAGGCGAGTGACCACGCAATCACACAACTGACCGCAGCCTCATAGCCTTCTATCCTTCGAGAATTGCATTAAAAAATATTCCTCTTCTGAGATCCATAAAATTAAGCAAGGTGATATTTAAGTCTCAACCCAACTTCTTTATTTTTATATTTTCAGAAATTAAAGAACAATATAATTTTTTCTGCGTAATTTCTAAAATTTAAAATGCTAACTATACTACGCGGCATCCAAATTGACACTTGTCCTGAACCAATGAAATAGCGAGAGGCAATAGCTAAGTTCCAATGAGAAATTTGTCTTCAGCGGACGGAAGTTAGGTTACATTGACTAAGTTATCTCACTACAGAATATAAAATTTGTAGCCAAATCAGAATCTCACGTCACAGCACTGGCGACATGGTTTTATGCAGATTGGTAGATGTGGGACATAACTGAAGTAGTGGAGGCTAATATTAGTGTTGCAGCGTTCCGCAACAGATAACGTATTTCAAGAAAAAAATATTATTGGCAGTAGTAGTAAAAAAAGGAAAAAAAAGTACTTTCTAATACCACCATATACTTTAAATAACATATTTTTTACTTCTTTAACTATAAAATCCATTAATCCGTTTTAAAAAGTGAAAAACAATCCGTCGCAGAGTCTCTAATATATGTTGCGTTGCAGCGAGCATACAACGACCAGATTTCTTCAGCGCAGCAATTGGAACGAATGTTAAGTCTCCTTTCCCCTATCTCAGAAGTTAAAGGCTCTGGTCATTGCAGTGCTTCTGCAACAACGCGTCACGATTTTCAGTGAACGAGAAGGTTTTTCGCGCTAAATAAGATTTCTGATTTTTATTTCACTACCAATTACAAATGGAATTTATTTTTATGCATTGATATTTTTAAATTACGGGACTATACTGAAGCAAATCAATATAATGGCATTTAAAAAAAAGTTATTGCAGAATTACGAAATAAGATTTAAAAATATGTAATAGACTAGAAAACAAATGAAAGTGAACACGCACTTACAAGTTAATTCTTAGCTTATATGAAGGATTCTTGTACAGCAATTTGTGAACCAAATATTAAGTCAATATACAGAATCCCCCCCCCCTGTGGATATTGTTTTAGTGTATGCATATTTGTTTTATAAAACAAATGTTTTACGCTCTTGATAACTTTAGACATAAAATTGTAAACGCCCACGGGTGTCTCTTGCAGGGAGACGAGGGGGACACGTCCCCCAATATTTTGAAGTACAAAATATTCAATATTTTATTCTAATTCAATTTATTTGCTAACGACAGAATAACACAAACAATAATTATTATATATATTTGAAATATAATATTCAGGCTATGAGACGATTACAACAGAATTCTTGATATGTCTCAGGGGGTCCGTGAAGGTAAACAGAAAAGAAACAAATGTAATCGAAGATAATTAACAGGTTGGGCTAGGTAGTAACATTTAAATCACTTTTTTGATGTTGCCCCCAAATTTTATATGCCAGGGACGCCAGTGGAAACGCCACATTGAATTTGGGACTAGTTAGCAATGCTCAGGGGCGCAGCCACGAGGGGGAAGTCCACAGGGTCAGGACCTCCCCTAATTTCGAAACTCGACTAACTTTTGTAGAGTTCCTTAACGAAATATACTTGCTTAACAGAGAAACGATTGATGTAGGCTAAATATTTTATTTTACGCCTCATCATGTACTCTTTCTTGTCTTATAAAAATAATCGTTGGATCATTTTTTTGAAAATATAGGTGACAGTAATTAACTACTTATCGTCTTTTCGGGTGCAGAATAAGACAGGTTTGATATTACATAGACTATTGGACCCCCTCATATAATTTGGACCGCTCCCAGCAAACATTTTGGGGTGTAGAACTGGCAATGTTGTTTGTTTTGACGTTCTTTGAATTTTGGTTTCTGTTACATGCTGATTCTATCTGGCAGATTTCAAAGTATGCTTTGCAAAACGTATCGCATTAATAAGCATTGTTTCGCCTCGTGTGGAAGTATATTGTGTATATTGTGCATTGCATACAACCAAGACGGATGACTTGGAATATAATTTTTCTTTTACGCACATGTGTGGGTTGTTCTATATATGACATTCGCGATACCCTTTTTTGTATCAGCTGTCTTTTCTGAATCAGCTGTTTTGGGTTTTAGTTTAACTTACTTGAGTTGTGTGTGCTCTAACTCCGTAAATAGCCCAAAAGTTCTGAATGAACTCTATAACATGACTTCTGTAAATAACTTATATACATATATATAAAAAAAGCAATTTTGCCAGCTCTTCACTGAGGAAAAACTTGTAATTAAGGCTTAGACAAAATATGCAAAGGGCAATTCAGAAGAGTGTTCGAAAAAAAAATCCGGTTTAAATTCACAGGATATCTTACGGCAGCAATGTTGTTTGCCTTAGATATATTTGTACAATTTGTTCTAAATTTTCCTAGATAAACTGTGAATAAAGTGTGTTCAATTTACATTTTTTTTTAATAATACTAATCTCTGCCACGAACTGTCTTCAGTCTACGCTGCAGAGGAATTTGGATCACTGCCAGGGACTGGGTTTGCTATAATGAATTGTTAGCAATAATCTAGAAAAAAAATATTTAGTGAATTTACAAAGCTTCTGAAATTAATATTAACTGTACCTATGGCGTGAGCAAACGGGGACAAGCGTTTTCCACATCGAAAAGAATTGACACCTTCAAGGAATTAAATGTTCCAAGAAAGGTTATCACCATTGGTTATACTTTCCATCGAAAAAAAAAACTAATAATGGGAATACCAGAGTTCAACCAGCATATAGACCTATTAGACAAATTTACTCCAATCAAGGAGAGGAAAATAAACTTTCTAATTAAATAAGGTGAATAATCGGATAAAATGTTCTGCATATTTTTTTTTAATTTTTTTTTAAAATCAGAATTTTATTTAATTTCACATGTTACATAGCATTTGCTTCTAAAGTTATGCTGATTAACCAATGAGTGCAGTTTACATCTTCAGTCTCCGATCGTTCGTACTGCAACACCCGAAAACACAATCCATCGGCCGCCACTGAACTGAAGATCAAACATCATTTCGTCGCACACAAGAAGAAAGCTTTCGAGATGGTATTTATTCCTTGTCAGTTTGTTGTTTACGACGAAAATTTTTTGAGATTGCGTTCGTAAACTCACGGTAGTGTATATCTTGCATTATGCTAAGACACCATATTGATTTTTAAGAGGTGCTCTTTGACAATGAGAAACTTTCCTGTTGGATATGTGATTAGCATACACTTTTTCGCCGTGGAAACCCAAGCTCGATTCCAAGTGAGAACTCATGTGGCTTGGATCCCACGTTAAGCTATACGTCCACGTCTCATATAGACTGTGTTGAAATGAGAGGTTAAAATTTCAAATCAATCACGCGCCAATAACAATTGGTACCGATTGATGTCAAAAATATTTCGATATTTTTGATACTGATATCGAGGTTTCAGAGGATGTGTGGCGTAGACCATGAAGGAGTGACCGTTTGATGATATTTGATTTTATCTTCTGTTATCAAAACGTGACTAAGGACCAAATGTATTTTTATATATTCTATATTTTAAGAATTTTAAGTTTCTCTAGCTCAAACATCGATTTGCGGTAATGGCCTTTACAATCATCCAGAGAACTCCCTTGAGATTGCATAATTAGCGCATGGTCATTAGGCAAGGGAGATCCGGGTTCAATTGCCGGTGGATACTGGTAGGCCCCAAGTTAAGCTGTAGTTCCAAGTTTCATACAGCCTCGGTGCTATTGAGTTCCACGTCTCTTTCAGTAGCAAGGCTATATGAGACGTGGGCCTACAGCTTAATGTGGTATCAGAACCAAATGAATTCACGTCGGGAATCGAACGCAGATCTCCCACACCAAAGGCGCGAAAGCTAACCGCTTGTCCACGACGAAGCTCTCAACCGACTTTAAAATAATTCCATACAGTCACATTTTTTTTCATGAAACATATGTTTTAATAACATTTGCTGAATATTTGCAGATAATATAGAATAGCAATATGTAAGAAATGACCTCTTCCATGTTGGGAAAGCAATTGGTAAATGATATATTTTAATAAATTTTGACCACGACCAGAACAATAAACACTATAATCAAACTCAGAATTGTTATATGGTAGGGGATGCTTTAGGTACATTTTTGTGTTCATGTTAGAAATGTGTCAAAAATGTATTGGTTAGATTGGTGCTTCGAGTTCTTTTCAGTACCAAGGAAGGCTGCACTAGACGTGAACCTGCAGTTTAAGGTGGAATTCGAACCAAAGTAATGCGTTCAAATTTCAAAAATCTCCCGTAGAGGATCGAACCCGAGACCCCGTGCACCAAAGATGAACGTTGACATAGAGGAATATGTGGCGCTAGCCACGAGGCCAACTAGAGAGCAAATTTGTCTAAGAATAACAAAATAATATATTCAATCGAGTTAGTAGTGATTACATATGGCACAACGTGGCTATTTTTAATACATAAGACGTATGTATTGAAAATAAATATGTTAGGAATTAGGCTAAACCAATTGGCTTAACAGCCTTTTGTATGACTGAGATGCTCCAATTTCATCTGTTAGCAACCGGCTGAAATATGTCCAATCTAGAGACGAACACGTAGTTAGGGTGCTGCGACGCCCTATCTCTAACAGTGTATTAGGAGCTTTCTATACCTAGTGACCGTCAGATTTTTTTATTCACGTGACTCCCCAGCTTGCCTCACGACGATGGGCGGATACCGATAATTGAGAAATACCGGGCGGAAATCGGACACGGGACCACGCAGACGCGGGTCCAACTCTGTAGCCACTACACTGCGATGTTCCCATCTTAGGAATTGTTCAAGTATATTTTACAAATGTTCCTGGTATGACCTTGGGATATTTCGATATTCCTGAAGGTATGAGCTGCAAATACGAAGACAAGATTCATTCTGAAACGATATTTCTAAAGACGACATGAGAAGTAAACATGTAGAATTTGAAACACGGCAAGGTCACCTGCCGTCCGCAGTTACGACAAAACAAATATTTATAAATCGCGAAGTATTCGTTATTCTCTTTCGAACTATTGCTTTGGTTATGGTGAATACAAACAACACGCACATTAAAACGGGTTAATAAGACTGGATCTCATTTAAGTCGATCCGCACACTCCGTTATGCAGTTACGTATTATTTAATGGACAGAGTCGGACTCGCTCTATTAAGCGTATAGCCAGAGCTTGTGAATAATCAACACCACAGCCTACAGATAATTGCTCTGGGTCAAAGCTGTGTGTGTGTGTATGTTTACGTATCAGTATCTCGTATGTAACTTGCACGCATACAAACTATACACCGGAAAAAAATATTCAATTTAGATGTTACATACATTAATTGCGTGAAGTATTAATTTAAATACATGCATTAAACATGATTTAATGCACTACTTTACACAAAGAAATATCTGCAGCAGCTTCATACACTTCGTTAGCAAACACATATTTAAAATGCCAGTCTTACTAGAAGTAAATAAATATCTTTAATGCACAGGTGACGTATACATCTTAAAGCCTTGATAAAGCGAAAAATGTCAGGTTATTATTATAACGTGTTTGGATCAAACTTGTTGCATTGATTTCATTTTATAATAAGTGACATTTATGGGGAATCCGTAATGTACTGGTTAGAGCATTGTACTTATGCCCGCATAGTCCCGGTTTCGATTCCCAGCAGGTGAATTCCAATTTTTGGCGTCTGCCGAGCGTCGTGAGGCAAACTGGGAATTCATGTGAATAAAAGACGTGATGGACATTAGGTCTAGAAAGCTCCTGGTACGACTGATAGAGAAACATGGGCGCTGATCGCGTATTAGTCGCTAGCTTGGACGTAATTCAGTCGGTCGCTAACAGATAGCGTTGGGGCCGGCTCAGGCCCAGAATGGGCTATCATGCCAGTGGTTAGTTAATTAGTTAGTTAGTTCATTTTGATAAGTGACATTTACCTAATTAGATTCTTACTATAATAAATTTTGAATAACATAATAAGAATAAACCGTTATCAATTTGAAGACTATTTTATTTTGATAAAATAAGCCATTATCTGATAGCTGATATAATACCCACGACTTAATTTCATGAAATAAATTTAACCCAAAACGCAAATCAGAAAAGACGCAGGCTTTACAAATGTATCACATTTCATTATTTAAGTCATTTGACTACAGGTCCCGAGACCAAAGCTGAAGTTTAAACTCTGCTCCAATCGCAAAATATCGATGGAATAACAACAAATTTACAATAAGTGGATGCAGTTAACACATTTGGACGTGTAAATGCAGCAATAAGTTTAAAAAATGTTATCCGTGGAAAAACAAGAAAAGAAGCTGACAATATTTATTTCATGGCTAGGAGTTGACACTCTAGACACACTTGCATTCTACTGAGTGGTCAAGTAGGCGTGTCCGCTGCACGTTTCAAATTACATCGCAATAGCTATAGTAGAAACTAAAACAGAGAAGAAACTCTGAAGATTGAATTGTTTTGGGTTCGACTCATAATTGGGCGGTGTTATGCAACAACCATTCAACCCACAACGAGTCAGTTTTGAGGAAATCACAGTTATAGGTTTTTCGACCCCATATCACCGTATGCGGGTTAACTTTTCTATTCATAGATGGCAGACCGATCGTAAACGCGTTACCAGGATTTGTTTAGTATGTTCCTTACATATGTTCGAACCCTCCAGCAGGGTTAATCATTTTTTTTTTTTAATTTTCTTGGTTGACTGGTTGTTGCATAACACCGCCCAATTAATGACCTCTGATAATAGAAGTGAAAAAAAATTGCTTTTTCCACTACTGAATTTCTCGGCACACTAAATAATTATTTCATTACACATTTTACTTAAACAACAACAACAACAAATCTATTTACATCGTGACCACTAATGATGTGCGAAGTTTGACCAATCGGCCTCGAATAGTCTCTGGGAAATCAATGCTAACGCATGGGACAGATTTAGGGTCATTACTCCTCTAGGGCAGTGTTTCTCAAACATTTTTCAACTCAAAGAAAAGAATATATATATTTATCAAAGTTATCAGAATTTGTATACACTCGATCGAAAATCTGTATCAGCTTTTTTCAGGCATCCTGAGTGAGGCGTTTCCTGGGTTTTCCTCATTTACACCAGGCAAATGCCGAGATGGTACCTAACACATAGGTTCCAGGTCGCTTCCTTCCTTCCCTTTCCTCTGATAGTGTGATCGCCGAAGGACGCCAACAATCACATGTGTGACGGGCTAACATGGCCATAGATGCCGAAAGCCCAGAAATCTAATTCCTAATCCTAATCCTAGTGACGGGCTAACATGGCCGTAGATGCCGAGAGCCCAGAAATCTAATTCCTAATCCTAATCCTAGTGACGGACTAACATGGCCATAGATGCCGAAAGCCCAGAAATCTAATCCTAATCCTAGTGACGGGCTAACATGGCCATAGATGCCGAAAACCCAGAAATCTAATTCCTAATCCTAATCCTAGTGACGGGCTAACATGGCCATAGATACCGAAAGCCCAGAAATCTAATCCTAATCCTAGTGACGGGCTAACATGGCCATAGATGCCGAAAGCCCAGAAATCTAATTCCTAATCCTAATCCTAGTGACGGGCTAACATGGCCATAGATGCCGAAAGCCCAGAAACCTAATTCCTAATCCTAATCCATCCCAGCGGGAGCTCATGTGGTTCGGATTCCACGTTAATCAGTAGGTCCACGTCTCATATAGCCTCGCTGCTGAAAGGGACGCTAAACTAAAATCAACTCAACTCGTAATCCTAATCCAAGGAATCTGTATAAATTTTAAATTTACTGTATAATTTGTAACTTGTGTAATTTACAACTGCTTAAGATTCTCAACCGTAGTGTCTGATACGGAATTTTTTTTTTCGGATAGTGTTGCCCGCGAGACGAGGAACTTTTCGTCTCGTCTCCATTCTCGTCTCGAGATCTGAGTCGAGACTAAAAGTAGATTTTCGAACTCGAAACGAGCAGAGAAATCTCTCGAGTCTTATGGGCAACAGTAGTTCACTCAAATCTTAGCTCTTAGATACTGTTTTAGTGTTTCATTTTTCAGAGTATAAAAACTATAAATTTTTAAAATGTTTGTTCGAGCATAATGAATAGCATTTATCAACGTTCAAAAATATGCAAGTCATTACAAATATACTCCAATCTATATTATAAAATTGAAAGTAATTATGTTTGTGACTTTTAATCTTTTGAACCGACCGACCGATCGCGATCAAATTTTCGACGTGGATGCAATTCTGGCCTGGGAATATTTTTAACTATTTACTTTGACGGTACAACTGAGGCGAAGGGGAAATAGCAAAAAATAAATAAAACTTAATAACTCTTGAACCATCCAACCGATCTTGATCAAATTTTCGATGTAGATGAAGTTTAGGACTGGGATGATTTTTGTCATTTCACTTTGACGAAACAACGTAGAGGAGGGGAGGGGAAGGAGGAGATATATGTAAAAAATAAAAATGAAAGTCACTAAGTGTGTGACTTCACTTTTGAACCACCTGACCGATCTCGATCAAATTTTCAACATAGATGAGGTTCGGGCCTGGGATGGTATTTATCTATTCACTTTGACGATATAACTTAGGGAAAGAGGTAGGATGGGGAGATATATAAAAACAAATAAAACTTAATAACTCTTCAACTACCGAACCGATCTCGATCAAATTTTCAACCTAGATCATGTTCAAACATGAGATGATTTTTGTCACATCACTTTAACGATTTAATTTAAAGGAGGGTAATGATCGAAAGTTACCGATATTAGTGTCGAATCTATTGTTTTTGAGGTAGTTGAGATGAATAGTGACACTTCTGATGCCATTTAAATCCAAATCTAGCCCCGCAAAAACTGTGGGAGGATATATACATATATATATATATATATATATATATATATATATATATATATATATATATATATATATATATATATATATATATATATATATGTGTGTGTGTGTGTGTATGTATGTATGTATGTATGTATATGTATATACTTCCGATGCCATGGCCCGCACCTTGGGGAGGAGAGGGGATATATAAAAATGATCGAAAATGACCAATATCAAAGAGCGCTTTAGTAACAATAAAAAGTGACTGACTAACGAAACATATTGCTATTTTTTCTTAATTTAACCCAGCAAAGCGGGTAACTGATGCTAGTAATAAATATGTTTTACATGTTGTTATGTCACACCCTTTCTCAATCTACCGTGATGCGGAAGGTTTATGATAAATTCCAGATGTAGCCTAATTAAAAAAAAAATAAGAATATCAATTTTAAACATAAATTTGCAAAACAAAACAAGAAAAATGAGACGAGACGAAATGTGATATTTTCTCGTGGACAACAATAGTTTTGCATTAATGCGTAATCAACGAGAACCACAAAAACAGATCACGAGAAGGAAAACTTGTGTTCCACCGACCAAAGCTCAAGAAACGTTACACGAGTATTATTATTATTATTATTATTATTATTATTATTATTATTATTATTATTATTATTATTATTATTATTATTATTACGGTGCACGGTACCTCAGTGGTAGAATGCCTACCTCTGATATGTGGGGTCTCTGGCTTCCTCCTGACCAAATAAGTTTGCGGATAACAACACTTTTTTTCCGTGGATTTTCTCTGGGTACTCCCGTTTCCTCCCTCTTTCTCGTTCCGCCAATTCTTACATCATCAGTCACTTGCTTCAATCATAGTTTCCCTTAGCCTAAAGGACATAAACTTGGGGCGTTAAACTGAAAGATTTAATTAAACTTCATTGCATTATTATTATTATTATTATTATTATTATTATTATTATTATTATTATTATTATTATTATTATTATTATTATTATTATTACTCGTAGTAGTAGTAGTACTAGTAGTAATAGTAGTAGAACGCAAACTATAATACAATTTAAAAAAAAAGCATTATATAGTTTTGTCATATTGCAATACCTTAATTTTCTATTACATAAAGAAAACAAACTTGCGATTTTTTTCAAAAATAAATAAAGAAAGAAAGAAAAAAGAAGAAGAAGAAGAATCTTTTTATTTCTTCAATCACCCTTTTCTTTTTTCTCTTCAAAATATTACTTTTTTCCTCTTTTTGTCTTGCATCACGTACAGTATAATAAAAATTTTCTAGATAACACGCAAGATGTTCGTTATGACAGAAACTTCTCTAGATCACACAGGCGGCCTGAAAGTTTTTTCCTCTAAGTTTTCATACTATATATATATATATATATATATATATATATATATATATATATATATATATATATATATATATATACAGAAGGAGAAAGAGGAAGAGAGAGGGAGAGAGTATTGTACTTTCTTGTTTCTGCGAACCCAACAGAAACTTCATTAATCTGCAGATAGATTGCCCTAAGCCTCTTCGAAAGAAAGGTATTGCTATCTTGTATTGCAAGTTCTCTTCTAATAGCAGAGCACGTTGCGATGAATTTTAATGCTGAAATTTTCCAACATACCCCTACGAAAACATTACGGCGTCCTAACCAGGGGGATCCGAAAGACGCTCCACGCACACCCCCAACTCATCTCTGTAAAAAGAGAAAAGGAAAAACGGAAGAAGGAAACAGAATGAATTAAAAGATTGCTAAAGACCAGGGTTGCCATGTTGAAACATATTTATGCAGATATCAGTGTATGTAAGGAAAAGAATTATGTCGAATTATGTAATTGTGAAATAATGGAAAACAAACGTCTTAAAACCTAGAACCTAGTGTAATGGGCATATAAGTATCTTAAGTATATTAAATAACTTGAATGTACTGTGATAGCGATTACAAATTGAAAATTGAAATCTTTAAGTTTTACGTCTTACGAATATGCTATGTGTGCTAAAAGAGACGGTGGTGATAAATGAATGAAATTGTGCAATGAAGAAAGTGGAGGAGAACCCGGACCAAACCCAAGTACACGGGGTTTGTCTAGCATACAGCACATTTGGCGCGAGCTAGGATCGAACCAGGGCCCCACGCAACAAAGGCAAACGCTGTACCACTGAGCCACCGCGGATTGTGGCCTAGAGTCGAATCAGAGGCTCGCCATACCAAGGTAGGCACTCTACCACTGACCCACCGTTTCCACACTTTTCATTTGTAGATGTTATCGTCTATTACAAGCAAGTGCTCCCCTAAGCTTACACAGCATTTCTTTCTGTTCATGCATGCGTACAATAAACTGATTTCATTTGTATAATGAGGGTCACGGTGGATCAGTGGTAGAGTGTTTACTTCTGGTGCGTGAGGGATCCATGATTTGATCCCTGGCCAAGTAAGTTAGTGGTAGACTACATTGTGTTCCATGGGTCTTCTCGGGGTACTCCCGTTTCCTCCCACTCTCATTCACCAATTCTTTCATTATCATTCACTTAATTTAATCATCCATCTTCCTTTGGATAACAGGCATAATCATCGGACGTTAAACTGAAAGATTTCATTCCATTTGTTTATTTTTTAAAAAAATTGAATCGGTGAACCCATTGTCAATTCGTAATTTGTGTAATTATATAAATCGCATTATATAGAACCGCGCGTTGTTTCAAACCGCATTCAAGTTATCCATGAATCTCTTCATATCTCAAGACTTTATTAGGACAGCAATTATAATGATGAAATTCATAATATTAAATAAATCTCTCTACAGCAAAATAAAATGAAGCTCACAAAGATTTCCATTAAATATAGGTTTCCGGGATGAAGGTAGACCTATGAAAGAAGAAACAAGAATTTTAGGAATGGTCCAAAAAATGCATCAAAAGATTGTGATCTTGGCCAATAATTAGTTTTTGAATCAGGGGCCACAAAAGTTTGGAACAGTCCCTAAATCAAGTTTTCGTATTTTTTTACGGAATAAGCACATCATACAGAGTTAAGTGATAGTTTGTGTTTGGCTACACTATATGTAGTTCTCGAGATATGAAGGGTACAATAAAATTTTTGATTGAATGAAATATATTGAATTTTCTGGATCAGGGACCACAAAATTTTTAAACGACCAATAAACCGAATTTTCATATTTTTTCGGAGTAAGAACATCGTACTGAGTAAATGGTTAGTTTTGGTTTGGCTACACTATATGTAGTTCTCAAAATATGAGGCGTACAAGAAAATGTTTGATTGTATGAAACATATTGAATTTTCTGGATCAGGGACCACACAATTTTTGAACGGTCCCTAAAACGAGTTTTTATATTTTTTTTTTCGGAATAAGCGCATCATAATGAGTAAATTGTTAGTTTTGGTTTGGATGTACTATATGTAGTTCTCGAGATATAAGACCTACAAGAAACTTTTTGGCTGAAGTAGCTATATTAGATCTTTATATCCAAAAAAAAAAAAAGTGCATGCATATAATTGACACACTGACATAAAATAATGTTATATGTACCTTAGTCACTTTACAGTATTTATGACAACTACGAATTAATACTTGCAAAACTTACAATGAACATAAAATAGCACCGTGCATATGTTACCTTTATCTTATTTATTTTATTTATTTATTTATTTATTGAAATATCTAAGAAGGCTTTTCTATATACGTCACTGTTGGCTACTCGACTTTCTACAAACATTCTAGCCTGTGAAACCTCACCAAGCAAAGCAGTCTTATTTCGACGTAAGGCAACATGTTGCAATTCCTTTAAACTTTTAATAGCGTTTTGTGTTTAGTCTAAAACCTTCTTCCAACTCCGTCTTCTTTCAAGCCTCTCAATTAAGGTATACACATACGATGTATCTATTTCGGTCTCTATTTCATAATCTGTGTCACTGACAATTGTAGTGCATTGTATATATCCAACTTCTCATAGAACGTTTACAAGTTTTCTAAGCGCTGACTTCCGGAACTTTTAAGTAAAAATGCTTATTTTAGGGACCGTTGTCCGCGCAACAGATTTTCCGTTTAATGAAGGGAACGTTCAAGGCAGGTTTTAATTATGTATAATTACAGCAGGGTTTTCTGTATAATATATACATTTTCTTTCAGTTTAACGTCCCACGTTATGTTTATTAGGCCACGAAGACGGATTAAGGCAAATGAATATTGATGGAATAATTGGTAAATAGGAATGTGGGAGGAAACGGGAATACAACCAGAAAACCCACGGACATTATGTTCTCCACCAGAAAGTTACTTGGCCAAAGATTGAACCAGGGACCCCACATACCAAAGGTAAATGACCTACAACTAAGCCACCGTGGAGTCCCCCCTGTATAATATATACAGTGTACAGACTCTAGAAAGGCAAATAGACCGATAAATATTCCCGAGTAAGGTGGGAATATTTCTTTTTCAGAATTTGAATTGCGAACATTTATAGTCAAAGCAGTCATAAGTATGAATTCCATTTCAAGCAGGCATTAATTCAATGCCTCTGTTACAAAGGACACACATTCTTCCTAAAATAATATATTTATTTTAATTTTTTACGTCCCATGGCGTACTCTTTAGGCTAAAGGGATTGGATGATTAATGCAATTGAAAGAAATGAAAAATGATGAAATGGATATGTGAGAGGAAACGAGAGAGACCTGAGAAAACCGACGAACACGATAATGCCCGCTACAAGTTTACGTGGACGGGATCCAATGAGGGACCTCTGGCATCATAGGTGAGCGGTCTACCACTGAGCCACCGTGCCAAAAGGGCATATAACAACGGATTACAAACTTTACGTCCTCCTTCAAAAACTCCATCATATCCCTGATCTGTAGACTCTACAATTCAAGCAGTACAGTATTGTTTCAGTAAAATTTCCGGAACAAAATTCAGAAATCCCTTTCTTACAGTTTGCAACCCTACCTCCACGGATCTCTCCAGGAATTTCGATTCCTCTACAGAAACACAGCACGGACCAATCAGTAGCGACAAGAATCTGTGACAAATAGCGGCTACTTCATCACAATGCTTCAGACGTGCTCCCAAAGCAAAGCTCCCGAAGGAACACCAAAAGATCTCCCGAAGATATGGACGCCTTGAGATTTAAAACTCGTCAAGTAGATGTCACTATGTAACGGCCTACCATTAAAGTAATGCCTTATATCTTAACGCACCGTCCCTCCAACCGATTCAAACTATCGGCCATTCTTCATCCTTATGCCTGGAGAGTGCATTATCTCGAATTACAAAGAGATGGCAGCACCGTCGGACGAATGTTCTTTGGTGTAAGTGATGGGTGAGGTTGTTACATAATCCCTCCTTCTCTTCGCTTCCCATTTTTCTTTTCTTTTTTTTCTTTTCTTCATTGCAGACCCGAGAAAGGTAGGCGACGAATAAGATAAGAATATTTCTTTTTCAGAATTTGAATTGCCAACATCTATAGTGAAAGCAGCCATAAGCATAAATTCCAACGCAAACAAGCATGGATTCAATGCCTGTGATACTAAGTCATTGACTACAACGAACCATAGGATATATAGGGAATAAAGAAGTCCCTTTTATTATTATTATTATTATTATTATTATTATTATTATTATTATTATTATTATTATTATTATTATTATTATTATTATTATTATTATTATTATTATATTTTTGTAGTTAGAATTCCGAACACCAGTGTTGCTATTAGATTTGCCACTATATATATTTAAACAACAATCAGGTAAAAGCAGAAAATATGATGTATGTGACAACACACAAATATTTAGCTTTGTATACAAGATATACAGTTCAAGATTTTTGAAACGATATACACAAGGTGTTTCAAAACAACACCGATAACGTTTGGGAGGTGATTCCTGACACCAAGATAAGACAAAAAGTATAGACCAACCTGGGTGCACAAGTGCTTCCTTTCGGAGTTATAAGCTGCCGAAAAACTGAAATTTAAAAGACCACAGCTTCAAAACTATCGGACCTACCGTAGTCGAGTCAAGACTTTACTCGGGAACTAGTATTTGCCCTATCCAAATATCCATGTTTCAGAATCCCGCGGTACTTCCTCAACAACTTTTATACAGGTAGTTCGTGAGTACTTCAAATCAAATGCCCGTAGCCAAACTGCCTGTATAAAAATTGTTACGTGAGTACCTTGGGATTCTGAAACATGTATTTTTGGATAGCGAACATATTAGTTCGTATTTGAAGTCTTGACCCGACTACAGTAGGTCCCATAGTTTTGGAGCTATGGACATTTATTTGTGTGTGTGTCTGTGTGTGTGTGCTTTTATTTATTTATTTATTTATTTATTCATTTATTTATTTATTTATGTATTTTGTGTGTATTTCTGCAGGTTATAACTCCGAAAGGAAACATTTCTTTTGAGTCATTTGACTCAAGGTCAAGGAAACATTTGTGCACCCAGGTTGGTCTATACCTTTTTACTTATCTTAGTGTCAGGAATCACCTCCCAAACTTTGTCGGTGTTGTTTTGAAACACCTTGTATAACTGTTCTTTTTTCTTTATTTATTGGAACAGTAAATTTACTGTACAGTCAGCGGCATAAGTTCTTTACGTTTGGTAAAAATTATTTTGGGAATAACGGTGGTATAGCTGGAACGTACAGGAAAGTGTATTTTTTTTATTTACTGAAAACAGTACTCAAATTGTCCTTCCATTCTGGCGTTATTTACGAAACTAATTTCATCAATCGGAAGTAACTTTTGTCGCAGACTGTACATGTATTGCATTTTTCGTTTTATCTTTCCCTCTTTCAATTAGGTTATGAATTGCAAAATGTTTTAGTAATTAAGAACAAATCAGATTTTATCTTATAAAGACCCAAACAAGCCTATGCAAAGATGATTTGAAAACAGTATATCAATGGCCCAGATCAAGGTTTAAAAACTGGAGCTAAAATGCACATTTACATGTCTTTTCATCATAAGATACAGTAACAGATGTGGCTTTCTGTCGACTGTCTATACGTTTTTTTTTTTTTTTTTTTTTTTTTTACAACATTAGTGGGAGAGAACTGGACAATTAATTCATTTATACATAGGAACAAACGCTACTTTATTTCAACAGCTAGAAGATGTGAGGGGATGCTTCATTCATTGACCCATTTACGGCACGAAACGTAAGTGTGTCTCAAGATTCAGGACGTATTTGGTTTCACATTGGCTAATTTTTTCTCCGCTGATGTTTTCTGAATGTTCTGCTTACAAAGTCACTTAACTAAACACAAGGACTAATTACTAATCTTCCTCAAACGTGTATATCACAAATGTTGTATATAGTTCAAGAATTCATGTCCATAAAACTTCATTCATTTATTTCTTGAAAAGGTTTGACATTAATTTTTAAGGAGTCCTGTTTTGTCCGTGTAAATCTGTTCGTTCGGAACGCAACAACAACAACAACAAAAAGTTTAACGTCCCACGATTGTCTCCTTTTAGGTTAAGGAAGAAGATGGTTAATGCAAGGGAACGATGATGGAAGAATTGATGGAATAACAAAGTGGGAGGAAACGGAAATGTCCCGAGAAAACACACGGAACGACGTTGTGTGTGCACCACAAACTTACTTGGCGGGGATCGAACCAGGGACACAACGCACAAGAGGTAGGTGCTCTACCATTTTTTTTAAAGTTAACTGATTCACCGAACATGCATCATTAACACGGGACCCCCTACACCAAATGCGAAAGTGCTAGCCACTAGACCAGCGTTCAGGGCTTGCCATTTGAGTAACTGTGGTCCTCGACAAAAAATCTCAAGAAAACTCGACGAATCACCACCAAATTTGGTTATCATGTAGATAGTCAAATAAATTCAGTTCGTTTATGAAGGTAAGACTCAAACCGGGAATAGTAGAAGTTAACCACTTCCGGTTTTAATCTTGATCACTGCACAGCCAAACCAATCATAAATATCGAGAAGCTGGTTAAGGATAACGAATAAGATTCCGAAGGATAACGGAAATCAACAACTTCCGGATTCAATATTGATCTACATAATGCAAAAACGATAAAAGATAGCACAAAGTGTTTCTTGAATTCGATTTCGCATTCAAAAGTAGCTACCATTTTCCTCTTGATCCCTATTTAAACCGGAAGTGACCAAAATAAACACTTCCGGTTTTAACGATGATCGTCATAGAACAAAAACGGTCCCAGTTAACGAGAAGCGTATTTCCACAATCAATTAAGCATCTCAAAAATATGTTCCGACTCGAATCTAATCTCCCTACTAAAACCGGAAGTGGCATACATCTCTACCACTTCCGACTTGGATATTAAAGGAGCAGTTCGACTTAGAAATCCATTTTTTACAATTTATTTCCACTTGTAGAGTTGAAAATTCTAAAAGGAATGGTGTTTGTTTGATCGCGATACGTTCAGTCGTTAGCGAGTAACAGAGGAAGAAAGATTTTGTTACGACGTCATAGGTGGGCAAGGAGCGAGAGCAGGCTTACATACTACACATTGCCAGGCATTTCGTTTGTGAGAGGTGCGGGGGCACGTTCGAAGTGCGGTTTCCTTTTCCAGAACTGATTGCAAAGACTTACAAATATCATCTGCAAGTAGAAAATGATATCTGATGGTGGGCTGTACAAACGTTTTTATAATATTATAAAACGTATCCTATAAAGCATGAGTTCAGCGTTTCAAAAAAAAAAAAAAAAAAAAAAAAAACGAAACCAATATGTAAATAGATGGCGGACGAGATTGCTGCAACACCTAAGTACCTTTTCTTTAATCATTCTTCCGATTCCCAAACATAAGTATGTTCATTTTCACGTTTTGTTGCAATTTTTAACGCTGACCCTTTAATTTTGTGCTTCAAGGTATGTACAAGAGCGTAACATATGAGGCAAAATGAAATAACATCTGTAAAGTTTGCCAGAATACGAAAAACACTTCAACGGTTAAATTTCTTTTATTCTCATAGCTGTCCGTGGAACAACTCTCATCACCCGTTTCATCATCATTGTCACATGATACAGAGAAATTAAACGATGGATTAATGTCTTGAGGAACAGTCATCGTCACTGATTCCTTCTACTAGCCGGTATATTTCACTCCCTAATTCACATTGTATAGCTTATTTCTAAAGCAGTATCTTCAGAATCATGAGTGACATCGTCTTTATTACCCTCTAATGCCTCGTCTTGACTACAACCATCAATTGCGTCTTGTACGATATTTGTACGTTGGTAACTGGACATAGATCGGTGCTTGTTTAATGGCTCGGATTTTAAACCTTTCAATAATATACTATATATAAGTGGATCTAGACGGTAAAAACTCAGGGGGGGGAGTCAGAACCCAGACTATGATATGTATATCATGTTTACTAAAAACTTTCAAAAATATCTAAATAATAGCTTAAATCAAATTTGTCACTCAAAAACTGGGGGGACCTAGGCCCCCAGCCTAGATCCGCCACTGGCATTAACTTTTCTTTTAGTAAACTTGACTTCTCGAAGGCAGGCTCTTCAAGATGTTTGGAACACGAGTGATTTTATTTGGTACATTTTTTCCCATTGATTTTCTTGGGCCATAATTTATATCGATCTGGTGATTTCTCACGACTTAGAAACGTAAGAAAAGATACTTTACGTTCTCAGCTTCAATTGCACAAGAATTACAATCGAAAACATAGCAGGTGTTAGGCATTTCTACTTCACTTCACAGACACAGCACGCGCTGTACTAACACGTGTTTTATACTTCACACTAGTGTTTCTTTCAGAAAAAAAATCATTATTATTACACAGTACTATTATATTTATTATATTATAGACGTATTATTTTGGTCTCCTCCGGGGGAATCTCTCAGAACTCCGGGAGACAGTGCCACCCTGAAAACATGTCTGGAAGAAACACTGTTTCGCACAACAAACGTAATTTCTGCTCTCTCTCTCTCTCTCTCTATCTCTACTCTTTTTTATACTGATGCTATAGGAAAAACAACTAACAAAAACTTCCCTCAAGAATTCAACACAGAGCAAGAC
Organism: Thermobia domestica; assembly: GCF_964235325.1. NCBI lineage: Eukaryota > Metazoa > Arthropoda > Insecta > Zygentoma > Lepismatidae > Thermobia > Thermobia domestica. The sequence goes on from NC_137470.1 coordinate 116,447,248, forward strand.
TGCTAACAAATCCAAAACAGAATCTATTAAATCCAATGCACTATTAAAGGTTTATCAGCTGCGTACAAGGGAGTGGCTGCTGACTCACATTTGAGTTTCTCGCGTCCCACCAACGACGTCACCATTTACGATTCATCAAAAACAAATGCCTGTAGAAGCTGAACGAGACGGCCTATCAAGATATAAAAAAATACGGGTCTCTTATTTTTTGTTTCTCTTTCTATTGCACCAAACTTGTTTTTAACTCGAACTGCTCCTTTAATTGAGAAAATATCACGTCGTACAAATCAAATTTCTTCACTTAGTGTACATGTGACACTTACTTTTTTTTCATATTCAATCAAAAACTCTCTACGATGCTGGATAACTACTGAAACTCCAGTGATCCGACGTACCATGCGTACCAAAAATATCTGCGTTAGTAATTCACAGAATAATGACAACAAACAACAAAACAAATAAATATACAATGAAACTCCATTATAACAATATTATCCAGTCGTTCTTTAGCTCTACTCTATAAAATAGCAAAGTTCGCCGTGAAAATTGCGACGTAGCTCGGATTTTTATTAATGCATCAGTCACTTGTTGATCGCATTTTTCATGTATCTACAACATATTTACTGGTGTCAACGATTGTTAGTGTTACGATAAGCAATTTCCAGCCTAATACCGTATGGTACCGTAACTACGCTATGCAATTAATTCCAAAAACATCGTCAATAACTCATTCTGATTGCAGCTTTAGAGCCTAGGTGCCAGTTTAAATCTTTCTTTCCTTGTTTTGTAATCCTATGTATTCCAACTACTGGACTCTCTGGCAACGTCGCATACTTGGTTTTGTTTATTTAAATTTCGTCTTCAAGATAGGATATTATTGAAGATAATCTTATCACCCTGTTGTCTGATAGGTTAATTGAAAAAAAAAAACGTTTAATACCGGTTTAACAAGTTGACTCGTGTTCTAATCTAAGTAAAAAGGAAAAATTGGTGCAGGTGAGTATTTTTGTGTGCATTGACAGAAAAGATCGAACATATTATTTTGTTTGTTACCGACCGTAAAATCTTTTATCACAATACTTCTAAATCTTTATTTTTCCTTTAATTTTTTTTTAAATAAACTTCCTCACGCATTCATGTGGAAAACGTAAAAATCATAGCACATAAAGATTACAAAAGGCGGAACAACTACATAAAAAAACTGTTGGATTCTGAAAGGAGTCAAGGTTTCTTGTTCAACCCGTACTTGATAAAGGCCCTCACTCAAAGTGAGTAAACAACAAAGTGCATATTTGTAATTGGGACTTTATCGTTGAATGTAAATTGTAGGTAAGAATATGTAGATTAAAATTGTACAGTATTGTACTGTAAAATACTGCAGAGAACCTTAAACAAAAGAAAGGAGAAACTGTAATGAAGTTGATGTGCAGTTTTAAGTAACAAAGATATTTCAATTCACAGAATGATAATTTACGAAAGCTTAACTTCATTTTTATTCGTTTCGTAAGAACCAGATTCTAATTATAAATGAGCCCTGCTATAGAAAATAAAGAGGATCAGGCGATTCAATGTATGGAAGATGGGAAGCCACTTTTCTACATATCATTTTATTATAGGCCACCATCTTTTCTTTGCTGCCGTGCAAGTTGCATAGAAACTACATTATGATATAAATTTGAACGGGACATGCATAGCCACCGTTCAAATCATCATCCCCGTGAAGCGGTTAACAGGCCTCATCCCGGCGAAATTAAAATACCGCTAATTTTACAGTAATTATGTGATATCTTCAAATATATAAAATATAATTGAAATGCAGAACAAGAGCGCCCTAGACAATATTATTTTGTGTGAGGTACCGTTATCACAAGTCACCTAGTGGCTTTCCGTTTCCAGCCGTTTAGAAACGCGAAAATAAATGCCGATTTTTAAAATGGCCAGAAATCGAAAGCAGATAAGTGGGTCATGATAACGATATCTCATGTAAAATGATATTGTCTAGCGCGCTCTTGCTCCACATTTCGATTATCTTTTATCTATTTGAAGATAGCACATAATTACTGTAAAATTAGCGGTATTTTAATTTCGTCGGGATGAAGCCTCTTAACGGATTGACTCTTAACGGATAACGAACTCAGCCAAGATAATTGCAGTAAGGAAAGCTACGTATCCTATTTTATAGGCAGCCAACATTTCTTTACTACTGTACAAGTTGCATAGAAGCTGGTGAGTGGTTTATATTTTAAACGAGTTATGGATAGACGTTCGCGGATTGACTCTAGTAACGAATCCAACCGAGATACCCACTCCAGCTATCTATTGAAGAAAAACAAAGTTTTAAAATTCGTTTTCGTTCAAGTGTTATTGTGTGGAGTAACGGACGGTTGTAGTAATAGAACAATCTGATCTTAATAATCTGTTTACTACAACATTAGAAGAATTTAAAAAAAATTCTCTTGCTTTAAGATAAGAAACGACTCATCATTATTAAAAGTATTTCGGTATTAACGTCAAATCACCTGCCACAAACTGAAAATACTGCTGAAGACCTTTCTCTCATACTTATTCACAGGTACGTTTGGAAGTCTTTTTAATTTTTTTTTATTTTTTTGATATATAAACTTGCATGTGTTTTACAATGTGAAAACACGAGATCACATTACGATCTGTGTGATTTGTGTACAATTAACATTTTGGGTGCGGTTTGTTCCCGTTTCATTAACAATTGTTATTTTCATTGCGATTACAGCTGTAGAAAAAAAATTAAAAAAAAACAAGCGTTACGCTACGCTTAGAACCGAAACCACCGTGCCACACGAGTGCGTTAGCAAATAGTAACTTCTCATAGAAACAAGTGGTTAAAATTTTAAAAATGAAACTTTCACTTATGTATGATTGCTTTGTGTGTATATACAGAACTGACAGTAACGACTCGTTTATCATCAAAATAGATTATATATATATATATATATATATATATATATATATATATATATATATATATATATATATACAATAGAAGAGAAGGCTTATCTCTGTCGCGTGGATTTACACTTTACGGGGACTGGAGACAAATACACAAAAGAGATCTGAAACATGCATATACAGTCTGTCTCTCTCACACATAGAGCTCAATTGATCAATTGCCTTTGTTGTGTTTTGTTTGCTCAACGGTGAATCATGAGACGCTCCAAAAATTGAATTTTCCGAGCGTTTTATCGCATCTCGTTCACGCTAGTGGAAGGTTATATATATCCAACAACGAGAAGGGTATTGCAGGAGGAGGAGGAGGAAGAGAAACGGGGATGATCATAATTCTCATTTGCAAGAGTTGGTCAAAATATAATAGTGCACAAAACACTTCCTTCTCAAACGCCATTTTTAACTTCATCTTGTATTAAACGGTCACATCCTTTCTCGCGTGTTTATATTACATAGGCGTAAATGCTCAAAGACCGGAGTTTCTCAAACGATGGTCCTCGAAATCTTCCTTTGTGGTCCTATTTAGTGTTTTCCACAAGATTCTCGAAAACATTCCCAGATTTTTCTTTTTTTACTTTTATCTAAGTGTTATTAGAACCCTTCTGTGTCATGGGAGGTACACGAAAGATGTAATATAACAATATTTATTATTGGAGAATACTGTGTAATGCAGCAAGGAGATCAGGTCAAGAATAGCCATACCTAACCGATATGCAAACAAAAAAAAATACTCTTATCTAGCAGGCTTAACATTGGACTTAGGAAGAAGTTGGTTAACTGCTGTGTATGGAGTATTAGACTGTATGGTTCAGAGACTTGGACATTACGGAAGTTAGAGAAGAAATATTTAGAGAGCTTCGACATGTGGTATTGGAGGAAAATGGAGAAGATAAAATGGACAGAAAGAGTAACAAACGAAGACGTTTTAAAACGGATAGAAGAGAAGATGACGCTTCTAGCCACCATTTTTCGTAGGAAGGCCAATTGGATTGGACACATATTGCGAAGAAATTGTCTTCATACCACCATAGAAAGAAGAATGGAAGGAAATCGATGAGTAGGAAGAAGAAGAACACAACTGATCGATGATTTCAAAGGTAGGAGTTAAAATAGGAAGCCAAAGATCGAGAAATGTGGAAAAAATTTTTGCAGGCCCAAACCTAAGGGGAAAAAAATCATTAATCCCAGGTCCTACCAACAGGTCATTATACAATACTTAATAATAATTGTATAATGACGTATCTTTAAACATTGATAAATGTTCTGCGTTGTGTTTATACAATTACCTTACCATTATATAGTTTTATACTATAAATCACGTAACACTAAAACAAAGAGATCAAAGATTTTCGTGAATTAAACGGCGTGACAAACATCTTGGCATTTGAAGGCGGCGCTCCAAGTTCCCTTTAAATGCTGCTAGCAAATGAGAGGCCAGCGGTATTGCCACGTTTATATTGTACACATCCACGTGCATCCTTGCCACCTGATCGCGCTGTAGTTGTCTACTTAGCTATAGCCACACCCCTTTCCCACTTGGCAACGTCGCGCCAGAGCTTGCGTTTTATTCGTTTAGCTGATATGCCAAGATATTTGTCACAGGGTTTGGTGTTCTCCACGAAACTTATAATAAATATCTCGTCTCGAAAATGAGACGAGAATTGTTAACGTTTCTCGCCTCATCTCCAATTTGAAAATATACTTCTCGTCCCGTCTTATTGACGAGATGAGACAAGTAGTTTCTTGTCACATGGGTAACACTAATACTCTTAAATTAAACATTAATCCAAAAAGAACAGAAAATATAGAATTGAAACGAATTGCTTTTAAAACTGTAATTGAAAATCTCGAACAGAAAGGAAATTACGTTAGCAAAGTTCTTTCATTTTCTCTCAGAGTAGTAATATTTTTTTCTACATTACCTACTTTATAAAATATTACTGGTAGACCTCAATTATTAAAAGAAAGTATTAATATATATATATATATATATATATATATATATATATATGTCAGTATGGGTAGTATGGGTCATGGTAGTATGGGTCATGACAAGCAAAATGTTTTTTTTTTTTTTTTTATAAACCACGGGTTCCTTCCGTTTCGATTTCGAGATATGAACATATGAATGAAAACACCGCTCTATTTTATACATATTGATTTGAAGGTATTTACATCCGGAACTAATGAAGATATCGGAGTAATTCAAAGACAGGTAGATAGCACACGCAATAGGCATTAGATAGCCATGACATTAGCTACACTCACAGATTCCAGTATCTCAGACAAAATGCCGGAATAAAAAAAAAATCAATTTTTGACCCTCAAATCTGATTATCGAGCCCTAATATCTTGAAATGTAAAGAGGAAAAATGACAAATTTTACCACCCAATGTATACTATAATACATATCACGTAAGTCGTCAAAATTGTGTTGTAATTCGAATAGTACCGATGGAGGTCCAGCATAAAAATGAATGAATGAAACAAGCAAAATTCTAACCATTGCGTCATTTGAAAATATGCCTCGCAGTGTATCAAAGGAAATGGAGGGTTGTAAAATAAACAGAATTGGGTAAATATTTGTTTTAGTATACGCACTCCACTGTACATGTGCTTTCTGGACAGTGCACTGTATTTTTCACCGAAAATTTACAGGAGATAAAAACCTTCAAAATATTTGATTTTTTACTTGTAAAAAATAAGTGAATAAGCATTTTCCTTTCTCTTTTTCTGAGCAGAGTCTGAAGTACGGATCCAACTTGCAGTAGTAACTTTATTGACAAATCTCAGTTGCTTATTCACTTATAGTACCTTCTGTAGTACATGAAAGTTGTCGAAAAATTGCAGCCGTCCTCTCAAGACATAAGCCTAGGAAAGCAAGTTTCATCAAGTTCAAGGAAAATAAATAAAAACGCATGTCTACTTCGTCAAAGTTTTCAACTCGTAACATTTCCTCTTTTTCTGAAGTGAAATTACAACCTCCAACTTTAAGACGTCCCGCTTGTGAGAGAGAGAGAGTTTGGAGAAGAAACGATAATATTTTCTTCTTCTCCTCTCGTAAGCTATGGAGGAATCACAGGGGGCAAAAGGGAACCCTATTCCTTTCGCAACCATTAAGAAAATGTCGTACGAGTATTCGCAGCTGGTACTCCATAACGAAAAGACAAATTAAACCACTTATGTTAATTACTGATCTTGCTAATGGCAACCTGCATACAAGCATTCGCATTGGAACTAACAGCGTTGCAAACTGTAAAAGTTCAAAAAGTGCCAGAAAGACTTAATTTGCTTCAAATGCGCCAGCAGATCTTTCAAGTCCCCAAAATACTCCAAACTTATTATGTTGGAAAAGGGAAGAACGATGGCTCAGTGATAAAGCGCTCAACTCTAGTGCGAGAAATTCCTGCTTTGAGCTCAGGCCATGTGAATTTCTGACAATATCGTGCTCGAGAGTTTTCTCTGGATTTTTCCGTTTCTTCTCACAGTATCATTTTACCCATTAGTTTATAATCATTCACTTTCATTAATAATAATTAATATCCTTTATCCAAGGGGCTTAAAGGCGGAACGTAGACATTTTTTTTTTTTTAGTTTATATTGTGAAAGCAAATGCAAGGTTTCCGATGATAACATACTTACAAGCACATACCTCTTCGTTAGTCTAACGCAGGGGTGGTCAACCTCTTAAAGTTTGGGAGTTACTTCTTTCAAAAAACAATGGCGTTCTACTTATTTGTTTACTAGCCCACTGAAAGGAATTACAATACAGAAACTGTGATCCATACAGAGAGTATGACACAGATCTTCGTGGGTTACTTCTCACAACTTGCTGGTTGACTAGTAGACCTTTTAATTTTGAGAGCTACTTTTTATTTAGAAATCACTGGTTGTCTACTTAACTGTTCACTAGCCCACAAGAGAGAATCATAATACAATAACAGTGATCGATAACCACAGTAACACACAGATCACCGTGGGCTACTCTTCACAATTTTCTGGTTCACTAGTAGACCTTTCCATCGTAAGCTTCCTTGGCCGGGGATCGAACCAGGGTCCCCACGTAGCAGCGGTAAGCGCTCTACCACTGAGCCATTGTGCCCCCATAGGCATTTAGAGACGAGACGAGACAATGTTTACTTGTCTCGTCTCATCCATTTTGTAAACGTTTTGTAAATTTATGTGCAAAATTTATCTCCTGACTTTTTTTCTTAATTTCACAGAAGTCATTAGAATCCTTCAGAGACAAGAGAAGTCCACGATATAACACACTTTGAACCAATGATGTTATAAAATAGAGGATATGCTCATATGTATCTTCATCCTATTGAATCAGTGAAGCCAAAAAGCAACAGAGCATAGGCAGGTCTGATTGGCTACTCTCGTTTCCGCCATCGTCTGATTGGCTACTTTCGTTTCCGCCATCGTCTGATTGGCTACTTTCGTTTCCGCCGTGATTATTGGCTCAAAACATTGCGATCTTATTGGGCGGAGTGGGCAGAGTAGGGGTGGCGAAACTGTGACGTATGGCTTCAAGATTTTGTTGTAAGGGCAGATCCACTATTTTATAGCATCCTTGCTTTGAACCATATTTACTATTGAAGGTCAGGTCAGCATCATGCCCCAGTCATGATGTGCTGGGGTGTGACCTACGAGGACACAACGGAGCTTCATTTCTGAGAAAAATGGGGTCAAAACATCAGCAAAATTGTATCAAGAGACAGTGCTTAAAAGACTAGTCAAGAACCTCACCAACACCCTCTTCCATGAAAAGAAATGGAGCTTTCAGCAGGACTCAGCCCCGTTACACAAGGAATGGACAACTCAGCAGTACCTGGAGGCAAAATGTTCCGGACTTAATCTCCACTTCAGATTGGCCTCCTGCAGATCCCAACCTGGACCCTTTGAACTACAAATTGTGGTCCTAGCTTCAAGAGATGGCTTGCAAGAAGGGACATCCCAATATTGAAAGTTTAAAGCTGTCTTTTCGGAAGGCAGTTACAGATTTCCTAGTTGATGTGTCGTGTAATGCAATTGGTGAGTGGCCACAAAGACTTATGGACTATGTGTATGCTAATGGTAGCCATTTTGAATAATTATTTGTGGTTTTAGTTCATTATACATCCATCTAACTCGTATTATTACGATATTAAAATATTTCTAACCATTGTGTGTCAAGTATTTATGGTTAGACTATTTATGGTAAATCTATGGTAAGTATTTATGGTAAGACTAGGTATATTGTATAATGGCTTACGTATGTTTAAACGTTGATAAATGGTCTTCATTTTGATTATACAATCGTTTTATACATTAGTTTTTCTCATAATTTGAAATATGTAACACAGAAATAGTGTTTGAGATTAAGGACTTCGGCGAACTAGTGTTGCCACAAGACTCTGGAATGTCTCGTCTAAAAATTTAAAAAAGTACTTCTCGTCTCGTTTTCGAGGCAAGACGAGGAATTCTTTGTGTTGTAGTCAACAATAATTCCAATGCTCTCCCACTGGGAATCGAATCTTTGATGCCGTGCACCAGAAACGTGAGCTTTGTCCATTAGACAAGCCAAAAGTGCCTTCTTTGTTTTTGGGTAATACATTGAACTAACGTCCATGTGCAATACAGTGAAAAGAAATGGTAACTTTTAAAGAGGCATATTTGTTTTAATATGATATGCTTAACATACAATTCCTCAAGTCAAAATTTAATAAATTACTCATAGAAATTCGCTAATACTAAAAACAAATCTGGTACTGACTTTTAAGTATTGTCAACCAATTGATAATAAGTTCTACAGCTAACTCACCAATCCAGAACTTCTAAAACTAGTTTAACGCGGTTTAAATAATTCTTTCAACCATGAACAAGTTGATTAGTCTGTGTTGTGGTTGAGAAGATCGGTGGCGGATCTTCTTCCGTAGTTTCCAAGTTTCACCCCACGACCACTGAGTTTCCGACGATTCATCTCAAGACAATTGAGTTCTCTTCACCTCAAATTCACCCTAGGTTTTCTCCTTACTAGTCTGACGTCGTTAACTTCATAGGAAATGAAATATTGGGAGAATTACCCATTTTCTGTAAAGTGAAAACGCTGCTTTAATGTCGTTTAGTGTTCGATAATAGAAGGTACATAGCGTTGCAATTTGAAATAGAGACTGTTTCTGTAAGAAGAAATAAACAAGTATTCATACAAAGTTACTTACGTTGGATCACTCAAGGTAAGACCCTTCTGCATTCATACATCGTTCCACACTTCCTAGCAGCGTATGGACGGATTACTAGAATTCGTTCTTTTGTAATCTTTAAAACACTTGTCAAAGCTTTCTTGGTTGTAGGCACACCATCATGGTAGGAGGGATAAGCGGTTGGTGTGAGCGCCTTTGCCGTGGGAGACCCGAGTTCGATTCCCTTCAGGGGTTCATGTGCTTCGAATCCCACATTAATCTGTCAGTGCACGTTTCATATATCCTCGCTGCCGAAAAGGAAGCTAAACTCAAAATCACAATCACAATCAAGACAGAAACTTTTCCGTGCGGTTTTAAATTTAAGAAATAGAGAAAAAACGGATGTGATAACACGGATTATCGGACCAAAAACTCATTCACAACTAGAGCCTTATGACTGGAGCATTGTCATGAATACAATAGTTTTTTTATGCAAACGCATATTTTATTTACTTATATGCATCTCTGTTAAACTTGGTAGGGGTTTCTAATTACAATAATACATCTGAAATTTGAAGTTTTATAGTACATATAAATGCATATTTCAAATGTTAGATCATATGTTAGCGCTTAAGAGCATATTCAACATATTCTATGTTTTTATTTAAGATATATGCTTATAACATGCAAAAATGTCTATGTAACAGAATGGCTTTTTGCATGGGAGCATGATGAATGCCTAGTTTATGGAGAAATAATATTGTTAGCAACCAAGACAAACAAGAGATAAACTTGTTCCGAAATCATACAGGTGTTTTTCTCACATCCTCCAGCTCTTCTTCACTTTCTAGAAAGACAAGGCAGGAAATGGGAATTAAAAAAAAAAACTTTGCGCTGTCATTCTCTTGTAGAAGGCGAAGGAAATTTTCGAGATGGGAATAATTGGTATTGGTACACTCAATCGCCCCTGCTCTCTCTCTGTTTTTCTCTCTCTCGCTCGCTTGCTCACTGACTAGTATATTTTCTTTATTTTATTGCCTCCAAAACACCATTCCAGACAAATGCTTTTCGGTGAAGAAGTAAGAAACAAACCATCCCACCCTCGGACAAAATGGGCAAGATGCGGTACTCAGGTGAATGAACCTACTGTGGAACTTTTCGTGCAATTTAGGCTACTCAGAGAGTATAGTTTGTTCAACTATACCGCCTTCTACGTATGGTAGCTCGTGCAACAAATAAGTTATCGTCTGATCACATGAAAAAAAAAAACGTCTGGAAAACACCGCTGTCCTTTAAGTTAGTTGTTTTCTTACATTGCCTGACACTTGTTTCATATTCATATTAGCCATAGTATTGGGAACAAAGTACAGACACAGTGGGCGTTAAAACACTACGACCCCGCAAATGTGGGCAAAGAGAAATGGAGGAAGGAAGTGATGCTGTTGCAAAAATCAGCATGGGAACTTGAAAGAAATTTGCCGAACTGCTCCCGTGTTGACTGAACGCTCTGTTGTGAGTTTACTTCGTCGTGAAATAGTTTTCATGTCGAACTTGCGTTTACTCTAGTTTATTGTGTGCACGTTGACTTTTGCTGTAGTGTTACCGCGTGGTTGAGTGAATTTACTGCAAGGTTAATTACGGGAAGGAGTAAATTTTGAAACACACACTTTTTTTCTGTACAGAGGAAACATGTAGAAAATTCAAGCTCGTGTGATTTTGTGTAAAGTAAAGGCACTTTAAAATACATTGATGAAGAAAATACTAGAGATATGTGTTTCCACATCACTCACTGTGTACATTTTAATCTCGTTATCTGTGTTTGTTTTAAAATATTCTGGATTATATAAACTGTAAATATCACAACAACAAGTTCTGAAGAGGAGCCCCTGATAGATAAATTACATTTTCAATGTTATATTTCATATGCAAAACATCAGTCATAACTTTGCTGCATGTTTGAAAATGCTCTCTTTAATTGTATTGTTAGTGCATGTTAAGTGCATACTTTAACACACTTAACAGCATAGTTGTATGCATATTTCATGAATTTTGAGTGCATAAAAATCCGGTGTCTAGTCATGAAGTAGACACCAACTGTCATCACCCTCATATGCGTGCTATTCTTTGCATCACACGTTTCCTTGTTCGCTTTTGCATTTCGGTTTTCAGTACTAATTGAGTTCACATTGTCAACCAATTCCTGTATTCTTGCGGCCCTCACTGCATCCAGATGCTCGTCGCGTTAAAATAACTAACGTTCTTTAATGAAACACCTGTACCATTTAAATACACACGTATGTGAAAAGCAATTGTCCTCACAAACTTGCAGTAAGTAGCAATAGTCCGTTCTAGTTTAACCCAGGCACGCACAAAACTTGATGTTGGTGTTTTCATTCCATGTTTAAATCACAACTGACCTTCAGGACACGTGCCTATATTTAATACTGTCAAACGGAGTAATATCGCTCTAAGTCAACAAACTAACAGTGTAACGATTGTTGGTGAAATATCCTTACTCCTTGGTATCACAGAGAGCTTACATAGCTTCAATACCCAACGAGAAAAAAAAATCAAATTGCCGCGGTGTCCGTAGCTAATGAGTTACTTGCTTTTAATCCCGTAAGAAAAATAGGCATATTCGAATAAATTATACAATATTACTACGTCTTCAAGCTAAAGACAAAAAAGGAGACAGAGGTTAATCTAATACATGGTATTTGATATTGCAATACTAAGACTGTCAAAAACAATGCTGCTTCCAGGAATTAGTGAAATCGGAATGTGGGAGCAATATGGGAATCCTGAGGAATTGTAACGGACACGATGTGTTCTACAAACTCAAATGATCTGGGATGAAATAAGGGACTCCCCGCAGGATAGGTGAGTGCCATACCATTGAGCTACCATGACCCTCATCAAAAATAAATGTTGGTAGTGTGCGTGTAATTACGGGTCTACGAGTATTATGTCTCAAAAACCATCGACTGCACCATCGATCTTCATGTTTGCCTATCACCATTGCATTTTATTAAAATTAGGTGGCAAGCTCCTTTTTCTGTCCGCTTCATTTATTGAGAAGTAGAAAATGTGACCTCACAGAGTATCCAGCTGCAAATGGCTGTCTTAGATGCCCATACCATCGGTTCTATGTGTGACCAACCAGAGGTATATATGCAAAATCACACAAAATTCAGCATGTACATGGACACGGACAACAGAAAGTCATTATTCATGCTAAAATAAAGCGAAAATGCTATACAGGGTGGCCCAAAAGTAGATATACACATCTGCATTGATCAAGTATAAAATTCAAGTTTATTCTATGGGTTTACTTGCTTCGGCTTTTCAATAAGAAATGATATAAAATGCAGTACGGTACTGTATACCTACCTCTGGGCCACCCTGTATAATGGTATACGCTGCGGAGCCTCCCTCAACCGTTATTGGGAATCAAAAGTTTCACTATGTGGCAACGTCGCAGATTCACTTGTAACCATTAGCATTGCTGTACGATCCATTAAGTGATTACATCAATTTTTACGCTAATATATAGTGCTAGTTCCAAAGTCTTTTGACTTTAACTGTCAGTTGGAAAGAATCGATGTAACTATTTAATACCTTGGTATTTGTACCCTATGGTTCTTCATTTGCGACGTTGTCACATAGTGAATTAGTATTTCCGGACGATGACCAGAAAGGTATACAATTATTTATTTTTTGCTGTGTCTTTGCACTTTGCCTAATTCTCATTTTGCCTAACTTTTTATCATCTGTCAATCACAGATAAAATCATATCCGCCATTTTAGTTGAAAGACTAATTCCCATTTGGACTAATTCCCACTATGGCTAACGATCTTATCAGGAAGGAAATACCCCCATATAGAAAATCTGACAGTGTTTCTATATTTATACATAAATACGTGACAGAATTTTACATACACAAGCCATTCATGGTAAAAGAAACGATTACCTATTTCAAATGTACACATCTATTGCATACAAAAAAAATACATCAAAGAAATTACTAGAATCACTAGAAGAAATTACTAGAACAACATGCTCGCTATACGCCGCGAAATGACTATATATTGGTTCCTGCATACGTATTGTATTGTATACCACAACATATGTCAGCGTTAGTTTTTTAATTGTTCTTTTTCCTTGTTGTTCTTTGCTTTTTTTAGCAAACTTAGTTGTTTATTGTGGTAAGTTATGAACATGATGGTAGTAATTCCTTTAATGCAAAGTTATTTTTTATATATTTGAAAAATACGTTATAGCTATTTGAAATAAATATGGCTTTTGTATGTAAGTTTCTCTGTCACTTGTTTATGTATAGGTATGGGAATTAGGCCAAATGTCGAATAAATATTTTTTTTGTTTTGTTTTGAGTTGTAAAATGATTTTCTGCAGTCTGTGGGTGCTATATTTAGAACATTCGATATATATGTGTTGTATCTCGACTGAAACTCATGCTACAAGATTGGCATTTGTAAACGACTTTCATAGACACCCTGTATAATAAAATAAACCAAATTGCATATAAAGTAGTTTACTTTACATGAAAAGAGACACTGCGGAAAAGGAACTTGGATTCAATTTATATATAAAAAATATTCAAGTGAAGTTTAACTCAAATAAAAGAAGAGCTATTTTCCAGGCTGTTATAGTTCAAAAGTTTTTTTTTTAATACTACACAATACAGAAAAATTGTAGTTGAAAAGAAGTCAAGTGATTAAAGGAAAAGAAATTGAAATCTATTCGCTTGCTAAAGTTTTTTTTTTCTTTCTTTTTCTTGCTCAACCACACAGTTCTTCCTCTGGTTGCCTACCCTGTCTCAATCCTTTCTTCAATTATACCCTTTTGTGTATCTCCAGACACAGATGTCGTTCGTGTTCATTCTCCTTTTCTTTAACAGGTTCTGGAGTCTTTCCAGAACGGGACACTTTCCATCAGGAGAGGAGAAACTAATTATGCGCAATTTTCAAAGGGAGAAAAGCAAGGAAGAATACAAATGCCAGTAACAAAACACAAAGATATTCAAGTTGCATCGAACCAACAGTCCTCTCATAACACTGAAGTGGAGATGGGGTAAATGCTTTTTGAAAGGAACTCATGCCCTTCAAAAAAGCAAACGAAGCATTATGGTTTCAGATAAAATAGAAAACAAAATAAAATAGAACTAGATAAGAAGATAGAAGCGCATCCTAAAGTTGCTGACAACAAAATATTTTAGTTTCTCATTATCTTTGTCATTAAATTTATTTGTTCACTCTTTTAGCCTTTTTCTTTCTATGATTTTTCATTAGTTGTTTATCCTTCTATGCTTCATGATTCACTGAAGTAAATTAAAACTATTCAGAAATCTCAAATGCATGTTAATTTAATAAATAAATTCTGCAACATCGGTTTTTCGATACCTTGATAATTTTCCTAATTTCATTATTTTTTGTTTATTTCTTTTGATATTTTATTTTTATCGATATCTGGTTATTTTTTAATTTATTGATATTCGATATATTGATATACAGTATTTTTGGTATTTTGATAATTCGATAACCGTTTCCAATATTTTTGACACTTCAATATATTTCGATATTTTTTTTTCTATTTTTCGTTGCTTTAGTATTACAAAATGATTCAGATATATTTTTTTTAAAAAAATCGACATTCCATATTTTGATATGTCGATGTTTTAATATCATTACATTTTCAATGTTTCAGCAGTTTAATATTTTCCAATACTTTGGTATTCAGCACTTGTCATTTTTTCTATATTTCGATACTTTCACATTTCAATATTTTTGGCATGACAGAATGGGTACCAGGAGAAAATTTTCTAAGGGAGGGCTCCAATCCCTGGTTGCTCTATTACGTTTTTTTTTATTTGTATTAAGAAAATATTTAAAAATGTAATATATTTTCATGAGCAAGGAGGGCTTGGGTCCCACCCTGCCCTCCCCTTCGGGCGCCCATGCTTGTCAGTATTTTTGCAATATGGCGATATTTTTTCAATATTTTAAAATTTTTGATATTTTGGTATTCGATATCTCAATTTTTTCGGTATTTTCATAGTTTCCAATGTTCATACATTCAATATTTTTTTATTATTTGACATTTCGGCATTATGCACTTCAATATTTCATTTACGGCAGATGTATTTGCATTAAAACCTCACTAATATTTTGGTAGATTGTATGTAGTAAGCCTGAATTACTCCCCACTCAGTAATGCTAAAATTGGCTCCGCTGTTGCCATGTCACGGAATTCGATACCGGGACATATTATAAACTCGATTACAGTACGGGGACGCTAACCGTTCACCCACATAGGTCAGTCGAAGAACCTCAATTTATATTTAAAATGAGAATCTTTACCTTCCTAGTATGTTCGGCCAATTCAATGCGACTTTAATGGTGTGGGAGTCTGTTTGCTATGACAGCACGACTATCCAGAGATTGTCTAAAATAAGCACGTTAACACCCAAACCACTCCATAATTTGCATTAGGACATAAATATTAGAACAGTTCTCTACCAACTGCAGGTATATAAGCACAACCAAAATGGCATGTAATGACACCCAAACAGCTCATATATTGAACACTTGCATTGAGACATCTCGTGTAACGCTTGTGTGTGTTTAAATGGAGAATCGGATGTTATGGACAGTAGACAGAGAACCTAACCATTCACGAAATGGAAGCTAATTGTGAAATTAACTCATACGAACGATTGTTGAGTTCGTCATCCACAAACATTGGCTTTATCGTCTCATTTCACGGTGAAATAGAAACATCCTCATGTGATAAATTAGATGGCGAACAGTGTTGAAAAACTGACATTATTTATAGAAATAGAGTAAAAAAAGAAAAACATTAGAGGTACCAAAGTAATATGTAAAACGGTACAACACTTTCAGCAGGCTAAAATAAACACTGCGTACATATCGATGTGTACAGGTATTACATAAAATAAATAAATAACAATAGCATTATAATGCATTAAAAGCATTATAAAAAACAATGTTTTAATAATATTGAAAGATTATTAAAAGGATGAAGAAGAAATAATAAAGGCTAATATTTTGTGTTTTATAGAACTAGGTGAAGGATAAAACAATTAGTTCACAAAGTTCGATGAATGAAAAATACATGTTTTCTAACTTACAGAACTAGATGAAGAAGAGAAAACAGTAAAAGTAATCTTTTGTGGTTTACATAACTAGGTGACTTTTATTTTTTTACTTCATCTAGTTCCGCAAACCATGAAATACTAGCTATATTGCTTTTTCTCTTCATCTAATTGATCGGTGGATGAAGGGCCGATCCCACTCCTCCATAAAAAATTAGTTTCGTGGCTGAAGTATATATAAGCTAGTGTAATCTAGTATTACTAGTTGAACTAAATGCAATGTGGGATATGCTATAGTGTTCTGTATCTACTCCTACAAACTAAAGTACCTACGTTACTTAGATATTTTTCTACATCAAAACTACTCTAACTGCATTTTTCTCCAAAATTGTGAGATAATCCCTTCAATTCTGTAAACTACCAAAAATAATATTTTATTACGATATCTCTTTCATTTGGTACTGTAAACCACGGAAAGATAGTTCTATTAGAAAATTTCTGTAAAACACAAAATAATAAATCATATTAAACGCTCTTCTCCCATGTTATTTCGTAAATCACAAAATTACACTTTATAAGCAATTTCGTTGTTTTTTTTTTTTTTTCTAGCTTACACAACTACAACTCTTTCTTAGCATAATTTTGGCACGTTAAACTCAAAAAATATGCTAATAAAATTTTTTTCGTTCATCTGTTCGCTGTTAGAAACTCGAAGATCATAAAACCACAGCTTCCCTAAACTTTTATTTACAATTATTTTGTAAATTACAAAACAACATTTTATAAAAAGTTAGTTTTCCTTCAGCGTACTGCTGTAGTATTATGCGAAGTAAGTTCAATGGACCTGTCTCAAACATTCGTTAATCTAGACTGTTTAGAATCAATATATACGATTTTTTTCCTACATACATTTTTCAATTCTCTCCGAATCCACCTGATGGAATGCACTAATATGTTTATAAAAATTCAACACGCGTATGCGTCAAACAAGGAGGAGTGTGTGCAAACCGTGATGACTACGTTCATTGAAATCTAATGAAGTCGGTTGGTCAGTACTAGGAGTACCTGACTTGTAATCAAGATACTGCCTTAATATGGGACGCCAAAGATTGAGCTTTTTTATTTTTTTTTTTCAAACGCATCCGGAGGCAGCTTCTACCACACTTGTTGTATTCACTATGCAAAGTAACAATATGTAAGAATATGTTGCCCTGGATGTATCGTAGTATTTGTACAATTATATCAATTAAATACGTAAGACAATCTTCGTTATTTGCAGGCACAAGTCTAAATTTTTTGCATGGGAATCAGTGGCGCACTAACGGGGGATCCAATGTGTCTGGAACCCCCGAAACTTCCTAACTCAACATACATTTGTACACTTTTTCAATAAAACTCTACTTGTTTAACTGGCAGAAGATTGATGTATCATGCACATTTGATTTTACATTTCATCTGTACTGTTTCTCATAAAAACAATCTAGTTCTTTCATTTTTTTCCTCTGAAAATATACGTGGAAGTATTTCACAATTATTTATGGTCTTTTCGGAAACGAAAGACGTAGTGGCTTCCAGTATTTGTCCCCAGCCCCCAAAGCTTGGACTCCCGCAAAAAAAAAAAAAAAAAAAATCTGGGTGAGCGCCTGATGTGAATACTAAAGCTTGATATGCCAAAAAAGCGGAAGATTTGAACACTGTAGAAACTGCTTAAATACTACCGAAAATGTCCCCGTTTTTCCTTCTTTAGGAATGGAATTTTCGAAAACCTTCGTGTTCAATGAAGGGTTTACATAACGGTCTTCACAATTTTGAGTGTAGGAAAATTCTCAGATTACACAGTTTCTTAACAAACAATAGGAAATTTGAGTATTACAGAAAATGCTCTCTCTTCTTTTTTTATTTTTCTTTTTTCTTTTTTTTTAAATGATAATTTATATGTCGCGTTTCATCTTCCTAATGTCAGGCATTCGTGAGATACGTTATCCTTAGCAAATAAATAAATAAAACCCTCTTTACCCTTCTGAGGACACTATTTCAAAAACTCCTATAACATTCTTTGCTTTCGTAATAGAAGTTTTCTGTCTACATTAATTTTCACGTTTCTATTTATAGTAATACAATATATCCCGGGTATTAATGAGCGAGTCACTTACATATAACAGTATAGATTAACGAAGTTTCCGTTAAAATGAGTTTGTGTGTTGGTGTGTGTGTTCTGTGTTCTTATGCAGCACTGAGGCTATTAAGAACGAGCCTATTATTAACGTGAGTTTCAAAGCACGGCAAAGAATTGGGTTCAGTGCAGTTGGTGGGTGTGCATACAGTAAGATCAACCCACACAGGATTATAAGGATTTAATCTTAAAAGTTTTTGTTTTTTTTTTATCTGTGGAGGGCACAGTTGCACAGTTGTAGAGTGTTCACCTCTAGTGAATGGAGTCCCTGGTTTAATCCCAGCTCGCGCCAAGTGGGCTTTGTAGTGTAAAAACACAGTGTTCCTGGACTTTCTCGGGGTTCTCCTGTTTCCTCCCACTTTTTTCATGCCGTCATTTCATTCATTTCTCATCATCACCGTCCCGTTTAGCCTAGTCGGTGTAAAACTTCAACATCTCATATTATTTCATTTCATTTAGTCCTGGACAAACATTACTTAAAGATGCCATCTCAACTTTCATCTGAAGGACCTGGTTTTGATTAGTTTTTTTTTTTAAGTTTAATGCCCCTTTTCAGTACTGTGATGTGAGACAAGTTCAACTGTTTCAAGTGGTATTCGAACCACTTCTTCAAATGAAATAAAATTCTAATTTAACGTCCCAGGATTATGCTCCAAGGCTAAGGGAGGCGCGATGATGATAATGAATAAATAGTGAAATGATGAAAGTAAGACCAGAGAAAAACCCAAGTTAACGGTGTTTGTCCACCACAAAGTTTACTTGGCATAATCTGGGATCGAGCTACGGATCCAACTCATTAGAGGTGAACACTTAACATCACTGACACACCACGGCCGAACCACTACTTGGGTCTGTTCTCTCCAACTGCCTCCCCTTCGAATCCGGGATCTCGCGAGACGAGACGAGACAGAACTCTTCCATCAGAAGGGAGCATAGTGGCACAGGGGTAGGGTGCTTACCTCTGGTGCGCAAGTGCCCTGATTCGATCCTTGACCAAGTAAGTTATGGTGGAAAACATCGTGTTCGTGGGTTTTCTCGGGGTACTCCTGTTTCCTAGCACTCTTTCAGTCCACGAATTCTTCAACCATCATTCACTTGTTTTAATCGTCGTCTCCCTTAGCCTAACCGGCATAATCGTCGGACGTTAAACTCAAAGATTTCATTTCTTCCACCAGAGACAGATATGCTTTCTGACACCATACATCACTTTCACAACATTTTTCCGAGACGAGACAGCATCAAGTCTTGTCTCGTAAGTGATCTCAGAGCACACAAAGCACATGTGTTAGATGCTCGGCCACGAAGAGGCTCTACTAGGACTAGAAAACCACTAGAAATACTCATTTTCTAAAGGAAAACGTTAACTTTGTACTTACGCCCTATGAATAGTACCACTAAATACTTTGTAAAGTGTTTGGTTTACAAAAAAAAAATTTATATATTCACTATATCTGTCGATGTGTCCGTACACTAAATCGCAAGAACAACTATCGTCTCGTATATTTTCAAAAGTGGTTAGCATAGAAGAATTCCCCCTTAGATGTTTGCAGCCAAACTTACATAAAATCAAGATCGGTTGCATAACATTCAATAAATTTCAATTGTCTAACTAAACTCTTTCACGTAGTGTACATGTAACACTGATACTTGTTTCTTCCTACTAGAAATTGAAATGCCATTGTTTCTAATAAAGTGATGCGATCCCCCAACACCCTGCGTAATAATTCGCACATTTGATGATCTACAACTCATTAATTATGAAATCATAATAGATGTATAAAATGAAATAAAAGTTTACAAATTTCAAACGACATAACATTTCGAATACCTATTATTAATGCATGAATTATAAGCATTAGTTGAAACAAGTCGAAATAACTTCTAGGCTACTAATGAATTAAACTTTTGATTACAAAACAACCATAGAGACAATTCATCCGTTTTAATGAAACTTCGTACTTAAAATGCAAACTTAATTATAAATATGGTATAGTGACAGATAGTAGTTTTATATCTGATTATTCACAATATGCATTATTGCTCGCCGCTTTATGTTGTACCAATAACGTGGAGTAATTACATGGCGCTCTTAACCTCAGCAATGAAGCTCCATGCAGCTCCATCGTCAATTTTGTGCTAGTTTCGAACACACAAACTTAGCTTGTAATCAATACATGGAAGCCTATAGGGAAAACATGTTTGAGTACATGGTGTGAAAAGGTTATAGATTACGTGTGTAGAACAATATGTTCCACAGACTACCATACAAGAGTTCTAAAGCTGAAGATGTAAAGTGGTACTAGAAAACAATATACTTTTTTTTAAAAAAATGAAGTTTAAAAAAACGCTCGTTACAGAAGGTGAGTTGACATATGTATTACAACCAAAGGCCAATATTCATACATTTAAAAGACTAATGGGTTATTATTTAACGTTTATTTTACTCTGTAAGGTCCCATTTGATCATCTATAAGAGTGTGTGATCTGGATTGTACCTAAAGAAAATAAACGTTTCAGACTTTCTATGGCTGAAAATGATAATTCAATAATAATAATAATAATAATAATAATAATAATAATAATAATAATAATAATAATAATAATAATAATAATAATAATAATAATAATAATAATAATAATAATAATAATGAAGATTCACAACGAATAGTTTTAGAATTTAGTTGATTTATTTGCATTTATGTTCTGACGAGGCATGCAGCTTAAAATGGGATCAAAATAGTGTTGCCCGTGAGACGAGACGAGACGAGATTAAAAATAAGTTTCTTTTGTCGTATCGCCTCGATTGTACTCAGCTTGTTTTCCAAATTTATGCACAAAATGTATGAAGTGATTTTTTTTCTTAATTTCATCTACGAATATATCAAAATCCTTCAGCATCACGAGAAATTTAAACAAGAATTATTATTGGGGTACAATGTTCGTTCGTAAAGTAATGAGCCTATGTATGGTGAAAAAGATTTATAGATCCAATCGATGCGTATTGTTAAAATTCTTCAAAATAGTCTCCTTGGGTGTCGATGCACCGCTGTCAACCCGATTCTTACGGTACAAAGACTTCCTGGAAGTAAGTTGCAGTAAAATCTTCCACAGACTCTGTGACAGTCCGTTTGATGGCAGGGATTTCGTCGAAACAGTGACCTTTCAGGCTTCTCTTGAGCTTTGGGAACAGAGAAAGTCTGGTGAGCTCACATCAGGGTTGTAGAATGGCTGCAGCAAGGTTGCAGGAAGAGGTAGGCGGTCACAACGAAGATGTTGTGGGCTGAAGCGTTGTTGTGGTGGAGCTTCCAGTGATCTGCAATCTCCGGTTGTTTCCGTTCGACGGCTCTGTTCACGCTAGAAAACGGCGTTGACGGTTCGTCCCGGAGTGGCAAACACTCAAAAACATCTCTTCCGCAACATGTGATCCTCACTACTTCAGAGCTCGGGCGCAACTGCCATCCAATGCGCTGCTTAGCTTAGACCCCCCGCCGGGAGTGCGCTGCTGGCGACTGGAGCGTCGTGTGACGGCCAGTCTCATTACTTTACGGACAAACACTGTGCGTTGGGTAATGACATGCGTATTTTGAAACGTTGATAAATTCTCTTCATTATGTTCGTGCAATCACTTTAACAATTTATGTTTTTATACTATAAATCATGGTCCCAGGTAGTGTAGTCGCTAACCCTCTTGCCTTTGGTGTGAGTGGTTTCGGGTTCTATTCCCGGAGAAGACACTCGGACGGAAAGTTGTAAAAGCATTTTCAGGTCAAAATGAGTTTTCCTCATTCACATCACGCAAATGCCGGATGATATCCAACATAAAGTCCCCAGTACGCTTCCTTCTTTCACAATTTCTTTCTTTCTTTCTCAATTCCCCAGGTAGTGTATCGCCGAGGAGGGTGGGGAAGGCAACTCAGAAGTTGATGGACAGTACTCAAGTTGATAAGTCATGTGCGAAAACAAACAAACCAGTAAGAGACTGCAGTACGTGGAGAGTTGTCTTCTAAAGATTGGGAAACTAATTGAAATGAAATATTTCAGGTCTATATTCCACTGTTATATCGGCTAGGCTAAAGAAGACGATAATGATGAGACATTAATGAAAATGGTGGAATGATTGAAGTGGGAGGAAACGGGAGAATCCCGAGAAAACATACGTACACAGTGTTTGTCCTCCAAAAAGCCCACTTAGTGCGATCTGGGATCAAACCAGGGATCCCACGCAACAGAGGTGAACGCCCTACCACTGAGCAACTATGTTCCTGTAAACATTGGAGAAAGAAGAATATTTTAGAAGACTTTACTCCTTTCTTACTCTCGCAACTAATTAGTTTGTTTTATTTTGATAACAGTTACTCTCCTCGAATACCAATTGAGGGAATCACAAACGTAAGAAGAAGCATTTAACTATTATATGATAGATAGATTTTTGCCTTAAATATTTTTTTACATAAACACATTTGAGATATCTGTATTTTTAAAATGGCTATTATCTCTGGGAGACATCATATTTTGTTGATGAATAAAGTAGAGGCTATTGAATGATGATCGTTCCGCTTACGTCTGGATGAATCCAAGAGATATGCTGATGGAATTATGGTTGACTGAACTCTGGAGAACAGATCTTCAGAGACGGGTGCGTTATGTAGCCTCCTCCCCTTCAGCAGGAAACTGTGCACCAAGTACTCCGGAAAAGATTGCATTTTCCCCTCTAATTACCAACGATGATCAAACACAAAGGTCCCTTCTTTTTTCCTCCGCGTAACACATCCTGGAACTGCTATCCAAAGCTTAGCAGCTTTTCCCATGTTCCAGCAGTTTTTACCGTGCTAAACTGAGCCAAACAAGAAGGGACGACTATACATGGTTCCCTGGCTTTCCTCAGCTACCCTGGCTCAGTAGGTTGTAAGAAATAACTGCGGGAGGGAAGCTAAAATACCAGAATCACTCTTCCGGAAGGAATGGTCTACAAACACAAGATGTTAGTATTAAAACCAGACTTGCACATGTTGATATGTAGGCGCACTAAGTTTATTTCGACATATACCCAACTCCCATACTATTTCTTATACGTTTGTCCTAAACTGTTATACATAGTTCCCGCACACGGTTTTGAAACAGATGGAAATAGCTGCTTCGGGCATACTTGAATGAAAACATTTTGGTTAAGACATGTACACATCGTAGCACAAACAATAAGTGAACACATTTTAATCAAGTGCAGTAAAATGACGTGGCAACGGCGAAAACCTCGTATTTTCCTCATTCCTGATTTGCTGATACAAAGAATATTTTGTTCACAAAACACGCTGAGCAACTCAAGTGAAAAATCTTATGTGTGAAAACAGATTACACCAAACTTACCTAATCCAATACTGAATAGTGAGTAGCAGACATCCTCACATCAATTGCCTCTAAAGTAGGGGCGTACCCTCAGGGGAGGGAGCCACCGGCTTTGGACATCCCCGAGGCTTCTTAATTCAACATACATTTGTGCACTTACTCATTAAAACTATACTTGTTTAACAGGGTAATGATAGTTGTAGCATGAAAACTTCATTTTGCACTTCACCTGTACTCTTTCTCTTATTAAAAATAAAATTTAAAAAAAAACTAGTGGTTTGGATCCCCACTGTAGATCCAGGTCTTATATCCCCTCGCTGCTGAAAGGAAGAATAAACTGAATCCAAATCCAAATCCAAATCTCTTAAGAAACAATCTAGTTCTATCATTTTTTTCTGAAAATATAGATGGAAGTATGTTATAATTATGTATACTTATCATACTTTCAAGTACAGAAAAATACCCGTTCAATACTAAATACACGTAGTGGCTTGTAGTATTCGATCCTCCAAAATTTTGGACCCCTCCCAACAAAAAATTATGAGTGCGGGCCTGCTCTAAAGTACACTTTTCTGATTAGAAAATAGACATACTTTTTTATTAAAATAATTCCTAACGTACATCTTTCAGATATTCTCTCTATGAAATGAAATGAAATATTTCAGTTTAACGTCCCACGATTATGTCCTTTAGGCTAAGGGAGGCTAGTGAGTGATGATAAGAGAACTGGTTGAATGAGATTGTGAGGGGAAAGGGCAGTACCTCCAAGAAAACCCACGAACACGATGTTGTCCATCAGTACACTCTCTAGTTTCTCTCCTGTAAACACGATAGCTGCAATGTTCTCAAATTGTAAGTAGAACTATATTAAAACACTACGCTTTGTTTTTTCGTATTGGCAGCAGATTGTGATATAAGATAATAAATGTTACATTAATCTATTACATTACTTAAGAGTCTTCATCCCGACGAAATTAAAATACCGCTAACTTTACATTAATTATGTGATATCTTCAAATAGATAAAAGATAATCGAAATATGGAACAAGAGCGCCCTAGACAATATTATTTTACATGAGAAACCTTTATCACGACTCACTTATCTGCTTTCGATTTCGAGCCATTTTGAAAATAGGCATTTATTTTCGCGTTTCTAAACAGCTGAAAACGGAAAGCCACTAGGTGACTTGTGATAACGGTACCTCACGCAAAATAATATTGTCTAGGGCGCTCTTGTTCCATATTTCAATTATATTTTTATCTATTTGAAGATATCACATAATTACTGTAAAATTAGCGGTATTTTAATTTCGCCGTGATGAAGACTCTTAAGATTTCTCGCACTTCCAGTTTGAACAGAGGGCCATGGAAAACATGGAACGTATTATTCTTGAGGTGTTTCTCTCTGTATTCTACAGCTTTTGCTGTGATAGCTCTCAACAGAAAGACAGACGAACGAACGGGCGATATTACAGTTCTGTAAGCCTTCCTATATTTCTGCATAGCATGATTTAGAAATCTACATAGGAATAAATACATAACATCCATAAAAAAAAAACAAGGTATAATATCAATTCTTCGAACATTATACATATATAAATAAAAATAAAAGTTATTATGTTTGTGGGTCAGTAATTCTTGAACCACGCAACCGATCTTGATCAAATTTTCAGCATAGAGGAGGTTCAGACCTGGGATGTATTTTGTCATTTTGTTTTGACGGTGAAGCTTAAGTTAGGAAGGGGGGTTATATATATAAATATATAAACACGATTGAAAATAAGTGATATTACTGTCGAATCCATAGTTTTCGGGGTCGCTAAGATGAACAGCGACACTTTCAATGCCGTTTAAATTCCAATTCAGCCTTGCAATTTGGGAGAAGGAAGAGGATATATAAAAATGATGGAAAAGTACCGATATCAGAGGGCACTTCAGTAATAGTAAAATGTGACTGACTAACGAAACACATCACTATTTTTTTCTTATTTTAACCTAGCGAAGCGGGTAACTAACGCTAGTTCTAGATAATGAGAATTTGTAAAAGTGAATCTTCATAATAATTATGTCTGCAATCACAAATGAACTTAATGTTTCTTTTTTTTTTTTTTTTTTTTTTTTTTTTTTTTTTTTGGAGGATCTGCGTATTTAGTAGTAAACTTCGATAAATATACACCTGCCTTCAACTGAAAAGATCACAAAAAAAATAAAATAAAATAAAAAAACTCTACAAAAAATTAGTGATCGTTATTGCTTTGTCTTATTGTTTCGTTTGTTTATTTGTTTTTATTGTTGTTGATATGTCTCGCTGATTTATTCTTGTTTCGTTTTCTTTCTTCTATTGTTTTGGAGCCTTGCTTTTATGATCCAAAGTAAAAAAAAATAAAAGAAAGAAAGAAAGAAGGAAGGAAGGAAAGAAAGAAAGAAAACTTGAAAGACTCTACCTGAAAGCAAGAAATAAATACTTGTAATTATAATAAAGAAAGAGCTATGCTAAATAGCTATTGCTTACACTGCCAGGATAATTATTTCTTTCGGTTTATATATTCTTTATGTGATCCAATATTATCTTCAACCATAATAAACAATATCAGAGAAAATGCTTAATTTTTAATAGACAGTGCGAGATACCGCAACACAATACTATGTTATTTTCACATCTTATTTTCCCGCCTTTTTGTCACTTATCAAAACTCTACCAACAGGAAAACAAGTTCTAAAATTACTCGCATCGTAAATTTTGTACACATGTAGTAAAACACAGATTACGTCATTTTAAAATCTAAACATAACGTGCGTTCGACGACTCTTTGTTCTAGGAACTTTCAATGCAATGTAAAATCATTGTAGTCAGTTCTGTCTTCATCACAACTAGTATGCAAATACTGAATTGCCATAGATGAAAGCTTTTTGCTTTTCTTTTTCCATTTTTTTAAACTTTTTTTTCCGTAAGAAGGAAACAAAAGTAATCGTATTGTGTCAGTCACATTGTAGAATGATTCGTGATATCACCTTGGATAGTACAATTTTTCTATTTCAAGTGTATTTTGGATTGTTTGTTGTTTAACCTTCCAACAGGAACGGGAATGGGAAATGGCGAGAAATTACAGAATTTATACCGTTTACAAATATCGTTAGGATCATCAAGTCTGGGTGGCTCTCAGATGGGTAGGTCATGTAGCCAGAAAAGAAGAAAGTAAGAATACTTGCAAAGTTTTAACTGGAAATGCAATCGGAAAATGACCATTAGGAAGACCTAGGTGCAGATGGGAGGACAATAATAAGATGGATCTCGCAGCAATAGGAATACAAAGTAGAAATTGAATCCAGTTGGCTAAAGACAGAAGTCAGTGCAGAGCTTTGGTGAACGCGGAATTGAATTTCCAGGTTCCACAGGCTATAGAGTTAGCACCGTCATATATGAAGTTGTGAACGCTAATGATCTAAACATACATCCCTGAACAGGGTTAAATCATTTGGAGAAACCCGGCTATTGAAAGATCAATGTTTGAGTGTCACACGTTCCGACTCAAAAATATTTACTCTGTTGAATTTAAAGCCCACACTGACGCCCAGGAATGTTATACCGTGCGTTTGGTGGGATTGGAAGGCGATCGTACATCACGAACTGCTGCTACCGAGCAGCGATAGACTGCAACTCTACTGTCCATAATTATTGCGATTGTATCTATCAATTGAAAGGAAACACCTGGAACTGGTCAACAGGAAGGGTGTCGTATTGCAAACGTCGAATTCTAATGAATACGAGGGTACACTTGCCCCTGCAGTAATCATAGTTATTTACGCTCGTATGTATTGTCAGACACATTCACAGGAATCATTAGGGCAAAAGAAACGAATACTTAGATAAGAGAAAGTAGATATAGAAAGAAACTTTTGAAATTAAGATTACAAAATACTATAAGCTGACGGCTATGATTACAGGTTAAATTAAGGTTACATAATACTTGTTCATAGTTCCTGGAAGTAGACCGTTTTTCTTCTTTCTGCCACCCTTGGTTATCCGTGGATCTACCTTGTCTTCAAATGGTCTTCATGTTCACATGGTTCTCTGCCCTAACGTCAGTTGCGGGAGGTCGGCCTGCTGCTGTGTAGAACTGGAGCCAAAGACGAAGAAATAATTCTTACTGGGTTGTAAGAAGACCGCAATGATCATCAGTGCTGCCGCGTGGTAGCCACTTCTGTAATTGATCCAATTGATGATCAGCACGCGAAGAAGCAGATTATTGTCTGCCGTCCAGAGTATACCATGCTGACAGCGCCAAACCGCATTTTTTTCTTAACGACCCGTCAGAAATTGAGAGACCTTGGCTAGGAAGTTTTAATGCATCTACCGTATGATCCGGACTTGGCATTGTCAAATTATTATTTCTTTCAGTCTCTACAGAACTCTCTGAATTGTGTTATTTGTAAAAGAGGTCTGTAAAAACCACGTATCCACAAATTGTTGACCAGAAAACGCAGACGTTCTATAGCGACAGGGTTATAGTGTTGCCTGAGTCATCAGACAAAATAGTGCATGCCCGATTTCATAAAAATTACATTCAAATAATAATAAATATATTATCAATTTTGACCTGCAAGGGCTAAATATTTTTAGACAACCTGATAGTTTAACATAAATAATCACAGATGTCACTAGTGAACTATCCTTGTATCCAATCTCACTCTAGCGCCATCTATTGATATATTTATTGAATAATTTGAAGAAGAGCAAACACTTGACTCCAATATTAAACGAACGTTCAGTGACTCTACATACTGTCCTTCATTCGTCTTGAACTTGCGAGCAGCTGTGAGCTTCAATTGGCTATATGTTTAGCGTACACGCCTTCAGCGCAGGAGCATTGGGTACGATTCTCGGCGAGAACTCTTACTGTTCGGTTCCCACGTTAAGCTGTCAGTGCACGTTTCATATGGTCTGGCTCATAACAACAATAAATGAACAAGTATTATATATATTGTTCCAAGTATTATATATATTGGACCAGGATTTACGTTTTTATACTCCATATAGCTCACGAGTTGGTGCTGCTTTATGCTCTATTTTGGATACATCAACTATGAAAGAATCTTCAAAATTATAAAATCATCTATTCTACTTGTATAATTTTACCGTTATGCCAAACATTGCTAGTCATCAAATCTACGATAATCTGATGGGCAGGTCATATAGACACAGTGGAAGAAAGTAGGAACGCTTTCAAAGTTTTAACTGGCAGTTCAATCGGAAAATAACCATCAAGAAGACCTAGGCTCAGATACGAGGACATTATTAAGATGTCTCAAAGAAATAGGAATACAAAGTAGAAACTGGACCCAGTTGGCTAAGGATATAAGTCAATGAAGAGCTTTTGTGAACACAGCATGGAATATCAGGGTTCCATAGGCCATAGAGTTAGTTAGTTCTATTCTATCTTCCAGAACAGTTTCTTTTTTTCTTTTTTTAAATTTATTTACTTATCACAACGTATACTTGGGGAAATGTTATACAAGTACGCTACTGTTGTTTCATTGCCGTTTTCATCACTTTAATATCAATAAACAACAAATACTTTTTTTCCGTGTCAGCTCAAATTCTTGAAGATTAATTGTCTCCAGTGGACTTCCTGTCTGGGACAAACATTAGCCAGACATAGGCAGTATGTTGTATGTGTGTGGGTGTGGGTGTGCAACAGTGATGGATGAAGGCAGCAGAATCTTTCTTTTCCCCCTCGCTTCATCTTCCTTCTTTGGGGTCTCTGTCATTGTTCATCACGTCTGACTTCATTTCAGCAACCTCTATTCCGCCCCTGAAAACAACATGCACAGAACAGACCGGAAAAAGAAATGCAAGGGGAGAAAAGTTCTCAGTCTGCATTCTGCTATTAATAGACCAAACACACGTTCTCAACACGTGCCCCGTTCCTAGTTCTTTTTTTTTTATTCCTACTACCATAAGTTAACTGGACTACATGTAAAAAAAAATGCCTACTGTAATTTTGTACAAATTATATGAAGGGAGTTTTAGGAATGCATTTTCATAGAGACCACGCTGAAAACGCACGTTATCAAGACACATTATTAAAGAAAATTTCAACGCGTACTTTACTGTTTTACTTTTTTGATTTATTGGATTTAAAAGGTTAGCGTCCTGTTTAGCACCGAGGCACTATGAGACATGGCTTACAGCTTCATCTGGGATTCGAACTGTACGACTTCCCGCCTGAAATCGAACGCTTAGGTTTTCTGTGCCAAAGGCGGGCACGCTAACTATATAGCCACGATAAAGCTTTCCTGTTTTATCGTTTAAGCGTTCAAACCAGTTCGACGTACGCGTGTACGGACCCCCATAGTGCTTCTAGTGGCAGCTTGACGAACATGTATACGTCCCGTGTAATAGTGACGAAATAATGCATATTCTACCATCTGTTGCTTTCCCACTAAATGAAAACGGATGTCACTCAAGAATAGACGACAATATGACACCAAATGTTGGTTTTCCTTGTTATTACATGCAAGTATGATCAATTTTGTAACATTATGCAAAGATTGCTGTTTTTGTGGTTTAAAATTACCGCTTCTCGTAGTGGCTGATGGGTATTTAACTCCGGGCTCGGGAGTTAATGATGTATCAAGATACAATTGATGAATTCTACGGAATAGTACGTTCTCAGTTGGATGAGTATATTCTTGACATGCAGTGGAATGAGATATTGAAGTTTAATGAAATAAGTTAGGCCTCGTAGGAGATGTAAAAGAAACTTCTGAGCCCAAGCCTAAAATATCAGTACAAAGTCGGTACAAAATGAACTACTTTGTAAATTTAAGAACTGACACTATACGAGAAACACTTCACAGATTAAAATGAAGCTGATACTTAAGTAGATACCCTCATCCAGCTTTGCGTTATGACAATAATGATGTGACAGTACATAGTAGACTAACAAGATGACAAAGATCTGTTTGCAACAATGACTATAATCAAAATATCAAAATTCCATCTACTCTTTCCCCTAGTTATCTTTGTAATGGATACCGTATCAAAGTTTAGTTATCTAATGATCGAAAACAATCGAAATTTTCATAAACAATAGTTGCCTCCAAAGATGGTAGGACCAACATTATGGAAAATTAGCAAATGCCATCCCTAGTTCTTGTTGAGCTCATTAGTTGCTATTGGTTGATTTCTTTAATTGTTCCATATATTTATACTTGTATGCATATATGTAACACACACACACACACACACATATATATATATATATATATATATATATATATATATATATATATATATGTGTGTGTGTGTGTGTGTGTACAAACATACGTGTAACATAAAGTCATATACGTAATATGACTAACATAATATTAAAAACCATGACATTCTCGATCTTGCTTGCAACCAGTACAGCAGCAAAGCATTGTTGATTGCCTACGATAAAGGATATGCAGTTTTTCTTTTTTTTTTTTAGAGCAAAAGTTAACTAGGTATGCATTAATTGAAAATTTAGAGCGAAGCGATCGACCTTTATACATTATTCATTAAATATTTCAATGCATCAATTGTTTTCGTGAAGGAACACGATATGGAAATTGCTGAATTTGACAAATCAGTGTCAACCACTATGCCTTTCAAACAATGTGTTCACAGAACAAAACAAAAAGTTTTTTTTTTCTATTTCCAATACTCAAAATTCTATTTTCCGCTTTTACAATGAGAATTCACGCGTCAAAGACTTTTTTTTTAAGGTTAAGTTTATGGCCATTCCATTTTTCGGTGATTATTCCTCAATGATATGTCCGATCGGAACATGTAACACCTTACAATATTCAGTGCGCGCTCTCAAATCACCAAATCAATTTGGTGAAGAACGGTACTTTCACCTCGAAGGATATCCGGACAAACATACGCCTAAGTGAGTAAAGAGGAGCTTCGTACCAATTAATCGTTAGTTTCGTGTGATTTTCTGTACTATGTTTACCATAGTTTCTTGAAGTAATCACACTGGAATTTAATGGTCTATTTTTACATCCAAATGTTCGCATCTCGTTCTCAAGTTAAGGTAAATTAAACTAAATGGTCTCCATTTAGCAAGGTATACTGCACAAACGTACTTCTTTTAGAGTGGATCTTCATGTACAAAAAAAAAAAAAAAAAATTCCAATGTAGAATCTCGCTTCCATATTCCTAAAACCTAGCACGTGGCAAGTCTTGTATTTATAAAAAAAAAAGTTATGTCTGAGTAGGCCTATATGTTTGGAAGTGCGTGTTATTGTGTGTGTGTGTGTGTTCATGTATAAATCTTTCAGTATAAAGATTACATGTTATATGACTATGAGTCACATGCAAATAGAAGGCGAAATCGTTTCTGGAACAGGAGCACGTGGCAACGTACGCCTTTGAACGTTTAACAGAACATCGTCGCTGGGATCACGCGTTTCAAGACAGACATGCGAACAGAAGTACATAGTGTATATACGCACTCCGATCACGTTAAAAATGATCGTTGCTGAAGTCCAGAACTAGAGTATAAAATACAAGAAAGAGCTATCTATTTAATAATAATAATAATAATAATAATAATAATAATAATAATAATAATAATAATAATAATAATAATAATAATAACAATAATAATAATAATAATAATAATAATAATAATAATAATAATAATAATAATAATAATAATAATAATAATAATAATAGTGTCCATCTCTCTATCTATATATCTATCTATCTATCTATATATCTATATATCTATATATCTACCCCCAGAATAAAACTGTCGTAACTCTGAAATGTCAATTTTAAGAGTAAGCCAAAGAAATTTGTTATATGTAAAGGAACTTCATTATCTCGTCTCTTTTTGAAGATTGTAACGTTATTTCAATATGTGTAGTAATAATTATTGCAGACAAAGTCTTTCTTAAATAATACATATTGCAATTATTACACGTTAAAAATTGATAACAATTAAAAATCTATTTTGAGTTACGACAGTCTTATTCTGGGGGTGCGAATATATATATATATATATATATATATATATATATATATATATATATATATATATATATGTGTGTGTGTGTGTGTGTGTGTGTGTTATCACTTTTTCTCATAGAAAGAATCTTCAAATTTCGTACAGAGATAAATTTCGAAATACTTTAATCCCGTACGAAGCCCTTTCCTTATATTTGAATCAGAGGGTTTGAGTTGGGGAAAGAAAATACATGCATGTTTCTCACTGTTTCTAAGAGCGCATTGCTTGTATGTAACCCAAAACATAGTTTGATCTTGCAGGCTTATATAACAGCTAAGGATAAATAACTGGGCAAAGGACATCCTCTCTCCTCAATATAAAAAGAACGTGTATCTATGTTTGTCTCTCATATTATTTTTCGGACATAGATGAGTAGCCTATGGCCACCATATTTTATTCACACACATATCATATCTTTACCCAATCTAATCACAAACAAAGCCTTTTCTTTGATTTTCGACTCGAGAGAGGATTGGAAGTCACACGTTCAGGAGGTTCAAAAATTATATAGCATCTCAAAGCCCCTGAAGATAGACTACCCAAACTACTCTACTGTGCTTGTAGGCAGCATACTGTTCAGTTTAGTATTAAAAAAAAGTACACCTCCACTAATATATTAGGCCAAATTACTAGAGTTTAAGAGCACTCCCCTCTCGTGTTGGATTAGGATTAGAAATTAGATTCCTGGGCCTTCGGCATCTATGGTCATGTCAGCCCGTCATTCATGAGGGATGACGTCTTTCTGCAATCACACTACCCGGGGAATCGTAGAGGAAGAAAGGAGTGGGGAAGGAAGAGAGCGGCCATGAGATTGACGAAGAGGGAAACGCCACAACAGGAAATAGCTACGGAGTCGGATATGTTGTTGTCCACTGGAGTCGAACCAAGAAACCATCGTACGACAAGTGAACCCTCTACCACTGAGCCGACGTGCTGCCCAATAAACACTTGATTTTTTTTTCTCGTCCGGTATAAGTTAAGTTACTTGTGCTAACTTGTTAACGAAATAAAAACATTAGAAAAAGTATACGATATTAATCTTTGTTGGAAACCTAACCACGAAGAGATTCATCATATCGATAATTTATGGTATAGGAAACGCAAGAAAAACGACCTGCATCGACACCTAATCGATTATTCTTGGCTCACGGGATCCCTATTTTGTTTGGCAAAATGCTGATGGCATACGTTCTTTTTAAAACACTATTCTAAGCTTCCAAACTCTTTTTGGCAATATTTCAAATTATACAAGGCACTCGTCCAAGAAATTCAGGAAGAGTAATTAGACAAGAATTCTATTAACAAAAGACTGCCCTCTTTTTCTCACAGAGTCTCGTTTCTTTTACTCCTACTAATCTGAATGTAAAGGTCTATATTTTAGCAGGAAATTCTCTAGGAATTCCGCTTTCCTCACAATCTTCACTTATTATACAGCTAAACTACAAGGAAACTTTTATGTTTGTAATTATACATGGTATTCGTAAATATTTCTTTCTCACTTGGCCATTGCACGATCATTTTTTTTTTAAGTTAACTTATTATAACTTTCGAAGTGTAGCGGAGAACTATCTTGCAGAAAAATTAGACTTTTATTACCCGTGACTCTAAAATTAATACTTGCGCCAACTGAAAAAGCTCACATGAATAGACATGTTAACCATCAGCAAAAGTACGAGGGTAAGTCAAAAATTATCACCAATTTTGACATAACTCTTGTTGCATTCTTCATACTGATCTCTGTCTTTGTGTATTTTATTGCTATGCTGTTGTGGTCACGCTATGAAAATTTGATTCTAATTCCTCCATTTGTCTTCCTTTGCAGATAGATATATAGATAGATCATGGCCACTCCAGACAGATCATTGAGATAGATGGATGTTGCAGATAGATCATGGCTGCTCCAATAGAAGTTTGCACCAAAGAGGAACAACGAGCAGTGATCCGGTTTTTGTGGTCGGGACATGTTTCAGGAGCCTCAATCCATCAAAGATTTCCCGCACAATACGGGAACAGTTTCTTGCTTCAACGAGGTGTCAACGAATGGATTGAAAAATTCAAATACGATCGCACAAGTGTTATGTACGAGAATGGAGCCGGACGACCATCTACGGCCACAGGCACATTGTCACGCTACATGAATCTTGTAGCTGTCATAAAAGAAACCCTTGCAACCTGATCTTTCTATTTACTGTTTATACATTACAACTTCCTGAAAGCAAGAAAGGTATCTCCACACATGCAGCACTGCACGCTAGTGGACAAATAGTGAACTTCCTCATTAAAAACGTGTATTCTGGCACACTCCCCCTCCCTGTGCAAAAGAATCCGTTGTTTCGGAAACGACAAAACTGTTTTTTTCCTTTATGTCAGCGGGAGGGCGATAGCAGGTAGCAGAAAGACGTCCCAGGAAGTTGCACATGGTTCAACTCCTTGCAAGATGGAAAAAAAATGTTGTATGTCGAATTCAAGAATATGTTTACATGATGAAATATAGTAGGGTTGCAAGGTTATTTTTTATAGCGGCTACAAGATTCATGTAATGTGACAACCAGCCATTAGACAGACGAGTGACTATTGACTATTGTTTCCGGTTTGAAAAGAGGGTTGTGAGAGAAGATGGTACCTATGCTTAAAACGCGTAATCAATTAAAAGGAACACCTTCTCTTTTCGCTCTATGTAGGTCAATATTGAAACAGGAAATTGTTGTGGTTTTCTATCAATTTCTGGTTCACTAGAGAGGTAAGAACGGAAAATAAAGTGAAATATTTCAGTTTAACATCCCACGATTATGCCCTTTCGGCTAAAGGAGACGGATGAATAAGACAAGTGAATGATGATGGAAGAATTGGTGGAATGATAATACGGGAGGAAACGGAAGTATCCCGAGAAAATTCACAGACACAATGTTGTCTACGACAAACTTACTTAGTCGGGGCTTGAATCAGGGACCCCAACCATCATAGAAAAGTGTTCTAGCACTGAGTCACTGTGTCTTTGCGATTAGTAGTCACAAACAGCCGAATAGTGCCTGATCGTCATCTGTTTTCTGTCAGGGTAGGAATGAAATGCTTCACAACGGAACAGCGTGATGTCATAGTGAAAACTTCTTACAAATGTGATGAATGTTGTGAACTCTGATGACGATTATGTGCTATTCGACTCTCCTTGACTACTAACCACAAAGATAACAAATGAAAATCGTGCAATGTTCAGTACTGCCAACTTACTAGAACACAAATGGCGGTCATTTCAAAGCTTGCGTTGTTTTCGGGACACCCTATTAGTGTGTCCGTCCGTCCGGGAATTGAGATGTCTGAAAAGTACTTGATGAACCACTATCAAACTTAGTCAGGACGTAAAGGATCGGAATTCAGCAATTAAGTTCGTTAATGGAAGTCACACTTAAATCAGAAAGGAGAATAAATAAACCATTTACGGTTTAGCGTTCATCACCGTACAGCAAAATTGGTAATAAAACGCGAGAAGAGGTTTTCTTCAATTGATCAAAACATCTGAAGAATATATTCCATCTCCACTCTAATAACTGTATTAAAACCAAAAGTGGCACAGAAACAACCACTTCCGGTTTCAATGGTGGTCGTTGTAGAGTAAAACGGTACCAGATAGCTAGGAGAGGTTTTGTGAAATCAATTAAGCGTCCCCAGAATATATTCCACCTCCACTCTCCTTTCTATACTAAAATCAGAAATGATAGAAGTTTCCTGCCACTTTCGGTTTCAATACTAATTGAGAAAATACCACGTGACGTAAACCAAATTCCTTCACGTGGTGTACATGTGGCACAGCTACTTGTTGTTACATCAAATTCGAGTAAGAGAAACATTTCTTGCCTTATGAGGCACACTGGCTCAGTGGCAGGCGTTCATTTCTGGTGTGTGGGGTCCCTGGTTCGTACCTTGGCCAAGTAAGTTTGTGATGAATAATATCGTATATGTGAGTTTTCTCAGGGTACTTCCGTTTCCTCGTAACTTCTCATTCCACCAATTATTCCATCGTCATTCACTGTTCTTAACCATCCATCTCCCTTAGCCTAAAGGGCGTAATCGTGGGACGTTAAACTGATGTATTTTATATCGTTTAATTTTTTTCCTTTAGCTCCCCATTTTTGCTCTATTGCGATCAACAATTAGATTTTTATCAAGAGAATAAAGTTTATCTACGATATTAATTCTTGTTTACGTTTTTCCTGGAGAAGTATGAAATTTTCTTCCATTAGCTTATGGAATTAAAATTTTCAATTTTTGTGGTGTGATATCCCGTGACAGCCGCCACTGCTATAATCTTTCGTTGGCTATAGAGTCTGTAAATTCAGTTTAGGTAATGTTTTTGGACATATTTACCTATAATGAATCTAGGCCATGCAATTTGAACGAAATTTCATCTAATTCTTTTTTTAAGTGTAATAACTAGTGAAAATATAATCGCTACACCTGGCAACACTGAAAGACAATGCAAATATGTAACGATGTTTCAAACTTAGCGTGAATCGACTGACAATCACGTCGTCCGGAAAGCTACGAATTGCACCAATATGAACAGGGTTTTCGATGGCAAAAAAACAAGGGAAGCTGTGCAATCTATCAAAATGACAGCTGATCGTTAACAAATAAACGAGCATCACGTATCATGGATCGCTCATACCGTTTTCGACTTTAGGGAGAAAAAAAAGAACAGGGATCGAACAGGAATGGGAAATCATAATCCATAGCTGAATTTGGACGAGTATACATTAATCTTCGTTTCCGTACACTTTTTTCTCTCTCTGTTTTAACTACAACCATTATACTACGTTTTAAGGGCACACAAGTTCCCCGAAACATGGAACTTTTACAACGGACTGCCAGGTAAAACGAAATGAAAAATTCTGTATTTAGTCAATTTGACAGAAAAGCTGTTTGTTACTTTTGAAAGTTCATTCTTTACTTCTTTTTAACGTACTTTCCTAATCATTTTCGAAATGTCTGTGTTTCGTTTATGCATTCTTAATCAATAAAAATATATTTATGAATTATTCTAATTAATTATATAGGTACAATATGATAATATGGATTTCTCTACAGTAGGGATGAACGTTTGGAAGAAAAAGGTCAGAATTCCCCGCAAAACTTCCTAACTCAACATATATTTGTACACTTTCTCAGTAAAAATTACATTTGTTTAACAGAGAAATTATTACTGTAGTATGAAAATTTGACCTTACGCTTCATCTGTACTCCTCCTTTTATAATAACAACTTAGTTCTATCATTTTTCTTTTCTGAAAATATAGGTGGAAGTATTTTACAATTACTTATCGTCTTTTCTGGTGCAGAATAATACCCGTTCAATACTACATAGACGTATTGGCTTGTAGTATTAGAGCCCCTCACAAAAGCTTGGATACATCCCAACAAAAAATTCTGGGTGTGCGCCTGCTCTACAGCCTATCATGAGTAGGTAAAGTGTGCGTTTTCAGTCGCAGATTCAAATCCTGTTGGGAATATGAAGTTTCGCTCGAACCCTTAACGTGGTTGTCGTATAAAGGCATACCGTTCAACCAATTAGTTGTTGTGCCGCTCTATGAAACTTCCTCCAATCACGTAGCACGAACGTCTAAAGCAGAAGACAGCGCGCTTGTCATTGGCTGCTGATGACCTTGAAAGCACTAGGCTTTTGCCACATCACACCCATAAGCAAAAGCCTTCTAGCTGGAGAAGTTGAGGGTTGTACGCTAAATTGCAACACAGCATTAACACCACGTGTTTTCATGTCAACGAGAGTAAACAAATGGGTTGGGTCACGCAGGGAGTAGCAGCGGCAGAAGTATAATAATATAATTCACAAGGATACCTAATACCACACAGGCTTGTCAGTTCACAATATATGCGGGACATCAAGAGCTTCAACTCCAATTTACTACGGAGAACTGGCTTCAATCAATTCCAAATCACGTTACGCACGAGACGAGATTTAGGAGTTATCTCGCCCCGAAAAGCTGCCATGAAAGTGCTGTTTTGTCTTGTAAATTTGAATGTTTCTTTTGAAAGTGTTTTGTCTCGTGTCGTATATCGTCTCCAAAATTCTATTCCGTCTTATGGTCAAAACTATTTCCAAAGAAGAAAACAATCTTATTGATAACGTTATTTGAGATTTACAAATTATGGTATGCATAAATGTCGGAAGTCTTATAGAACAGCCTTGTCTGTTCGTCCGTTCGTCGACAGTTACCAGAACAAAAAAGGTAAGAGACATAGAGAAGCGGTTTTTTGCAATCAATTAAGCGTCTAAGTAATTGGTTCTATCACCTTCGTTAACCATCTATTCAAACCGAAAATGGTTCAAACTAGCCATTTCCGGTTTCAACGTTTATTGCCATAGGAGAGAAAAGATAATAGATAGAAACAGTTCTTACGATCGATACAGCGTCTGAAGTGTATATATATTGAAATGTTTTGTGGGTAGAGTCAAATAATGGACCGAGATTTAGCCCTTCGCCTATTTAATTACAAAATGATATATTTTGTGTCTACAAAAGTTCTTATAACAGAGTCTCGATTATGAACAAGGTTGAAGGTTATATCGTCTTGTGCTGGGAACCCTTTCGCTTCATAGCAGCCACCAGGGTTATTCAAGGATATGGTTCTAGGAGACCTCAGCTCATAGTAGCCTTCTTGAGTTACAGTATTATTAAAGGAAAAACCCTTCACTACATAACAGTCTCCAGGGTTATTAGGAAGGTTTACGATCAGCGGTCAACTGATGCTTGGTTCATTCGTGGTCCCTCTTTTATGTGTCCTCTTCGGGTGGCTCGTCTTCTTTCGGTTTCCTTCATGTGGTCCGTCTCCTTTCGGTTTCCTTCGTGTCTTCCTTTTTAGTGTAGAAAAAAATATCGCTTGCTTGTTTGTAAATATCAGCACGTGTCGTTATGAGCATGTGCTTGTGTTGAGATGTGGGGATCCTTACAATATTATCACAACTTGCAACACTATATCAAAACCGGAAGTAGTTGAATTTATTGGTACTTCTGGTTTCAGATTTTAATAGAACAAACACTTTACGAGATATCGAGAAATTGTCTTTTACAATCGATTCAACGTTCAAAGAATAAGTTATATCTCTTCTCTTAACCCTCCATTGAAACCAGAAGTGGTTGAAATACATTTTTGGTTTTAATATTTATCGACATAGAATAAAAACAGTAAGGAACTGCGAGTAATGGCTTTTTGATGTGGATTCAGCGTCTGAGGAATAGGTTCTATTTTTGATCTTATTCCTCTATTGCAACCAGTACTTATAGATGCAAGTTTGAGTATAGGATTCGCATACCTTGGAAGTCAAAGTTTCACACCGTGAAAGACACTCACTTTTTCATAGTTTAACGTCCCTCAATTATGCATCGAGTTTAAGGGAGACGGTGATGGTGAGATGGATTATAACAGTGGAATGACGTAAGTGGAAGGAGATGGAATAATCCCTAAAAAATCCCACACGCAGTGCTTGTCCAATCTAGGGGCAAAAGCAATTTATGACTGGACAACAGGAGACAAGAAACGACCTACGAAACGACCACATACAAGGTGGCAAAATCAGAAACACTAAGAAGTAATCTACAAAAGAATTACACAAGATTGATGGTTGTGCAGAAAAGGTAAAGATACCTTCATCCAGCCGTGGATTGACAATGGTTCACTATATATATATACAGTGGTGGATCTAGGATATGATCAAGGGAAGGGCTAAACCATAATTTGCCGCTTTATCCAGTGTAAAACAGGATTGAAGTCCATTTTATCCAGTGTAGCTGAGGGTCAAGGGGGGCTATAGTCCCTATAGCCCCCTTGGATCCTCCCTTATATATATATATATATATATATATATATATATATATATATATATATATATATATATATATATAGGTAGCGGTGTTCACCACCAACATGTTATTCTATGCGTTCTGACTGATAACTGAAGCAAGCGTTAAAGTCTAAACAAACAGGAAGAATAGCAAGTGCTGCCACCTATTGACTGATCGTATTGCCTTTTAAATATTATTTTTGTTCTAGTCTCTAAATCTATTTAAACTGAAAAAAAATCATGTCATAGATATAAAAATAAATGTTAGAAAAATTACAGTTTTTCAAGAACTTAGGAAAAAAAGGTGCCGGTATTATATAACGTTGCATAAGGCCAAAGAAAAGCAATATATATATTACATATTCTTATTATGCATTTAAATTGTTTTAGGAGGAAAACTATAACAAGCTTTGAACATATAACTATGTCAAAATTGCAAGTTGCAGTCGGTAGCGTGATGGGCATCAGTCCATAATTTACGCTTGTTTGACTTAGACCAAGCGACCAATCGTAAATGGTCACACTCGTAGTCAGAGAGCCAGCCGTCTTTCTCATTTTGATTAAGCCACAAAGAACGGTGGCCCCATATCGGATTTATATGCATTACTAAGTATGTAAAACTCCCGCTCCCAGAGGTCTAATGGGATTCTGTACTAACTGCACAAGGCTATTAGAGATTGTGGTAATTATAATTCCGTAGACATAACAGAAAAAGTTCGTAAGAACATACTTTGTGAATAATATTAGCGAGAACTCTCGAAGGAAAAACAAACTTGATTCTAAATTTTCTTTATACTGAAGCTCCCAGCAGAGAGACAAATTTTAAACTAAATTCCTTTCCAAGTTCTCAGTTAGGAGGGCGCGGTGGCTGAGTGTTAGAACGCTTACCTCTGATGTGTGAGGTCCCTGGGTCGATCCCTGTCCAAGTAAGTTTGTGACGGACAACATCGTGTCCGTTTCCTTCCACTTTATCATTCCACCAATTCTTCCATTATCATTCACTTGCCTAAATCATCGTCTCCCTTAGCGTCAGGGGCATAAACGTGGGACGTTAAACTCAAAGATATCAGTCTGTGCGTAACGTTAATTCATAATAGTAAACAACAACGCTACCTACCTACGTTACATGCTTGCCTGACGCGAACAGATGTCGCTGACTTGGAGGCAAACTGCCGATTTAAACCTACTGGGAAGATTTAATTGCAATTTAAAAACTGATTTTTTTTTTATTTAATTACTTTAAAATGCAGGGTGTTTCGAAACGAAGTTCAGGATATTAAGGCTTTGTAATATTTACTACAATTAACTTACAATTATAAATAATACACCAAATGAAAAAAAAAAAAACAACTCAAACAGTTTTTACGCACGCATGCGTATGCACTGTTTCCTCTGTCTACCGTTAGAAAGCAGCAGTAGCAAAGATGGCGTCTAGTGAGCAGAAAGTATTTTGTGTTTCACATTAGGCAAAGATTGGATCTGTAGGTACAGTGCAACCGTCAGTGTAGAGAATTTTTAAGGAGACGTTTACAACTACGCCCTTATCGTTTGCAGTTGCTACAAGCTCGTTTGCAGTTGCAAATGAACTGTTCTGCATGATGTTGAAAATTTTCTGGATCTGAAAATTTTGTGGATGTTGAAGATTTTCTGGCGTGTTGCTTTTTTGTGGGTCACGAAAAGTTTTTCCTTTCAATTATGAAAATTTCATTTTGATGGAGAAACGTATGAAAATGAAAATTGGAAGCATTTGTTAATGAGTTGAAGAGTAAGTGGTTACTCAGAGCCCTGCCGTGTTGTACAGTCAGTAGAGAGGCTGGGTAAGGATGGAAATAAAATAGGTGAGTCAAAATCTGTTACAGGAAAGAGCATTGCGTCGGAAGTAGTGTTAGCTCTTTCCATGGAAACACTTTAACCTGCTATGCGCATGCGTATAATTTCATATAATAGATAAAGTTATTGAAAAAGTAATTTACGTTACAGTTGCTCTATCATCATCGGCTGATATTCATCTACCGACATGGCTACTATATTCAAAAATTTACATTACACTACGATAAAAGAAACCAACTAACTTTTGATTTATTAAAATAAGCATTGAGCTTAACTTTGTAACATTCGTGGTCGCTCGGGGTGTTTACTACATCCCAAAATAAATTTCATGTTAATCTTTCATACGGACTGATATTGAACTAACTGGAATAAATACAGCTGTCTCCCTATATCAAACCTCTTGCTAGCAAATTTGAAAATGTAATGTTTGTAAAAACAAAATATATTTTATTTTTAAAATGAGCAGTTCAATGTCCTTTAATTTCCTGGAGAAGTCTTGTGGAAGAGTAACATAGAAAACAACAATCATGATTGTTTCGAAACATTGCAAACATTCGTAATCGAAAAAGAAGTGAATCCAGACGATTCCGTAATTTCTGGAAAATCCGCATATTTGGAGGCATTGAAAGAAAATTTTGAATATTACTTCCTTGAATATGTGGAAAAATGTAAGCAACAGAATTGGATTGCAAACTCGTTTATCAGTGGCATTTCAACTTGAATATCAGTCAAGGCTCATGAAAAACTAACTAATCGTCCTATCTCAAGATAGCTCACTTCATATGAATTTCAACCCCATAAAGCTGGCACTGTTTTAGCTGTCCGTTCAGCAAACTTATCCAGAATTTTCTACTGAAGCTTTGAAAGTGCTACTCCAATTTAGGTCTTCCTATTTATTTGAAGCTGGGTCTTCAGCAATGGCGGGAATAAAGACTAAATACAGAAACCGACTGCAAGTATCCAATTCCTTGCGGCTAAAAGTAACTCATCAGCATGGATATCAATGCAGTTATTAATAAATACCGAAAAGAAGTACATGCATCGCATGCGCCTCATTATGAACAGCAATGCAAATATTTTGCTATGCAATAACTTTTTTGTATATCATGTATATTTTTTTCCTTTTTTAGTTTAGGAAATAATGAGTTATAGATATGATTTAGAAAATTTAATTCTTTGAAATACACTACTAATACGTAGAATGTGAATGTGTATTTGAATAAAAGTAGGTGGGACACAGAATACTTGTTATTATTTAATGTGGGTCACAGTAACAACAAGTTTGAGAACCACTGATGTAGAGTATTCATTTTGAAACACCCCGTAGGGCGAGGGCGGTATCCATATCTAGATCAGGGGCGTCATTTCAGACTTTGCTTGGGGGGCAAGAGCACCACCAACATAAGAATTTCACGTTTTGTACTAG
The DNA here is from genome assembly GCF_964235325.1 of Thermobia domestica. Taxonomy (NCBI): domain Eukaryota; kingdom Metazoa; phylum Arthropoda; class Insecta; order Zygentoma; family Lepismatidae; genus Thermobia; species Thermobia domestica. The sequence continues at coordinate 116,491,197 of NC_137470.1, forward strand.
TATATTATTAGACAATCGACTAAAGTATATGTATTCCTCAAGCTCTTGGGGGGGCAATTGCCCCCTCCTGCCCTTCCTAAATAACGCTCCTGATCTAGATATGAGCGTTACTATTTCTTATTAGTACAGCAATATATTGTGAAGATTTATTTGGAACTTAAACTCCATCATTGCAGTTTAATTATTTCAAAATGGGTACTGAACATGCTTTCTGCTATGTATTATTAGGACAAGTGCTCTAACCATATTTAGACTTGAGCATCAATTTGTGTAGCCCCGTGTTGGTTGGGGGGCAAGCTAGAAATAAGAAAATGTAAACAATTACAGCTTTCAATTAAGCACAACTTTAAGCTAGAGTGTATAGCGAGCCGAAGGCTCGGGCGAAACAACTAGTCATTTTAAGTAAGGGACATTAATTCGAGTTAACTAAAGATAAAAAGAAACCGTAGACTTTGGTCATCGTGAGCTCCAAAGAGCTACTGAGATCTGCACGGCGAGCACATGGCCAGTTGTTAAGATTGTCAGCAAGCCAGCGAAGGAGCCATTGTCCTATTGTCGCGTGCACAGCTTGCGATACAAGGTCGCCTCAAGGTCACAGCAACTTTCGCTTCTCGCGCCTTCTTTTGTTCTCCATAGCCACCTCAGCCGCCGAAACAAGAGTCTTCGACCAAAATAAAGCAAAAAAAGAAAAAAACAGTAGCACACGGTGAGCTTTGTTGAGGTGTAAACGGAACACGAGGTAGTAGTAGTAAAAAAAGGGGAAGGAAATTTGATAGGTAGGGAAGACATCTGGTGCATTGCCAAAACTAAGGCAAAGGGGAAGACATGAAAAAGATCCCAAAAAACTACGAGAAGGCGAACAAACGAGTGAGGAAAAAAAGAAAAGTGAATGTTTATATCTTCTACTATTCACGCGGTGAAAATTCCTTTTCGTCCGAGACAGAAGGGCCCGACTCGATGCCAAGAAGAACAAAGTTTCAGTTTGGCCCCAGACTGTGTTGTTAGTTGCACTGTTGCCACATACTCACGCTAATTATGTACTTCGGAAAATAAAGTTACATATGCATGAGTTTGCAACCTCAAAACTTACCGGTACTGTTTTCAGTCCTATGATCACTTTCCAAATTTTTACTTTCGAGTCATGACAGGAGGGAAGAAAATCTGGTGATCATGAAGAAAAAAAAATAAATTCAAAATTTTAATGGATTTACACGTTTCATGGCGCCTACACACCGAAAAAAAAATAACCAATCAGTTTGTTACTTTTATTTGCCTTACTGGATCCACACAATTACGCATTTATTATTTTAGTATTGTGTAACAGTATCTGAGTCTAATCTTATAATCTTTTCCAGGCTTTATTTATTTTACAATTTATATCCATGCAAACGCAATAAAACAAATGAAGTTCCATTGAAGGATTTTGTTTCTTTATGAATGGTTTATTATTACATTTCCTACAATCTGTAATTCAAATTCCACATGCAACGTCAAGACTAATGTCTTAACAAGGTAGCATATTTCAGACATAATAATAATAATAATAATAATAATAATAATAATAATAATAATAATAATAATAATAATAATAATAATAATAATAATAATAATAATAATAATAATAAGTAGCGTAATTTATTCTCTTCGCTGGTTTAAAATAAGAAAAATTTAGTTGAGGGGTTGAATTTGGATTAAAACGGCATCGGAAGTGTCACTATTCATCTCAGCGACCACGAAAAGTACGGATTCGGCACTAGCATCAGTCATTTTCTATCATTTTAATGTAACTCTCCCCTCCATTTCCTCTTAGTCACACCGTCAAAGTAAAATAACAAAAAACATCCCAGGCATAAACCTCATCTTCTATGTTGAAAATTTGACTGAGATCGGTCGAGTGGTTCAATGGCTATTAAGTCACAAACATAGTCACTTTCATTTTTATTTGTATAGGTAGATTATAAGATTCAAAATGATCTATGAAAGAAAATTAAAATAAAAGAATGCAATTTCATAATATACCACTAACAGAACTACGCAAATTAAAGCTTCGTTTAAAATAATGAGTCAAACTTGCTTAAAATTGCACATCCACTATGCAAAAAAAAAAAAAAAAAAAAAAAAAAACTTGGTCATTTATTTTCAAATTTCAAAATAAAAGATTAGTTCTTTGAATAAAAGATTACAGCGTAAAGATTCACTGAAGATATACAATAACAATAAAATCAAGATTGACAGTTAGATCGCTTGTCATAAATTTAAACAGTTTAATTTTTGTAAGAATTTCTATTTTATTTCTCTTAACATATTTTCATTTTAAATTGTTGTAATACATTGTTTTAAGTTACTCATATTGTATAATTAATTCATTACTCAGAAACACTATCCAACGACAATTTAGTCCATTAATGCATGAAGTTTTTTAGATGTAATTTTTTGCCCACAGTTTGATATTTTTACTAGATTTGTGCAAACTTTGAACAACTGTAACGAATTCTACCTGAAATTTTGATTGTAATGGGAAGGAGACGCTATCTGAAAAATCGGACCTCATGCACAGTAATAACTACGATTAATATATTTTAGTAATATTTTTAAAAATTAAAAAAAAACATTATTCTTCATACAAAATAAACGCTTGGTTACTTTGGTTAGTTTTAGTTGGGTTACTTTTAGTTGTTTTAATACAGACTTGGTTTGTTTTAGTTCTTGGCCATGAATTGCCATTTTTTTACGAGCCGTGCATTTGAAACGTTCTTTGTCATTTCAATAACAATTGTATTCTTTGATTAATTTCCACTGTAGATCCAAAGTTGCCAGTATTTCGAGAACAATAAGATCCTCTGAAGACTGTAACAGAATCTCGCAACAATATTATGACCGCAAAAGTTGTGTATGTGTATGGCTGTAATGAATTTAAACACGACATCCAATTTTTCATACCATATGGACTAATACGTTAGACTCCTCACATCTTCCGAAATGGCTCCAACAATTGTCACACGTGTGTTTATTTACAGAGACAACTAAGACAAACAACCATCGGAAATTCTTACTTCGTCTTAAGAAAAGAGAAACTTGAGTGTTCAAAGCTGGAATCTTAACCCCGCGTGAGTACTCACTGTCTTCACATAAATTCAATTGTTTCTGTTCCAACTAGCACGCCATGACGTAACCGCATTGAAGAAACTTTACAAGTGAAAGTGGATAGTATTTCCTATCTCGTCGGGTTGTCGGTTGACCTCTTGTCTCCACAGGTGGTCATGATACAGGCTGCCTGTCTAAAGTGAAGTATTATTATGCTTGAGTTTCGTCCAGCAAACAACTTTCCCTGTGCCTCAAAATGCCAAGCAGTAAAGTTCATCCTTGGTCTCACAAAATAATATTGCAACTGCAGAAGTGATTACGTTTCTTGATCTTTTGCAGACCTCGTTTTCCTTTGGAAACAGATGTGAGAATTCCCGTGTTGTGTTCTTATATATAGTAATACCCTATTGAAAAATAACAACCATATGAATTTGAAGAATTGATATAATTTTATATAGAGTTTTAGTAGTTTTATCCCTGATCAAGTTATGAAAACACGAACGCTGAAAGATTGAAATTTGTAAGATCATTTTTCCTTTTTTAAAAAAATATTTTTTATATATCTACAGAATCACTCCTTTCTTCTCTTACCACTTTTCTTAACAAATCTGTCCATAAGAGTTTTTTGCACCGATATTCAAATCCAGGCAAGAATCGCATCAGAATCCGTATGAAACGTTTTCTGAATGAGTTGAACTTACTCGCAAGCGAGATGACAATGTTATATCCTTGATAAGTGGTGGGGAAACTGCCGCATACAAAAAGGATTTTTTTTAAAGTTATTATTTGAGACTATTTGAAGTAAAAAATGTCAATGCTTATATGTTGGTATTGGATGTGGAGTAATTTTCATACGCAACGGTTATGACTGATTACGTCCTCAACTCAAGAATTGTGACCAAAAAGTGTCACATATATTTGATAGTAGTATTGTCAATCGTTCTTTCCCGATCGAACTAGTTTAACACGGTTTATGTTAAGCGAACTTTTCTTTTGAATTTAACGTCCAATGTTGATGCCATATAGACTCAAGGGGACGGCCAATTAATGAAAGTGAATGACTGTGAAAATAATTTCTGAGTGTTCTCCCACCAGAACTCAAAGCTGGAACTACGTGCACCAAAGGTGCAAGCGCTAGCCACTAGAACAGCGGAAAGAGCAAACTTTCTAGCTAATAGTGGTGATGATGATGGTGGTTTTGAATCGCATTCTTGAACAAAACTATATTTAAAAAAAAAAAAAAAAAAATCTGATTTTGCAATAGACAGATTGATTATCACGGCCGAGTTTGTTAAGGTAATAAATCCGTTAACGTCTATCCATATCCCGTTTAAAATATATAACATTTCCTAGATTATATGCAACCTGCATATTAGCAAAGAAATGTTGGTTGTACATAATAAAATAATATGTAGAGCTTTTCTTACTATAAATATCTCCCCCGAGTTCGTTAACATATTTATGGGTTAACTGTGACTATCCATGTATTATTAAATAGATAACCTTGAGGAATATGCAACACACTTTACACCTTGGACATTTGGGTTAACTAACTATCCATAAATTATTAATTAGATAACCTTGAGGGATATGCAACACACCTTACACTTTGGGCATTTGGGTTGTCCCATTTCATGCCACAATCTCATACCACGAATTCTGCCATCATCATTCACTTGCCTTAATCACCCGTTTCCCTTAGTCTATGGGGCATAATCATGAGACGTTAAACTGAAAGTTTTCACTTCATTTTGAAGTAAAGGTGGGTGGACTTAAGCTTGGAGGGAAGGGAATATCACTAGGAAACAGGAATTTGTAATCGGCAAGTTAGTATAGCGATCGGATTCAATATGGCTGAAGATTTAATATTATGCGTGGTTCCATAATCACAAATCAGAGCTGACTCACAGACATGCAACGGATCTCGCAGATAGGGGTCACTTATAGTCCATACTAGATATTTGTGGCGTATACACGTCATAAGGCGGAACTATGGTATCTTTAAAGAAAGATAGAGCTCTGAATCTGTTTCCTCATACTTTTGGCAGTTTCTCGCTTGAGAGCTACGTGATTTAGGAATGTTGAAGTTGGACATTTTTTTTTTCTGATTTTGTTGTACAGAATTGCCTCTCAAATTTACGACATGGTGTTCATTAACACCCTGTTTATATGGTCTTAGTGAATTATAAGACTATTTATGTTTGACATATGGGTATCTCACACATATTTCCAAACACTGTCGGAATCAAATCATTCTTTGTACAGACTAGGGCTGACAAACCCAATGTACAACACCTCTATCGAACGCAAGCTTAACACACACTATCTACGAATATTTTCAACATGTTAATGGTACATGTTTTGAGGCTCTGCTTTGTTAAGCACAATTAGACACAGAATGTAAATAGAAAATTAGATGAAGTGAAATTAAATCATCGAATCATATACATATTCAAACGAACTAAATATGTTATTTTTCTCTCCTGAGGCGTGTGTGTTTCTACTGTTATTTTTGTATTTAATTAGTTTTGAAACGGAATTTCTTGAGGCAATGCAAATACCAGGTTCGTAAATAACGATTAGGTATAATTATTATAATTAAATGTTTACAAAAGCATGTTTGAGTATAGTATATAAATTAGCCTTCAGAAGATGAGCACTAAGAATTTGCTTGCTTTACAGAAATTCGTAAATTTTAATGATTTTCTGTTGGCACAACGTATATACTTTTTCTGTACACAGTAATGGCATATTTTAAAATTTTTAATTGTAAGTGATAATTAACAATTGAAGCGTAGAAGAGGTAATTAAGTCATATTATAAATTTAGTTCTCCTTTTAAAGGGAATTGCAGCAAAACTGTACTACTAACCAGTTAACATAAAAGTGATCTTGTAGTAATTATTATAACTATGTTGACTTTACTCTAACTCTTAGGTTTTTCCGTTAATCAACTTAGGGGACTAATTGCAGTGTTGCCACATTGTAGAGTCAATCCAAATCAAAAAAGGATTATATATATAGGGTGTATCTTGATACACCCTTTTAACTTTTAAACTGCCAACCCAACATAAAGTTGTATTTTTTTAAAATAGTAGACCTCTATTGCATATTTCAAATCTACATGTGAAAAAAAAAAAACTTACGATACCGCACTTGTCATGTAGTGCTGCGGACTAAGGACGGTACAATATCACAAGTATTGAAAAAAAGGAATCAAATTTTGGAGAGTTCTACAACAATAATAACGCAAGTGAGACGAATGGGGTAATGCATCTCCAAAGTACTATAATGTTGAATACTATGATCAACATATGACGTATTTCGAACAAATAGAAACCAAGTTAGAAGGAATTGAAAATTTGACTTAATGACTTTATAATAAACGTATTATTTTGCTCAGTGAGTAGTTAAAAATCAGATTTAATTCTTATCTTCATTCTGTAATATGTTGTAGGAAAAGCATATTATTAAAAAAAAAGTTGCTACCAGCGCCTAAAAAAATTAGCGGGGACTTAGGTAACTATAAACTCTTCGTGGTTGGCGCAAGTGGCAGAGAAGCTATAAGTATTCTGAACTTTGCGCCGATGCGTTAGAATTTAATAATGCAACACACCGAAGGTGCCGGGTTAGAAATCCGCGCAAAATAATTTAAAAGTTTTACGTCCTAGCAACGCGTGTATGTCTTTCAGGTATTTTTCTTGGACTACCCGAAAGTCTTTTTCCGAAAGGTTTCCCAAGTACAACACTCCGCGCATAGTTTTCATGCGTAAGTAATCTTGGATGTCTCAGTGTTTTTACCCAAATTATATTCGGTGATAAGTTACTCCATATTGAGTAACGTTCTACGCGTGCAGTCTAGTTGTGTTATGTAGCATTACACATTTCTACGAAACGTGAGTTTCTTGGCTATTCTGATAGATCCTCATTAGGAACATACTCACTCGCCGTGTTTCCTTGTGCATGGCATTTTTGTTTTTACCGAATAACGTAACACCGCAGCCCCCTCAGATTTTGATTGCCAATCCTCCTCCGGGAAAGAATATGGAATAAACCTGCCCTGGTTCGCTATCCTTTTACAAGACTCGTGTGCACGTAGTCTCAAGTCTGATGAGCTGGAAAGCCGGGCTTGCAAGTTTGGACATCGAGGCTAATGGCCTGGAAAGCCGGGTTTACAAGTTTGGGAATTAGGGCTGATGAGTTGGAAAGCCGGGTTTACAAGTTTGGGCATCGAGACTGATGAGCTGGAAAGCCGGTCTTACAAGTTTGAATATCGAGGCTGATGAGCTGGAAAGCCGGGCTTACGAGTTTGGGTATCGAGGTTCATGAGCTGGAATGCCGGGATTACAAGTTTGGACATCTTTCTACTATACTGCGTACCATCATGGAACATTAAAGATTTCATTTCATTTCATTTTCAATGCAAAGTGTAAATCTAAGGACAAAAAATTCCATCGATTTCACCACAACATTTTTTTTTTAAATGTTAGTAACATAAAACGCTTTCACTAATATTTTAAGATTGCTTTTGTAATAATAAACTATTAATCGAAATAGTTCTTCCCCTCAGTTGTTTCTAGTTGAATTATTTTTAGAATACACACGTGCTAAAAATATATGATGATTTCAGTGTTTTGAATTGGCACCACTGTCGGCATCTCGACAGTCATTCTGTGGAATTCTTGCAGAGCTGAGAGCGAGAGAGAAAGAGAGAGAGGATGCCTGCATTGGGGAGAGACAGTGAGGGAAACCGAGAAAGAGAAGCGGGCATCGTAATTGTGAGTGATGAGTGGGGAGAACGGCCGTGCTGCAGAAAACAGAAGACACGCGAGCTACGAGTCTGACACGTCGCTTCTGAATGAAGCTCAACGCTGTTGCGTGCGTATGTGAATTCCCTATGGTTGGACTTAAGAAGAAATAATACCCCCCCCCCCCAAAAAAAAAAAAAAAAACACGCCTTATGTCTTTAGGGCATTTAAAAAAGGCAGGGGAAATGAAGCACGAACCTTGGTTCCCAAGAAAGACCCATTAACATTCGTACATTTTTTTTTGCAACTTCGGATATAAACAGCACATGTGCTCGTTCTGGGTTTTACAACCAAACCTACTGCACACACACACACACACATATATATATATATATATATATATATATATATATATATATATATATATATATATATAACAAGTACAGCAGTGCTCTTTCGGATACCCAGAATGAAAGCGTTGTTCACATATCTGCCAAATTATTAAAATGAAATCACAGATAATTGAAGCTAAGGTCCTTTTTACTAGATTTAGTCATTCGTTTGTCCGGATACTCTTCCGAGATGCCTGAACCGCTACTTAACAAATTTGACATGGTGATATGAGAGCGAGCACTGAATTTTGTAAGGAGTCGCATGTCCAAATCGGACATACCACTGAAGAATAATCACCATAAAACGGGATACCATTGACTTAACCTTAGAAAAGCCTTTGGCACGTGAATTCTCATTGTAAACAATGGAAAACAGTTTTTTCAACATTAAAAATAGGACAAAGCCCTTTTCGTTTTGTTCTGTGAACACAATTTTTCAACGCCATTTTGTTTTCCGCTGATATCTCAAATTTAACTTTTTGCATGTCCTGTTCCTTCACGAAAACAATTGATACACTAAAAAAAAAAAAAAGAATAGTCAATGAAGGTTGACAGCTTCGCTCCGAGTTTTGCAATTATTGCAATCGAGTTACAATGTTTGTGTTTGTTACATTACCATTCTGTTAGAACCAAACCTGGGAACTTAAATTCCACACACTTCTACCGTCCATATTAACTAGAGTTCTTGAAATTTTGTGTAAATAAGTAAACCCGACGAAATCAAATTTATTTCTCACATTTTTCGCTGTAGCTTATTGTTTTACTGTAAAATTAAGAAACTAATTATTTAGAAGTAATTATTGCGATCCTGCTGCTTATACAACCCAAACATCAGAAACGTTTTGTTGGATGCATACTTCTAGGTGTTGTCATGTTTCAGCAGACACCAGAGATTTACCAAATAAGTTTATATAAAGTATTCTTTTCTTAATGAAAGGAAATAGGTCATTACCTTGCACAATGCAATTGAAGGTCTGAGTTGAGAAACATCCCAAGTCCGCCGCAGTTTTGTTGACAGGAAGACCGAAGAACATTGTGTTATTGAATGTTATGTTTGAAAGCCTTTTTAGTGGATTGTCTTTTTAAGTTCCTTGCTGTCCCTTCTTAAGGTTCCAATAAAGCTAAAACCGGTGTATTAATGTGAATATACGGACTGAAATGTGTGTGTGCGGACTGAAATGCTTTTCAATTCAGGTCCTCAACTTGAAATATTTTTGTGTTGTTAAGTAAAATTACATGCTCAAAGTGTGAATAATTGATTACATTTTAAACAGTAATGAAAAGCGTCTTTTTTTCTTTTTTTTTATTTTTTACGACGCTGGGTGGACACCACAACGCCTATACCATCTAGCGAACACAAACGGATTACCGTCTTCTCTTTAAATAGACCTAGCAGTGCTTGATTTGACTTCAATGATCTCACGAGAAGCGATATTTCAGTGCGGCTGGAGCGTTTGCTAGTTTTTTCCCCCTCGTTGTTTACGTTACTTTTGCAGTGCTTGATTGAGCATCATTATGTTCTCGTCTGTATTCGATATACCTGGGAAATCCTTATTATTAAAAAGAGCACAAAAACTTAATGATCTCCAGTGGGCAACAGTTGATTATGCATTTTTACGGAATAAGAAACCCTACTGACACTTTAGAAAAGAATACGAAAATAATAAATAAAAACATTGTCGTATGTCATATTTTAGTGTGCGGTTAAGGAAAGCTGGCGTCTAATAACTGAATAGAAGACGTGCTACATCGATGGTATTGTTGGCAGAAACTGTAACAATAGGAACAACAACTCTGGTAACATACTTAGAACGTTTAACAAGTCATAATTTTATAACTGTAATAATATGGCAGGATGATTTGTACCGTATTGTTTCCAAATAACAAAAATAACATTACTTCGAATATTTGACACAAGATTCAACAATCAACTATCGGAAACAGCACAATAATCGACCTGGGCTTCCCGAAAGCAGCGTAAAATGATATTCCAGTGATTGGCAAACAACATTGCCCTTCGTTTTTTTTATAACACGCCTATCTCTCTGACGCCAGCTTTCCTTTACCGTACAATAATCTCTTAAGAATGCAGGTAGACGAAACTCCCAAGGAATGGACGGAATTGGTCATGTATTCGAATAGACAAGAAAGGCAACAACACGGATTGCAATAATTATTGACGAATATCAAATGCCCTTAAGCACGGTACGGTTAACCACGGGATCACTGAAGTATATTTTTAAGCTAGATAGAGCTATATATCAAAGTATTTAGGGAATACACGGACTTCGTACGCATATAATCTGGCAATATCCCAGTAATAAATGAGTCAAAACGTATTTACGCTGGTACTTGCAGAATATTTCACGCATCTAAATGTAATTCTTAATTCTGTTTTGGACCACGGTCTCACATAGAAACCGCAATTGGCTTAAAATGTTAAGCAATGAAACAAACTCAAATGCGAAGCAAATGACAAACGATACCCAAAATAAAGAACGCCTCTCTAAGTAAAAAGAAAATATGCAGAGAAAATGGATCAATAAAATGCGAATATTGTAAGTGTAAAGTGCTGCATCAAGAAATCAAAGACCGCTATAAATTCTCATCTTTCCATCATAAACGTCAAAATAGGAGAAAGTATTACATTAACAGAGAGAAGAAATAGCTACAAAGTCAAAAGAAAGAAGAAAACCCTTTATATTGTCCGTCAATTTCTCAAATCTCTATTTTATTAGTACTTCGCAAACGTTGCCTGAAACTTGGATAAATATAGATATCTTATTAACAACAGTTGGAATTTACAGCACCAATTAAGAAGTTTTATCGATAGAAGAAGAAATGCCTAGCAGAAGAGAGAAAAGTCAAAGATGTAAGAAAATTTAGAGGCAGTGTGGCCAGATGTATGTATGTTTCATTTTTTTCTGTCTCAATTCATAAATTAGAATCTGATGATTACCTACACTATTAAATAACACATTTTCGTATGAGCACATCGAGATTTATACAAAAAGTTATGTCTCGTCTCCGAAAATGTGTCTCTATAGGAAAAGCTCTCCTTTTGTCTCGTACCTCGTCATGAAAGTTTCGTCTCGTCTTCAGAGCAATCCTATTCTAGTTATGATTGACTTGTATCACGTAAAACTACTTGAATTACTAAAGATCTACCTCTACAGGCGATAGATATTATATTTACAACATTACACCACTTAAATAAGTAACACTTTGCTTATAGGAGCAATAGTTACCATAAGTGGGACGGAAAACCACCCAAATAAGTAAAACTCTGCCTTCATGTGCAAAAGATATCACACGTGAGACATAAAGTCACTTAAAGAAGTAAATTTCTGCCCGTAGAGACGACGGATATCATACAGGAACAATTTAAATAAAGCACTTCCCGGAGAGATGATAGATGGGATTAAATATGGGATATAAAACCACTTAAATATGTAAGGCTCTGTCTCTACAAACAATAGATGTTGCACAAGAAATGTAAAACCACTCCAATAAGTGAAGCTCTACCTCTATAGATAATAGGTGTTACACATAGGACATGGAAACCACCTAAATAAGTAAAATTCTGTCTCTGGAGACAATAGATCTTGCATGTGGAACGTAAAACCACGTAAATAAGCAAAACTCTGCCTCTAGAGGCAATAAATATCATACATAGAACGTAAAACCACTTAAAGAAGCAAATCTCTGCTAGTGGGGACAAGAGATATCATACAAGAGACGTAAAATCACTTAAATAGATAAAGCACTGTCCATAGAGACGATAGACATGATTGAACGTGAGACGTAAAACCACTTAAAGAAGTAAAGCTCATCCTTTAGTACGTGGGATGTGAAAATACTTAAGTTTTCCCCGCAGAAGTACTAGATAATATACGTGAAACCAATTATATAATCAGAAAAATAAACACACTGCTGAACAAGACTGCACTTATTTAATATAAAAAACACATTTACACCTGATGTTCGATCTTCTAGTCAAGATCCTCATCAGACGCACACTGTATCAAGAGTGTACCTCTGATGAGGATCTTGACTAGAAGATCGAACATCACGTGTAAATGTGATTTTATATTAAATAAGTGCAGTCTTGTTCAGCAGTGTGTACGTTTTTTTCTGATTTTATTTTATTTGCAAGACTTATGACTATGATTGTGTGTCAATTATATAAGTAAATGTCTGCCTCTAGAAGTAGCCCTACTAGATATTAAATATGGGACGTGAAGCCACTCACATAAATAGACATCGTAATATGTAATGCTATTTTGATAATATTATCACTTTTACAGTTGGGTTTTAAAAATTGAGAGATACGAAGTATTCATTTTAATGGTGTTATACCTAGAAATAAAATGATGTCGTTTTGTTTTTGTTTACAGTGGATGAATTCAAGTTTGTATTGTAGCGGATGAACCAGTGTTTGCGGTCCTAGAAATATTGAGGTTTTACGTATGAGAAGAAACGGACAATCTGCCTAGGTAATGATTCATAAATGTTTTAAGCATATCATAATGGTTTTATGTAGAAGATAAGAACACTAATTATTCTAAAGTATTCTTTAACAATATACTTCGTATGGTGTTCGTGGTAAGGTTAGACTTATTGATTCAATTTACCATAATTAGGATATGCCTTTGATAAAAGTAAACGTAAAATCAGGGAATTACAAAATAAGAATGTGACATGTGCATATGAAAGTTGTTTAACCAAATATATCGTTTAGAAACATTTCTTAGATAGAAAGTTGACTAATATCTTTCTTATAAAAAAATATATTTGTTGATACTTTGAAGTTTTAATAAAATTTTCAATCATTTATTGTTATATATTAAATATGTAAAGACAGATTACATTGTACTGCACTGTATACAGTGAACTTAAAGGTATATTAATATAAATAAAAGCCCAAGTGAACTGAATTCAGAACCTGTTGTCATGCACAGATGTGAAACATAGCCTCTGTTGCTAAGACAAACTTGCCCATAACCGAGTTCGGCCACCAAATATAGTGATCCCTAGACGGTGGGTTATTTACCTAGCAAATTTGATTCAGATCTGGCCAGTAATTACCGAGAAATTAAGTACCACGTACACACACACACACATGCACATACACCTGGAATGATGTATGTTTACGCCGGGAGATAATAATGAGACCATTTTCATGAGGAGGTGTAGTGTGTATAAACAGAATGTTTACAAGATTGTACTAAATTTATGTTTAGTTATAATCTCTTTAAGTAATCAACTTACATAATAGCAATTACTCTATATTACATATATCCTTAGAATGAATTACAAATGAGTGAATCATCAGGATTACAAATAGTGTGTATGAAAAAGTGGAGTATACTGGATGACAACATTGTGAAATGATACTTTTAACAGGTACATTTTAGCTAACATATACGTATCCTATAATTTTCTAGTACATTAACCACAATGTAATACTTAAACATTTTGTTCACATTGAATTAACAATTTAATTTTTAGTGGCTTAGGCCCACAAATTGGCCCGTTACGCCAAGCAGTTTTAGTTTTTAGCTGATTCATATATATATATATATATATATATAATGATATTGACACGCTACAACATTATCGCAAATCATTATGTGATCACATACGTAGGCAAGTGAATATGATATGGTTCTGAAATACAACCGGACCCAAATTATGTATTTCATTGGAATTTCTTGAACTGCAAATGAATACTATCAGAAGAGATCACGATGATTGACAACTTTCACCATCTATAAAAATGCTGTGAAAATAATGAAATACCTTTCACGTTTTTCTTTTTTTTTTAGATAGTATAGTACAAAAATACCAGCAGTGATAAAATGCATTCATAATTACATCACGAACTATTGTTAACAACAACTAACTTGAAAGATTCAGTTGTCCTATCTAGGGAGATAACATAATATGCATTTCTCGAATGAGTTTCCTCGTTTATCTAAAATAAGACACCTTGAAAACTAATATCAGACAACAAGTTATTTCAGTTACGAAAAAAATGCGTAGCTATAGTTTATCTCTAGATTTAATACCAGAACAAATTTAACGGTTCCTCAATATTAACAAACGCTAATAGTTTAGCTATTCCTAATTCTTTCAGTAATAAGCGCTTATATCCAACTAACGGACGGACCTAATAATAACTTATTATCTAATAAAATATACCGAATAGGTTGGTGTCGGTGCCTATTTGCCACTGTACCGTACACCGGTCCTTTTTTTAAAATATTCATTCAGGTTGGATACTCATATTACCGTTCACCCCAACCAAAAGAATGAATATATGTTTTTCCTTAAAAAAAAAAAAAAAAAAAAAACTAACATCGAGAGAATATTCCGAAAACGAAACCATAGAATACACGTTCAGAAACTTGCCTCAAACAATTCACTATGCTAGAAACTCACGTTTAGAACCCGAAAAAAAAAAAACGAAGAAATGTCTTTGATTTCACGAGAAGGAATACTAATAAATGTTGTATTTGTTTTCAAGAAAAGAAACACAAAGAAGTTACTGCATTTGCTTTCACGAAAAAGGAACACCAAGAAATACTGCATTTTCACTAAAAGGAACATTAAAAGATATTGCACATGCTTTCATGAAAAGAAACACCAAAAAATATTGAATTTTTATTAAAAGAAATATTAAAAGATATTGCGTGTGTTTTCATGAAAAGAATCAACAAGAAATATTGCATTTTCACTAAAAGGAATATTAGAAGATACTATAATTGTTTTCACGTAAAGGAACACCAAGAAATACTTCATTGTCCCTAAAAGGGATATTAAAAGATACTGCATTTGTTTTCACGAAAAGTAACACCAACAAATACTGCATTTTTACTAAAAGAAATATTCAAATATACCGCATTTCTTTCTACGACAAGAAACACCAAGAAATACTGTATTCTCAATAAAAGGTATATTAAAAGATAATGCGTTTGTTTCCACGAAAAGGAACACCAAGAAATACCGCATTGTATTTAGCAGGAATATTAAAAGATATAACATTTGTTTTCAAGAAAAGGAACATTAAAAGATATTATATTTTCACTGAAAGGAATATTAAAATATATTGGATTTATTTTCACGAAAAGGAACACAAAGAAATACATTATTTGTTTTCACAGAAAGGGAGCATTATAATATAATAATTATTAGAGAATTGCTTAAGGTAATCTGAGCTAACTTTACAGAAGTAGGACATAGATAAACACAAGAAGAAGGAAGGCAAAGCACAATAATGATCTCTAAGAAGGCTGTCATATCTTCAAGAGGTGAACGCACTGTTCTGAATTCTACCTTCACCTTAACCAAAGGAATTGCATTAAATGTATTAACAACAATTATAAATGGTTTGACTATTTAGAGATATTATGAACAAAAACCTTCTAGGTTTTCATGAATTACAATTGATATGGAATATGGAACAAAATACAAACTTTTTTTTATTCGAAATTACTGCAAATATATATATATATATATATATATATATATATATATATATATATATATATATATACCGTGTTTCCTAAATCAATGATACATCTTTTTTAATGATATTGGAACATTTTCCACTACAAAAATCAAAAGTCAAAATAAGCTATTGCTCAAGAATAAATTGATTCCACAACACAATATGCTTACAACAAGCAGTCTACTGTCATTTTCTTAAAAAAAGAATCCAAAAACCCAAATTATGAACATTTCGCGTTTAATATTCACTAATGATCGTATTAGGCTTGTATTATTTATTCTAAGTATCAACTTAAAATGGCATCATTTTATTGTTCTTGTGAACAAAGCAGATAATCAAGTGTTAAGTATTCGTAGCATTCCGTAATATCTTGCAGACGAAAAAGTACGAAAGAATACAAAAAAATCATGCAGCATGGAATCGTTTGTAAATTGCGACTGTAATAAAGACAATACTTAGACTAGTGAATAACCAATAGGATATATGCATATTGATGCATTCCTCTTTAGTTTCACTAATTCACAATATCCTGTGACGTCATAAATATACACAACACAAACTATTGTTATTCGAACAGAAGCAAATTCATATCATTGTCATCTGAAGTGTTTCCACCTCAGAAACTTCTTAAGTCTGACTTTCGTCTCAAATCATTACGAAACGACAAAGTGTTCAGGTCGAAAATTCCTTTTATATGCAATGGAACGAAAATAAATTATTTACCGGATAGATAAAATTTACAAGATCTGTAGCTCGATCCACCCCTTTCATTCCTTAATAAACTCGGACCTGGACCATTGATAAAATCCCTTCATCAGACACTATTCAGTATCAAGTTAATCCTATCAGATCGTATCATAACATCTCCCTGAGATCGGGTTGTATGGCATTTTCCAGTCTATTTCTTAATCTAGCCAGAGACTTTCTTACCAAAGACTTTCTTACTAAAATAGTATACACTATTGCAAGCATTTTCTATTCGTCTGAAAAAAAAAATCTGACACATCTTACACGCCTTTATCCACGATAATAATTCGGGTGTTTTTTTTTTTTATTATCAACCAACTCTTTTCTGATAAGTTACCACTTACTTTTACAAGCATCAATAAAATAAAGAAGAAAATATTTTTGATCATTTTTAATCTCTAAAACAACTAGCGGCCACTATGAAGTTTTGCACGGTGTAGTGTCTAAAATTTTCCTGTCATAATTCTGCTATTAAAAATGCGTTAACTCTGTTCTAACTCATTGCTACTAAAAGAAAATATTGTTTACAAAATATAGTGACATAATTGTACGAGTTATACAGAATGGGTGAAAAGTAGCTACCGAAAGTGTTCATAACTTTTCTTCAAAAAATCACAGCATTTACATGATCATCATAATCATAATCAAAGGTAATCTGTCATTAACATTCTTGGAAAGTCAGTTGCTGCAACTGAGAAACCTCCATCATCCACGGTTTTCCCCTAACTTCTTCGTCTTCACGTAAGATTTTTCTGTTTTGATATCGTCCATTAATTGTAGTCTCCGTTGCCCCTCCCTCTCTTTCTTGCCACCATACCATCTAAAACGTTCCTCATGATACAGTTACTTCTTAGCCAATGTCCCAAGCAGTTTCTTTTCCTCTTCTTGATAATATTTAAATTGTTCTTCACCCTCTCATTCGTTTTCCGCTCGACCCAGATAATTCTATCCATTCTTCTCCACATCCATATTTTGAATGCATCTAGTCGTTTTTCTCATTTTTGCTCAGCGTCCATTCTTCTGACCTATACAGTGCAATACTCCACACGAAACATTGTATGAGTCTTTTTCTCAACTCTTTATTCAAGAACCCACAAACAGTATTTTCTTCCTCCTAAAGGCTTCTTTCGCCATTCATATCCTTGCTTTTATTTCACACTCACATTTCATATCATTAGTAACAATGTTACACAAGTATCGAAAATCAGTCACCTGTTCTATTTTCTCCCCTCCTACTTCTATATTTTTACACCGACCGCTTTGTTTCAATCACCATTGCTTTTGTCTTTCTAACATTTACTTTCATCCCATATTCTTCAAAGCCCTTCATCAAGTTTTCTAACATCTTATTGATTTTTTCCTTAAAATTCTGCAACAAGTGCCTTGTCATCTGCAAACCGTATACACCTAATCATTCTAGCACTTACATGAAATAGTAAACATTGTGATACCTAGAGTGCTCGAATTTTATTACTAATTTCTGTTTCCATCATAGAGTGATAAAAGTTGTTCAAGAATGACTCAATTCGTCACACTACATGATCCTGTGCAACTAGTATGCCGTTACGAAGTGTGGCAGTCTGCTGTACAGGTGCAAATACGGTGGCATACTATTCACGATTCTGCTTTAGTTCATAAAAGAACCATCAAGAACCGCTATTCCAATCTCACAACTATATGCTCTGTGGAAATACTCACAGAAGAGCTCGTCCCTCAACATCCAACAGGAAAATATGCAAGTTATGCAGGAAGTATGACAATGACCACATCCCACGAGATTTTTTTTTTCTTGTGAGGTAAGCGAAAGAAGAAACTTATCGTACAAATCCTAAAATTTTCGATCAATTAGAAGAACGAATTTAACATGTGACAAACATACTAGGTTAGTTTCCGAGACTACAAAACTTGAGTGATAAGGTTGGTGCCTTGTCAAATTTTAACACTTGTGTCTATGTGAACTATCAAAATTTTTGTAAAGCTGGACCATTCTACTGTGCAATGTAAAACTTGTGCCATGAAAATCAATCAATTACTGTTAAAATTATTAAATATTTCTAATTCTGAGGTATTTATCTCCCATCCTGTAAACTTATTTCAGTGTTTTGTCAGAAGAAATGATCTAGCCCATTTACCACAATGTAGCCATGTACAGGCGCTAGTGTGGTAAAGCAGTTCCCAATGTTTCTAAAAGGCACGTGTTAAATTAAAAATTAAGCCGTTAGAGTGCATAATAAAGAGCAAACTCATGACAAAACTATACAATTAATAACCAGGAACAACAGAAGATAATTTGTTTATAAGTGATTTTTCTTTTATAACATAAACTTCAGTAAGTATGTACAGAAACGAATATGTATGTTCATTTTAAATATATTGTTACATAAAGGAAATGAAGATATGTAAGGTCTGTATATGTTATTCTATCTTTTGATAAAATCAAATACACTGGTATTTATTGTAGCATAGACCACCAGATGGTAATGAAAGGAACTAGGTGGCTTTTCCATAACAGAAACAAAAACTCAATTTATTACACCGTTCGTTAAGCCAACAAAAATAAACTAGTTCGAACCAAGGTTTATTTACGAAACACAAATAAAAGCAGTTTTGAATTAGAGTATATAAATAGATATGGATGAAGTGTGTACGACATGAGGAAATTATTTCAAAATTTGCAACCAAATTCACGCACATAATTTGCAGTTTTATTTATTTTTCACTTTTATGGGGATTCAGTTTGTTTCTGCTGAAATTAAGATAAATAGCTGATTAATATTCTTAAAATATATTTAGGTAAATAAAATTAATAAAATAAGTAAGTTTAGAGAATGTCTATAAGGGAACGCAGGGAAAATTCAAGTATATGAAGTCTACAGTTAACTTCCACCATCAACAAACATCTGGACTAATTATACAGATACAATAATTACCACCACTAATTAATTTCAAATTTATCATTTCCCAACAACTTACATTTTCAGATATGTAAAATATACCTATAACGTAGATATCTTGCAATTGAACAGTCTGCATCATGTTGTAAGAGAAAAACATACAGAAAAAGTTAGTTAAATTTGTCTCCTCTTTGATTTCTTCGAAAGCATTATGTGTTGCCAGTATAGTTAATTACACCGTGAGTAGAAATAAGGAAAAAGTATTATTGCATTAGAACTCGCATGTAACTACGGTTAAACAGAGGTGAAAGTGCAAGACCTTGGAGAACACATCAACTTCAATTTCGTATTCATTCCATCACATACACGCGATACCATATTAGGTCAAAGTTCTCGGCATCCCAACAGAATTTCACCAACTGAATCTCAATACTGTGAACTCCATAATTATTTACACCTATTGTTATTCAAATTCAATTTGATTTTAGGGATTAATTTGCTACAGAACAACCACAAAATTGAAATCACCAAATATCTCACGAAATCTCCACTTATCGCCAAATTGTAAATACTGCATTTACGTTTAAACAAAATTGAAGGGAGAAATAAATTAAATAGTATCGTTAACTATTCAAATATGTTTCTTCGTAAAGTGAGATGATTTTTTATAAATAATATATTAATTGAATTAAATTGATTTAGAGTAATTTCATACTCCCATATTTCGAACAAATTTCAACTCATTCAAACATCGAATAATACCATAATGCTACTATAAATAATAATAATACTAGAAATACTAATATTTTACTAATACTACAAATAGTACCAACAGATGCTTGAGTATCCTTGCTGAATTCTATAATTATATGTATTATTTTAATAGTATAATACATCCTATATGATTCACTCATTTGACAAACTTCTGATACTTACAAGTGCTCTACAGGTATTGTGTTTTAAAACTAAGTATCAAGAATCAGTATATTTCATTTTTACATTGTACTTACTTACAACTGGCATGACCGATAACGTTGATAAATTATCACCTTAATCATTATAGTATCTCAGTACTAGTCATACCTGGAAGAGAAGAAATATTAAACATTAGTCCACATAAAAATGTAAGACAAGACACATTAATAAGCACTTCAAAATGATAGTCCAATTTCTACAATACACAGTTATTCAAAAAGAATACTTTGATTAAAAAAGAAAGCAGACTTTATAGTATAAGAGACAAACACTTCAGATTAATTTTATTTTATAAAGTTAATCACGAAATTTATATTCTATATATACGAGGTGTGTTCAAAAAGCATAGAACCTTTGGTTGGCAAAAATACGTTTATAGATTTGGAAATCCGAAATCTATTAATCCCCTTCAAAGTAGTTTCCTTGGTAATGCACACACTTCTCCCAGCGCTCCCGACATTCTTGGAAACACTTCTTGGACGTAATTTTCGGAATGGTGAGCAACCGTGCTGTTGCATTCCGCATAATGTCTTCTCTTAACTCAAGTCGGGTCCCTTTTAGTGCCATTTTCAGCTTGGAAAGTAACCAAAAGTCACACGGAGCCATATCGGGTGAGTAGGAAGTCTGACGACACACAGGAAAGCCTGAATAAATTTCGCGGACACCCTCCACATGCTCAAATTCTCGTTCAAAATTGAATTTACCGATCCGATTGAATGGTTTACGATTGGGTATTGCCAAGCATTTTTGGCAAAATTTTATGCAATATAACTTGTCATGTTTTTCTGCCATTTTACAAAAAAAAATGAAATCCGACGACCGCTCACTACACGTTGGCCGACCACCAGTGACTGACGTTTTAGAGGGTTGAGAAAAAATCACGACAGCGCATGAGTATCCCCTCTGCATCTACAGTGAAGGAAGTCTGTCGCGCTTCATTGGTTTACGCGGGGAAAAATAAGGTTCAATACTTTTTGGACACACCTCGTATATTAATTATTATTTTTTGCTCTATCGTGATCAAAGTTGAATCAGAAAATGGTTGATGTATACCACTTAGAGTTGAATAGAATGTTTAAAAGAAGAGATAGTAGAATCTAATCTTGGAACGCTGAAACCAGAAAACCGCTTCCCTCTATCTCCTAACGTTTTATCTCATATGCTTGACGACAGGCAGACGGACGGAGAAAACGTGCATGGCTGTTCTATAAGAACTTTTGTACTTACACATAGCATTTTTTTGAAGTCTAAAAAAGGAAATAATGTTGAAATCAAATAAATGGTAGTGTATACGATCATATAATAGGAAGATATTCTCGCCCGAATAGAGGTTTATAGATCTATTATCAATCATGTCTCTCCCTTCAATCATTGAATGTTGCAAATGATATACACTGGCAACCCTCACAGAACATTGACTTTTATTACATTTAGGCAGTTCCACAATTTAATTCTTGTGAAAATACGTGTCCCGTGTATTTGTACGAACAAATCAAACTGCATGTGACACAGCTGTTTAATCTCGGAGTTCTATCTGAGCATGTCAATAATTCAGTTCTACAACGAATGCTAACAAGCGAACAACTCCGAAGGGATACGCATACTACTGCGGCGTCGAAAATATAAATACATTACAATCACATGAATTATACACACAAATGCTGGCAGACCGCGGACAACCACCGAACGCAATTATTAACAACTTTTGACGCATCGGCCTTCATAGTGTTGTCCCCCAAAATAAACTGAAAACAACACAGCAATAATAACAAGAGTTTTCGACAAATTTTAAAGATTCAAATGGTCTGGGTTTGATTAGATATTTATCAACATTAATTCTCCAATGAATTTTCGTGACAATGAAAAAAAAAAATAATAATAAAAAAATAAAATTTGTGGAGTAACTTGAATGTGTAATTTTTAATTAACGATCTACCAATTATTGAGCCACATATTCGTTGAAACAACAACAATAACAACAAAAAGACACACAATCATTCGCTTTCATTCATATTGTAAAATAAACAGAAGCAGCAAACTACCAAATCACTCTTGATAGATTAATTTTCGATACTGTGATTAAACAACACTGAAAAGGGAACAGAAGATGCAGAATCAAATAAATTAATATCTGAGTCTCTTAAAAAAACATAATTGTAATAAGTAAACCAAACTGTAAAGCTATTTTTTTTTTTTTTTTTTTTACTTTTCAGTAAAGCATAAATCAATAAATATCTAAATTAACTGACAGACGTAACTTTGCTTATAATTAAATCAAGATATCAAAATGGGCGGGACACGTTACTCACGTTGAAGAAAGCTACGGTATATTCAGCTCTGCACAGTGATTTAAATTTCTGTCTTTCTACAACTTGAAAAGCACGCAAGAAGGTCTCAGGGTTGTTTTGACAGGGACACGTCGACTGTACAGGAGCCAATCAGCTTTGACTCCTCCCTTATGTTGTTTGAAGAAAAAGCGAGGGAAATTTCAAGCGTTGCCATATCTGCATGTCAAAGCAAGTGTTGTTAAATCGACAGTGCGCTCAATAGGTATTGCCTCTGACAAACATCTTGGCATTTCAGCTAAACGAATAAACCGCAAGCTCTGGCTCGACGTTGCCAAGTAGTAAAGGGATGTGCCTATGGCTTGGCTAAGCAGACGAACTACAGCGCGATCAGGTGGTAGGGAATAGACCGAAGTGAATACGCACAAAATAAACGTGGCAATACCGTAGCCCTCTCATTTACTAGCAGCATATAAAGAGAACTTGGAGCGCCGCCTTCAAATGCCAAGATGTTTCTCACGCCGTTTAGTTAGACTTAATATTTACAACGTCGCTTTCCCCAACACACATTCTT
This sequence comes from Thermobia domestica, assembly GCF_964235325.1. Taxonomy (NCBI): domain Eukaryota; kingdom Metazoa; phylum Arthropoda; class Insecta; order Zygentoma; family Lepismatidae; genus Thermobia; species Thermobia domestica. Next base: position 116,514,408 of record NC_137470.1, read on the forward strand.
TGCTACAACGTCAAGAATACACTAGGCGATAAACTTCTGAGTAGGTCTAAAATAAACTGGAAAGCTAATACAGAAGTTTAGATTTAAGGGAATAATATATTAATAATCTTGCCTGGGTTAGGTTTCCGTAAGATAATTCTCAGCTGGGCACTTTCTGCGACAATGAAGTTCCGAGATTCTTTAGTACGTTATGTATTTATAGTTTAACCAAATTGTACGCACCCACACATTCATAAACGGAAAGAAACAGTTCGGTTACATTACACTAAAAATTATCACGATATCACTCAAAATTTAATATTGTTTCCGATTTGTTTATTTCACTATTTTAGGAAATCATTTGCACTCTATTGTCCAGATGTTGTTTCGAGATTACGTTATATTCCGGGATGAAATGGGTACATTTACACAGCTGGAGATGTTGCGGCGTGCTTTAAGAAGTATCAGGATTAAGTTAAGCATTTTCCCGGGCTCTCCCAGTTCCCGGACCTCAACATAATTGAACATATGTGCTCAGTTTTGGAAATAAAAATCCAGAGCAGATTTCCGCTTCAATCCTCTCTCACGCAACTGCGTGATGGTATTTAACATAAGTCAAAACGAATATATATATATATATATATATATATATATATATATATATATATATATATATATATATATATATATATATATATATATATATAATTCTATACCTTTCGGATCCTCGTCTGGAGACGCAAATTGCAGTATGTGCCAACGTCGCAGACAAGATCTACCAATGTATCAAATAGTTACATCGATTCTTTTCAGATGGCAGTTAAAGTCAATATACATTGACACTAGCACCATCTATCAGCGTATCAATTGATGTAACTGATTGATGGATTTTTAGAGCAATGGTAAAGGTTCCAAGTTAATCTGCGACGTTGTCACATAGTGAAATTTTAGTTACCTACAGCGGCTGAAGAAGGCCCTACAGGGTATGGCATTATATAGGATTTTCGCTTTATTTTGACCTGAAGAATAACGCTCTGTTGTTCGTGGGCGCTATTTTTAGAACACCCAATATACTAGCAGAAGTGCCCACCTTCGCACGTAAAAATTAATATTTATGTACAATATTTGAAAATAAAGAATTGAGTAGCATAAATAATGAAAAGCAACGCCTCTGGCGTTACCATTGCCGGTTATGGTTTAACTGACGTACGCAACACGTTCGATGTTGCCCCTGACAGAAAATATGGAACAGACGAGAATAAATAACAGCCCTGTCAAAAATAAGAAAAGTGAATAAAACAAATAACCGAGAGCAACGCCTTCCGCCTTGGCCCTCTCAATTTCTCGGCCAACTGACATGCACGTTCTTGACTAAACTTGGGCTTAAATATCATTGGGAATGTCACCAATCAACGTAGTGATCTCGAAAATTATAGATACGACACTAATTCCAGTAATGTTGGATTCTTTTTATTTTTTTTTCACCCCTTCTTTTCCACACTCTATGCCGATGGAGGCTGAACTTGTAGTTAGGCGACATCTAGAGTGTTACTATACGTCCCAGTGACTCCAAAAACTAGGGGTTTGACATTAGTATAGGCCGTTTTCTATTATTTTTACATTTCACTCCTTGTCACCCCGTACGGGTGTGATATCCCCACTGTACTTTTTTGTTTCATAATGCAAATTTTATGTGTCAATATGATTTTAAAAATCAGTTTACGTACCTAGTTTCATCCTTATAACATGAGGAATTCTTGAGATACTTTTTTAAACATAAATTTTTAAACCAGCTCTTCCGTTTTAGAACACCCTGCTTCCCCTTTAGAATACGAACAAAGCTCTCTTGCAGACTATGGTCGCTTCTTCTTACATGTCCCAACCATTTCAGTCTACTTTATTGAAGTTTTTCTGCTACTGGTCTCATCTTTACTATTCTCCAAATCACTTCGTTCTTAATTCTATACTCCGTGTCACTCCACATATCCAACGCAGTATCTTCATCTCCGTAATATTCAACTTCTGTTCCCCTCTTTTGTTCGTCGTCTTTAACATTCCGCTCCGTATAGTATAGCAAGTCCCACTATTGTTTTGCAGGTTTTTCCTTTAAGGCGTATTGGTACCGTACGGTCATTCAACACTCTTGTCGATTCTCTCCAATTCGTCCAACTGCTCCTAATTCTACTGTTTACAGTTTCTTCTATTCCTGCATTTTCCTGCAGTATTGATCCCAAGTACTTGACTGTCTTCGTCTTTACCACCTCTTCTTAGTCCAGTCGTATTCTTGATATTCTCGATTACATTTCTCCGGAAAGGACAATGTAAATATTCTGTCTTGGTTATATATAAAGCTGACGCGACTTTCTTTTAAAAACGTCCCGGTAAATCAGGACTCCGATTCTCTATGGCCCTTTTCATTCCCGAGACACAGGGCTTCACAGACACCATAGGGGACAGAAGAAGCAAACACAAGAAGAAAATCAGCTTTACCATGTTGCTGTTGACGCTCACTAGCAGACAAGTTATGACATTGAGCACAGCCAACTACTCAAAGGTGTTGATTCTGCATGTAAAGACAATTTGCTGGTTATTTATTTATTTATTTATTTATTTATTTATTTATTTGTTCTCAACATACATGGAGAACATATTACAGACACCAAGATGAGAGTGACAAAGCAGTTTTTCCTTACGGAGCTGTCAAATTTACAGCAGAACAAACGAGGAACACAGAGTCGATTCCTGTTGGAACTATATGTAGTACTCCATATTAAAATGACGGGGCAAGTTCCATATCACCAAGTTTCATATGAAGGGCTCTCTGAGCTTAAGAGAAACGTAGCTTAGCTAGTATTTTAATCCATTGGCATATCGCCTGTTTATTTCAAGAGAGACATAACTAAAAAAATCTTCCTTATTGACTTATGGGCAGAAAATGAAAGGTAATATTGAAGGTTATTTCTGGTAAAAAATTTCACAGATGTGCTTTTAAAACTGGGCGCTAGAGAGCACTTGTGTCTTTCTTGCGCCAAGTTGTTTTCACCGCGTTTCGAAACTTTCAAACTCTTCTCCTGAAAAGTTAGGAATTTTGAGTTATGTCACTCTTGAAATAAATAGGCGATATGTATATTTTCTTGATTTCATGTAGATTATGAAGTAACCGGAGTCAGAAATGTGTTTTGCATGTAGCAGAGGAAGTGGAAAAAGATAAACAAGAAAACATTTCGACTTTCAGTATCTCGTAGAAGAAAGAAGAGAAAAAATTGTATAAATTTTACAACTTTCGGGAATACAGGGAGGGGAGAAAATCGACTCTGCAACATTCGAAGTACAAGATCGATAAACGTTATTAATATAAAGTGCAATGACACTATGGAGAAGGGTGTATTTATGTGTAGTATGTATAAGGGTGTATTTATGTTTACCTTCGTGTGGTGTACCCAGGAATAACATGAAATTAACGGTATTTGATCACCCTATTAAAGACACACAAGCAATACGATTAGTCATATCAAAGATTTCAACACGGTTGTAAAAATCAATTGAATTTATTTGCACATACATACACACACACACACACAGCCCCTTCTCCATTACTCAAACACTAATGGCTGCCTAGCAACCAAATCCAACCCTCTTCCCTGCACTTCATGATGACGGCGGGTTCATGTATTGTGAACTGTGTGCTACCGGGCGGCTGACAAACCCCTACATAACATGAACAGCTGACGTAGTAGATTTTACAAGGAATCAAATTTCCCCCGCATTGCGTCAGAAGACACTATGGAAGTGCACACATGCCACACATCGGTGTATATGAGTGCAGGAACAAGTAAACAGTATAGACACAGTCTTTTGAGACTTGAAATTAACCGGAAGTGAGAATGTCACATATGTAAATACAAAAATCTTCAACGATGGTTCTGTTTTCACTTCTACAGAAGGAAAAAAAATAGAGAAGGATCTAGCTGGAATTGCTGTGATAATTGAAAACGGACACGTGGCTACCATGAAACAAACACATATAGAAACTGTCTCTTTAAATTAGTAAGATTTTCTTTCTGCCGAAATGTGCTAAAATAACTGTCCAGCAAGTAAACACGTACAGATGACATTTTTTCTTTTAATCTGGAATATAATGCGATAATAGTAATTGAACAATCACGTTCAGCCGATAAAGGAAAAAAAAAGATCACTCAAACAAAACTATGTTTGAGCATTTCGCTCAATCCGGGGTTTCTATCATTTCAATTTGATTGAAATACATACCCTAAGGCAAAGAGTAAAAATGTTGGCCACATAATATTATATCTCATGAGCCCCTGAAGTTAGAAACATGCTCGAAACTCGACACGAAATCTTTATAATGAAAATAAGTGGAAGAAACGTTTCTGCATTTTCAAGAATTCCGCCTCTAAAGAAAGCAAAGGGTCACTTTATTGATAATATTTCAACTTTTCATTTTGTGTTCATATATACGTTGTACCTAAAGATTTTCACGAATTAACTTCTGCGTATAATTAATACTTGGATCGGGGAACATTTTTGTCATTTCAGTTTGATTGAAATATGTATTCTAAGGGAAAGAAGAGGGTTCAAATTGTTTCAAATAAGAATTATTCACGAGCACCTGAAATTACGAAGATGAAACTCAACACACAAACTTTTCATTAAATTAGGTCGAAAACACGTGCTTCAGAGTTTTCGAAAATTCTGCTTCTAAACGAGAAAGGGGGAAATTTCTATATTTTGCTAATTCCCGATTTTGTTTCTGCCTAGCGATTTGTATTACTTGCATAATGAGGTTACTTCATAACGAGGAATTGCATAATTTATACCGTTTACCAAACATTGTTAGGATCATCAAATCTAGGAAGCTCAGATAGGCAGGTCATGTAGCCAGAATGGAAGAAAGTAGAAACGCTTACAAAGTTTCAACTGGAAATCTAACCGGAAAAACGACCACTAGGAAGACCTAGGTGCAAACGGGAGAACAATATTAAGATAGCTCTTGCAGAAAGAGGAATAAAAGTAGAAACTGAATCCAGTTGGCTAAGGATGGAAGTCAATGGAGAAATTTTGTGAATGCAGCATTGAACCTCCAGGTTCCATAGGCCATAGAGTTAGTTATTAATTGGATGAATCCGTTGCTCTGGGGTGTCAGAAAACGATTTTCTTCGGTCTTGAGATTCATAAACGTTACTTAGGAACGATTGTGTGAGGGATTACGTAGCTCAAGTGAAATCAAACTTGCATCAACAGTATCTTAAAAACCAGAAATAAAGTTGGTATACAACTTTCAAGGAACTTATTTTCCGTAGGCTTTGTTCTGATATTAAAAAAAAAAAATGCTCAGACACTACTTTCGTAATGCAAAAATAGAAATCCAAAGAACGGGAAGCATCCTCACTAAGATTGATTGGTTGAAATTTGGGTTCTCGATTCGATTTGAGTTTAGTGTCTCTTTCAGCAGCAAAGCTATATGAGGCGTGGACCTAGAACTTAACATGGGATCTGAACCAGTGTTGCCATATCGGACTACAAGTAGCAGATTGGGCAACTTTTTTAAGTACCCTCGCTACCAAAATTTAAAATTGGCCGGCATTCTATTTTTTCGGCTACTTTTAATTATCTACAGGCTATAACTCTTAAGAATCCGCTAATATTTTATATTCATATATGAAATCACAAAATATCAGTTTTGAATAATGCAACAAAAGTTTTGTTTGTTGAATATTCTATTTACAATGAACTATAGCTTCAATAAAACTGACATGTTCTATATTAGTTTAATTCTTGTTTTAGTAGTTTATAATCTCCAAATCTGGCAACACTTGACTTCTGTTGAGTTTGACCTGTTGTAGTATCACTGACCGTGTTGCTGTTTCGGTTAAGAGGCCTCATCACAGCGAAATTAAAATACCGCTAATTTTACAGTAATTATGTGATATCTTCAAACAGATAAAAGATAATTGAAAAGTGGAACAAGAGTGCCCTAGACAATATTATTTTGCGTGAGGTACCGTTATCACAAGGCACCTAATGGCTTTCCGTTTTCAGTCGTTTAGAAAGGCGAAAATAAATACCGATTTTCAAAATGGCTCAAAATCGAAAGCAGATAAGTGAGTCGTGATAACGGTATCTCAAGTAAAATAATATTGTCTAGGGCGCTCTTGCTCCACATTCCGATTATATTTTATCTATTTGAAGATATCACATAATTACTGTAAAATTAGCGGTATTTTAATTTCGTTGTGACGAGGCCTCTTAATGCATGGGCCTATTAGTTGTATGGCGCTGTACAAACATGGACATCGAAAATTTAATTATGTTACTGTAGTATCAATTTAGGATAATGAATAAGTAGATGCACAAAAACACTTCCAAAATTCATGGCTTCCAGATAAAGAATGTAGCAAATGAATTAGAGAAGTGAGGAATACCCTTGAAAAAACATGCTGTAAACGTTGTAAAGCGTATCTAAGAGCCCATAAAACTGACTTAAGCAAACATGTCTTCTTGAAAATCATAAGGGTCGTCTATTTTATACTACCAGTTCCTTTCGCAATGCAGTTCTACTGATCCTAACGTAGTATAGATTTTGATCTAACACACCATTAATAACAGTCCAAAACTGCTATCGCCGCCTGACCGTTGCCAACCCGGACATCGGACCTGTTTCCAACTACAAGTATTTCCATTAAATCAATAAGAATATGCCTCTCTATATATATGTGTGTGTGTTCAGTAAAACTGCATAGCTGCAAAAATTTTCATTTTTTTATGTTTGGGCTACAAATAGTTCAAATCCGCTACTTTTTTTTAGCACAATCTCGCTACTTTTCAATCTTCAGACCTGGTAACAGTCATTCTGAACCACACGAGCTTTCGCCGGGAATTGAACTAAGGTCTCCCATGTCAAAGGCAGGTATACTAACCACAAAGCCAGGAAGAAGCTCCCGTTCTACAAGGTACCCCATATTTATCTATTGCATAATTTAGAAGGCTCATAATATACATAGCTTGAAAAGAAAAAAAAATAAAAAATATCTCTTCATACAAAGAACAAACAAAAAGATTAAAATTTCCTGTTATGAGCACAATCATAAATCAAGACGCGAATTCGTAGCCTTAGATTCTACAAATACTGTTTCGAAGTTTGCACGATAAACTTAAAAGAGTATGTGACACATATTAGTTAGAGATAAATATTTTCCTTTGAATTACATATGTTTACTCAAATACAGCACATTAGAAACAGCGAGAAGATAATTTCTCATTAGGATACAGTTTAGGTGGACGAAAACGGTATTTGCAGAAGATACGACTCGAGATACGGATAACACAGCTCAATAAATATGTACACATTTATAATGAAGTTTGATTTAGAGGTTTTAAGAAACTACGTGGTCTGGTTTGGTAATTTTACGACTTTTCAAAACTGTGCTTCAGTTTTCTCAAGGTAATGTCTTGTAAAGAACATAACTAAATCAGGAAAATAAGTTTAAATGAGTTATCTGGCTTCCGTTACTCCTAAAAATATTTTTTTCTGTGGGTGTGTAAATATCTTAATTTGTCGATTTTTTTAAAGTTTTTTTTAACGAAAATAAACAAATGCATTTTTCATATGTACTAAAAGCAATACATTTTCGTTTTTTTTTAAAAAAAAAGCTCATGTTTATTCTCGAGGTTCTCCCGTTTCCTCTCACGTTTTCATTCCTTCATTTTTTCATAGTCAACTTTCATTATCACCCATCCCTTCTACTGTACGAAAATGGGGACCACGGTTGCTCAGTAGTAGAGCACTTACATCTGGCACGTGTGGTCCCTGGTTCGACCCTCGATCAAGTAATTTTGTGGTAGACAAAATCGTGTCCGTGGTTTTTCTCGGGGAATTCCCGTTTCCTCCCACTTCCTTATTCCACCAATTCTTCCATCATAATTCACTTGCCTTAATCATCTGTCTCCCTTAGCCTAAATGACATAATCGTGAGACGTTAAACTGAAAGACTTCATTCCACGCCACTCCATTCGCAAAAAGGGCATAATCTGGAACAAAGAGATTATGTCTCAGATTACGGGTTAAGCTGTAGATCATTGTGCCATATAGTCTCGATGTTAGGACATTAAACTTCAAGTATCTTTCTGGGTGCGCGGTGGCTCAGTGGTAGAGCGTTCACCTCTGGTGCTTGGGGTCCCGGGTTCGATCCCAGCCCCCGCCAAGTGAACTTTGTGGTGGACAAACACCGTGTGAGTGGGTTTTCTCGGGGTTCTCCCGTTTCCTCCCACTTTCTTCATTCCACCATTTCATTCATCACTCATCATCACCGTCTCCTTTAGCCTAACCGGCATAACCGTGGGACGTAAAACTCAAAGATTTCATTTCATTTTTCAAGTATCTTTCCACTTACAACTCGAAATTATGTAGCAACATAGTTGTCAATGATATCTGAGTTAAAAGTTAGGGAGATAGTGACTTATCAGTAAAATTGTTAGTTAAACAAAGTTAAACTTTAGGCAAGTTGAAAATTCTGTAAAATAAAATAAAACAAAGATAATAGAAAAATAAACATGATACGGTAGCTTTAGTTTAACTATATAAAATAAATGAAAAATGAAAGATGAAAAAAAAAAAGAAAATGGAAAAAAGATAAATGAAAAATAAAATATAAATGAAAAAAGAACATTTTCTGATATGATTGCTAGATTACGCATTCCAGTTTTGAACCTATTTTTGTTTTGATGATATTTTTAATTCATTTTCTGCCACACCCTCGTATTTCTGTTCTCTATGATGATGATAACAATAGAAAACTATTTCATTCAAGTTGATTGTATTCATCATTGTTAACAACACAGAAAGTATTTCATATAATATATGTATATATCCAAACCAAGAATCGTGTATTATTCACTGGAAATAAGCGTTTTATCTTCACGCTTTCGTAAATTTCATTTTCCCGCAGCATATATATATCTATATCTATATCTATATCTATATATATATATATATATATATATATATATATATATATATATATATATATATATATATATTCTTTTCTCTTCATAGAATATACATTACATTGTTCGTATTTGTTCATGATACTGGGCAATAGGATAGCGTCAACTAGGGTTGGTGCGATTTTCATTTTTAACGCGGGCGTTTCCTTTTCTGTTTTATCATGATGACATAATTTGTCAAGCTTTGTTCTATGACATATATAAAACAAACAAATAATAACATACGAAACACACCCATGTTACTTCATGACGCCACGACAAACTCAATGATGGAAGTTCACAGTATTCTGTGTTGTTTCAGCTTTTTTTTTCTTTTTTTTCTTTTTTTGTTTTTTTCAACGATCTACCCGTAGCTTCCAAATGCATCTGGTTGGTTGAGGTCCGTGTGAATTTCTCCAAATTAAAATTCATCGTTACGCTCTACTAAGTCTTTAGGTGTTTCTAAAGCACCCAAATCTGGAATCTATCAAACTTATATTTAACGTTTTAAATAAAGAAAACCACTTTCTATCCCATTGTGTTACATCTTGTCCACATTGTGATACATATATTAGTCGGAGAATCTGGAAATTTTCAATTTACTCCATTTCCTGCTACGCTTATACATATATATTAATTTATGTATGTAAATTGCTCCGCAATGTAATTACAAACAAATAGCGGTCAGTAGTTCTAACATGAAACGTTATAAAATCCAATTTCGAGTGAAAAAAAATCCCATTTCGCTTTAGAATTTCACACATTATACTAATAACAAAATTTCCTAAACTTAGAAAACATGAATACTGAAATTTAGTGTTTATAAGTCATTTTCTTCAATATGTGAGTCAGTTATTCAAAACTTTCGATCCTCTACGTTTACTGAACAGCTTATGAACAAGTATTTTCCTTAATTGAAACAACCGAAAATCCTGTTGAAAATAAGTACATTTTGCTATGAGTTTAGTAATTTCATCACGCTTTTATGCCATGATCTTCCACTGAGCATAAAAGAACTACATAAATTTCATTCCTCGGTCATTTTGCATGGAACTATTTGGAAGTTGGACGTTTATAAAGATCTGGCTTTGATGGCGCTACGCAGCGCTTTGATAACTACTCAGACCTTCAGGTTGGTGTGCAGGAATGGTTGGTGTCACAACAACATTTTATGACAGGGGACTCTGTAAGTTTGTTCATCGCTATGACAAGTGCCTAAACTTGTGCGGCGACTGTGTCGGAAGTAGCGTAAAAGTGTCACTTAAAAATATATGTAATAAAAATGTCTATTTTCACGTGTCTTCTTTTTATTCCAAAACGTGAGTTACTTTTTGGAAAACCCTCGTATATATAAGTAGGGAACCCGGGACAGAACGAAGTACGTGAAACTAAATAAGCTGTAAAAAAAAATAATATATTATGATAATCAAAGTGAATTTTCCAGAATATATTCTTCAGAACATTTGTATATACAGGGTGATAAATGATTTATTGAGTTTTAAAGTGAAGTGTATCAAAAACCATTAATACAATAAGTTTGTGATCATGATGAAACGGACTAACACATATGAAAGTTCCATATCTCATATTGCTAATCTTGTCTTGTCGCGACAGATGGAAGCACAAGCATATTTTCCAAAACGGCGTAAAAAAAAAAGTAGAAAACAACTGTTTGCAACTGCATCGCCAGGCCACCAAAGCATTCTGAGATGGAATTGATAGTTTAAAAAAAAATGGCTGCCGGTCTGCCCTGTCGCGACAAAGCGCTGTAACTTTGGCGAAGCAATTTTGAGAAAAAGAGCCGTAAAGTCGCCACAGACCGGCTAATTTCCTACTTTCATCGAAATCCTCTTTGGTATATTTTCAAAAGTATTTGACTCAGTTCAATGCTGGGCCTGGTGAACATAAATATCGGTGGCGGGAAATTCAAAGTTGCTTATAGCGACAAAACAATGTAACTCAAGTTACAGCATTTTGTCGCGACACGGCAGCGGTGTAAAAGTTAAAAAACACAAGACTCCCAGAATATTTGATGAAACAGTACGGGGGGGGGGGTCATATTAGACTATCGCATGAATGTGTGACTTGTGACAAAGGAAGTCACATCGAACATTTGTAACAGTATGTATGAAACTTGAACAGATTCTGTATATTTTCATGTACGATGGAGGATCAGAAATTAAGGTTACTACAAGACCGATATGTCTGGAGTTTCGTCTGTTATAGAGAAGTAAGAAGTGTGCGGTCATTTTCTTGGAGTTGGCAACTATGCAGAGTTTCAGCTACCCGCTACCCGGCGTTAGTTGTAAGTAAACACAAATGGCGAGTCGTTTGGAAAACCAGTCTCCCAAAGAAGTCCACTCATTTATTTGATTTCTATGGGCGAAACGTGTAATCGCGGCTGAAATTCAACGGCAGCTGGTAGAAGTTTAAGGAAACATTAATGTCTCGTCATTGTGTGAAATATTTGAACAGAGCTCGCATGTAGGAGGTGATTAAGGACAACAGGAGGATCACGTTATGACATCTGGTGGCAGAATTGGGAATATCGTTCGGAAGCGTTCGGCATATTCTGCTTCGCATCAGACGAGGAAGTGAAACACTTCGTGACAACGTGGGTGAACACGCAAGGGCAGGATTTTTACCAGGAGGGAATCTTCAAACTCATTCCATGATGTGACAAGTGCCTCAACCGACATAAAGACTACGTCGAAAAATAACCCAATGTATGTACTATTGCTGGCTGTATTAGTTGTATGAAATAATATATACCGTTTCGCTTCAAGCTTTGGAATATTACTTTTTGATCACCCCTCGTATATAGATAGATAGATAGATAGATAGATAGATAGATAGATAGATAATATCCCAGTGTAATTCTATTTACGTGAGTCGGAATGCACATCGCACACATTGTCAAAAATATTTTTAACTAATTATTCTTCTCTATTTACTAATGAGTCCTAATGATCCACAAATACCCATTCAAATTTAAAATTTCCTCTCTGAGCGAAATGAAGATACATTCTGCCTTGAAAACAACAACGGCAATAATTAACAGCTACCCATTTGACTGTATCATTGTTGCGTGTAGATGAAGCAGCGTTGTCTGATTGTGAATAGTATGGATACTGGTAAAAATGAGCCTTCATGTGCCCTTATTGCTGGAAAACAAGCCAGTCTGTAGCCGAAAAATGTGCTTCACAGGTTTTCTCATTATGGTCGCCTAGCCTTTGATGCTAAATGAAAAATGACAGCGTCGTAGTGGCTGGAGCACAAATATGCTGTGTGGTGTGAGAAGTGTCAACTACTGGCCGTTACTTACGACCATGGCTTCTCTAATTGCGCCGAATTCATTAGCTGTTGATAACTTTAACTACCCACTTTCGAACACTTTTTGTGTGCACATTCTCCTGACTGAAATAACAAGTGAGGCAGTGAATATGAGCATTTGTTTTTTAATTTGCAGTTTCATTTCATCACAGTTCTTTGTTCATATCAACCTACAGCAGTTGGAGAACGAAGTAAAATAGGGGACTAGTTTTGGACTACCTAGCAGTGACGTACCCAGATATATTATCGGGGGTTAATAATGATGATGAAGATTACACACATACATTATAGGTATATACGCATCTGGGTGGTGCATTACGGTATGTTCAAACAGCAACAGATGACTTCTAAGCACAAGCAATAAAAAAGTCAATATCAATATATTCAAAAAAGTTCAGTTTCAAAGATATATATACAGGGTGAACCAAAATACACGATACACCCCGCAGGGTATGAAAACAGACGTGTTCACGGCATTTCTGAACCTGAGAGGTAGCAATTAGTGCAACTTTAGGAATGACACATGCATCTCGGGAGTAGGTAGGGACATGGTTCCACACTAGGCGCAGCATTGTTAGAAAAAGTGCTCAAAATCAGCATGATCAGCGCAGAGGCATTGCGGATATATGCACATGTTCAATGACACCTGGCGTTGCTTGAATACTGGATGTTGTAGATTCGAACGATCTAGTGAGCATATGAGCACCGTATATATATATTTCAAGTAATCAGAGAACAGCACAAATTTGAAGGAGAAATGTTGTCATTGTTCAGGCATAATATTCTTGTTCAGTGCAAGGAAGTTTTCTCCAAACTTGAGAAACCGCCGATTTCTCTATTATCTCGCTTAATCTCAACACGTTACATTTTGAGTAACTGTACACCAAAAAAAAAAATAATAATAATAATAATAATAATAAAAAAGTAATTGATAGTTGACAAATTTTCGTTTGACAATAGCTCGGGAACAAATTAATTGGTTTGGATCTTTCTGTTGTTATCCTTAGAATAGTTATAATTTGATAACTTGCCAATATCGCTACTCTAATAGGTTAATTTATTGTTAAGTTTTTAGGAAAATAAATTTTGTCAACTGAAAAATTATTTCTTTCGTGACTGTACCTTGATGCTGACTTGTACCCCCGTCAAATAACAAAACAGAACGTGTTACTCTTTCGGAAAGAAAAGTAACGTAACGTAACGGTAACGAGTTGCATTTTATATATATAAAAAGCAATTTACATTGAAAGTATTTGAGAATAAGATCCTGAGACGAATATTCGAACCCAAGAGGAACGGGAATGGGGAATGGTTGAAACTTCATAAAGAGGAACGGCATAACTCATATCGTTTACCAAACATTGTTAGAATCATCAAGTCTAGGAGGTTGAGGTGGGCAGGACATATAGCCAGAATGGCAGAAAGTAGGAACGCTTTCAGAGTTTTAACTGGAAATCCAATCAGAAAACGACCATTACGAAGACCTAGGCGCAAATGGAAGGATAATATTAAGACAGGTCTTGCAGAAATAGGAATACAAAGTAGAAACTGGAACCAGTTGGCTAATGACAGAAATCAATGGAGAGATTTTGTGAACGCGGCATTGAACTTTCGGGTTCAATAGGCCATAGAGTTAGGTAGGTAGGTAGCAATTTACATTTAAATGATAGTTTCGAAAACTGAGGGCACAGATACAGACAGTAAGTTTCAGCCCTTGAGCAGCTCGTGAACGGAGATTTTTAAACTTCGGGAGAAGCTACTTAACGAAATAGAGAGAATAGGGAAGAAAAGAATGAAAGAGAGAAAGAAAAAAGAAAAGAAACAGGAGAAAAGATTCGTGGTGTGTCACTGTCAGCTGATTACAATCAGTGTGTAAAATCAAGCATGAAGACATGGAGCTCAATGAAGCTATCCACTGTATTTGTGTCGTATTGCCCTATTTTCATATCAAATTTAGTCAGATTAATTGTGCAACGCCGCTAGTATAATTGCATATTAAAAGCGCTGAATTATTAACTTAACTATATAAGGGAAATCATATTTCATACCGAGTGCACAGAATAGCAATGCATTCATTTATAATGCATGTTAACTTCCCATTGCGACTACAATCACATATTCCAGTAAGTTCACAAGCATTTACTATTATTATTATTATTATTATTATTATTATTATTATTATTATTATTATTATTATTATTATTATTATTATTATTATTATTACTGTACCTCGGTTTAAACCGGTTTAGCTTAATAACCCGATGGCCGTTTGGGACAAGTGCAGACTATTTGAAGAGTTCTTCTCCAAAGAACTTCCTAATCATATGACAGGTGTTAAGTATTACCATTTTTTGTAGGTTTGTTAGATGTTCTGCGTTTATCTGTTCCAGTTACCTTACAGTACTTTTAGGGATGGATAATTGCTGTAGTTGAGATAATAATTGTAACTTTTTGCCATTTCCATAACTTTTTTTTTATTTTGTCTGTCAGGTATTTATATTTTCTTATTTTCGTACTGGATGTTGTACGTATGTTATGAGTCAATGGTACTGCTATATACATGAGAGTTATTTCTTGGTCCATTTTATTAATATTAGTGATTCCGGGTTTGTTTGCCTCAGCCGCTCCAACGCCATCTGTCAGCGACCGGTTGAACTATGTATAGTGAAGCGACGAACATGTTGTCAGCGTGCTGCGTCGTCTTGTCTCTAAAGGGGCATTGCCACGTTAAATGAATCTTGGAGCTGTCATAAAAAAATCTTGAAATCCTACCATATTTCACCATGTAAACATAGTCTTGAAAAGGACACACATTTTTTTTTTTTAATCTTGCAAGGAGTTGAACCATGCGCCATAACTTTCTGGGACGTCTTGTTTGTTACCTGCTATCCTCCTCCCGCTGACATAAAAGAAAAACCAGTTTCACCGCTTCCGAAACAACGGATTCTTTTGGACAGGGAGGGGAAGTGCGCCAAAATACACGTTTCTAATGAGGAGGTTCACTGTTTGTCCACTAGAGTGCAGTGCTGCATGTGTGGAGATACCTTTCTTGCTTTCAGGAAGTTGTAACATCTAAACAATAAATAGAAAGATCGGGTTGCAAGTTTTTTTTTTTTTTAATGACAGCTACAAGATTCATTTAACATGGTAATGTGGTCTAACAGGCGTATCATGAGCTTTCTAGACCTAATGGCTGTCATGTCTTTCATTCACGTTACTTCCCAGTTTGCCTCACGACGCTGGTGGACGTCGAAAATTGGGAAGTACCGGTCGGAAAACGAACCAGGGACCACACAGACGTGAGTCCAACACTCCAACCACGACTACGGTGTGAGTAAGAACACTATACTTGGGCCAATATGAACCTGTACGCCATACCAGTAGTAAACTAGAAAGTTAAAAGCCAACTGTTAAAATAGTAAGCGAACTCCAACATATTGAAGTAGCTCAAATATACACTCGTTTGCGGTCGATACTGTACTAAGCGAACAGGAATAAAGTAGCTTTACTTAACAATATTTAACACCAACACTTATTTACAGTTTTATTATGCTGGTAATATATATCCAATTCGACCACTAGGTAAATGGGCTAGAACTTACATAGTGGCGGAACGATCATAGAAAAAAGACATTCACACACAGAGGGAATATTTTTTGTTCGATGTGAATGCTTGTGTAAGGGTGTGAAAGACCGAGGGATGTCCTGGAATTAGTCTAATTATGGTTCTTACCTGAAAGAAACGTCTGAGTAATGTAACTGAACTATCGGTACACAGTTAGTACTGGCAACATAAGTATTACAACCCAAATAAAATGTCTTTAAAGACGTCAAAATGAATAATTCAATTAAATATAATTTTCCCTGCTGTTTAGAGGAAATTAATTCACAAATAGCGTTCTAAATAGCTTAAATTAACACCAAATGTTTTATTACCTTAATTCTCTTGTTTAATTACATGGCTGTTATTTCAGCTCGTTAGTTGTGCGTTTACTATGACTTTTTTCTCTCTCTCTGCTAACCGTTACTAGCATAAATAAATGCTTCAAAGTATTACAAACATTTTTCTTTCACACTTATTGAGTTCAAAAATTTTTAGAAATACATAAAAGTACGCGTAAAAATAAATTATTTACTGAAATAATCTAAATTAATATATGCTATCTTAAAAAAAACGAACTAAAGGGACTTTTTGTTCTTTTTTATTACATCGTATTTCTTCATTGTCTGTGCATAGCTTCACCCACATCAGTAAAGGGGTCTGGAAGTCTGACAAGAAGGAACACTGTTGCCATTTTTTTTAAGTGCCGTTATCCACAACCCTGCTACAGGCTATTATTAGAATTTCAAACTATGCTATACATAAGTGTCGGAAACCTTATAAAACGGCTTTGTCCGTCCGTCCATCTACCCACATGCATCACAGCAAAATCGGAAAGAGGTATCGAGAAACGGTTTATAGCAATCGATTCAGCGTCCAAAGATTAGGTCTCATCTCCTCTGTCAACTCTGTATTCAAACCGAAAGTTGGTGCTGCGGTGGCTCAGTGGTAGAGCATTCACCTCTGGTGCTTGGGGTCCCGGGTTCGATCCCAGCCCCCGCCAAGTGAACTTTGTGGTGGACAAACACCGTGTGCGTGGGTTTTCTCGGGGTTATCCCGTTTCCTCTCACTTTCTTCATTCTACCACTTCATTCATTATTCATCATCACCGGCTCCTTTAGCCTAACCGACATAACCGTGGGACGTAAAAATCAAAGATTTCATTTTTTTCAAACCGAAAGTTGTTCAAATTGGCCATTTCCAGTTTCAACGTTTATCGCCATAGAACGAAAACGGTAACAGATAGCGAGAAGCATTTTTCTCAAATGATTCAGCGCCTCACGACAACATACCATGACTATCCACAACACTCTGTCAAATCCGGAAGTGGTTTAAATTTGCCATTACTTCCGGTTTCAATACCCGATTTCAGTGCTTATTGATATAGAACAAAAATGGTAACAGATAACGGGGAGCGCCTTTTTGCAAGCGATTCAGCATGTCAAGACAACATATCATGACGATCCAGAACACTATACCGAAAGAAAAAGTGGTTGAATTTACTAGTATTTCTGTATTGAAATTTTCATAGAGCAAAAACTCTAAGAGATATCCAGGAGTATTTTTTGTAATCGATTGATCGTTTCAAGAATAGGTTCTATTTTCTCCCTCCGAAATGTTGTTGGTTGCCTTTAAAAAGCACACTTCAAAGTGACAACCAAACTGGTTTTAGCGAATTCAAGAATTCAGAACGCCTTTAGGCTAGTTCATAATTTTATTTCATCGCAAGATATAATAAGAAAGTTGCGGACTATTTGTTAAACGCAACTACGTTTGTTAGAACTTCCAATAGAATTCAAAATTACCTAAGCAGCTCTGTATCAGAGGGAATGTTTAACGAAATTGGGAATAACATTTTCAGTTCTCCCTTTGTAGCAATATTACTTAAAAAATAAAAGGCGTAGCAACCTTGAACACTGTTACTGAGGAAAAATTATTTCCACGATTCACGGATGTTACTGGAAATCGATCAGCCGCAATATTGTTCGAGCATGTGTAAAAATGAAACGAAGTCTTTAACGTCTCATAATTCTCATTTAGTCTAAATAGGACGGATGATTGTGAAAGAATTATTGAAATGACAATGTGGGAGGAAACGGCAGAACTTCGAGAAAACCCATAAACATGAGCTTTTCCATGTTAACGCATGCTAGTATTACATTGTGTTTAACAACGCCATAAGGTATATTGCTATTCATCACCTGTTCTCCGATCAGAAACAGCACCACACGTCACTGCAAAACATATATTAGTTAAGCTTATTCAATATGAAAAGCAACAATATAGTTAATGCCTTCGTTAAGAGAAAAATTTCAACGTATTGTCCTCGAGCTTCGAAAGTTTTCCAGGGTTACGCTCATTTATTCAGTTGTTGAAGGGCCGCGGTATCACAGTGGTAGAGCGTTCAACTCTGGTGCATGGGGACATTGATTCGATCCAAGTTCGCGCCAAGTGAGTTTTGTGGTGGACAAACACCGTATGTGTGGGTTTTCTCCCACTTTCTTTATTCCACCGTTCCATTCATTTTCATCATAACC
This sequence comes from Thermobia domestica, assembly GCF_964235325.1. NCBI lineage: Eukaryota > Metazoa > Arthropoda > Insecta > Zygentoma > Lepismatidae > Thermobia > Thermobia domestica. Next base: position 116,532,861 of record NC_137470.1, read on the forward strand.
GTCTCCTTTAGCCTAGCCGGCATAATAATAGGACATAAAACTTTAAAGATTTCATTTCATTTCATATGCATTTGTTACCTATATATCTGATATTTCAGCTTTTACTGTTGCCTCAGGATAAAAACACTCTTATTAACAGCTATGTAGATAGTAGTTTTATAGGTATAAATGTTCTGGTTTGAAGTGCATGTAAAGATGGGAATTCGTACTCGCCTTCTTTACAAGCTGTAAGTGTTCATTTATCATACTTCCATTTTTACTCATGAAAGACTACAAAGATAGGTACTTGAATGTATGTATTTCACCCCGTAACCATCAGATCAGCACCTCGTAGTGGAATGGCAATATAAACTCGTTACTTAATTCAGTACCTCCTGAAGAAGCAATAAAACAAGAACTGTTAGATCAGCCTCCATAAAAATATCCCCTATGTTAGCAGGTAACGATACAAAAGATACCAAATATTTCATATGTTCCCTTCCATTTCTTGACAGTATTTAATTTGAAAAACGATACAGTACTTACGTCACGCTTTGTAGATACTAGAAAAACATTTTTTTTTTAAGTGTTGGTTTAGATGTTCTTCTTCCTTTCCTTTGCTGCCAAAAATTAATTGTCAAATGAGACTTAAAGTATTTACGAGAACCATAAACTCTTCAAAGATTAAAGTGCATAAAAAGGGTGTGGTACAATGAAAAAAATATTTGAAAGTGTAATGAATGCGTGGAGTGAGATCAACCTTGTATAACATTAACAGCTGCCAGCATTTACACAAGAGGCTCCTTTGTAAAAGCATCTCTTTTCATTCTTCTTTTGATAGCCAGAGCACTGAATGAAAGAGAAGGTCCAGGGAACAGCCCTCCAAGAATCTCTCCCACACCCTTTCATCACGTATCTGCTATTAGAAGCGGCTGAAGAACACTTCAAAATACCTTTGACTATCCATCCTCTCACAGTATACAAACACTCACTGATGTGCAATAGAACTCAACAGCTTTAGTGTCATATGAGGAGATTAGTTACATCAAAGTTCTACCGACACTTCTATTTGCGACCCTCTTTTGAATACCTCTGTCTCCATGTGATGACCGGAAAGGATCACAATCTCGTTTTATCCTAGACTTTCGCGTTCATCCGCGAGAGCTATCACAGCGTCGTAGTTGCATACGTGAAGAGGGACTGACTTCCTTTAGATGAGGAGACAGCAACGTTTGGTATCCTCGAAGCGAAAACCTTACAAGCCATACCTCAGCGCTCAGAAGTATCGCTATTTCATTAGTCAGTAGACAGTGATGAAGTACACAAAACGAGAGGTAAGCTTGAGTGTGTGCAATAGGAAGTGAATCAGGAACAAGAAAATTAAGTGTAAAATGAAGGAATGAGAATTACTAGTATAATTAGTGAATGTAGAATGACTGAATATAAACTGAGTACAAGTTTCTTCGGTTTATTCGTTGGAATTTAGCTCCTCTTTGCACCACCGAGGCTATTTGAGGTGTGGACCCTATGATTTAAGGTGGAATTCGAACCAACGTAATGCGTTCATACTTTTTTTCGTTTATCCTACTGGAATCGAAACCACGACCACATGCACCGAAGACGCACGAGTTAGCCACTAGACCATTGAGTAGGGCAAATGAAATCCATTTTACTACATGAAACTACGGTAGGCTTCCAAATTATGCAAATATTGAAACTGATAACACTAGTTCCATAACTTTCGGATACAACAGAAAGATAAAGTTGGAGATGGAACTTGTACTCCGGATGCCTAATAAAAAGGCTTTGGCTATCTCTTACAATTATAACTATACAGGAATTATAATTAAAACTGGAAGTTGTGCTAGTTTCCACACTCCTGGTTTCAGTAGAATAATAAGTTGAGACACAATCTAATCCTGGGATTCTGAACTCATATCAAAGTCTTGTTTTTAATCTTTCTTCGAGTTATCCGCGATTTTCGCTATCTGCGGTTCCCTTGCCCAATTCCGCGGATAATCGGGGCTTTACTATACTAGAAACAAACACAAACTTTACTGAGACCGAACAAACAGTATTAACCGATAAAGAAGTACATAGTAACTTGCCGGATATCACAGTAATAAATAAACAACAAGAATTTTAGGAATGATCAAAAAAAATTGGATCAAAAGATTGCGATCTTGGTCAAAAATTTTTGGAATTATCAAAAAAAAAAAAATGTTTCAGAAGATTGTGATCTTGACCAATAATTAGTTTTTTGGACCAGAGGCCGCAGAATTTTTGAACGGCCCTAAATCGATTTTTCGTATTTTTCTATCGAATAAGCAAATCATACTGAGTTAAGCGATAGTTTGGGTCAAGAAAATTTGTGATTGAAATACATTGGATCTTTTGATCAAAAAAAAAAAAAAAAAAAAAAGATGAGGTATCTAATAACACGCCATAGTCCCAAACACAACACACCTACAGAAAGCATATAGAAAAGAAAATAAAAAAAATACAAAAAGAACTAGCCCAAGATAATAATAGCAGATAATACCAATCGTAATATCGAATATTGGCGTGGTTCACAAGATATTGGAAAACGGAATTGAAACGATTGTAATTGAAGAAAGAGTCATAAAGAAAATGTAGAAGAGCGTATGTAGTATTGGACACATGCAGAATTGTAAGAAACTTCCTGCAAACCCCAGAATAAAGGGAAAAATAGAGATGAACAGTAATATACTTGTATGACCTGTATATTACTATATGTCTACTCAAACGAGGGGTGGAGAAAATAAATAAATAAATAAATAAATAATACTGAATAATGAAACCAAAACACTTTTTAAATACTGTTTTCTCTTAAATAATATCTTCATATAACGACATGAAGAAAATGTAAGTAGCATAACCGAAACACTCGAGAAAAAGTTTCAAATTCGCTCTAACGTAACATGTTCGATACTCGAAGATTTAATTGTAGAAATAAGAGAGCCTGTTAAGTCAATTTTAATCAGTTCAAACACTCTTCCCTGTTTTTTGGTATAAAGTTTCGAACTTCTGTCTCAATTTGTTGATATTTTTTTTTTTAATCTTCAGGCAAAGATCGTGTTCTTCTAGTGTCCCATGAGTGTTTCGTGTCCCAAGATCATGTTCTGTTAGTGATCTATATTGTTTCATGTCTAAAGATAATGTACTTCTAGTGACCCATGATTGCTTCATGTCCCAAAATTATGTTCTGCTAGTGTCTTATGATTGCTTCATGTCCCAAAATTATGTTCTGCTAGTGTCTTATGATTGCTTCATGTCGCAAGATTGTTCTGCTAATGTCTCATGATTGCTTCATGTCTCAAGATCATGTTCTGCTAGTGTCCCATAATTATTTTATGTCCCGAGATCATGCCCTGCTAGCGTCCCATGATTGATTCATGTCCCAGGATCATGTTCTGCTAGTCTTCATGATTGATTCATGTCCCAAAATTATGTTCTGCTAGTGTCTTATGATTGCTTCGTGTCCCAAAATTATGTTCTGATAGTGTCTTATGATTGCTTCATGTCGCAAGATTGTTCTGCTAGTGTCTCATGATTGCTTCATGTTTCAAGATCATGTTCTGCTAGTGTCCCATAATTATTTTATGTCCCAAGATCATGCTCTGCTAGCGTCCCATAATTGATTCATGTCCCAGGATCATGTTCTGCTTGTCTTCATGATTGCTTCATATCCCAAGATCTTGTTCAGTACAATCATACTTGTTTGTACTGGAACTATGGCAGTGATCTGTGGACTAAAACCACAAGTGCAACAAGTAACTACTAATTTGCAGTGAAAATATGTAGCTCATGTAATCACTTATCGAGTGCAAGGTAAAGTGAAGCTACACGTAAAACTAACATCTCTGGTAAGAACAGTAAATACAAAAAAAAAGTTACAAGTAAAGATAATATATCTGGTAAGTGCACTGAATGCACCATATAGAGTGGTAATGGCTTAAGCAAACCCAAACATTATCTGCATTTTTAAAAACAACAAATCAAGCTATTTTTCAAAGCATTGTATCTATTAGAAATATAATTGATTATTTCAGATTTACTATGGTCATAGATACAACAAAGATGAACGACAATTGTTTGAACAGCTACACACGGGCTTTAACTTGTTTATAGAATTGTCATACAGATGGCACGAGTGTAAAAGCGAATCAATAATAGCAAATGATTGGGAATAAGGACTTAAAAATGTTATTTAGTCTTGAAAATTTAACATTTTCAATATGTTTGAAAGCAAATTAAAAACAACTGTTTCTCAAAATAATACTATTTAAGAAATATAGTTGGTTTTACACTAGCGCCGTCTGTACGGTAATTTTATTAAATACTTGATGCCTGTATATCACTGTTCAAATTATCCGTTCTGTATCTAAGTGTTCTGTGCTATAGTGCATCTGCTGGATGTTTCTCTCCATTTTTCTATTGTTCTCTGGTGTTTGTCTTCCTTTTGGGTTACATCCTTAACATTCCATGCGGCTTAGTGCAGAACGTATCCGGACAAAAATAGAAATTGGAATAGAGGAAGTCATTGGAAGCGTCTGGGAAGTAACCTACCGAAAACAATCCTCTGTTAGTAATCTGCCGCGGCCTTCGCACGGCACGCAAGCACCTTGCCAAACAATCAAGTCGCCCAACCTCCAAACCTCTCCCCAATACAAAGAGGGTTCAGGAGTAAATTGGTTGATAAGAGTAGGGGAAAGTAAGAGAGGAGAGGATTCTGAGCAGTCTAGAGAACACAGTTATTGATTGCACATGAGCTGAGTTTTCGATTTCGTCCCCTTCCAAATACCATCTTCGAAAGGGGAACTTAGTAACTCGAGTCTTTATCAAAAAGCAGGCAACAATGTTGAAAAGTAGTAGTAAAACCATTATTGTTGAGAGTGAAAGATGGGGGATCTTTTCTTGCGAAGAATAAAATAAATGGAAGAAAACCTATCCCAAAAATTATGTTATACGCAATTCAATAACAGGAAACCAAACCAGCAGAACTACAGATGGAAAATCAATTGAGTCGTAGAAGTTCTCCTGAGCAACGATGAAAAGCTATATATTTTTACAGCAGAACGCTCCAAAAACCGAACCTGTCAAAGGAGAAAATTGTGGAGCAGTACTCTTTTGTGACAGGTGAATATAGTCTGATAGAACCTAATGATAGCTATATAGGTGTTGATCACTCGACACACAATACAACTGAAAATTTATATGAATTGGGTACTAACGATAAGATCCATGGATATTAACGTTATTATTTATTAAGTATTCTGCGTTTTTGGCAGATCCTGGGACTATTTAGACTATTTTTTTTAGGTTTGGGCCTGGAAATGTTTTTTTTTTTCACTTTTGTCGACCTTCAGCTTCCTCTTTTAACTTCCAATATTTTCTTCTATTTTTCAAATAATCGATCACTTGTGTTCTTCTTCCTATTCCTCGCCTTCCTCCCATCTTTTCTTCTATGGCGGTATGAAGCAGACAATTTCTTCGCAAGATATGCCCAATCCAACTGGTCTTCCTACGAAGGATGCTGGCTAGAAGCGTCCTCTTCTCTCCTATCCGTTTCAAAACATCTTCATTTGTTATTCTATCTGTCCATTTTATCTTCCCCATCTTTTTTCAACAATGTTTCGTAGCTCTCTAAATATTTCTTCTCTAACTTCCTTTATGTCCAAGTCTCTTAACCATACCTTGAATACCCCATATATAGCACATGACCAACTTCTTTCTTACTCCAATATTAAGCCTGCTAATTAAGAGTGATCTTTTCCTGTTGAATGCTTCTTTTGCTATGGCAATTCTTGACCTGATCTCTTTGGTGCAGTAAGCGTCTCTCGTCAAAATACTTCCCAGATACTTGAAGTGATCGACGTCTTCAAGTTATCTTTGTTCTACTCTGACCCTTAAGAGTCTTCATCCCGGCGAAATTAAAATACCGCTAATTGTACAGTAATTATGTGATATCTTCAAATAGATAAAAGATAATCGAAATGTGGAAGAAGAGCGCCCTAGACAATATTATTTTACATAAGAAACCGTTATCACGACTCACTTATCTGCTTTCGATTTCGAGCCATTTTGAAAATCGGCATTTATTTTCGCGTTTCTAAACAGCTGAAAACGGAAAGCCACTAGGTGACTTGTGATAACAGTATCTCGCGCAAAATAATATTGTCTAGGGCGCTCTTGTTCCATATTTCAATTTATCTTCTATCTCTTTGAAGATATCACATAATTACTGTAAAATTAGCGGTATTTTAATTTCGCCGGGTTGAAGACTCTTAAGGGCGCATTTCCACGAGATATTCTTATGGCTTTCGATTTTTCAACGTTGATTTCCATTCCATATAGTTGTCAACTGTTTTGTCAATCATCTCCTCCAGCCCTTTTTCGATTCTAACTATAATAACCGTATCATCTGCATATCTGATCTTGTTAATGATCTGACCCCCAATCTTGAAATCTCCAATTCCCATTAATGATTCCTTCATTAACGATAGCTATTTAGGTGTTAATAATTCAACATACTATAAAGCAGAAAATTTATATGAATTGGGTAAGATACATGTATATTACCGCATGTACCACTAAAGCTCACATCAATACTGAACTATAAAAAGGAAAGTTCATCAAGGCTTAAACTAATTGCTTTTAACCTCATTAGAAAGCCAATGAAGATAGTATAGAAGTCTGGGACCATGTCCTAGTTAGGGGGTGACCAGGGGGCTTATTTTCCTCTACGAACACCTTTATTTAAAAAAAATCATTTTTTAAATTTACTTTTCTTTTTGATATTACTCTTATTTTTCGACGCACTGTGCCATATCTGTTACTGTATCTATAAATCTAGACCAGTTAGTGTAACAGCCCACTTTGTGAGCCCAAGCCTGCTAGTAGCCTAACTTTAGCCCTATCCTTACTAGTAGGCTCAATTGGGGGATTCAATCAAACATCTCTTCGCAAGATCATAGCATTTTCATCAATTAATCACACCGGCTGCTCCAGCGCCATCTGCTAGCGACAGGCTAAACTACGTCCAGCCTAGCTGAGAGTACGTGGACAGCGGACAGGAGCTTTCTAGATTTAGTGCCCGTCACGTCGTAATTTCACGTGACTCCCCGGTTTATCGCACGACACTAGGAAGGCCGAAAATTGGAAAGCACTGGCCGGGAATGGAACCCGGCACCACGCAGACATGTGTCCAACGCTATAACCACTAGATTACGGTGTTATCTGTTATTGTATCTAAACGAAGAAAAAATAACTGTTATAAACTATCGCCATCAAGTCTCCACATAGAGTCTATAAATTTGATCGTGTTTGGTGATGCGGCAAACATATTGAGCCTTATGCAGAGTCGTTTTGAGGCGCGATTAGTGCCATACTAAAGAGTCACCTGCAGTAGTCAGTGTTTTAGTATGATGCTAATCATACTTCGAAACGACTCTGCATAAGGCGGATTAGGTTTATTTTATGTTCACAGAACAAATTCTGATTGCAACACAGAGAGCAGCTAGATTTTAGCATGGTGGGGAACTAGAATTTTAGCGTATTAATATTACAGTGTGTAGAATAAGGAAATGATGTTAACTAGGTGCAGGTTTATTTTAGGCCTACCGTAAGGAAATTCCCTTAAATGTAGTTTTTTTTTCTTGGATTACATACGTTCTTAAAACGTAGAGACAGAAGTTTAATATACACGATTTTGGTCCCTTGAAGCATTTAGTTTTTTCTTTTAATTTTCTTAGATATAAAATGTTCAAAAAAAAATCAAGGAATTGTTCTATCTTATTTTGGTGCAAGAAGAAAAATGATCAGATTGATTGTGGAACGGAATACAGAATCAAATTTAAAATCTTAATATTTCTGGCTCATTCTTTAAGAGAAGATGACGAAAGCTTTATTTTTCTTTCTTCTTTCATCTTTTTTCTTTTTCTTTTCTTTTTTTTGGCCGCTCTGTTACCGTGTAGTTTTCTGTTCTTAACTTGCCAATCATTCTTTGTGTTGCTGAAAGAGGGATGGATTTATGTTGTTTCTTGTTTTAAAAAAATCAAGTGTTTTGTCGGAAGCAACGTTTCATTCATTGTCCTAATCTCGCTGTTCCGGCATTTTTCTCTCCTTTTCATAAAAGTTCTTGAGAGTTTTGCCTTCTGCAGGCAGACGTTTCTTTTATATTCACTTGATAGAATTACATATTCATTTAGTAATCAATTTTTAATCTGTTAAGATCACATTAAGCAGAGCAAATTGTTCCAATGCATTCAAAGTGATTTTTGTTCCTATGTAGCTCACTATAGAAAATCTATTTCACATTAAAAGCATTTATGTGCTAAGGAAGTATGAAAAGTGACCTTAAGTTAGCAACTCTGCCAAGTACCTCAGTTTCTTAGTCAGTATTATTGCTATGAATCTATTTCTATTCCACAAAATGTGACCACATATACACATATCATTTCTACTACGTCACTCAGGAGAGACATTAGATTTTTGGATTTCAGTTTAACATCCAGTTCACCAGCGAGGCTATATGAGACGTGAAGCTACAGCTTAACGTGAGGTCCGATCTACATAAGCTTCCACCAGGAAACGAACTCGGATCTCCTGCGCCAAAGTTGCGTACGCTATCCAGATTGCACAGAAGCTAGATAGAGATATTAGAAATACAACTTTTCAGTTTAACGTCCCACGATTATACCCTTTAGGCTAAGGGAGGCGGATGATTAAGGCAAGTAAATGATGGTGGAAGACTTGGTGGAATGAAAATGTGGGTGGAAACGAGAGTACCTCGAGAAAGTCTACGAACACGATGTTGTCCACCACCAACTTACATGATCGAGGATCGAACCAGGGACCCCACGCACCGTAGGTAAGCGCTGAGCCACCGTGCCCCTGAGAGAGAGAAATTAGAGTCTAAACAAGACAATAATAATAATAATAATAATAATAATAATAATAATAATAATAATAATAATAATAATAATAATATAAACAACATAAATATTTGAAATGCAGCTGGAATACAATTCAACATATTTAAGTACCATTAGTAGATTTACAATCTTTATCTTGAATTTGAAGTAGTGTAATCGTGTTCAGATGTATTGACAGATAATCTTGATAGCATGTTAAAGATGGTAAGATAATTTTGAGTATAATACATGTGTAATGTAGATATACGTACTTAGGTTCTTGTAGCAAAACCATAGTATGCAGAATCATATTGAACGTGAAATAACAAAGAAAAAGTTTATATGTCATAACTGACCAACAAGAGGAGGGTAGTTTAAGCATAAAGGTAAGTAACTTCCAACTGGTCGATGTATGACGTAGAAAAGCGGTTTTACAATGTGGGAAAGAAGAGAGAGAGAGAAACACAGTGAGGAAAGAAGGAAAGGGGATGACGTAGGAGAACCGGCTTTCAGCCTGGGAAAGCAGAGAGAAACACAATGAGGAAAATAGTGAAGGAAATGATGTAGTAATATGGATTTATAATCTGACAAAAGCAGAAAGGAACACAATGAGGAAAGGAGGGGAGGGGATGACGTAGGAGAAGTGGTTTTACAATCTGAGAAAACCACAGAAAAAGTACAATGATGAAAAGAGAGGAAATATGACGTAGGAGAAGCGGTTTTACAATCTGAGAAAAGCACATAAAAACACAATGAGGAAAAAGGAAGAAATGACGTAGAAGAGCGGTTTTACAATCTGAGGAAAGCAGAGAGAAAACACAATAAGGAAAGAAAAGGAGGGGATGTAGAAGGAGAGGGGTTTTACAATCTGAGAAAAGCAGAGAGAGAAACACAATGAGAAATGAGGGAAGGGGTTGACGTAGGAGAAGCGGTTTTGCAATCTAAAAAGCAGAGAGAGAAACACAATGAGGAAAGGAGGGGAGGGGTTGGCGCAGGAGAAGCGGTTTTATAATCTGAGAAAACAGATACAGAAACACAATGAGGAAAGGAGAGGGGGATGACGTAGGATAAGCTGTTTTACAATCTGAGAAAGTAGAGAGAGAAACACAATGAGGAAAGGAGGGGAGAGAATGTCGTAGGAGAACGGTTTTACAATCTGAGAAAGCTGAGAGAGAAACACAATGAGGAAAAAAGAGGAGGAGATGACGATCGTGCAATCATGGATCAATGAATAGTATGCTTGCAAAGCCATCGACTACTCTATCCATGTTAATGTTTGCATGTCACCACTGTCTTTAATCTACGTCATGTTACCTGCTTGCACCTTCCCCTCTTTGTGAAGTTAACTGAAAAGTGGAACAGGAAACTGTGATGTCACATAGTTTTCAGTTGGAAATTACCGATATAGATGAAGAGAAAACTGTAATAGCTGAACAAAATTGAGAATTGGTAGCTAAGATGGTCAAATTGTTTATTTCGCAATTCTTAAATGATCAACTCTTTGTTACCCTACTTTTGATACGCTATTGTATTTATAAATGAACGTTGCCCAATGATTTCCTCTTACATGGCAAAGTTAACTCAGAAGGCGGGGCTTTGAGTTGCGTTGCTTAATCAACCACTTTTCATTCAATCACTTATATTCCATCCGATAGTATGAGAGTGAATCAGAAAGTTATGTCTCCAAACCCACTACTTGGCCAATAGTACTGCAAACATTCTGAACTGTTCATCACTAACGCACTGATGTTCAAGCTATAGAATGTCACTTGTTTCACCTTCTTATCTCTTGTCGTTCCAGAGTAATGGAACAATCCATGGCATCCAGTGGAACGTCCGGTTGAAACAGCAGTCTGTCATTGAATTTCGGACTGCGGAAAGTTACGCGCTCAGGAACATTCATCGCTGGCGACGAGTCGTGGACACACCATTATGACCCGGAAACGAAGCTTCAGTCGATGGAGTACCGCCACACGTCCTCTCCTCCGACAAAAATTCAAAGTTGTCCCATCTGCTGGCAAAGTGTTGACATTCTGCCACATCTTGCTTATGGTCTGGATTTTGCGTCCTGTGAGTTTTGGCTCTTCCCCAAACTTAAGGTTCATCTTAAGTGCCAACCCTACAATTGTGACGCGGAGGTGGAATCACCACTTCGGCAATGGTGTCGCCAGCATCTCCTACAATTCTTCGACGACGGCATTGAAAACCTTGTTTGGCGTTGGCGCAAGTGTGTTGCCCGTAATGGGTACTATGTTGAAAAGTTATGTCACCATTTGTAGCTGGCATTACAAGCTTTTCACTGATACTTGTATCGGTGCTATTTGTCAAACACAAATAAAAGTATCACTTTCGAGGCGTTACTTTTTGAATCATCTTCGTACATGCAACAAAATTGTGCAGATAAATGTTTGAATGTTGGTTTAAATTATGTGAACATGCCTCTAATATCCATAAACACAAACTTGCAGCGTGAAGGGCATGGCGTTGTTTTAAAACACTGAACTCTAGAAAAAAAATCGTTCAAATAGCTTTATGGAAAACCATAATAACAACACTTCGATATATTTACTATTTAAAGAGGTTAAAAGAACCAAAATATTTTTGCTTCTTTTATTCTGAAAAAAAAAAATCCTGACACAAATACTGTATTTATTATCTGTAATCTAAATCGAAATCCTGTTACTATTCCGTTTTCAAACAATGATCCACCCAACAATTCATTTCCATTTATATTATCAAAGGTACAAAGAGGAAATATTTATTTTTTTGATTTCTGGTAACACTGCGCACATACGAATAGGGGAAGTTCGGTTATTTTGCACTATTCCAACCAGCAGTCCATTGTCTATAAAAGAACATCAGGACCATACTTTTGTAATCTATCTTCGGACTAGCAAATTGAATTTGCCGATGGGAGCACACGCGAGAAATTCATTGGTGTGTCGCCCGCAGAAGCTTGGATATGAATGTCCTCGTATTCCGGTCCCCAGTGCCTCTCTACTCGCGTTTCTTCGCAAACTCTCTAAGGGAGGGAGTCGTTTCCGAGGCAATGGTTGCCTCCCTAACAAAACTTTGCCCATCAAAAGCAACTGTTACTTAGATAAGAACTTCAAACGAGACAGTAAGAAAAAATGTAAATCATATTCATTTTTACATCTGTAAGATGATTGTGACTAAAAAAAAAGTGACATGAATTACAAGATGGGTTCAAATATTTAGTTCATGAAGAGGAAAAAATCCGGATAGATTATGCTTTTGTGAGCGTACATCAGCAAGCATGACCCAAAGTCGTACTAAGCTACTCGTGGTTTAGTGGTTAGCGCTATTCCGTTTAGTGCTAGAACCTTCGGTTCGACTGTCGGAGAAGTTTCATATAGTTTCAAGTGCAGTGGCGGCTCTAGAGTTCTACAACGAGGAAAGTCACATCGCAGTGGTTGTGAAACTGGTCTTGCACTCCCACACCCTACGTCGCAAAATCAACCTGGCTTTGCGGTCTCCACTGATCTTTTACTTCGAAGGCAATTATTTAAATTCAGATATTAGGTACAAATATTGCAGGAAAAAAATGTCATTATGTAATCATATAACCAATATACCTATGCATGTCTTGCATACATAAATATTAAACTTAACTTTAAATCTTTATTCAGTATCAAGAATTCAAGTTCTTTGAGAAGTGAAAAACAATTATATTGCCAACACCACTTAACTCATTTCTTCAACTGAACTGTCTGAACTGTAAATGTAACTGTAAATGAAGTTAAATTTCTAGTTGTATGCCCCATGCTACTGCCTTTAGGCTAAAGGATACCAACTAATTAATGAAAGTGAATTTTGAAATAATTGGTGGATAAGAATGTGGAAGAGAACAGAAGAGCCCGGAGAAAACCCACGGACACGATATTGTCAAACACAAACTCGCATTGACGGGAATTGAAGCACGGACTCCTCGTATGAGAGATTACCACTCTACCACTGAGCCGCTCGGGTTGAGTGCAACACAGCCACAGAGCTTAGAATCCTCTCTATTTCTTCTCCTCCCGCGGTCCTATCTGCCGACCGAAACGGATTACTTTTTTTTTCGTCACGAAAACTGTGTGACTACATTGTATCTAAAAATAAGCGTTTAAAGCGCTGCTCCATGAGGCAGGTAATTTCTAGAAAAAGCCAAGCCAAAACACGTAAACAGAGAGTGACATCAAGCATTGTGACTTACACTATGTTGCCAAATCTCTGTAGACATAAATCAGGGATGCAAACTGTATCAAAATAACTTTTTTTCTCTGCTCGTTCCTAATTCATTTACGGGAATAAATGTTCATATTTTGTTTCTAATTATTTTGTTCATATTAATTTGGGAAGGCACGTGAATTTGTGATTACATTATGGAGCCGACCCAGTTCAGATGCCACTTTAAACTATAAGAACGCATTTTATATGGTATCATTGTTGGAAAAGAACGTTCACGAAGTTGATTGCTAGAGCAACAGTTGATTCTACTAATAGTGATATTATAATAACTTTATGCTGGAAAATACTTACATTAAAATATTGGAATGTCGTGTGCAATGATGATTCGCTGTGCTGTAACTCATAGACTTAGCCTATATCTAATCAGGTTGATTATTAGTTTAACCAGTGACTCTAGTAAACATCTTTCTGGATGAAATTTTCTACGTTACAATGTTAGAATATTGTGAGTAATGATGATTTACCATGCTATGATTTCCAAGACGTATGTCCCATCAGGTTGATTATTAAAGTAACCGAGGATTGTGGCAGTAGCGATATTATAGTAATAATATACTATAGGATATAAACATGACACCATTAGAGATCTCTGTGTAATAGTGATTTACCGTGTTATTATTTCTAAGATTATGTTTCACCAGAGAGTAAACCGTGACTCTACAAGAATTCGGCAAGAAAGAAGTAATACCATTGCGCACACAATACGTGATGCAAGGCACGTTGCTACATTTTTGCTGCATTATGTCCTTGGTATTCTACGGTTTTAGTTTATTTCACACAATGTAAAAGCTATGAAAAATTTTCAGGTAAAATGTAGGCGAGCTCTATCTACAACAGTGGCACGAAGTTTATTAAACACATTTAATACGTAGCTACTACACTGAAGAAATGTCAACTTCTTTAGTAACTCAGTTGGCACTTGATAAGCAGAACAATTGGGAATTTAGTTCCTTATCGGAAAGGAATAGTAAAGAATGTGGAATACAGAGGTTGCAAATAACAATTAAATTAGCATACCTGGTAATAATGAGTCGAAAATAAAACTGAATTCTACTGATAACGGCTACATTGTGTGATTTTTTTTTTTCAGTAATTCTAATTGAAAGGTAGATTGCGTTAGTGAAGTATAAATGGTTACTTTAAGATTTAATTGCTTCACACATTAAAATGTTTTCTGTTCGCTTTCTCAGTTCCGTTGTTTCTAGATGAAAAACTGCATTAAGAAAGGAAATGTAAACTGTAATAAACTGCAACCGATAACCAACAATGAGAACTCTTTGAAATATTTGTCTCCTTAAGAAAATTAGTTGATAATCTCTACACTTCAATTTCCGTATTCGGTATGTGCCACTTGACAGTCAGACGAAATGCATGAATAATTGTCACTTACAATTACTCTTGCAAGCAATAGATACATAAAAAAAATGCATGCACCCCCTTCCCTTTCTGTTCAAATCCCCACATACCACAATTAACTGAATTACCGCGGAGTAAATGAGTTGTCCTTCCTACTTCACCTAATTCAACCATTGTGTTTGTTACCGGAGAAGAACTGTAGCTAATAAACAGTGGTTGCCATGGATGCATGTACTTAGCAAAGAATTCAATGCTTTTTTACTTTTAAGCTCTTTGCGACGAACAATTCATAATTAAATGCAATAAATATAAAAAAGATGAAGACAACGTGTTATATCATAGACCAAATACCGTTGGTTTCGCCGGTATTTAATAAAAACACAATGTTCTCAGTACTCACACAAATTTGAATTTGCATGTAATTTTCAAGCATTTTTTTAAGGACTTGGGTTTACCAAAACTCCTCCTTTATTTTTATCATTATTTTTGTTATTATAGTATAAGTATAATTGTTTAAAATTTTTTGCAGTGTGAACTTTCGTTTAAAAGTCCTGAAAATTTCATTGTAATTGAGCAAACGTTTTTTAAGATATGTTCAATTCTGAGGCATGCGAAAATTTTCTGTCTTGGTGATTTAGAATTATCGTTTTTCCCAGCTCATAGGTATTTAACTCCCGGCTCGAAGGGTTAATATTAATCCACAAATATCAAGAACTAAAATAGATGGCGAGAAGCGGTTTACAGAAACTGTTTTATCTTCTAAAAATAGGTACAATCTTCTCTCTTTGCCCTTTACTCGAACCGGAAGTAGCAGAAAGTCAGTGACTTCCAGTTTTAGCATTCATCGCTATGGAGTGAAAACGGTAATGGCGAAAAGTGATTTTCTGCATTTAATTAAGCGTCCCAAGAATATATTATATGTACACTCTAGTCTCTCTACTAAACATGGAAGTGATTTTGAGCGAGAGCTTCACTGAGATTAATGAGCTCGAATCTCACTATTGATACGAAAACCGGGAATAGAACCTGAAAACAAGGTTTTTCAAACTCTTGAGCCAGGATTTCATGGGCTCAATTGAGCCCAAGCTCAACAACTGAGCGCGAGTTCTACGAGTGATAGTAAGCCAGAGTCAGAACGAATGCGAACTCCACTGATGATAGTGAACGTGAACCTTGAATAAGCGCGAGCTCAATGAGATTTTGAGCGAGAATTTCACTAGGATTAACGAACACGAGCCTCACTGTTGCTGCGAAAAAAAAAGAATAGAAACTGGAAAGAGGGATGTCCAGATTCATGAGCCAGATTTTCAAGGGCTAAATTGACCCGAGCTCATCAACTAAGCACCAGCTTTTATGAGTGATAACAAACTAGCGTCAGAGCGAATGCGAACCCCATTGAGAGCTTCACTGTTGACAATAAATATTAGCTTCAAGAGCCCGAATGAGTCTCTCAGTCAGTCTCTAGCGGACAATACACCAAAAGCAAACATTTCGAATACCAGTAAATAAACTATCTCGAACCAAATAAGAAATGCATTGACATTTGGAGGAGTACATATTGCCATATTGCTATGTCATGAGTATTCAGCTGGGCGTCTGTTTTGCTCCTTTCACCTCGATTGACGAACTCTTCTGAACATATATTATAATGCAACAACATTGTATTGTTGTTGTCTCTTCCTATCTGTACAGAAACCTTCCACCATTTGCAGCTACTACCACGGTATTTATGATTTGTCCTTCTTTCGGTGATTTTAATAACCCCGTGACGTAGCTTAACCTTTTCAACACAGATTTCCATGCGATTTAGAACAGTCAATTCGTTTTTTTTTTTTTTTTTTTTTTTGCTAGCCGAAGGCTAGCTCCCTTGCGAGGGTTACGCCCTCTATCCGGGGTGAGAAGTGCAGAGACTGGGGAAGGAAGGATATTGGAGGTGGTCTATGGGAAGTAAGGTAATCTGGAAAAATAATTTACTTTATTGTATTTAATGACAGTTTATGACTTTTATTACATTTTTATTCAAGTGCAACGGACATTATGAACTTTGTTCATAATCATGAGGACAGGAGGAAATATGACAGTGAAGTGCATATCACAGGACAACACAAGGAAATGTTAGTTAGACGAATGCAGATTATCTTCTTGTCCAGGGGCTGCTCTGGACAGTGATGTAGACAAGTGGAGCCCTGTTAGCACAATAGGTTACAGTGCAGCATATGTAGGTGATAAATGAAGTGGAAGGTGATCAGAAGAATAAGCTGAAGCGACAAAATGATCTGGATGGTCTGGTGGAATGGTTTTGAGATATAAAGAGAAGAGTAGGGATAGAGGGCAAGTAGAAAATTTATATCCTAAATCATAGTGGCGGTCGGCGTCCATAGTTTCCAGAAGTAATGGATGACGTTGTTGAAACCGGTTAGTAATGAACTTTATTCGTAACTGTTCAAGATGACAGAGGATGGTGGGAAAAGTGATACGGTCATAAAGCTCCTGTGTCGGACTGGGAAGCTTGATTCTATAAGCCAAACGAAATGCATGTCGTTCAAGAACTTGTAATTTCTGATAGAAAAAAGGTAGTGCAGCAGTCCAAGCGGGATGGCCATATGTTAGAACTGGGCGTAAGAAGACCTTATATGTATTAAGGATTGTCGTGGGTTGCAATCCCCAGGTGGTACCAACTAGACGTTTTAGTAAATTAAGCCGAGCATACGCCTTGCGAATGATCGCTTGAAGATGTGGCCGCCAAGTTAAGTGATGATCGATGATGATACCAAGATAGGTGACCTGTTTTGTAGGTGATATTCGAGTGCCGTGAACCTCGAGATTGAGTAGATTGGGGTTTTTCTGAACTCGAGAACGTTTTCGAGGTGGTATGAAGACTATAGCTTGAGTCTTAGTCGAGTTTATATGAAGACGCCACTTAGTGCACCAGTGGAGAAAAGAGTCTATTGCTAGGCGGAGAGCAGAATTGATTTGTTGAATAGTTCTGGCCGTGCAAAGAAAGGCAGTATCATCTGCATACTGAAAACTATGAACAGTGGGAGGAAGGGTTGGCATATCGGCTACAAACAGAAGGTAAAGAAGAGGCGAGAGAGCGGAGCCTTGAGGTACACCAGAATGTATAAAAATCGGATGAGATGAGGAGTTATTGATAGTAACATAAGACAGGCGGTTAGAAAGAAAATGGAAGATGAAGCGAAGGTAGGACAGTGGTAGCCTAAAACGGTGAAGTTTGAACATGAGAGCTAAATGCCACACTTTATCAAAAGCCTTCTCTAGGTCAAAAAGAATGAGACATGAAGGCCGAGCAGTGTTATAATGATTCGTGATGAGATTGAGAAGTCTGAGCAATTGATCATTGATACTGAAATTAGGTCTGAAACCAGCTTGCTGTACAGGCAAGAGATTATGTTGAGAAAGATGGTGATGCAGTCTGATGACAATGATGAGCTCAAGAATTTTGCTAAATACGGAAGTTAATTGTATCGGACGGTAAGAAGCAACATAATCTGGAGGTTTGTTGGGTTTAAGAAACATAAGAGTGGAAGAAGTCTTCCAGTCACAAGGTATGTAGCCGGTCCGGAGAATAAAAGAGTAGATATATGAAAGAAGCAGAAGAAGACAATAAGGAGCCTCTTTGATATGACGATAAGTTATTCGGTCGATGCCAGGAGCTGTGTTGCGCTTGCGATTTACGACGGTGGCGATATCAGATGTAGAAATCGGAACTGTGAGAGGATTGTCGTCTGGAAGAATGTGTGCTGCACTAGGTTGTAGATATGGAGATGATAAATTCAGGCGATCAGTAGGATGTCTTTGAATTCGTTTCTAATTTTGCTTCACGTATAAGTGCCAAGTTTTCATCAACTGCAATGAGAGCTACGTATCTCATGCCTTCAATTACCACTATATTACACTAAATAAATGTGTCAAACGGAAAATCATCAGCTTTTTATTTTTTTCCTACAAACACATTACAACAAGCCTCTTTATTCTCCAGATATCATTAGTACTATTAAAGCCTTAGTAAGCTATACATTCTTGTCAAGAATCAACGTAGTATTTATATCTTGACACTGAAAGAAATTACGATTCCATGTATCGAAGGGATATTACTGGACATGACAACTAACGAATGAACATATCTATAGTGCAGCATATCTTGGGCATGCCCGTAGAGAGAACATAAATACTTTTGTTAGAAATCTGGCATCTTGGCATTGCAAAAAGAGTAAGTGAACATCTGTACAATGAACCCAAACTTGTATAAGGGTGCCGGTGCAGAAAGGTATTATTAGGTGGCCGGCATTGCCGACCGTATATATATCCACCCATAAGAAAGCATTGCCTCCGACGAAACCAGTGCTGGCGATAACACCAGCAGTGTCGTTAGCTACTCTGGCAGCATTGCAGTTTTGTCGTTAGCTACTCCGGTGGCATTACCGTCAGTTTAGCCAGCAATGCTGGTAAGCGTGCAAGCTAGGAGTTGATTACATTAAAACCGAGATCATCACCGGCATTGCCAATATCGTGTGCAAATATACTTAGTGGATATATGGTTATAGTAGGCGTGTTTAGCGCGGGTGACCCTTGGTTCGGATTTCACGTTAATCGGTAGGTCTATGTCATATATAGCGTCGATACTTAAGTGAACACTAAATTTCAATTCAAGCAATTGAAAGAATCAGGAAGTGAAGTTGATCGTGGAGGGTCTTGGTCATCTCCTAGCTAGGGACCTGAAATGGGATATCTCTTAATCAAATTTGCAATCTACCTCTTCGCGCTCTTCCTCTTCCAAACGTTCTTTCTATATGGGAAAGGAACTGGCCAACCTATATCTGATACCTGTTCCACTAGCGTAATAACGTCTCCTATGCGTTAAGAAGTGAATCTGAGTGACATTTTATCAAAGGTATTAAATTAAATCAAACATTTCCTTCAATGCTATCCCTGCTAGTGTTTTGGTCCAATACATCTGCGGTTGGTGAAACTGTTTCCGATACTACACTTACGTTGTTTCACCACAGAAATTACTTATTTTATTGCTCGCTCGTAACGCCTCAAGATATGGTATGAGACATGAAGCCGTGCCCGCACACGTGTGTTATCTACTGCAAACTGGAACTACAAACGTGGTGTGTGTACATTGCTTTCCTTTTGTGTCGTTAAAAAGGACGCTCGAAATATCTTTCAGCCTAATACAACATCTGGATATAACAGGAGTACGGGGAAGACTATTTTGATGTGAAATTTCAGAGTAAATTGAAAACAGTGTCAGTTGCATCCGAATACGTATTATCGCTGATGAAACACAAAAAGTGGGACATTATTAATTCCTTTTTCTTCACAAAATAAGCACATATCGCCAAAAAGCATTGCTGTATTATATTCAAAGAAAGTACGAATATCTTCCATTTGAAGTTTAAATGCGTTATCAAAATACGTTCGTCGCTCGCAGAATTGTTCCTATTGCACAGCTTAAACAATAAATGTGCTTGTAAATATGATAGAAGGAAACAGAGTTGCCAAACCTAAAACATCGCTATGGTCAGGGAGTACCTTCCCGAGCAATAATTTTAGGCTGAAAGGTGAAATGAGATTTCCTCAGGTTGGAAAGCGTTTTATTTAGATTAACAATTTCCCTTGATTCTTCTCTAAATAAGAAGGTTCGAGGCCTCATTCCATATGAGTTTTCGCAAAACTTGCGTATAGAAACGCAATGCAAATGCAATTATAACCAGTCCGATTATCGCAACTTTTGCGTTGTAGTGACGCAAAACATTATGGAATGAGGCTCTGGATGCACATTCTGCATAATTTATGAGTTAAATTTTCAGTCAGATACGTTTGTAGATTAAGGTAATAGATCTATTTACATATCTATGACAGTTTCAATCTAGTAAAATCTTATTTTTAATTGCTTATTACTTGAATGAATTTCCATTTGTTACTTTCACTGATAATGTCAATATAAAATACGTTCATTACAGGCATTCAATCACAAATTTATAAGTACACATAAAACAGTATTAGAGGGTACCCCGACTTTGTGGTAGGGCTCTTACCTCTGGTGCCAAGGGCCCAGGGTATTATTCTAAGCCAAGAGAGTTTGTGGTGAATTTTCTCGAAGCTTTCCCATTAGCTTCCCATTTCACCAACAACTATTCCATTATGATTCAATATCGTCACTCATTTGTCTCCTTTAGCCTAAAGGTATGCTTACCATACGTCCGAGATTGGGCCGAATAGTCCATGATTCAAGCTTGTCTCCAAGAATTTATTGTCCGTGTTTAACTGATGTCCGGGATTTTCGGATTAGTCTCGGGAAAGCCAGGAAATTTCACTTTGTTTGGTCACGCGTTTGGCCTACAAAGCTGTCTTGTGTGGACTTTTATCTTTAAAAAATAAAAGAGATGAGGTCTTTCTCGAAAACTATATATTCAGAAGAAAAAAATAATTTTTTAATCAGAAAATAACAATTTAAAAACAATTAAGGTAATGGTACAAAATATACTTTAATAAATAAAATGAGTCAAAACTTTTATTAACTTTTTCTTCTCAAAAAGAATCCCTCACAACAATGTAGAAAATGTCCGGAATTGGTATCTAGAAATTATGATAAGTCTATCTAGAGGGCATAATCGTGGGTCGCAAAAGCTAGAAACTTCATTTTTCTTTTCATTTGAATTCAGAGAACAATACTAATCATTCAAAATTACTATTTCTCTTCTACGAAAGAATAATGTGACTGGTTGTACGTGGAAAATTTTGGCTGAGGTTGTTTTACCTGCCGGAAGCTGACTATTGTGGCAGGTAATGGCTTGAAGTTGACCTCCCACGCTAACTGCTTCATAAAATAAAATAAACGCTAGCTTTGCATTAACAAAGAGGCCAAGGACATAAGCAAACAAAAGTCACGCAATCAGACACGCTTAAGTGTATACAATGATGACTCTGCATAAGAAAACATCTCAACGGAGATGGATGCAGCAAAGTTGTAACTTACACACAAAGAGACTCACACAGTAAGTAAATTCATAACGTCGCATAGATATTCAAAAGTTTTCCGATGGATATTTTTAGGCATTATTGGGACATCTAAAAACATGCCCGGGCAATGTAGGTACATAGAAGGACCAAAGAACATATGAATCGCTGATTTGAGAAAAGTCATAAGTCAGCCATATGCCGAAAACGAGTTTACAGGCAGCTCTGATTTTTGGAAGGTAGCTACACCGTTGGGTTTTAATATTTCAAAAGTCACACTAATAGTTCCTGCAATATCGAGCTACAACAAGTGCCTCTGAGTTAAGAAACGTTGCAAATCATTGACTTCGGGCATTATTGACATTAACGACTTATGACGTTTCTCAAATCAGCGATTCATATAACATATAACGTAATATCCACTGAAAGTGAAAGGAATAATCAATCGATGTTTGTGAGATATTGCAATATTATAACGTAATATCATGCCAGATATGGTATGCGTCAAAGAGAACCTGACCCATGACCCACTGACCCACTATCCACTGTAACCCACTCTGACCCACCACCCATTGTCTGAAGTTGCCACGGTGGGTCGCAGTGGGCTACGTCCTGTTGTCCCGCGACCCACAGCCCCACTCACAAATCTTGATCTACTTGACCCACAACCCAATGACCCACTCGAACTCTGTACCATGCACATTCTAAGATTATTTGTCGCGTATTCAAAGTACGCATGGCAACTGAAGCATGTTAAGATTAGAAAGTTTTTAATTTTACTGATCTGTTTGTATATCTTAGACAAAGATTGGTAAGGTATTGCACTACTATGAATCCTGGCAGCACGGTGTCTCAGTAATAAAGACTCACCTCAGCAGCAAAGAGTACCTAGTTCGATTCAAGGCCCTGTAAGCTTGTAATGGGCTACATCGTGCCTGTGAGTGGGTTCGCTCTTCTCAGAGTTCTCCTGTTCTCTCCCACATTATCACTCCACCAATTATTTCACAATCACTCACTTCAGGTTTGCCAACTAAACGATAATTTAAAGTGATATACGATCATTTATCCCTTAATACCATATACGATAATGTCCTTAGGATAATAGGTGAGCATACGATAACTTTAGAACGCCACACTTTCTTGCAGTTTTTGGACGTACAAATAAACTGTATATGTGCATTAAATAATTATAAAACATACACACTAAAATTTTTAACAGTCATTTCCCCTGAAATTAATCAATAATGATTTGAGAATTGGCAAATGGCAACAATGCATCATAAAAAAAAATCAATTACGTTTTTGATGGGACGAAAATATTATTCAGAATAGTGTTAATGAGAACAGTGATGCCGATTTTAAGCTCAAAACTGAAGATTAATGCACAAGTTTATTATATATTATTGATATTATTAGTAGTATTACCGTCGTTTTTACAATTATCACGTGCATAACAAATATATGATATTTTTTTGTAATATACGATAATTTTAAAGACGAGAAATCGGTAATTTTGTTCTTCGAGGTTGCCAACTCTGGTTCACTTTGATTAATGATTCGCCTCCTTTAGCCTACAGAACATAATCGTGGGACGTAAAACTAAAACATTTCTTATTGGATCAAAAGATCCAATAGTATATATTTCAAAGATTTTTTTTGTACGTCTTATATCTGGAGGACTACATATAGTGTAGCCAAAACAAACTACTGTATCACTTAACTCAATAGGATGTTTATTCCATAAAAAAAAAGAAACTCGATTTACGGGCCGTTCAAAAATGTCGTGGCCCCTGATCCAAAAACTAATTATTGGCCAATAGCGCCATCTTTTGATCCATTTTTTCATCATTCCTAAAATTCTTTGTTTTTCTCATGAATTAATCTTGGTGCATTGATATATATCTATCACAACTGGATACAATCGGAAAATCTCGGGACGTTTCTATTACATACATGTGTAGCTATCCATCCCCGACTTCCTAGTTTGTTCTGACCTTAAGGAATTATTTTTGAGTGTGTAATTTATTGCCCCAAAATTACTTTAATCATAGAATTTATCGAACCCAGGTTCACATAGCTCTATTTCGGAGTTTAAGTAATGCAACAATTAGCTTAAGATAAAAACAGAAAAAAATCCCAACCGAAAACTGAACCCCAGACCACTGACACGAAAGACACACGCGATAATATTTTCTTTAAATGTAAAGGGTGTCCCGAAAATATGGGTTGTTTTGAAATTGAAAACAAAAGAGGAGATAAATAGAACAGAGTATGCAATTAATTGTAAACATGTTAATCACTCAGAAGATGGCCCTTCACTTTTGAAGATGACACCAAAAAGATGGCTACCATTTTACACACCATAAATCACTTTGTTGCTCTGTAAGGACACTTCGTACAGAATAAGTCATGCGTGAATGTCAAATAACGTCTACCTTCATCTCAATGGCTTCATCAAAAAGCAATAAACACAATTGTTGATATTGGGCCCTTAAAAACTCACGTTTTATGCAGGAAGTGGCCTTTCAGAGCAAAAAATTGAATGTATGGTATGCAAAATGGTAGCCATTTTCATGACGTCATCTTGAAAACATGAAGGTCATCTTGTGAATGATTAAATCGTTCACAATTAATTCCATACTTTGTACTATTTATCTCCATGAATACACTTGCTTCGGGGTTCATTACCCTTTATTTTTAATTTCGAAATAGTCTATATTTTGGGGACACCCTTTATTTCCTTACATTATGAATATATTGAAAGTAGCTGTGTTTTTTCTTCGAATAATACTGGGCACTAAAATGTGAAAGTAAGTTCCAGGACTCGAACTCGTGACGACACCGTTCAGCCTAACGTCTTAGACGATATGACTATGTCAACCTACCAGCTAACATTCGCATACACGAAAGAACAGTTTTGTGTTTTAAGTCATATTGTACAAAGTACTCTGATAAAAATAAGATTATTCTCTTATAACCTTTTATTTAGTGTGTTTCAATATCTAATTACAGAAAGAGAAATCTGATTCAAGAAATTCCATTGTAAACGCCTGTCAGATTAAGTAATGGAGATTAATTAAAGTAATGCATTAATACTGCTTATCTTCTTAGGTACTCCAATCGTCTCGTTTAAAATACCACGTCTCTAATTAGCGACGAAGGAAACAGCTATATTCTGTAAAGAGAGGCTTGTTGGAGTATTGGATTTTTATCAGCCTTGCTGATCTCTTTGCAGAGTTACCGGGGCAACAAGGAAATCGTGATTACCATTTTCTGCAGACGAAATGGAATAAAATACAACTGTCTGCTTAGCGTCTCACATCCGAGATAAACCAATAAACCTATTGTAAGAGTTTCAGCTTCAAGGCAGTACACATATATAAATAAACGAAAAGGAAATATAATTCATGCAAAACATTTTAAAATATAAAATAAAATGTCAGTTTGGAAACAAATTTCTCTAATTTGCCCCCATGCCTAAAACTTGGTTGCAAATTTGTGGAAGCATGGGATCTATCACATCGTACGTTTCATTTTTGTATGCTACGTTTCATTTTCTTTTCCGTAAAAAGAATGCGTTCAGTTCATCTTTCCACCATTTAAAAACAAGGTTTGATCTGTTCCAGTTTCTTTTCCGTAGAAAGAATGTGTTCAGTTCCTCTTTTCCATAATTTAAAACCAAGTTTCGTTTTCTTCACGCTTCTTTTCCGTAAAAGGAACACATTTTGTTCCCGTTTCCACCACTTAAAAACAAGTTTTGCTTTGTTATCATTCATTTTTCCATAAAAAAGAACACGTTCAGCTTTTCTTTCCACAATTTGAAAACAAGTTTCGTTTTGTTAACATTTTTTTCCACAAAAATAATGCGTTCACTTCCTCTTTTCCATAATTTAAAAACAAGTTTCGTTTCGGATTGTAAAATTACGGTAGGCTTTCAAACTATAGTGGCACAACGTAATTTAATAATAATAGATTTATCAGTTTCGGTTTTGATAGAAAAATAAGCCCAAAGAATAAAGTTGCTCTTGGGATGTTAAATTCATATGGAAAGCCGTTTCTTGCTCTCTCTCTTACAGTCTCTGCTTTGGAGGAATCAAGATTAAAACCGCAATTCGTAGCGAGTTTCTGCTATTTCTAGTTTTCGCAGAGACATAAGGATGGACACGAAACCTATCCTTGGGATTCTGAATCTACTTCTCCAAATGCTATCTATCTCTGCTTTGCTCTGATATTGGAACCGGAAGAGGTAGTAGATCCCTACCAATACCATTAGAGGTGTAAGGATAGGGATGGAGTCTATTTTTGGAACAATAAATTCATATCAGAAACCGTTAACTTCTACTACTTTTTGCTCAATAATAATGAACATTGGTGGGGACACCGTACCGAGTGGTAAGAGCGCTGGACTCACGTTCGCGTAGTTCCGGGTTCTATTCCCAGCCAATGCTTCCAAATTTTCGGCTTCCACCTAGCGTCATGAGGAAAACTGGGGAGTCGAGTGAATAAAAGTGCTCCTAGAAAGCTTCTTATATGTCTGTTAGAGATAAGGCGGGGCAGCGTGAAGACGATGCATTCTTCGCTACACTAGATGTAGTTCAGCCGGTCGCTAACAGACGGCACTGGAGCAGCTCAGGCCCATAGATAGGGCTGTTACGTAAAATGATTAGTGGAATAAGTAAACCAGAAGTGGCATATTTCTATAGCAGTTGCAACAGAGAAATAAAGGAGATAAAAAGCATATTCTCTGGAGACTTATTCCCTATCAGCTATCCATACCTCGCTTTCTCTTACAATTTTTGCTCTGATACATACGGACGAAAACTGCCGTTCTAAAAATTTTGTCTACTTACCCGAAACGTAGTTTAGTAGTATAAAAAGATATAAGAAAATGTTTAAGACAATGTCTAAAAAATAATGGTATTCTAGGAAACGTGATAGAAGGCTTGGAGAAAGATAAACTAACACAACAAGAGTACGACTTTGTTTGCTAACTCCTAAGTCAGAAAGAGCTACCTCTTGGCTATACGGTAAGCGTACTCACCTTTGGTGCAGGAAATCTGAGTTCGATTTCAGGTGGAGGCTCATGTGAAATGGATCCCACGTTAATATATATGTCTATGTCTCGTGTACCTCGGTGCTAAGAGGAACACGAAAACTCCAATCTAACCATTCACAAATCCTATGACAGAGCAAAATGTTTGACCATTGTACACGAAAATTTTCCATTTTTGTGCAAGTGGGTTGCTAATTAATACAAAATACGTAGTTACGGTAATAAAAGCTAGCTTGGAAACCTCGTTAGAAATAATTTCAATTTAAAACTTTAAATACATGTAAAATAACAAGTAATCTGCTGAAGTCCCTAGCTTTATAGAGCACGGCTTTTAGCTGGGTAATATATTGTTAGCATCTCTGTCCAATACGGTCTATTTGTGGCTTTCAAGCATGAAATTCGTCTTCTTTTAATTCAATTAGTTCGTCAATTTCCTCACGAAGCTGAAACAGCACAAATTTCTTACGCAACTCCCTCGGGAATCGAAATAAGGACGATACACATGAAACAGACACATGTTACCCTTTTGAGTAGCAGCCAATGATAACCATTTAGCAATCGGAGATGACTCGGGCTCACGTTCACTGTCCTCACAGGAGCTCGCGTTCATTAACCTCAATGTGACTTACACTATTGCAGAATTGTAATCGCTTGTGCTCGGGGTCATCATTTTAAAAATAAGGCTTTCTCTAGCTCAATATAGTAGTCAGTTACCTAGTCAGGGTTGCGCCCATTAAGGGCTCGGGCTTGCTATTATCAATGAAGCTCACACTTGTTCCTGCTCGAGCTCGCTTCGACCCAGGCTCTAACTTGTTATCAATTTGAAAGCTTCGTCCTCGCATGTGTTCGTGATCGACTACTGAGCTCGCGGGCAGACTCGCGTGCTCAGACATCTCCACTAGAAGAAATACAAAAAAAAAAAAAAAAAAAAAAAAAACTTTTAAAAAAATTAAAAAAAACTAGTTTATGACCAACACGTACGTTATCATTTAGATCACTTTCGTAGTGTGTATATATATTCACGTACTGTCACAATATTTTTCGATCGTAAACCGTTCAGCGAAGAACAATTTAATGAGACCACAATTGGTCCACTATGATACAAATACCATATTGACATCACACAGTACGGAAAATTGATAACGCTGACTGGATTGATTAGGATGGAATAAAAAGCTATAAATCGAAAACGTTCACCAGATAAACACGTATTACGTGTGAGTACAACAAGTGATTATACAGGCCGGAACCACATATCATTGTTGCATATTGACCCATGACCGTAAGTCATATTGGATTAACCATTCGCGTAAATGAACTTCTGAAAAATAAATATATCGGTTGTGAACTATGGAAACCTAACAAATTACTCATAAAATAGTAGTTTCAGTGTTCTAAGTGTATTACATTACGCAGTAACGGCGCTAGAACAAGAGGGGCAGAAGCCCCCGCTGGTTATATCGCCATCTCTGTGACAATATTTCTCTAAACACATACAATTTTGAAATTAGGCACAAACAAAATATGAACTTAGTGGCACTATATAGTTAATGAAAATGGCGCACTTTCAACTCTAAGTAAGCGAATCTGATTCTGACTCTGTAGCTCTACTGTGAATTAATTGTTGTTTACTACCAATTAATTCAAACTGTCCTTAAACTGACTCACCTGCTGGGTTAACGCCGAAAATTTCCTGTTCTCAACGAAACACGAACCTCGAGCCATGGCACACAAAAGATAAGAGCAGTAAACTCTCAGCTTGAAGGAAGTACAAAACAGCATACGTTGTCTACAACTATGTACTCATAGCATATGCTGTCTACAACTATTGTGCAACACAAGGGTAAAACCTGAATCAATGGATTACATTTTACCATATATTTCAGTCTTCAATAAGAGAGCAAAAAGTCTTCCTTGTGCTCATCCAATTAAGAAACGCCGTTGGAAGCAACCACATAAGAAAATTTGCAGGTGTCCACTCAGCCGTGGACCCAGCACCTCGCGTTATCTTTCGATCAGAGTTTCTCTTCAATGATCACTAAAGATTCTCCAAGAAAGCGATTCTCTGCCACACATTAAAAACAACAGGAAATCACTAACTAGTTCATTTTTAAAATACTGATTCCATTTCATAGGTGGCGACCAAGTTTGTGACTCTAAATCTCCTGAACCGCCCGACCGATCTCAATCAATTTTGTAACATGGATGAAGTTCAAGGCTGGACTGGTTTTAGGCTATTCAATTTGATGGTAGAACTGAGAGGTGGGGAAGGGGAGAGGGTATATAAATATAAATAAAACTTAATAAATCCTGAATCACTTGACCGATTTTGATGAAATTTTCAACATAGATGAAGTTCAGGCCTGGAATCGTTTCTATGATTTAAATTTGACGGAGCAACGTAGGAGAGGCAAAGGAGGGGGAGATGTATTAAAATCAATTTATATAAGACTGAAAGTGACTATTTTTGTAACTTAAGAACTCTTGAATTTTCCGACCGATCTCAATTAAATTTTCAAGATACATGAGGTTCGGATCTGGAAACACTTTTTGTAATTCCACTTTAACGGAAGAACCTATGGGAGGGTACATATAAAAAACAATTAATAAAACCTAATAACTTTTGAGCCACCCAACTAATCTAGATCAAATTTTCAACATATATGAGAGTCGGAATTTGGGTGTTTTTTTTATCGTTTCACTTTGACAAGCTAACGTAGGAGAGGGGGAGGAGGGAGGTATATGTTAAAAAATAAAAATAAAAATGACTGCCTTTATGACCTCATCACTCTTGAACCACCCGACCGATCTCAATCAAATTTTTAACATACATGAATTTGGAGGCAGGGATTACTTTAGGCTATTCACTTTGATAATACAACGTAGGGAAGGTGTAGGGGAGATAAATTTAAAAATGATCAATAATGACCGATATTAGTGTTGAATACATAGTTTTCGGGATCGATGAGAGAAACAGTGACACTTCTGATGCTGTTTCATTCCAAGTTCATCCCTGGTAGTTGGAGAGGGAGAGGGTACAACGTAGGAGAGGGGATAGACATTTAAAATGATCAAAAATGACTAATATTAGTGTCGAATCCATAGTTTTAGGCGTAGCTGAGGTTAACAGTGACAATTCTGATGCCGTGTGTCGCAGCATGGAGGAGGGGGAGGGATATATATATATATATATATATATATATATATATATATATATATATATATATATATATATATATATATATAAAATGATCGAAAATGACCAATATTAGTGCCTAATCCATATTTTTTGGGATCATTCAGATGAACAGTGACATTTCCGATCAGGTTTAAATCCAAAATCAGCCCCTCCATTTGGAGGAGAGGAGAAAGATATATACATATATAAACATGATCAAAAATGGCCACTATCAGTGTCGAATTTACAGTTTTTTGGGTCGCTTAGAAGAACAGTGATACTTTCGATCCCATTTAAATTCAAATTCAAATTCGCAACTTGGGGGAGGGGGAGGAAGAGGTATTCAAAATGATCGAAAACGACCGATATAAGTGCTGAATCCACATTTTTTGGGGTCGCTGAGATGAACGGTGACACTTCCGATGCCATAGCCCGCAACATAAGGACGCAGAAATATATATAAATAGTC
Organism: Thermobia domestica; assembly: GCF_964235325.1. Lineage (NCBI taxonomy): Eukaryota > Metazoa > Arthropoda > Insecta > Zygentoma > Lepismatidae > Thermobia > Thermobia domestica. The sequence goes on from NC_137470.1 coordinate 116,563,070, forward strand.
GAAAATGACAGATATTAGTGATGAGTCTATAGTTTCTGAGGTCACCGAGATGAACTATGACATTTCTGGTGTTGTTTAAATTCAATATCAGTCCCGCATCTTGGGGGAGAGGGAAAGGAAAATACATAAAACTGATAAAAAAAATAATCCATATTAGTGTCGAATCCATAGTTTCCGGGGTCGCTGAGATGACCGGTGACACTTACGATCCCGTTTAAAACGAAATTCAGCCCGCAGCTTTGGAGAGGAGAAGATAACAAAATGATCGAAAATGACCAATGTTAGTGTCGAAACCATGGTTTTCGGGGTCGCCGAGATGATCAATGATCTTTCCGATGCCATTTAAATCGATGCCATTAAAATCGAAAACAACATATTTCACTGATACTAAACACATGCATTTAAATTTTCATTTCAACCCAGCGAAGCGGGTAATATATGCTAGTTATATATAAATCTAAAAAAATCTGGAATCCATCGAATCAGAGAGAGAAGAGAGAAAGAGTATGGGCTTATTTGCCTTTGCTGGTTAATAGCCCATTGGCTAGGGAATAAAATTGCTGTATTTGTTGGTCTGGATTAGCCAGGAATACGCTCATCTCGTCTTGTTTGTGGTACTTCATTTCTCGATAGTGTATACTTAACATAGTATATGTTCAATACAAATATATTCATCACAAAAATTTGGAATATCAATTGAACAAAAGAATTAAAGCTAGTTGTTCTAATTACTAAAACTAAAGTGAGAAGTATTGAAAGTCAGAAATCAGAATCATTTGAGTAAGTTTACACGAAATATTGTACATTTTATTCTTATTGTTGCTATCTTGTGATGTTGAGTCCTGAACAATGGACAGTCATTGTGGAAGAATTAGTTGAGTGATAGAGATACTTGTACAAGGAAATAGCAAAGCCTAAAGAAAACCCAGGAACCAATGAACTCTCATTTTCTGAGAGCGAATCAACGATCCTTCGTTACAGAAGTAGCTGTACTGCTACTTACATATTTTCATAAAGAAGTAGCAGTGTCAGGCAGGGGTAAAAGTGAGGGGGAACGCGGGGGGACGTCGTTCTCCCACTTCCAGAAAATATATGTGGCGTCCCCCCATTTTCTAAAAGCATTACAATGGTCAAAGATAGGCAGGGGGGACGACCTGACTCCATGCGTTCCCCTACCTTTTCAGGTCCACTTATGCCCCTGGGTCAGGTGTATACCGTATGAAGAAGTTTCATTTGAGTGCTAGGCAACCAAATTGACGTGCGAGTACAGTAATGTTGCATACTAGAAAGGACACATATGAAATCTATTTGATGGTCCATATCTTGGAATTTAGTGGCTGGAACACCCCAAGCACTTCTTGAGATCATTTGCCTCCCGGACACACGGTTTTTGATTTTATTTGATTTTAAGTTTTGCGTCTCGTTCAGCAGCAAGGCTATATGAGACTTGGATTTACAGTTTAAAGTAGAATACGAACAACATGAGCTCCCGCCTGGGAATCGAAATCTTGTTTCCCACGCCAAAAGCGCGTATCGACGAATATATAATGACGTTTAGATAACTTAATGAACTTCATAAAAATTAATAAATTTCATTCATATTACAAAGAAAAACCGAATGAAATACCGATACTTTAATTAGTTACATTAATAACACTTTAAATGTAAAACTGATGTATTAAATTAAGTTCTTAGCAAATTTATGTTTAAAAAACGCAATTTACATGATCTAAAAATAAAATAGTTAATCTTAATTTGTTTTGAAAATGTAACACTTTTGTCTGATGTAAAAAAAAAATACATGGACTTTCCTGCGTTGCACATGTATTGACTTTTCCATAAATTTATTAACACATGCTAAAGCAGAAATTAAAATTTCATTGTCTATGAATATACATATATATAATGTGGGTGACTACATGGACAATATAGAGTGTTGAACACCTTTATAGATTATACAGATTTAATCGCCACCTCATTTATTATGCTCGTCAATTGTTTGCGCAACAATTTTCTATATTAAACACAACCTGTAGACAACAATGAAAGCACAATCAATAATAACATAAAGGGTTTATAGTCGTACGTACACACTTTAATAGAAACTTGTGTATATGTGTGTGTGTGTATGTATATATATTAACTAGCGAGTGTATTGGACTCCTGGCCGTAATGATTTTCCTTTCCAATTACGGTATTCTTTTCATCTTGGTTTAATTATGCAACCCCAAGAGGTTTTTTTTTTCCCTAGCAGAACATACAAATAAAATAAAACTTTGCTTCAGCTTACTTTATTTAAGAAATTACTTTAAAAACACACACACATACATACATACACATATACATACACATATACATATTGCGTAAGCTTACATTTTTTTAACGATTATGATAACAATGAATGATCTGAAAAGGATCACCATACAAATAGATCAAGAGACATTTAAACTAATAGATTTTTTCAATTGAAATCTATAGAAAAAATGCCCCTTATTCAGATATCAGGGGCATAGCGTTCATGAAAGCTGTAGAAGCATCGGTTCCCCCGAGTCAACAGAATAATTCATTAAAACTAACGAATTAATGTAACAATGATTTAAGTACACTGAGAAAAATCCGTTATCCCGACAGCGGTTTATTGTACAAATATACGGAATCGTCATGTTTACCACGGAAATCTGTACGGAGCATACGTTATCCATATGCTACATAGTAACTGCTCTTTATCCGCTTAGATGTTACAAAATGTCTAATACCGTGTATTACATACATCAGTTATATGTTGTATACGCCCATGTGTATGTGAGATCCTTACCGCCTATATCCCTTTTAAGATATGGGTTTCTTAGGTGCTTTTCTTGACTTTCAGTCAAGAAGGTACAGCATCATCCCTAATTATCGTAGGATTATGGTTCATAAGTCGTTTTATTCAGAATAATGTTTTCAGACAGTACCACTCACATGTCCCTATCATGTTCCTGAGGGTATTTTGAAGGAAAATCGGGATTTTTCGACAAAAAAAAACTTCTTCTAAGTTTGGGGCCCCTGGGCCTCCGGGTCTGCGCACAAACCTGAAAAAATTTTGAAAAATACTACGTAGTGTACTAATTACAAATTATAATTTCCTGTCTTCAATAGTAAGGGCGGGAAAAATTTCTACCCATGTTGGGAGACCATCAAAAACGCCCAAAATTTTCCTAAAATGCACCCTACAAAATTTAAAGATCTCCTGACACGTCCTTAATTATCGTAAGATCACGATTCATACGCCGTTCTCTTCAGTATGCAGTACGCTTTTAGACAATATCACTCACATGTCCCTCGAATGTCCCTAAAAAGGGAATAGTTGAGGAAAATAGGGATTTTTGTGAAAACTCCTTTTTCCCCCAATTTGAGGCCCTCTGGCACGGCCCTGGGTAAACATATAGATCTGGAAATCACTTGCAAAAATAGTACTTGTGGTACTAATAACTTGTGAGAAACACAAACCTCCTATCTTCAATACTAAGGGCGGGAAGAATATATTCCCATGCGGGAAAAGCGCGCAAAACGCTCCAAATTACAGTAGTAGCAAAAAGGATATCATGTTAAAAATCCCTGACACTTTCCTAATTATTGTAAAATGATGATTCGTACGTCGTTTTGTTCAGAATCGTGTAGGCTTTCAGAAAGTATCACTCAAAGGTCCCTATCACGTACCCGAGCGGAGTAATAATCGCGAAAGTGGGATTTTTGGTCAAGAAATATAACTTTTACTTTTTAGCCCCTCTGAACCCCCCTTCTGTGTTCACGAAGAGATACGAAAAATTCAGATAAAAACTAATGGGTCCACTAATTGTTTGTGTAAAACTTCAGAAATCTAGGTTTAAATAGAAGCTCACCAAAAAATGTTGAAGTTAGACCTCACTAAAAAAAAGTGAATTTTTAAAGTGATGACATCATACCCCCCTTTGTTCCGACGCTCGGAAGAGTATAGACCATTCCAAGGCTTTATTCAATGCCTTCTCTCTTGTTCAAAAAAAGAACTAAATAGCTCTCTTAGTTCTCTTTTAATCGAATTTTGAAGACACTATCATTTCGTAGTAAAAACTACGATATATCTTGAAAGGGATACACACTTCTTTCTTTCTCACGGAAAGTACGTATAGATTTAACACTTATTCAGAAAATATCATAAAACACACATTTTCAGTTATACGTTTCCTGTAAGATGTTACATACTCAAAAAGTACAGAATTTACGCATGGAACATACATTTTTTACGTACGACACATATTTCTTTGTCTGTGCATAATGAAAAATGAAATCTTTAAATTTTACGCCGCACGGTTCTGCCGGTTAGGTTAAAAGAAACGGTGATGATGTGTGAAATGAAGAAAGTGAGAGGAAACGGGAGAACCCCGAGAAAACCCACAAGCACGGTGTTAGTCCACCACGAAGTCAACACGGCGCGAGCTGGGATCGAACCAGGGACCCCAAGCACCGGAGATGAACGCTCTACCACTCAGCCACCGCGCCCCCACTCTGTCTATAATGCATTTAAAATAATTTCCTCTAAGCAGAAAAGTACACAACACCGCTGTCATATGGTGTTGGTTCAGAAAGTGACAGCACGATCTGAAACCAATAGCATTTATATATCAAGACTGTACCAACGAGAAATTCTTATCCACTTTTGTTGACGACACGGTAAATAAACATAAAGATACTTTATTCTTAAGGAGTCTTGTAATTTCCACAACACATACAAAGAAAATGGTATGGAAAATGAAAGAGATTTATAAGAGAATTTGTTGGTTAGGATTAGGCGCAGAAAAAAACGACATACAGGCATCTTTTCCTTGACTGAGATTTTGCTTTTAATTGTACTGTTTGACAAATAGCGACCACACACAAAGTTATCTATTAAGCTTTATATTATTCCGCAGCACAATTCAACATTTATGGTAAGGAAAAGTGGCTTTCCACACAACAAAGACAGACCGCTATACGAATGAAACTGCTCTATTCACAAAGCCCAACAGCAGCAGATAATCCAAGAGAAGGCCGACTTACAGAATTCCACGGGAAACACAAGTCAACTTCTAGTGGGTATTCAAAACAGTTATTCAAACCAAAGTAGTCGTAAATATCCATCAGCTGATACGGTACGTGAAAGGAGGTACATTGATTTACCTTAAACAACAAAGGAGAAGTCAGTAATGCAGAAAATGCACGAAAGTACAAAAGAGATTCAACATCAAACAATACAAAATTATTTAAAAGTCAAGAAAATTCAAACCGCATATCCTTAAAAGAGAATATAACAAACGTCAGGCACTATTAACATAAAGTACACCTTAAAAATTTAAACTGGAAACTTAGCAAATACGGAAAATGAGCAAAACAGAAAATTATATATAAGGCAGAGTTAAAAACACAGTTTCTCTATGGAGGGAAAACATTTTTCCTAATTGATATTTTTAACAAGTCTTAAATTTACAAGGGAATTTCCAAAAGTTTCTGGGCTGATACTGAAATATGGCGCCACTGGTAATGAGCCCGTCCTAACATATATAGTGCCACCTATGGAAGAAATAATGCAGCAATTTCAACCATCTAGTTGCGACAATTTGCTGGAGAGAATCATTTGAAACAGTCGCTGTGAATTGAGCTCGTATGCTGCATAGAAACGCTCCAGTTTACACGGTTTTTGTTGCCAAGTCTGCAGTGCTAAATATGGACTGTAAGGTGGATGTTAAATCTCCTCGAAGCCACAACATTTCACTGCATCCTTGGCAAGAACAGGCGTGTGGACTGGAGCATTGTAATGCAGCATACGAGCTTAACGCACGACGACTGATTCAGATTATTGTCTCCATCGCAGCGTACAATATATACTATCCTTGTTTCTTGTTCTCTTCTGGGTTATCAAATGAAGAACGAAGACATTTCAAAATTCTATATACTTGGAAACAATGATAATTGTCCAACATGTATTTTCTACAACATATAAATGAGGGCGTTAAACTTAAAAACAAAAAAAAAAAATAAAAATAAATAAATAAAAAATAATAAGAAAAGCACAACATTAAACTTGATAATAACCGGTTTCGATTGCATAGCGCCCGCACAAGTTTCCGTTGTGTGTGTGTGTGTGTGTGTTTTTTTTTTTTTTAATACAAATTTAAACAGACATGCAAACCATATGCTTCATTTCATAGATTTTTGTATAAGAAAGCTTATTTACCTTACCTACAGCAAATGCACAATATTAATCAACTCTTACAATTACAATTTACAGGTTTCGAAGTGACGCAACTCTTATATAAATAAGTGACAGTTTCGAAGTGCCATAACTCATGAAAACTAGTTAGGTGACACGAAGGCACGGTGACACAGGGGATAGACCGCTCATCTCTGGTGCGAGAGGTCTGTGATACATTCCCAGACATGTGAGTTTGTGACTGATAAGATTATGTAAAGTGTTCTAACGTTTTTTCCACATTCTCATTCCGTCCACTTTTATAATCACTCACAGTCTTATATGACATGATCGTGTGATGTAGAAGTGAAGAGTATAATTTGATGTACAGTTATTTCATGGTTTTGACAGCTTTAGTATCTTAATCAAACACAAAACATTTCGAAACCATCACATAACTGTAGTTTTTATAAAAGTTGTGCCACTTCAAAACTGTCACATAACTGTAGTAAGAATTTTGTCAATTTGAAACCGTCACATAACTGTAGGTTTTATAAGAGTTGTGTCACTTTGAGATCAACATACAATTAATGTAGTTTTTATAAGAGTTGTGTCACTTCGAAACAGTCACATAACTGCAGTACGAGTTCTGCAGTCACATAACTACCGTCACACAACTGTAGTTTTCATGAATTGTGTCACTTCAAAACCGTCCCTTAGCTGTAGTACGAGTTTTCTCAATTTCAAACCGTCACATTCCCCCGCCAAGTGAACTTTGTGGTGGACAAACACCGTGTGCGTGGGCTTCCTCGGGGTTATCCCATTTCCTCCCACTTTCTTCATTCTACCATTTCATTCATTACTCATCATCACCGTCTCCTTTAGCTTAACCGGCATAATCGTGGGACGTAAAACTCTAATATTTCATTTCATTTTTTTCAAACCGTCACATAACCGTAGGTTTTATAAGAGTTGTGTCACTTCGAAAAAGTCACACAAAAGTAGTAAGAGTTTTGTGAATTTGAAACCTTCACATAACTATAGATTTTATAAGAAACGAAATAAAATATTTAACTTTTACGTCCCACGGTTGTGCCGGCTATGCTCAAGAAGACGGTGAATCTACCACAAAGCTAACTTGGCGCGAGCTGGAATCGAACCAAAGACCCATGCACCAGAAGTGAACCCTCTGCCACTGAACTACCGCAGCCCCAGTTTTCATTTGAAACCGTCACAAAACTGTAGTTTTTATAAGAGTTGTGTCAATTCGAAACAGTCACATAACTGTAGTAAGAGTGTTCTCAAGTTGAAACTGTCATGCCGCGATGGCTCAGCAGCAAGGCTTTCACCTCTGGTGTGTGGGGTCTCTGGTCCGATCCCACCTCACGCCAAGTGAACTCTGTGGACAAACGGACAAACGCCGTGTGTGTGGGTTCTCCCGTTTCCTCCCATTTTCTTCATTCCACCATTTCATTCATTTCTTATCATCACCGCCTTCTTTAGTCTATTCGGCATTACTGTGGGATGTAAAAATGAAAGATTTCATTTCATTTTGAAACTGTCACATAACTGTAGTTTTATACGAGTTGTGTCACTTCGAAACTGTCACATACTGTAGTTTCTTTTTTTTTTTTTTTTTTTTTTTTGAGTTGTGTATTGCCTTGTTACCATACTTTCATTTATATTTATATAACATTAATGATTATTTGCTACACTGTCGTGTCTCACGGTGTACGAATTGAAAGCCCGTATCACAAGTCACATATTTCCGTATTCTTTATTTACTAACTATAGCTGGGTTGTCACTTTACAAGAATCTTGCAGCTGTCATAAAAAAATCTTGCAACCCTACAATATTTATCCATGTAAACATAGTCTTGAAAGGGACATACAATATTTTTTTCATCTTGCAAGGAGTCAAACCATGTGCAACTTTCTGGGTCTTCTTGCTTGCTACCTGCTATCGCCCTCCCGCTGACATAAATAAAAAAAAAATCACCGCTTCCGAAACAACAGATTCTTTTGGACACGGAGGAAAAGAACGCCAAAATACATCTTTTTAATGAGGAGTTCACTATTTTTGTCCACTAGAGTGGAGTGCTGCATGGGTGGAGATATCTTTATTGCTTTCAGAAAGTTGTAATGTGTAAACAGTAAATAGAAAGATCGGGTTTCAAAATTTTTAAATGACAGCTACAAGATTATTTTAAAGTGACAACCCAGCTTTAGTTTCAGCTAAAGAGTTATTATAAAATAAAAGACGCTTTCAAAGGATAAAAGACAAACGAAGGAAGGGAGACAGAGACAGAGAGAGAGAGAGAGAGGAAAAAGCTGTGAATTCAATCGATCAAACGAACCGTTAAATAAGCGTCGTTGATACAGGTACTGAGTTTCCTCCCCTTTTCACAGACCGCTGAGACAAAACTTGCAGTAAAGCAACCCAAAAAGTTACGGGGGAAATGAAGGAAGGAAGGGCGTTTATAGAACAGGTGCCATTCGTTCTAAGGGTTAAGTGCATCCTGTGTGCAGTAACAGTGCTCGAGAACCAGAACACGCCAGGAAGTCATCCGAAACCCTTTTACAGAAGAGAAACTAAATGACGGTAACTGAAGATATATTACAAACTCACTGAATTGTCCCAAACCGACAAAACAAAAGCATATTTTACAGCAGACAAGCAAACTCCTAAAGTTCACCATACAAGCTAATCAAAAAAGAACGCTTTATGTAGTTTTCATGAAACTACGTAGCCCCTAACTGTTAAGAAGAAAACAAAAAAAAAAATCGCTTGCTCTCTTCACCGTCCTTGTTAACTGGAGTGGCGTACTGAGTTACCTGAACCCCAAATTCTTGAAAGTGTGATTTTGGTATGTAAATAATCTATGGACCGACGTCGATATGCAACTAGAAGAGGTACGTACTCATTCCTACTATACTCTGATCAAAATTTGAAACGAATTGATAACTCAAAAGCACGTGGAAATTTGTGTTGAGAGGAGAAGTTACGGGGTTAGGGGCCAATCATAAATGTAGTGATTGTAGTTACAAGTGGAAGGTTTATGTAGAAAAGGACAACAACATTACAATGTTACCATGGCCCCGCGTAACGTAGTCGCTAGCGCTCTCGTCTTTTGGTGGAGATACTCGGTCGAAAAAGTGTAAAAGACTAGTCATCCTGAGTGAGGTTTTCCTCACTTACACCAGGAAAATGCCGAGATGGTACCTAACATATAGATCCCAGGCCGCTTCCTTCCTTCCTCAATCGTTTCTTCCTTCCCTTTCCTCGGATAGTCTGATCACCGAGGAACGTCATCTCGCCTAACGTAACGGGCTAACATAGTTATAGATGCCGGAAGCCCAAAAATGTAATTTCTAATCCCAATCTTAAATACAATGTTCTTGCCTCACATCATATGTTCAGAAGTGCTTGTTAACCGCTGTCGAGGCAACAAAGCGAACACCTTAAGGTTAGTGTCAAGGGACAAGTTTTGCCGATAGATGTCACTACAGTCTTCGTATATCTCCCATGTATTTTTTACCTTTCACGAAAATTTACAATTTCTTTTACAAATTTCAACCTAGAGACTTCAAATTTTTAGAGAAGGAACTTCATAACCTTTTAAAGGGAATAATCCGTGCCGATTTTTATTTAGAATTTTCTTCATTGTTGAAACAGTTCGATTGTTGAAGGTTTGGATATCCATTTCAACAATCAAGTCATTTCAACAATGAAGAAAATTCTAAATAAAATATCGGCCTTCGATAGATTATGAAGTTTCTTTTCTAAATATTTGAAGTCTGTAGGTTGAAATTTGTAAGATAAATTGTGAATTTTTGTGAAAGATAAAAAAAAAAAAATACATGGGAGAGATACGAAGATTGTAGTGCCATCTATCGGCAAACTTGTCCCTTTAAACCAACCTTAAAGGAATATACATGCCATGAAATGAAATCTTTCAGTTTAACGTTCCACGATTATGTCTTTTAGGCTAAGGGAGACGGATGATTATGACAAGTGAATGATGATGGAAATATCGGTAGAATGATAATGTGGGAGGAAACAAAAACGCCTTTGCTGCTGCTAAGGAAAGATGGTTCATTGTAATTCTACTAAATACATAACCGTCTAACTCAAATTTTAACTACACTGTCCGGGATGGAACTAGCAATTCTCAACTTTATAACTGAAAGAAACTTGAGGTTTCTAAATAAACATATTAGAAAATTATAATGAACCAGTTGAGAATGCTCGAAGAGCATTGCCAGAACGAACTTAAAAAGATTTTTTTTTTTTTTTGAAATTTATATGAAATTGTATATTAAATTTATTTGATTCAATTCAATAGATAATACAATATAGATAATTATATTAATATAAATTATATAATTATTGAATCAATAACTCGTGTTAGTATTGAATCAATATTGGTATTGAAAAACACCAATATGATCTCTGTGTGACTTACGATTCCCGATATATGGCTCCTTAAATCTTCCGAAATCGGAACTTCTTTGGCCAATATCTCGGGAACGGTAAGAGTGACGCGAAAAATTCCATCACTTCTTTGAGATAGTTTTTGATGCTCCGTCGAGTGGAGGGCTCAAAATTGAAAAATTCGCAAATAACAGACACAGACAAAGATAATTCAGTAACGAAATTTTTAAGTTCATTGAAAATCTCTGTCTTGTATAAGTAAAATGTGTACATCATAATAAATCTCTTCGCGTTTAAACTAAACAATATGTAATATAATAAACCGCGTCGTTTATTTGGTGGAAGCGAGAAACTCCAAAGAGCTCAGCCAAAAGAACCACCTTCAGCTTAAAAGGGTAAGTTGAATAACATTTTGTTCTGTGAACTCTTATCAGACTAGGCTTAGATGCGCTAATTTATTCTATAAAACAGGGAACCGGGAAAAGGCATTTACATAGTAACACCAAACACCCACAAAGAAGTTTCTCGAATCGACCTCTAAGTTTTTATGCTTCGTTACAGGAGTCCAACGAAACAAGTTTATTTCCTCTTATTTTTATTAACTTTTTTTTGTTTCATATTCTGACGATTGTGTTTGTCCAAAAAGGAGAAGATGCTAAGCAAATGCAAAATGCACATGACGCATACAACAACAACAACAACAAAAGTAAAAAGGAGTGGAGCATCTATATTCTAAGCAGCAAGCTTGGACCCAACTGCGGAAGTTTCTGTCCGTAATGAATATATGTGCAAAATTAATGACTACCTCGCCTACAGCAATGGTCGTGTCTCCCCATGAGACTCCAGAATGTAGGGGCTCTTGCCAAATAAATGTTTCATGGGGGAATTCAAAATGAAGACTTTTCAGACTTTCTTTCTTCCTGTGTCTTGCGTATGCTAGCTCTATCCTGGTATGGAAGTGCACATGGGATGCTGGATGGTGGAATGTTCCCTTTTGTGTCGTAGACCCTTATGTCTATTTACCGTGCGTCTGAGACAATTACGCATTTAAGTTTTGCATTTCAAACAACGATAGACATACCTCAGACAAGTGGACAATTTTAGCAATTAACTATCCGACAATTAGTATCTTTTTCTTTGGTAGCAAAAGAATTGCTTTCCAGCAGTACATGAATGACCAGTGTCTTACTAAACAATTAAGCAAAGCTAGCGTCTGACAGATAGCTGCATATACTATTGTAAAGTACTCATTATGCAGGTGTTGGTAGAACATAGGTAGAGCGAATTATAGTTTGGATTTTTTTGTTTACTATTAGATTTAATTAAAAACATAATATACAGGGTGGACCAAGTAGATATATAGTACCGTACTGATCAGCTCATTGCATTTTATATATTTTCTTATTGTTATCCAACAAGTAGAATTAGTTTCTTTATTATTTGTTCTTAATGCCTTTTTACTTACACTTTAAGCTCGGAACAGCCGAAGCAAATAAACCCATATACTACAATGTTACACTTGATCAATGTAGGGGTGTATACCTACTTTTGGGCCACTCTGTGTTATAAAATAGATATATATTTTTTAATACTTGGGTAAAAGTACGTTTTTTTTTTTTTTTTTTTACCTGACGGTTTAGGGGAAAAATTCATTAAGCAAGCTACGTAAGGAGGAGTAGGACACTTAATGCTTTACTGCAAGTAGATACAGGTTAGACTATTGACAAATCTCCATTGCAAGCCAGGTTGGGTTGTGATAAGATTTTTTTTAATGTTTTAATGCAAGCAGAGAGAGAGAGAGAGAGAGAGGTAAGGTTTTTGCAAAGCTTTATTGCAAGCTAGGAAGGAAAGGAATCCAGAAGCTCTACTGCAAGCTAGAGGCTTGGAGTTTAAGTGAGGTACTTTTAAGACTTTACTGTAAGCTAAAGTCAGGTTGCCACTTTACAAGAATCTTGTAGCTGTCATTAAAAATCTTAACCCGATCTTTTTGTTTACTGATTACTTTCTGAAAGCAAGAAAGATATCTTCACCCACGCAGCACTGCACTCTAATGGACAAATAGTTAACCTCCTTATTAAAAACGTGTATTTTGGCGCGCTTCCCCTCCCCGTCCAAAAGAATCCGTCGTTTCGGAAGCGGCGAAACTTTTTTTTTTTTTTTTTACGTCAGCGGGAAGGCGATAGCAGGTAGCAAGTAAGACGACCCAGAAAGTTGCACATGGTTTGACTCGGAAAAAAAAATGTTGTATGTCCCTTTCAAGACTATGTTTACATGAAGAGATATTGTAGGGCTGCAAGATTTTTTTATGGCAGTTACAATATTCTTATAAAGTGACAACCCAGCTTAAGAAAGAGGATTTTATCAGTTGAAACTGATGTTTGTTGTGGAAATTTTCGTGGTTATGTAGGTGCTTCAGGTGAGATGGTAGCGCTGTTGTTCCTTTGTGGTAGTTGCTGCTGTCTCCGTGATCTGTAGTTATAGTAAGTACTGTGTTGTAAGACGCACATGGTTGTTTGTAAATAGAAGCACATGTTCGGTGTTTGTAAACAACCATGCGGAATATTACACTCTAAAACAAAGGAAGGTTGTTCGTCAATCACTACACTATTTTTTTTCACGCTGTACCTAGACATTCAAGGTAACTTACCATGGTGATGTTGGTATTTGGTTGTTGAACTATTTTTTCAAATATTCCAAGAATTTTTTTATGTTAAATAATTCTGGATATATGAAAAAAAAATGATAAAATTTGATATATTACTAAAAATGGTGTATTTGTGGGAACTTTTTAAACAATTGTTGATTTACTTTTCTTCTATAATACTACAATAATAGTTTTTGTGAGGTGTAATTACAATAAATTCTCGGAATTCATAATTTTAAGCAGTGTTGCAAACTTTATTTTTTTACCATATTTCCAGAACGTTTTGAGATATTAAATTGATGTAAACGGTACTGTGAGTTTCATATTCATTGAAAACCATCTGCGCAGTTGGATGAGGTACTTATAAAACTAGTTCTTCGAAATAAAAAGGTTTGAAAACAAAATCCAAATGTTCAGTCCCTTGTAAATGTGTTCCTGTCCATTGAAAACCCGTCTTATCGTGATCATAGTATGAGCTACCTCTTGGCTAAACGGTTAAGGTACGCACCTTTGACGTGAGAGACCCGGATTCGATTCTCTGCGAAAGCTTATGTGGTTCAGTATAGGCCCACGTCTCATATAGCATCGCTGCTGAAAGGGACGCTAAAATCAAATCAAATGATTATAGTATTGGGCACTACAGTGCTGTGGATGTGCATTCACTCGTCTGTCTCCTTTGCGTTATTACCGCTGGAAGGCCATCAATATTTAGATATTTGTGATGCTGTAACATCCTTAGTATGGAACACTGCATGACAAGTGTGGTATTGTGTGTTTTCCTTTTCATATAAATTTCAAATATCTTATAACCGGACGTAGTTCCATTTGAAAAACTGAAACTTTATGTTGAGTTGGCACCACTGTTAATCTTGTGGTATCACAGAGTGGGACAAACAATGATTACCTGCCGTTATTTGCATTGTACAAAATTTCGCCGTTTTTTAGCCATTAGTTTAAAACTTACAAGGGCGTATCAAAATAAATGGTCCACTGCATATATATTCGGTTGAAGAGGAACGGGAATGGGGAATGGTGGAAACTTCCTAACGAGGAACTTCTTAATTTATACTGTTTACCAAACATTGTTAGAGTCATCAAGTCTAGGAGGCTCAGGTAGGCAGGTCATGTAGCCAGAATGGAAGGTTTTTACTGGAACTCCAATCGGAAATGGATCTCGCAGAAAAAGGAGTACAAAGTAGAAACTGGATCCAGTTGACTAAGGACAGAAGTCAATGATTTTTTTTTTTTTTTTTTTTTTTTTGTGAACGCGGCGTTGAACCTCCGCGTTCCAGGGGCTAAAAAATAATATATATAGAATTGAAAATGCTACCAAGTTTAACTAAAAACAGCTCAAATTATGCAAATATTTTACAAACAAAATTAAGTACGCCTAGAGCAGCTTGTTCCTACTTCAATACTATTAGTTATAAAACCTACTGCAAGATGACTCTAGTAGTATCCACTAAATTGAAGTTACTTTTCATTCCCCCAGAAGAAAGATTTATTGGTACAAAATATAACTTAACTTTTCCAGACTCCAATTATATACAAATACTTGATCTAAAAAATCTAATATCTCAAAATTATAGTATAGTAGCCTATGATCATTTCCGTAGGTCTCTTCAGTTTTATGAAATCAGAAATAATCTGATTTTACTTCTATGTGCTTGGAATAATGATGGAAGTTGTAATATTTAATAATGATACAACGAAACCCTATACGAAATGTTACCCTAGCCTGTCGTACTTAGTTAGGCAGAATAGTATTTATTGTTTCCGCTGGCTAGTGTGTATCCCATAGTGGCTCCCTTATTCACATATCCTGTTTTTTCTCCTGCGTTCAAAAAGAGCAAACAATGAAACTGTGTTTGCTGCAGTGTTCCGTAGATAATTCATAGTGCAGCACGTGAATTATGACGATGGGAGTAATTGCATTGGATCCCTCGTGATTTTCTTATCGTCGACTAGAAAACGCAACCCCTTTAATGTAATTAGGCTAGAACATTGCTTTTAAATGTTATTCAAAAGTAACCATCCATATTTGAGGGTAGTTTGAACAGAATGTTTCAGATCTTTACAACAAACAATTTGACAATGATGTTTTGTAATAATTCCCATCAGGCACGCAACAGTTTTTTTTTTTTTTTTTTTTTTTTTTTTGAAAAGGTCCAATACTACGAGCCACTACGTATTGAACGGGTATTATTCTGCACCCGAAAGGACTATATGTAATTGTAAAATACATTCACCTATATTTTCAAAAAAAAGAAAAGAAAACAAAAAAAAGAAAGAAAAAAGAAAAATGAAAAAGAAAAAGAAATCATAGAACTACATTGCTTTTATAAGAGAAAGGTAGCCTAAAATGTAAGGCCTTCATGCTATATCAATCATTTCCCTGTTAAACAAGTATTGAGAAATTGTACAAATGCGTACTGAGTTACGAGGTTTTGGGAGCAGGAGTCCGAACGCGGTGAACCCGCGTGGGTGCGTTCCTCGATGTCCGTCTCGTCTCGATTTCGGAAGAATTCTTTCTCGTCTCGATTTCCAAGGAAATCTTTCTCCTCTCGATTTCCGAAGAGTTCTTTCTCCTCTCACCTCGATTCTCCGAAAACTATTCTCGTCTCATTGAATGAATTCATGTACAAATGTTACGCCCTAATTTTCTCTCAATTTTATCTGGAAGTTTCCAGAATCCTTCAGCGTTACAAGGCATACACGAAAGCGTGATATAACAATCTTTGAACCAAATTTATTATGGAAGTATAATGTGTAGTGACTAGCGTATCTTTAAATGTTGATAAATTTTTCTTCATTCTGTTCGTACAAACCACTTTATCTATTTATAGCTTTATACTAACATTCATGTAACCCTAAAATAGTCTTTGAAACTTAAGACTTAAGTAAATTAGTGTTGCGTACAAGAACAGAGATTTTTTGTCTAGTCTCAAATTGAAAAACGTAGGAGCTGCGGAGGCTTGTTGCAACACCTTGTAATACTTTCAAGTTTATTTTTTGTTTGTTTCTTTTCAGCATACGTCAACGAAACTTTTTGTAATTGCAAGGCGAGATACATTCCGCTTGTACAGAAAATTTGAAAACTTCGACATTCATGTACTTCTCCGGAAAATTTAAAATTTCCGTACGCTTTACTTTTGTTGCATCACATGAAAGCACATTGAGTGTAAGAATGTAAATTTTAATTTATTTAAAAAAAATGATATTTAAATAATATGAACATTATGTTAAACACTGTTCAACATATGTTGACACTGTACGTACTGCCCAAACCACATTTTTTTTTTAACAAAAGAAAAAATATGTATGTCCCTCTTATCGGACCGTATATCTTTGAAAATGCCACAAGAAGAGCGATGAGTTGAGTTTGAGTTTAACGTCCCTTTTCAGCAGCGAGGCTATGTGGTAGTGGAGCTACTGATTAACTTGGAATCCGAACTACATGAGCTCCCGCCGAGAATCGAACGCGGGTATCCCACGCTGAAAGCGCATATGCTAACCACTTAACCACGAAGGAGCTCCACAGGATAAGCGTGTACTATTACTGCTGAACACGACACTAACATGATTGCAACATGCATTACACTTACAACTACGTCACGTTGTTATCCATAACTGCAGCAAGATAGTAGTACAGAAATATTCCATACATTGCAGTCATCAGCATGCCATAAATTAGTTCCAGGTCGCATCATTCCACGCTTTGGAAACGTCCCACAGCCAGCGTGTTCTCCAGATCTTAATTTCCCTTATTTATTCCTTGGATATATGAACCAGGAATTTAAAACTATGCCAAGAACACAGACATTTGCAAAGCAAATAAGGACATACAACAGGAGCTATCCCAATACGTAATGACAAACTTCTACCAGCGCACACAACAATGTATTCGAAGTGATGGATGTGACCTTTAAGAAATGTACTGTATGTTTAAAGCCATGTCAAAGGTAGATGTACAATCTCCAAACTGGATACTTTACACTCCTATCAACACGGTATATGAATATTGTAGAGCTTAAAAATATATTCTATATTAAAGTATGTTTGCTATTTCTGCCGCACTCTGTATCTAATAATAAACCTACCAAACAATTTCAAAGTTGCTCACTTACGTACTGCAGAAACAATCGCCAGATATATCAGAGTCAACGGACATTACCTGAAAATAAGTAAAAGACGAAGTTAATATCTCACATTCACATCGAAATTCACATATTACATGAAATTACAGAAGTAAAAGAAATACAAAATATCAAATAAGAGAACGCATTCGAGTATGTTAGATTTTGTCATAAATGGGCAAATTTCAATATTGTCTTTCGGCTACCAGTATGTCAAAAGATATAAAACAGAGAGAATTTTGCGTTGAATATGTTTCCAACGCCAGTAGATAGTATGGTCGCACATTAAAATTTGTTTCAGACTACAAAGAGTCCTTGAAAAACTGTTCCTATAACATCGTTGCTATTCTTAGGGAAGCTGAATACAGCTGTACCATTTTCCATCTAGTACATTCACATTAGAGAGATATTTTGGTATTTTTTAAAAGTAATTCTTATATTTATGACGGGGCAAATATTCTCACTGTTGACGTCATCTGGTAATCAAGCTGTAATTGTTATTTTCGTGACGGCGACAAATAGCTTCACTGCTGACGTGTCCATTAAACATCTGGTAATCAAGCAGTGATTGTTATATTCGTGACGGCGACAAATAGTCTCATCGCTGACGTCTTCATTAAACATTCAGTACTCAAGCAGCAATTGTTATATTCACGATGGCAAATAGTCTCACTGTTGGCGTGTCCATTAAATACCCAGAAATAAAGCAGTAATCGTTATAATCGTGACGGCAACAATTATGTCGCTGCTGACGTGTCTATTAAATTCCCGAAAATCATGCAGTAATTTTTGTATTCGTAACAGCGACCAATAGCCTCACTGCTGACGTCCCCATTAAACACCTGGTAATCAAACAGTAATTGTTATATTCGTGACGGCGACAAATAGTTTTATTGCTGGCGTGTCTACTGAACCCCAGAAATCAATCAGTAATTGTTAACTCACTAAAACTATCAACAAGGCAAGAGTTGAAGCTGTCTTCTCCCAAAAAGGTGCCGTAAAAGTGACTGTCTCATCTCGAGAAGTATTTACATTAGGAAAGCTCTGTCTAGACTCATATCTTACCGTGAAAATTATGCCTTCTTTTGTGGATATCCATATAAATTACAATAAAACAAACAATGAGAATGTTGTTGATATTTTTCTTTAAAACAAAATTTTCTTATTATCAGTTGTTATTTATGTATATATTCAGTTGTTTATTTAATAACAACTGGTGTTCATATCAAGTGTGTTTATTAACCAATATACTCTGATAACTGCTATGCAGACGCCAGTAATTCTCAATAATAGACGTTTGAATGTATATTCATAAAACTAGAACTGTAAAACGTGAAGTATCCTACACTTTGGTCAAAAGATAGCAGTGTAACAGTTGAGAAACCTTTAACACACACAAAGTAAACAAAGGTGAAACTATGTCCCTGCAAACATCCTACAACAAGCCATCTGACTCTTGAAAGAAAGGAAATGATAAAGCAATATTTGAGCCCCAACATAAAAGCCTTTGAGAACGAGTCCTTCCTATTTCTAAAGGTTTGTTACGGTCTACCAACAAGTAAGAAAATCTAGTTGAAAATCACAAAATTCATGCTTGGTTCAGGGATACTTTTACATTATAGAAATGTCTGGGTGTAAATTTCTTGTTGTACTGACAAGGGAACATGTTATATTGCTAGCAGCATTGCCCAATCAAACAATGCGCAACCGATAAAGGGGTGAAGAAAAGTGAGAAATCCAAAGTTTTACGAGCCGAGACCCAGAAACATAAGAGATACAGAGGAAAAAAGAATGTAGTATCATGTGAAGATACAATGCAAAAGATACACTGACACAGAAAGAAGTTCAAAATAATTAAAGTAATCGAAATGACATTTACACAACAGTATAGTAAGCAAACATTTACCCACAGACATGCTCAATAACATCATATGTAATGCAATGTCGCCAACTGAGCGCAAAATGAAATTTTGTTAAATGGCACGAAACACAAATTATAACACCTAGAAAATCTAATTTTGATTAGAACCATACCTGTGAAGTCATGATGTAGAGTGTTGCCAACGTTTGAGGATATGGCTACATGAATCTTGGATGTAAAAGAGTACATGTAATATACGATTCGAACTAGTTGAAACCAAAATATGAGACCACAAACAAGAATATAATCACTTAAGTACCAAAACGGACGAAGCACAGTGTCGAATCATTTTTGCCAAAGAAAAATGTCAGAATAGTCTAAAACACAGCATATAAGCAGGTTTTTCACTTGGTCAAAACTGCTTCGACACTGTGCTTCGTACCTTATTTTCATACTTCAGTGATTGTAGTCTTGTTTGTGGTCTCATGTTTTGGTTTCTACTAGTTCGAACCGTGTACTATATGTACTTTTCTACATCCATTTTGCGCTCAGTTGGCAACTGTATTACATATGATGTTATTGAGCATGTCTGTGGGTACAATTTTTGCTTACTATACTGTTGTGTAAATGTCATTTTTAATAATTTAATCATTTTGAAGTTCTTTCTGTGTCAGTGTATCTTTTGCATTTTTACCTTCACATGATTCTCGATTCTTCTTTCCTCTGTATCTCCTGTGTTTCTGGGTGACGGCCCGTAAAACTTTGGATTTCTTATTTTTCTTCACTCCTCTATAGATTGCGCATTGTTTGATTGGGCAATGCTACTATCAATATAAAATGTTCCCTTGTGAGACACAAAATATCATACAATGTGTCAAGTCTACTGAAGAGTATCTCATAAGGGTATGGTGTCAGGAAAGAAAGGAAGGGAGCGAATGAGACTACAATTAATGGACAGTATCAAAACAGAAAAATCGTACGTGAAAACGAAAAGGTAGCGGAAGATCTTGAAACATGGAAGCTTCTCAGTTGCGGCAAATAACCTGCCAATAATGACAGAATACCTATGATGATGATCAATTATTCAGACATCATTTACTTTCTTTAAGAGGCTCTATCACGGCGAAATTAAAATACCGCTAATTTTACAGTAATTACGTGATATCTTCAAATAGATAAAAATAATTGAAAAGTGGAACAAGATCTCCCTAGACAATATTATTTTGCATGAGTTACCGTTATCACGAGTCACCTAGTAGCTTTCCGTTTGCAGTTATTTAGAAACGCGAAAATAAATGCCGATTTTCTAAATGGTTGGAAATCGAAAGCAGATAAGTGAGTCGTGATAACTGTATTTCACGTAAAATAATATTGTCTAGAAAGGTCTTGTTCCACTTTTCGATTATCTTTAATCTACTGGAAGATATCACACAATTACTGTAAAATTAGCGGTATTTTAATTTCGCAGTGATAGGGCCTCTTAATCATCTGCCTCCTTTAGCCTAAAAGTATAATCGTGGAACGCTCAACTTAAAGATTTTATTTCATTTACTAGCACACATAATAAAATTAGAAATAATTAAGTAAAGGGATACTTGGGTTATATGTTACGAGTCAAAATGGCGTTAACGTGATACGACAAGAAAATAGATGTATGATATTCAAATTAAATTTCTATGTTTAAAAGCTGTTTGTTAAATTCAAATGGAGAGCTTATATATAGAAGCATATTACTGTCTCAAATAGAAGATCAGTCCCAAGAAATTCTACCACTTCGAAGCAGTCTTTTCTTGTCGTTAAAACGTAAGAACTCATAAAAGTCAGAACCCAGACAAAATACCGGCTGCCACTTCTCACTTTCAAATCTTAAGCATTCTTTATTCTTGGAACTGCAATAAAAATCGCGAAAAAAAAAAGACGATTAAAATATACAAATGACCACATATAACAGCTTATAATTTTGAAACAAAACAGATTATAGTCGCAAGAAAGTAGATGAATTGGTCCAACGGCTTATTTATTTTTGAATAACCATAATAAACCAACGATGACTTTAAAAGAATCACTTCCGTTCCTTAAAGTTACCAGAATAATGTTAGTTTTGAGCACTCAGCTTGTCTCACCCTGAATACTCTAGTGTTGTAATATTAAAATTACTGACTAAAAATGATATTCTTCATATGTTTAAAGACTTTGGTTTACTAATAGTCTTTTAAATATCTGCCTTGTTTGTCCGTCCGGGAGATAAATCTGGGCTACTTGACGGATAACCATCAATTTTGGTCAGAATTCAGGTCAAGAGCTAGGAATTAAATTCGTTGATAGAGATGATGTTAAAAACGGAAATGGTACAAATCTACCATTTCCGGTTTCGGCGTTGATCAGTGTACAGGGTGTAGCAAAAGTTTGTCGCAATACTTTGGGAAGATTCCTCACATGAAAATAAGAGAAAAAAAAAAGTTCATGTGGATGTGTGGTCGGAAGTGCATATTTTCTTTGTTATAGGGTGACGGAAACATGAAAAAATATGAACTTTAAAGGTTCATAGTTTCACTAATATAGGATCGATCGTAGTCGGGTCAAGACATCACTGAGGGACTAGTATGCGAACTTTCAAATATCCAGTTTTCAGAACCTCCGGTACTTGCACAATCACTTTTAGAGAGGCTGTTTGGGAGTACTTAATCACTCTCCACCTACCTCTATAAAAATTGGTGTGCATCCGGAGTACTGAAGCATTCTTAAACATGGGTATTTGGATAGTTCACATATCAGATCCTGAGTGATGTCTTGACCCGACTAGGATAGGTCCCATAGCAGTAGAGCTATGAAATTTTAAAGTTCACTTATTTAACGTTTTCGGCATCCTGTAAGTCCGAAACTATCCACTTTTGAGCACAGATCCATATGATCCCCCCCTTATTTTGATGCGAGGAATCTGTTCCCAAAATACTGTGGCACACCTTTGTAACACCCTGTAGAAAAAAAGAGTAGATAGCAAGAAGTGGATTCTTGCAATGGATTAACCGTCCCAAGGATGTAAGTCATTTCCACTCTTAAAAGTCTTC
The DNA here is from genome assembly GCF_964235325.1 of Thermobia domestica. NCBI lineage: Eukaryota > Metazoa > Arthropoda > Insecta > Zygentoma > Lepismatidae > Thermobia > Thermobia domestica. Next base: position 116,585,398 of record NC_137470.1, read on the forward strand.
ATCCCGGTGAAATTAAAATACCGCTAATTTTACATTAATTATGTGATATTTTCAAATAGATAAAAGATAATCGAAATGTGGAACAAGAGCGCCCTAGACAATATCATTTTACACGAGATGCCGTTATCACGACTCACTTATCTGCTTTCGATTTCAAGCTATTTTAAAAATCGGCATTTATTTTCGCGTTTCTAAACAGCTGAAAACATAAAGCCACTAGGTGACTTGTGATAGCGGTACCTCACGCAAAATAATATTGTCTAGGGCGCTCTTGTTCCATATTTCAATTATCTTTTATCTATTTGAAGATATCACATAATTACTGTAAAATTAGCGGTATTTTAATTTCGCCGGGATGAAGACTCTTAGCTCTGTACTAAAACCGGAAGTGAAAAAGGAAGTGGTCAATAAAGAATAAAAGGCAACACTTACTATAAACTTTCAGAAACATATAAATAACAGTTTCAATTATTTTTGTCACTCAAAAAATTGGGTGGCTAGGCCCCCAGGCTAGAACCGCCACTGCTCTCCAATTGGGTCAATATCTAAAACTGTGTCATTACCGAAAAACCTCAGCCCAAAATTATCGTAAGCCCTGATTACCTGGCTTCACTGGAGCATACGTCATACGATCACAGTTCTTAAATGTGTCGTTAAAAAAGAATAAGAAGAAGACATAAAGAAAAGTGTAGATTCTTTCGAGACATTAGGTTGGCAACACTGTCACAATTCTGATGACTCAAAGTGAAAAAAAAAACACAATGTGATACAATGATATACAACAAACTAGCAATAATGTTGCGAGAAGATCAACAAATTACGTATAACAATGGCCTTATTTATCTCGGTTTTGTTGGGCTTCTACCAACTGCACAACGTATCGACCACAGGGGTTAAAGCGACTTGACACACAGGAGACATGGTATGTAAACACCTTTGAAGAAAAAGCTTCTTGTCTTGGGAGTCAAAAATGTCACTAGGAAGGTCAAAGGGAAGACATAAATGATAGCTGTCTTGCAAATTCAGTATAGAAGAAGTTGTGAAGATGTTTACAAAACTTTCAAGTAAATATTTTGAATCATCATGAAAAGTGTGATACAGAATGCTCCTGTCGGAGTAGACAATATCCAGTGATTGACAGAGAAATAGGCCACTGACAACAAACGAGAAGGTAACGACCCCACCCACCGTCGTGAAATGCACCAATCGATTTACAAATCATCCAAACCAGAGCTATTCATTAGTATTAGTAAGCACGCGACCAACACACAATCCAATTGTTTAATCTGCCGATGTATATAAAAAAAATAAATAAAAAAATAGACACTCGAGCCACCGCAGATGAAATTAAAAGTGGGTGCACAGAAAAAGACGGTACGGTGTCAGCAGGTCACCAGTGATTCACATGGAAAGTAGCCAGTCTGGCAACATCGAGAGCACGCTGACCGTGTGTAAGCAGGTTATTTCCCGCGCCTTAGTCACGCAAAAAGAACACTGTAACAGTGTTGCTAGTCTCGGAAGAGTTAGCGTTCAATATATTGTATTTGGACTTTCATTTTCTTAAATTGAAACTAAAATGTTTCTACCGACCACGACATGTAAAGACACACGCATGTACTGAAATATATTAGAAACTTTATTTGTTAAAAATAAATAAATAAATAAATAAAAGGGAGAGCGAACCCCAGGTCAATTTCACCTGAAATCGTTGTAAACAAACACAACAAAAACAAGGAAAAGAAATTAAACAGCAACAGCATTCTGACGAGGGGTACACCAATAACAAGTTAATTAGCTATCATTGATTTGTGTAGAACTAAGGAGTGTGTCGCTTTAGATCTTAATATTTATTTATTTGATTTACTTTTATACCTACATACGACCAATATTGGGTTATGTTTTTATCTGGAATCATTAGGAACTATTCAAACTAGTACTGATGTCACTTAACTTTTTTGTTTCAAAATATATGTACAAAAAATCCCACTAAAATTAGAGAAATGACGTATGTCATAAGACCTACCATAAAATCAAGTAGAAATATTCTCGGATATTATATTTTCAGCTAAGAAATGCAACACGATAACTTTCTGATCATGAAATTATCATGCAACTAGAGGGATGTATGGATATAAAATATCACATCCGAAACTTCTCTATCCAGGGTCAGATCCAGAATTTTCTGACAAGGTGTACACCAATAACTACCAGTACATTTTTAAAAGTCTTTAGGCATCTGCGATGTGAATGAGGAATTGCCTGGAAATGCTCAGTGTCTGGTCTCGGGAATCGAACCCACGATTTTCCGAAAACAAAGTCAACGCTTTGCCAACTAAGCCACGGTCGCTTTGTATCAGTATAATGTTCAGTTAAACCCGGAATTTCTTAAACCGGTTAAACCAGGTACTGCAGTTATTAATGAAACATTTTCTTGTGAAATACAAATTATAAGGCGTTTTCGGAAAACTTTACCCAAAGGAAACTCACCTCTAAAATAAACTACCTCTTGTAGATTTTCCATAAGAAATGACTTACTCCATATGTTAGAGTTATTAATGAAATAACAATAACATAGCATGAAAAGTATTTTACAACGATATAAAACAAATGATCTAAAAGTAAACTGCCTCTTGTGGATGTGTTCATGGAATTAGCTTATATAAGTAGTTTTTGAAAAAAAAATGAAATGAAATCTTTGAGTTTTACGTCCCACGATTATGCCGGTTAGGCTAAAGGAGACGGTGATTATGAGAAATGAATGAAAGCGTGGAATGAAGAAAGTGGGAGGAAACGAGAGAACCTCGAGAAAACCCACAAGCACGGTGTTTGTCCATCACAAAGTCCACACGGTGCGAGCTGGGATCGAACCAGGAACCCCAAGCACCGGAGGTGAACGCTTTACCGCTGAACCATCGCGCCCTTGATAAGTAGTTTTTGACGAAGTAGTCTGAAAAGAAACTCACCCCAAAAGTAAATATTTTCGTACATGCCTTTATAAAGTTATTAATGAAATATTTATTTATTTATTAGATATAAACAAAATGACCTTACTCGTTCAGAGAGAATCGTCCGAAGAAGAACACACCCTTAGAAATAAACTACCCCTTGTAGATTTTTAGAACAAATGAATTATACCATATTTTCAGGTTATTAATGAAATGTTTATTTTTGAAATATGAACAAAATCGTTTGAATCGTTTTTGATAAAATCTTCCGAAAAACACACATCCCAATGAATAAAAGACCCCTTCTCGATTTTCCCCAAAGAAATTGCTTATGTCACAGCATGGAGTTGGTTTTGAAAAATTGGTTTACGCGAATATAAACACAATCCTTAGAGCCATTTCTTTTAAAAAAAATGTATCTTTTTAGACTTTCACTCTACAGTAAACTCCTTTTTATTTTAGGAATATGATGAAAATTCGAAAAAAAAACCCTAAGAAAATCAAATTAAGACTTAAGTTTAAAATTTGGTTGAGATACGTTGAACGCTATGGCGTCTAGCCATGTGTACACTAGGACGAACAGATGTTGAAAAAATCACTTTTACTGTATCTATGAGTCATGAAATTTCTAGTATGTTCTTGAGATAGCGAAAAGCAGTTTCAACATTATAAATAATCCAATTAATTCATCTTTTAAGCAAAACCCATTACATTTAATTTCATCGTTTCAATTATTAACAACAGCCAGAATCGTCAGCCAAAGTTAAAATTATACAGACGCATTTTAATTTTGCCATTGCCATGCAAATATTACTGCAGTTGCTGGTAAATAGTATCTAATTGTTGGTTAATAAACTAGATTGATTATTTCACGTGTTTTGGAATATGAACTTGAGTTTTCTGAAAGAAATACTCTGTATATGAAAAACAAAATTCATTTTTCTAGCATATCTGTGAAGAACAAATTTCAAAAGTTTTCTTAATTATTTTTTATTGATGAAAAATTTCCACAAATGTCTCCACTGCAAAGCTGGAAAAAGATTGACTTTTTCCTTACCTAAAAGGCTTAGGGAAAATATATAAAATCATGTCAATTCTTTTATAGCAAAAGTAAAAAACTTTTTTTTTTTTCGCCTCATGAAACGACGTTTCGAAGGAAATGGGTGTCCACCATGAAGATGCTTTTTCCATTTCCGTTGCAATTAGTTGTCAGTAGATATGAAGCTCCAGGGTTTTCCTTATTTTTACTTCCTATCAATATATTTAGTTGATTATAAAATGGATGGAATCTCATATGTCTACTAAATGGCCAATTAAATAAAGAAAGCTTTTTAGATTTCTTATCCATAAAATAAAGTAGGAAGGTTATGTGCTGTACTAAATTAAATGAAACTACTGAAAACATTGTCTTAATGTTTTCAATAATAATAATAATAATAATAATAATAATAATAATAATAATAATAATAATAATAATAATAATAATAATAATAATAAAGTACCATTATTGAAGCATCGCTCTGGATGATGAAGTGGGGTTACATGTATAGGACTGAAACGGCATACAGACAAAACTTAAGTTCAGAAACCTCTTTCAGCCCTATGCCGTTTCGATCATACGCAGTCTATGCAAATAACCCACACCGGCATAGGATCGACAAGACTTCACAATTGGAGGACGCGGTGGCTCACTGGTAGAGCGTTCACCTCCGGTCCTTGGGGTCCCTGGTTTGATCCCAACTCGCGCCGTGTGGACTTTGTGGTGCACAAATACCGTATTCGTGTGTTTTCGCGGGTTTCTCCTGTATCCTCCGACATTCTTCATTTCTCATCATCACCGTCTTTTTTAGCCTAACCGGTATAACCGTGGGATGTAAAACTTAGAGGTTTCATTTCATTTTCAAGATTTTACAGTTCATAGTAGCAGAGAGTACATGGACAAATTTAATAAAAATATTGCTTTTAGGCGCATGATTAAAAGAAATTATTTTACAGGGCAGTGGCGTAGGAACGAGATGGCACAGAACTGAAACGGCGTACGATAAAAACGGCGTAGCGCCGATAGAGGTTTATGAGATGAAGCTTCGCCCGTATGCCGTTTTGATCCTACATCGCATTCTCGATGAAGTCCAGATGAATAGCGGCGACAATCCCGATGCTGCTTAAATACAAGTTCAGCCCCTGGTAGTATCCCTAGGAGACGGGTAGGCATGAAAAAATAATCAAAAGTGATTGATATTAGTATCGAATCCATAGTTTCCGCGGTCCTTAATGCTATCAGGAGTGTAAGTATTAATCTCACAGTCAGTGACATCGAAAACTATGGATTCAACATTAATATCGGTTGATTTTGATTATTGTTACATGCCAACACCTTTCCATCACCCTACGGGTACTAATGGGGATTAAACTTGGACTTAAATGCTATAGGAATTTTAGGGATTTTCACCAATCAAGTTAAGTCCTAGTTCAGCCCTATCAGCATGGGAAGTGAGAAGAGGTGAAACATAAAATGTCTCAAATGACTGAGATTAGTGACGAAAGCATAGTTTTGTTTCACCCAACTTTTAGTTACAATTATGATGACATTTAATCCCCTCAAGTTTAGGCATGAACAAGCATTTCAACTGGATTGGAAATATATAGGGGCAACACTACAGGTGTTACTAGCACATCTACATACATTTGAATGTATTTGTATGAATGTATATTCCAGCGTAACTTCGAAACATCTGGAGTAATTTTAACCAAACATGGTAGAAAAATGATGTTCAATCTAAAAAAAAAAAAAAAAAAAAAAGTGGGAAATAGATACCCTAACGGGTGGGAATTGGAAGGAGTCACTTGTAAAAATAGTGCAAAACGACTGTTGTTAGTGTGCAATCGATAAGTTTCGGGGTCGCTGAAATGAACAATGGCGCTCCCAAGATCGTTTACGTCGAAGTTCATCTTTATCAGCAGAGGGGAAGGTGAAAAACAAAATGTCAAAATGACTTAGATTTGTTTCGAATTCATATTTTGCGAGGCGGGAAAACGTCTGAACCACAAGAAATGACTTTTGGAAGGTAGCTAGTACCCATTTCGTGCTGTCTTTTTATTCATATCAATTTGATTAAAGGCGTATTCTGTAGGGGTAGGGTATTTCAATATTTATAGCCTACCCAAGATTAGAGTAGAGTAGAGTATCTTCTGTATTTTTGTCCTTGCACTTTTATTGAAATAAAATAGACCCCGGCTGTAGAAGGTGATAACACAGACATCTCAAAAAATTTAGTTATGTGAACGAACAATGCATCAAGGTGACAGATTTATGATTTTTATATATAGACGGCAGGGAAGGGCACGGTGACATGCCATTCTGTCGGATTTTACGCACGTATAAGGTGGCAACCTGTAGTTCGTTCACAGAGCTAAAATTTTCTTGATATGTGAGTTATCACCTTCTACACTCGAGGTCTAAGAGGAAAAGGATTCAAGTATTTTCCATAAACGTATTCCCTCCATGCAAAGAACGTGCATTTCAGCTAATAACCTATAAAGATAAATAATAATGAAGAACATATACCATATTCAAAATTCGTCACGAAGAATTATATAGTATAAGTGCTGAAAATAAATCTTAAAACTCGTTAAAAGTGAAGAGATGTTTTCGAAGTCAACGAGCTGTTACCAAGCGGCGTGATGTTAGTGCATGTGGTCACTGAACGCAAGACAGAACAGGTGGATTCGAGTGGTCTCCATACGGCGAAACCTCAGTGTAGATTTTTTTTTTTTTATTAATGCCAATGACCAAACTATGACGTGATGCTCTAAATGAAGGATTCGTTAACTCCAAGTTCGTATTTCTGTTCTCTCGGTAAAGACGCTTATCTTTTGATACACAGTCTTGGGTTCGATTTCCGGCAGAGGAAAGAATTTGCTATGTTGATCCGGTATCTTGAGGCATTGGGAAAATATTCGAATTACGAGGTAGCGAACTACGGTCTTGAAAGTCAAAAATAGTAGCGTGATAACCAATATGCTGACCATACATCACTTAACGGAAAGCTATCTAATTGGCCAGTATTTCAAGAGCTTTTGCTCCACTGAGAAAAACCTGTTATCCGAAGAACGGTATACTGTACAAATATATGGAATGCATATGTTTACTATGGAAATCTGTACGGAGCATATGTTATATATATGCTACATACGTACTGCCTTTTACCCGTTTAGATGTTACATCATACCGCTGTAGGATGTTTGACATCTAATAGTCTTCAGTATATTACACAGATATACGTATGTTACATACGTCAGCTATATATCTTATACTCCTGTATGTGAGATCCTGACCACCTATATACAGTTTTTTTCTTTCATTCGGGAAGTATGTATTACAGATGAAACACTTATACGTAAAGTATTATCAAACATACCTTTTCAGTTATATTTCCACCTAGTTATATTTCATGTTTCCACCTAGTGTTTAAAAGTTGAGGTTTTTGGAATGTGTTCCTTTTTCAACTCACCCATTCAATTGTAATGTTTCACATCTCGTCTTGTGGACAGCATTAGATGTAATGTTACAGATTTAGTTTTTTTTATTATTATTATTATTATTATTATTATTATTATTATTATTATTATTATTATTATTATTATTATTATTATTATTATTATTATTATTATTATTATTTCTTAGTTTTGTTGGGAGTGGAACCCCAACGAAAATCTTAATCACAGTGGATTATGATTTCAAATTAAAAATTAAAATACAGGAAACTACATACGTTGACTCTTCACAAAGCAGATGAGAAGGCTCAAACGTTTTTCTTGGCGAGAAGTCCACACGTTTCAGAAATGCAGCCAAGGGAGATGAAAGAACGGAAGACGTGGAGGTAGAAATGAAACGGGAAATACTAGATAAAATGTGTTTGAAACAGAGAATGAATTCTTAATGTACTTCTACTTGCGTTAACATTGTGCATTTCATATTTCGAACATATGTTCCTGTGTATTTTAGAGTATGAGCAGTGGCGTTTTCACCACAAACTCTCTGTGGACGAAAGGATCTAGGAGGCGCCTAGCTGTCGGTAAAAATTAAAATAAACTTATATTGATAACTGAAAAACTTTTGTCGATTCAATTCACCTTAATGTTTTATTTGGTTTCATTTTTTGTTCACCGTTAATTTATGCGCATGTCAGGTAAACAGATGTCTTTTGTTTCTGTAAGATGTATGTTACTTAAGCATTAAGACTGAGTTTTGAAACGTGATTACTAAGACTTAAAATTGTTAATTAAATGTGTTCTTTACATTTAAAATTGATATTTCTTCTGTCTTTAAGCCACTACATTACAATTATACGCAAGTTAACCATACATTTGGTATTTATGTAATGATAAAACTGTTACATGTTAAACAATTAAAATTTATCCGACTATGAACAAAATCGATATATATTTTTTTTACAGGGGCGTTAAATTTGTGTCTTCCCTAGGGGCACACATTACTTAAAAACGCCCCTGAGTATGATTCCAAGGAAACTAATACCTATGGATGTGTATGTTATAATGGGTGAGAGTGTATATATATATATATATATATATATATATATATATATATATATATATATATATATATATATATATATACAGTGGCGGATCCAAGGGGAGGGCTATAGGGGCTATAGCTTCCCCCCTTGACACTCAGGTATACACTGGATAAAACGGACTTCAATCCTGCTTTACACTGGATAAAACGGCAAAATATGTTTTAGCCCCTCCCTTGATCATATCCTGGATCCGCCCCTATATATATATATATATATATATATATATATATACGTGACACCAAAATGGGATATATTATATTCTCAAGTGTCTTCAGATCCTATGACTTATAACCAAACACTAGTTTTTGCAGTTTATTCTTCACGAGAGGGCACAGTGGCTCAGTGCTAGAGCGTTACCTCTAATGCGCGGGCCACTAGTTCGATCTCGGGCCAAGTAAGTTTGTGGTGGACAATATTGTGTCTGTGTGTTTCCTCTGGGTATCCCCGTTACCTCGCACTTTCACATTCCACCAATTCTTCTATTATCATTCACTTGCTTTAATCATCGACTCCCTTAGCATAAAGGACATCATCGTGGAACGTTAAACTGAAATATTACATTACATTACATTCTCCTTTACGAATGTTGGCATATCTCAATGGCACAATTTGCATTACACTTTCTAAATTATTACTATTACAAAATGATATTATAGGAAACAAATAAATACTGGGTTACCTAGAATAGAACAGTTTGATTAACTTAAAGTACAGTAAGTATAACATCTGATACAATTTCCCTAAACTTGATTAAGAAACAGTATGTAATATAACCGACATAAAATTCAAAGTCAAAGATTTCACATTAGATCTCTTACACTGAAAGGATTTTCTTGAAACATGTGACGCTCTCCAAATGGTAAAATTACAGCTTACAACTTATCAAGTTTGGAGCTCTCAAACAATAATTGTCATTATTTTGTTTGCTGTTATAGTATAGGTGCATTCATTTTAAAAGAGGACGCCCTCTGATTTGTATTTGTTTATATTATTTATTTTGCCAAATGTTGTGGTCAATTTTACATTAGTATAAAACAAACAAAAAAAATTATCTTCTGGCCAGATTTTCCTTTATTTGGTTGCGGCAATTTTGTCCAAGGATAAATGCTAAAATAAATAAATAAATATGATTAGTTGTTCCATTTTTGTTTACCACAAATTGAACGTACTGAACCTAACTCGCGTATCAGTTATTTTCAAGGCTGTACCAACTTCCCTGCAGAAGTGATTAGGCGCAGAAAAGATCAAAGAAACAAGTATTCATAAACGTGCTGGAAGCTTGCAATATACGTTTTTAATTTCCCTAAAATCCAGGGAATGAAAGGAAGTTGTACAATTTCTCTCTAGATAAATACGCCTAGAGCGATCTTGTGGTTATTTTTATAATTAGTGGGAATGATATCTAGCGACACACCTGTGTGTGTGTGTTCATTATTGTGTATTCAGAGATTGTTTGTATGGTAAAAATGTACACTTCGACTACTTTTGGCAGTTACATCTGTAAGGACCTAAACTAATCATTACAATCAAATACAGTATATTAAAAATAGCATGAATGTACACACAATTGCTAATTTATCAAGATATTTCTTTCAGGTGAGACATGTGTAATTGGCATCTTAAAAAAAAAATCAAAAAGTATACTTTGATAGTCCAAGTATCAGTTTGTAAGCACACACGGAATTTGATCTGTAAATAAGATATAGTAGGGATTGTCCTGGTAAAAAGTTCAGAATCCAACTAAAATCAACGATTAACGGTTTATATGGTGTTTATATTAGTTCACTCATAACTCTGCAGAATCCTTACGTAAACTCAGTAACGGATCTAGCCCATGGTTGGGAGCCTGGGCCCACTCGGTTTTTTTTAGCGTCAAAAAGAATTGAAACTATTATTTATATTTTTTTTCAGAGTTTGTATTAAGCGTTGCTTTTTCTTGTATTGGAAAATTTGCAACGTTATATATAGTTTCAGTTACAGTTTATCTGTTATACAATGTGTAAAACAATACTTGAGGTCCACAATGTCAACGTTCAAGCTAGCCATAGCATCAACCGGGAAAGAGTTCTGTAGGACACTTCCGCAGGACCCACGAAAAATTGTAAACTCATGATATACCTATCACAGTCTGAGTTCTGGGTCTGGGTTCTAGATCAGCCTCAGCGTAAACTGCTCATGTTGATAGACAAATTTGAATTTTCGTGTTCCAAGGAGTTGTACATGTATTTCACGGGACCTACAGAGTGGCGCTAATACATACTTTAACTTAAGTATTCAAATTCTTGATAGCTCTAATAGTCAAGTCACATTTACTTAGTTTCGCGAAGAAAGACGTCTTGATCAAGGATATTATAAATAGAAGATCTGCGTATATGTATCGTCATCCTATTAAATCGATGAAGCCACGAAACAACCGAGCATCGGCACGTCTGATTGGCTACTCTCGATTTTACCATAGTCTGATTGGCTACTTTCGTTTCTGCCATAATTGTTGGCTCCAAACATTGCGATACTATTGGGCAGAGCGGGCAGAATAGGGGTGGCGAAACTGTGACTTATGCCTTCAAGATTTTGTTGTAAGGGCAGATTCTCTATTTTATAAGATCCTTGGTCTTGATGCTGTTTTCAGCTTCCGTGTGCACTACACGTATATATTCTTTTTTAGATTAATCGGGGAGCTTTAGTATACAGGATGTTTCAAAAGAACACCAGAAAAGTTTGGAAAAGACTCCTCACAAAGAAATATGAAAAGAACATACAAGACATAAGTGGACAAATGAACCTTTTTGTAGTTACAGCTGCCGAAAATTTGCCCGAGCGATAAAGGGTCATAACATTGAAAAGGAGACTCAAGCTCATGTACGAAAAACATGTTATTTATTTGAAACCTGTGGAATAGAGGGCAGTAATAGTATTAGCCCTGATGTACATTGACCAAAGACAGGACATCCAAATCGCGGGAGGAGAAAATGAGGAGAGTGAATTGATCATGTATTTGTATGACAATGTTGGAAAGGCCTTTGCCTAGCACGTGATTGAGTGAATATGCGACATGAGGATTTGCTGTACTACCCAACGGTAGTGTACACTGGCTCGACTGCCCTATGGTACTCTCAATGTGCGGTCGATCTTAGCTTCGAAGCATAGAGAAGGACTCATGAACTGTTCTAAAGGCGAAAAATAATAGATCGGGAACTGAGAACTGATACACATTCCATATTCATCGGTACATTAATGCAGTCTAACCACAAAATAAATACTTTATTCTTTTACTAGATCCTTAGCTGCACTGAGAAAAATTAATTATCCAGACAGTGGTATATTGTACAGATATACGGAATGCATACGTTTACTACGGAAATCTGTACTGGACATATATTATATATACCCTATATGCTACATACGTACTGCTTTTCCCCCCGTTACATCACACTGCTGCAGAATGTCTGGCATCTAGCAGTCTTCCGTATATTGTATGCACACACACACATATATATATTACATACGGCAGCTACATGTTGTATACGTCCATCTGTATGAGATCCTTACCGCCTATACAAAGTTATTTCTTTCGTACGGAAAGTACGTATAGAGGGAACACTTATACGGAAAGCATTATATAAAAAAAACATGTTTTCAATTCTACGTTTGCAGCAGGCTGTAACATAGGATCGATCTATGTTAAGTCCAAAAACTACAGGATTTACGCATGTAACCTACGTTTTTAAGTACGCCAGATACGATTTCCTCTATGTATAAATTTCTTATCCAGGTATATATTGTTCTTCCTCTATCACTGAAATACTGGATGCTGTTAGGAAACAATTTAAAAAAATACGTGGTTTGAAGAAAAAACACATTATCTTCCTTTTAAAATCAAAAAAAAAAAAAAATATTTGATAATACGCTTTAAAGAATAGAGAAGAATAAGTTATTCCTAAATTCATTAGGTCGATAAAGAAATTGTCACAAATTCGCTACACAATATATTCAAGAACAAATATGGAATAAATGTTGTTATATAACACTCTTTGTGGACCTCTCGTGACGTAGAAGGATTCTAATAACTTCTGGATGAAATGCAGAGAGAAATAATAAATTGCTTACATAAAGCTACAAAACCAGAAGAGAATGATTTGAGACGAGACGAAAAAGAATTCTTAAAGAATCGATTCGAGACGAGACAACCTTAGTTTTCGTCTCGTTCTGTATAGTTATTTCCTAACACCCGGTATAGTATCGCTGTGATAATACCTTGCAAAAAAAATGATGAAAACGCATTAATAAAATCTGCAAGTTGGAAACACTGTTGAGTAGCAGAAACCCCTGATTTTGTCATTTGTTCTTTTATTGTTTACCACGTAATGGTTGAGAGGAGGGGGGAAGACAAAGACAGAAGGAAAGAGAAACGAAAAGCCAGACAGAGAGAGAGAGAGAGGAGAAAAAAATAACTTATCACGCAAAGAATACTCTCAATGGTTTCCACACGCGAATTTCCTATGAAAGAAAGGGAAAAAAATCTGCCACGACATAGAGGCTGCAAACGAAAAATTCCAATGACAAATGATATTCAACAAAGATGATATCGCAGAATCGTTACCACATATTGTATAAAATAACAATCAGAATAATATATTTCCATTTTTCAGCTGTTTCCCTTCACGTGGATATAATGTTCGTAAAAAGAAAAAGAAAATCGGTTTCGCTGCATTAATTAGATGGAAATTAAATGAAATAATATCCTACAATTATCATTATTTTAATGGAAATAGACATGAAAGGTCTACACCTGATTCTAATTAATAGTGCTATATCAACTATATATGTGTAAGGCATATTCTCCAATTATCATGCTTACATAATCTATCATTATTAATTCAATGGAACTAGACATACATGTTTATTTGTTGTTTTGTCAATAACTTCGAAATAAATACATCGATTTTACTTCAGTTTTCTTTGATCGAGAAAGAAGAAAGGAAATGAAATATTTCAGTTGTACGTTTCACAGGTATGTACGGCTAGGCTAAAGGAGACGGTGATGGTGAGAAACGAGAAGAAAGTGGGAAGAAACGGAAAAATCTTGAGAAAACCACCACACGGTGTTTTCCCACCACAAGGTTCACATGATGTGAGCAGGAATCGAACCAGGTACCACACACACCAAAGCTGAACGCTCTACTACTGAGCCACAGCGGTCCCTTTGATATAGAAGGAATGTAATTTCTTTTAGCAGTTCAAAAAGAATGTACGTAATTATGAAATCTGTACAAAGATATTCACGAAACAACGTCTATACGGTGAATGCACAGTTATAGGGTCACTATTTTTGTCCGGGTCATACTACTTAAATCTAGTGTTAACCATGAGACAAGTCGAGACAAGGAATAAGATTTTTCTCGTCTTGTCTCGATACAAGTTAACAAAATCCTTGCACGTTACAAGAGGTCTACGAAGGGTGTGATATAACAACATTTGAACCATATTTATTGTTGAAGTATTTCCTGTAATTGCTTACGTATCTCTAAACGTTGATAAATGCTCTTCATTGTGTTCGTAAAATAACTTTATCAATTTATATATTTTATACCATGTAATAAAGGGTATCTCATAAAGAAAGCAACTTCTGAAACACCCGCCATTTCTGTTCTAGTAAGTTGGCAGCACTGTTTTTCTGTGTGGTTAGTAGTCAGGGAGCGCCGAATAGAACGCGATCATCGTATGTTTTCTGTACGGGTTGTAATGGAGCACATTACGACGTAACAGCGTGTTGTCAGAGTGAAAACTTCTTACAAATGTGGTGAATGTTGTTCGCAGAGAATGTTCGCAAACTCCGTGGAACCCATGCGCTTTTTCGGTGCACACGGACTACTATATGTCAATTTGTTTTGGAGAAACGCAAACAAACCATAGCATTCCCCACTTGATACCTAGAAATATCTTAACGCACTAACTTTGTGTTTGTTCACTTCATAATTCAAGATCCGGAAAATTAATAATGTCCAAATTTTTTATGTGATGGCGGACATTGGTGACGAACATTTCTAAACTAAGATATTTTTAAATAATTATGTTCTTCAGAAATCCCAAAAATTATTCGATTACTTAACATTGAAATTTGCATGATTGCAATACTTGAAAATTCATTAATGACTAATTAATAAAAAAAAACTCTTAAGTGATTACAGTAGGTGACACAAGTCGATATATCAATAATAAGTTTTTCATGCGTTTCGTACACTGCAATTTAGCGATAAAGGCAGAAAACTTCTGAAAGTTCACTAATCAAAAAAAAAAAAAAAAAAAAAAATGATATGAAATGTCTCAGTTTAACGTCCCACGATTATGCCGTTTGTGCTAAAGGAGACGAAGATTAAGGCAAATAAATGAAGATGGACGAATTGGTGGAATGATAAAATGGGAGGAAACGAGAGTACCCTGAAAAAACACAAGGACACGATCTTGTCCATCAAACTTACTTGGCCCGGAATCAATCCAGCGACCCTTCGCACCAGATGTAAGCACTCTACCACTGAGCCACCGTGCCCGCTCATTAAACAAATACACATATTAATAAGTAGTAAAAATTCGTGATCATATTTCTTTGAACCAGGTAATACAGTGACTGACTATGGACTAGCAAACTGTAAGAACACGAAATGAAATTACAAATATTGAAAGATATATTAAAACACTTAAGTATTCACTAATACTTATATAGACTCCAATGCTGGAAATGAAAATACTTGTATAGTGGCAACTACAATTCATTTTATGTCCTTCATTTGAATACGTTAATACAAATTAGATGTTTTATCACTAAATATCGTGGAAAGGAAATTAAAAATTAGAAATGCCATATTTATTTTATTTATCTAACTGATGTTTACAACTTCTGCATTTTTCTACTTGGCTGCTCTCAGCGCGAAAAATATATGAATATTAATACTTATTATTATTATTATTATTATTTAAAAAATGATCGTTCATTATCAAAACTTATGACACTTTCGTGAAATCATAAACCTATTTTAATTAAAACTGCTTTCAATCAGAAAGCGCAAGGACACTGACCCTGAGCTGAAATACCAGACAGAAACCGCTAATTTTGCGGTGGTTCTTAAAAACATGAGCCCAGTGATCTGAGGTAAACCAAATCGAATTTTCGACGGACATTCTAATGAGTCACTCTTAACAGCTGCGGTAAAATTCCACGCTCTGCTCGTAACGAGCAAACTAACTGTATGGCAAACAGTTCTCTTCTACTCGTCGTCAATTCGTTTACTGGATGCAAAGGGTCTTTTAGTACACGTTACCATGAAACTTTTTTTTTTTTTTTTTTTTTTTGGAAGGGACGGTGAAAATTAGAAATTATGATGACACAACGACAGTCAGATTAGCAATTATAACAGTAGCTGAGTAACGAGTTCGTAAAGGGAAAAAATAATATTGTTACTGTTTAGTGAAAAAAGTTCACAAATAAAACACGTACCATAGAATAGTTCTCATTGAGCTAAACAATATGATATTAACATGTGTAAACGCTTATGCGTAGCTTCTGAAAGATACTAAATTCTTCTGCAAACTAGAAAAAAAAATGATGTGGGATTACCCTCCTCCTTATTAAGAGGCTCTATCACGGCGAAATTAAAATACCGCTAAATTTACAATAATTATGTGATATCTTCAAATGGATAAAAGATAATCGAAAAGTGGAACAAGATCGCCCTAGACAATGTTATTTTACACGAGATGGCGTTATCACGACTCACTTATCTGCTTTCGATTTCCAACCATTTAAAAAATCAGCATATATTTTCGCGTTTCTAAATGCCTGCAAACGGAATGCTACTAGGTGACTCTTGATAATGGTATCTCACGTAAAATAATATTGTCTAGGGAGGTCTTGTTCCACTTTTCAATTATCTTTTATCTATTTGAATACATCACATAATTACTGTAAAATTAAAGGTATTTTAATTTCGCAGTGATTAAGATTCTTAAGGCGACTATGAAGACCCAACTATCACACACATAAGGCAGCATGCACTTTTTTATCTTTCCAGTGTATTTTGTAGGCGAGGGCAACACTCAAAATACGTCTATCAAACTCACATAATGAATATTCAAATTTTCTTCAAAGACAAGTTACATGGATAATCAGAGGATAACTTGTATCTAACTATATTATACATACACTATGTTTGTGACTTCATGACTCTTGACCCCCCGTCCGATCTCGTTCATTTTTTTTTTTTTGTTTTTGTTTACATAGATGAGGTTCGGGCCTGGGATGTTCTTTTTTCCTCGTTTCCATTTGACAATGCAACTAAGAGGAGGGGAAGAAGGAGATATTTAAAAATGACCGATATTCGTGCCGAATCGAAAGTTTTCGGGTCACTGAGACAAACAGTGACACTTCCGATGTCGTTTAAATAAAATTCACATATTTATGTCCAAAATGAAACGTATTACTCTCGAGGGAGGTCCGAAACTACTGGGCTTGTGTTTCACGCCTACAATAAGTCATGAATAAGTATTACCCCCGTGCGAAGAACGGGTATTCAGCTAGTATATATACAGGGTGACCCAAAAGTAGGCATACAGTACCGTACTGATCACCTCATTGCATTCTATACCATTTTTTATTGTTGTTCATGTTTCTTTATTATTTATTCTTAATGTGTTTTTACCTACATCTTAATCTCGGAAAAGCCGAAACAAATAAACCCATAAAGTAGAAAGTTATACTTGATCAATGCAGGGGTGTATACCTACCTTTGAGCCATCCTGTATATATATATATATATATATATATATATATATATATATATATATATATATATATAAACGTTATTAAGCAGTTTCCATTATCTAATCTTCTTTGTATCTTTACTTTGAGAGACCGTCCGAACAAAAGAATCTCAAGGACTACTTGATGGGTGAACTAGAGGGTCAAAAGCGAGTTCGTTAATGAGGTGTTCCACTCAATTGACCCCAGTATATTGACACTGAAAAAATCGGTTCCCCATTATTACAAATATATAAATGACCGCCTTGTAGTATGCAACCCAGTTGTATTTAAACGTCAGGTTGCTTGCACACCATTCAAACCAAATTCGTTCACGTGGTGTACACTATGCTACTGGTACTTGATACCCTGCATATACTCCTTTTTGCTCCAAATATGGGCACAACTTATCTTGTATGTGTACAGTAACAAAATGCCTAATGGCTAGTGTTCTTGTTTGAGAGGAAACGAAACCAAAAAAGATGCACTTGTGTGTCCACGTTTATTCTTTCTAACATATTTTGGCAATATATACGTGTATATAGAGTTATATACATAAAACATCTGTTTTTCTATGTATATGTGGGTTGTGCTTCTGTATTTTTCACATTAAAACAAAGTCACTTTGTCAATTTTGCGGCCTGCAAAATGCAGCATCCATGTTTCGTACGAGTCTTTTTTCTTTTTTTAATCTTCTCTCCCTATCCTCTCTGTAAACTCTGATGGATGTCGCTCCATATTACAGCTTCTGTTCCAGACTCAGATGTTTGTGACATGTGCTTGCAAAACGTGTAGCATTCCATTCCGCTTGCAAGAGGACTAACCGTGCACGCAACGCTCAAGGTCATACGCGTACCGTGACCAAGTGCGCATTACATCGACCTTATTCGCATCCCCTCTCCCCCCTCCCCGCTTACAATACTTTGTTTCAAATCACAGTTATAGGCACTACTGGAAAATGTATACAGATAAAAAAAAAAAAAAAAACAATGCTGCTGACTGACTTTAATACACATTCTTTATTACCATGAACCGTTATTTGTAAAAATACTTATACATTTTTTAATGCAGTATTGCTAAAATGTATCCCAAAATTTAATGATCATCAATAAAACATTATACAAATCAGTACTTAATTAAAACGTAATAGTTTAACGTTTTGAATTAACTAAAGAAACAAATCGCTCACTTGTTTTGCTAGTAATGTTAACAATATTGTATCCTTACGGTTAGGCCGCCAATGTGCTACCTTGTCTGTAATGTTGCATATTATACAGGGAATATAATCTATGGGACCTTAGGTTGAATAAATAGGTGTTCTTTTGCATGAATTAAAGAAATGCATTGCTCACTTAGTTTACTAGTAATATTAACAATTGTATTGTATTCTTCCGGTTAGGCCATTAATTCGCTTCCTGAGATGTAAGGTTGCATCTTATAAAGGAAATGTAATCTATGAGCTTTTAGTTTGAAGAAATGTGTGTTCTTTTGAATGAATTAAAGAAACATCGCTAACCTCTTTTACTAGTAATATTAACAATATTGTATCCTAGTGGTTAGACCAGCAATTTGTTTGCTGGGATATAAGGTTGCATATTCTAAAGGAAATCTATGAGAGTTTAAGTTGAAGAAATGTGTGTTCATTTTTGACAAGGTTTAATTATAACTTTGAAGTAAGAAGATAATCTGGAAAATTAATACAAAATATTCTAACAGCTTAGGAAATTTACTTTGGTAATTAAGAGTTATTTCAGGTTCGTTCATTATTGACTCATTTACACTGCAAGCTATCAGCATGATCATCTACCATAACCATACACAATAATTAAATGCCCACAATGATTTAAGTGAGTTATGTAACTGACGTTTGAATGTAATACATAATGCAAATTTGCACAACGATATAATCTGCAATAAGTCGTGCTCTCTCTAAATCAATCCTAAAGAAGCATATACAAGAATCTTATCATGAGATCATAGTTTATGATTTTATCTTGTTAAATTAACTATGATACATCATTAGCTGCAATCAGATTCGATTCGTAACATCTGCGTTGATGATATTTTCTGATAACAGAAATATGACTTGTCAGAGTATTATTCTTGCGTAACTATCGTAGTATTGTGTAACCATATATTAGTATTTACTAACAATATTACAATATACGTGCGTTTGTCGAAAGACATACATTATTGTACTTTTAATTGAGTTGTTTCAAGTAATTCACTCATTTTAGCCGCGCATATGTGAATTATCAATTGACGTAGAAATTCTTTAGGTAAAATTCATTTGCTTCTGCTACTTCTAGTTACTATTCTGAAGTTAAATTTACCTACTAGTATTTGGCGTGCATGCGAGTCTGTCTCTGTGTGTCCGTCGTAAGTTTTTGCATAGAAAGAAGACAAGTAGAAATTTTGTACATAGACAGATTTCAGTAGATCTAATCGGATACTAAGCCGTCTATTATTATTATTATTATTATTATTATTATTATTATTATTATTATTATTATTATTATTATTATTATTATTATTATTATTATTATTATTATTATCGGCCAAGTGGCGAAAAGGAGGGCCACAAGTTACGCCCGTTTTTATTTTCTTTCTGGTGGAAAAATTACGAATTAAATCGGTTCCGGAACGCCTAGCCTATATGCAATTCACATGATATGTTGGTATGCAGGATTACAGGACAGGACAGGATAAACAAGTTAACAATGCTCCAAGAGCATTGCCAGAACGAACTTAAAAAGAATGGAACGGGAAGGATAACTGTGATTGTTGCTTCATGTAAAAGTAAATCTTTTTATCCGCACCTTCTTCTGTTTCTCACAAAAAATTTCCAAAATATCATCTCTCTATGACTTACGGTTCCCGAGATATGGCTTCCTAAATCTCCGGAAATGCGAACTTTCTTGGCCAATATCTGGGGAACGGTAAGAGTGACGCGAAAAAATCCATCTCTTTCTCATATAGTTGTTAATGTCCTATCAAATGGGGGGCTCAAAATTGAAAAAAAAAAAAACCGCAAATAACTGACAGACAGACAGACACACACACACACACACACACACACACACACAGAGAGAGAGAGAGAGAGAGAGAGAGAGAGAATTCAGTAAGGAACTTTTCAAGTTCGTTGAAAATGTTCTTCTTCGTTATTCATATTGACGCGGGCTTACATAACAGCAAATAATAAATACCCATGCAATGGAATGGTTGTGAAGACATTCCGTATCCAGGTTCTGAAGTAAGACCCAGCAACTACGACTTCTTAGAGCTAGTAATTTGTATAGCCGTTTTAGTTATATCTTCGCTGATTCTAAATATATATATAGGTGTGTGTGTGTTGATCATAAGATACGAGAGCAATTTTTTAAAAAAAGCAGTTTGGTTATTAATGTCTTTCACTCTCAGATACAAAACTTTTTAGAAAAGTACATTAAATTACTTTTCAACATATTCACCATTCAAATTGAGGCACTTGTCATAACATTTAACAAGGCTTGAAATTCCTTCTGAAAAAAAGAAAGAAAAAATCTCCCGCCTGTGAATGAAGCAACCCGCTAACCGCATTGTGAAACGCATTGTCATTGTCGAAGCGGTACGACACAAGCCACTGTTTCATATGCCTGAAGAGGTGCATCCGAGTTTATTGTTTGCACGAATTCTAGGAGGGAGCTCATGTGGTTCGGATTCCACGTTAACCAGTAGGTCCACGTCTCATATCGCCTCGCTGCTGAAAGGAACGTTATACTCCAAATCACCTCACCTCACCTCATTGTTGGCACGAGTTCATTGCTGACTACAGATGGGTGCCCACTTCTTGCCACAACGTGCACGTCAGTTCTTCCGTTTTTAAAGATGCAACACCATTCACTCATAGCGTTTGTTTCGTGAACACCGCAAAGTTCACGATGAATCGCAGCTGTCAAAAATCTTATTTTCACACTCAGAAATCGTATTACCGTGCACACTTCACATTTGGCTATTATTATTATTATTATTATTATTATTATTATTATTATTATTATTATTATTATTATTATTATTATTATTATTCAAGCGTTCAATTTTAATTGTTATAGTGGATGAGTAAACTGCAACACAACCTTCTCCTTCCACTGTTCAGTGTACTGTATATAGCGCCATAGGACCTCTTGCTGACCATTACTCTCACGTGTACAAACGGATTTTTTTTCGAATTACCCTCGTAGATGCAAAATTAGCTTAATACCACCTAATGATCTAGTTTAACTTAAGGGAACAAAGCATTTTTCGCTGTGGCTAAGACGATAACACTGTATAACATGAAACTAATCCTTTACTTGAAAACATGTTTTTCTTGTGTAGTTTTGCATGAAAAACTCAAATCTGTAATTACTTTTTATCTATTACATACCTTTTTTTAAAAATATTGACAAGTTTGTAATCCACGTAAGTTCGGCAAGTGGATATATGGTGTTTTCAGAGGTGGGATTAAATGTACTTAAGAATAAAATTATTGCACATAGCTTACAACATATACGCTCATGTTCACAGAGAGGGATATACCGTGTTCCATCATCGCTCACCCGAATTATTTGCTCGCTGCATAAAATACTTTTTTTTTTTTTTTTTGCGTAAATAGGAAACACTACCTTCCCATATTGCTTTTCATTGATTATCTTCATTCCATGCGGTTGCCCAATTGACATATAGTGATGACCCTGTTTACAAATTTGTGCTCCCTAACAGAGTAGGTTTTTTTTTAGCGCTGAATAAACATTTATCTAACATACAGTGCAGTACAATGTCCTGTGCGTGCTAAAGCGAACCTGATCTATTTTGTAATATATGTGCTGAAAGGACAGTAAAGAATAAGATTTTTTAGAAAATACAATCTTACATCTTTAATTAAAAAGGATTTCACTTTTGCTGTGGATTTTTTTTTTTTTTTTTTTTGTCATCGTCCTTTGGAAAATTGCAACATCGAACAGGAAAAAATATCTTTCTATTAATATTCTACGATTATGCCTCTTAGGCTAAGGAAGGAGCGGTGATTAAAGCAAATGAATGATGGAAGAATTGGCGAAATGAGATTTCACGCAATATTATAACATGTTATAGGAGTAACCAAAAAAAATATACACACGATGTTGTCCACCACAAGTTTACTTGGCCGAGATCGAACCGAGGACCTCACGCAGCAGAGGTAAGTGTTCTACTACTGAGCCACCGTGCCCCCACCCAATATTGAACAGAGTTATTTAGCCAAGTAAAAAGTGTAAATGTGTCTAACTAATAAATTAATAATAGTTATTCGTTAATTATCATAATCGAAGTGTTACCCCATGACAAACAGGTCATTTGTTCTACAAATTGAAAAGCTTGTCGGACAATCCGCACAAATATCTCAGATGTCTAACGGCTATTTGAACAGTATTCTGAGGTCTTCCAGTGCTTAATAGAATTTTGGTACAGATGGCGCTATATGAAACTAGCTACTTTTCCCAAATACTATTATTCTGAGAATTTGTTATAATTTTAGATTTTTTAAAACATGCTTTTATAATAAAAAAAATATTGAAAGAACAAAGTTTTAATGAATAAATATTTTTTTTAGTACATAGCCCCAGTTAGTATCCGCTATTACATAGCTCTCACTCTAACGCCATCTGTAAGACAATTCTACAAACACTTGAAACCTGTGCATCAGTGCTGTTTCTCGAACATCTCATAGATCATATACTAACAATTTACTTTAATCTCTCTTACCGCTCAAACGGCGTAACCCCTTAATGGCTACTAGTATGGAACGAAGAAAATATACATTGATGCCCAAAACGGCTACTGAACTAACTCTGCCTTTAATATAAGAACTGTTGATGGATGTATAGAAAATATTAAACACACAGTTGTTGTGGAAAATAAATCACTTTTGAAGCCGACTATACACTATCAAACCTTACATTCTACAATTACACGGTCTCTACTTAGACGCATACACGAGCTTCACGCAATATTATAGCATGTTTTCCAGATAGAAACTCGCTATTATGCCTATATAACATTTTAACTTACTAAACTATATATTTAAGAACAATGCATAACCTAACTGAAAGTGTTGGGTGTAGTTTATATATGAATTATGCTACCATCACTCGTATGGCTTGGAACATATTTGATACGGAACTTTACCTTATGAGGTATTGTTCGATCAATTGTTTCTGGATATTATTTATTGCTCAGAGTCAAGTAAATTCCCATTTTCCCTTGTTTCCAATGATATACCTTTTCCAGCCCACGCAATATATTATCCTCTGACTTTCGAACGTTATTTGAGCTAAGAATGGGGAGTATATCTTCCACATTGACCCCTCATTCATCATTTTCCATAACAATATTATTTTCTTTCTTTGTGGTCTTAAACTTAGCTTTCGAGCTGCGCACAATTTCAGATTCTCTACCTTTTAAGGTTCCTGCGTATTTCGAATATAAAATCACGTCTAGTAAAACCGCACATGCAATCATAAAACCATCGCAAAACAATATATTAGTAAAATAACATTAAACTAGTAACGAATTTCCGGATTGTGGGGGAAGAGATCGTTCTTTATTGATGTTAGCAAACTCGTATTATACGAGGGTATTTTGAAAAGTTTCCAGCGTGACATTTAAATATTGAGGCAATGGTAATAAGCCGTTCATGACATATAGTGCCATCTATGGAAGAAATAATGTATCCGTTCATGACATATAGTGCCATCTATGGAAGAAATAATGTATCCATTCATGATATATAGTGACAGCTATGGAAGAAATCATGTATCAATTTCAACTGTCTAGCTGCATCCGTTCGTTGGAAGCAGTCGTTTGAATTAGTCGCTGTGCATTGAGTTCACTTCCTGCAAAACAATGCTCCAGTCCATACATCTATTATCGTAAAGGCTGCACTGCTAAATCTGCGATGTATGGTGGGGGCTGAATCTCTTCGAAGCTACAGTCTTCCACTGCAGCCATGGCAACAACAACCGTATGCACTGGAGCATCGTCATGCAGTATGCGAGTTAAACGCAAAGTGACTGATTCAAATGACTGCCTGCAACGAACTGAGGCAGCTAGACAATTGAAACTAATACATTATTTCTTCCATAGTTGGCACTACATGCCGTGAATGGCTTATTACTACTGGCATGATATTTCAGTGTTAACCCCACAATGACTGATTCAAATAACTGCCTCCAACAACCTGACACAGCTGGACAATTGAAACTGATACATTATTATTCTTCCATAGCTGGCACTAGATGCCACGAACGGTTTATTAGTAGCGACGCAATATTTCACTCTCACTTCGGAAACTTTTGGAACTACTCTCTTAAGAACATACTTCATTTAATTACTGTTTAGCCTGAAATTAACGTTGGACTGGTTTGTTCCATTTGCAATTCATGTTATTAATAGCGTTTCGTGATTTTTTTTTCTCTGTGAGCATTTAAGGGAGTCTAACCTCACCTTGGATGACAGACAACTCGAAAAGAGAAGGTCTGTACAAGAAAATATTTCACATACGCACTCCATATGTTTGGTAACAGTATATAAACTAAACTGAATCACTTGGCATAACAACAATTTTCGTGGGCCGCTCCAACGCCATCTGTTAGCGACCGATTGAAGTATGACGAGCCTAGCTACAAACATGTGGTCAGCGCACTGCGTCGCCTTGTATCAAACAGACGTATCAGGTGCTTTCTAGACCTAGTGCTGTCAGGTCTTTTATTCACGTAGTTCCCCAGTTTATCTCACGACGCTAGGTAGACGTATCTGGTGCTTTCTAGACCTAGTGCTGTCAGGTCTTTTATTCACGTAGTTCCCCAGTTTATCTCACGACGCTAGGTGGACACTGAAAATTGGGAATCGAACTAGGGAAAATTGGCCTGGAATCAATTCAGGGACCACACTGACGTAAGTCGAACGTTGTCCTCTTGTAACAGTATATAAAAGAACTCGTTAAGGTCACGTTAAGCTAACAGTGATCTTGACTTCATAACAGCAAATCTGGATTTCTTGACAGCATTGCAGATTGTTCTTTTAATGTGGAGAATCAACACAACTTGAACCAAGGATGTTGCATAATACCATTATTTAGTGTATCTTTATCCCAGAACTACATTCGTGATGTGAGAAGGATACTGTAAACACAGTATTTTTTGATATTTAAAGAACATTTTAATTGTATTATTTATTTATTTAACAATAGATAGATACAGCTCAAAGGCCATTTTATACTGGATGTCTAACAACAGCAATAACAATAAAAAAAATTAGGGAAGGTATCGACCAGGGCATGCTTAGCAGGTAACATCCCTGCATTTACCTAGTAGGACTGAGGAAAACCCTGGAAAACTCCAGTCAGGATGATTGACAGCGAGAATCGAACTCACGACCTCCCTAATGCGAACCCAATACTCTATCACTTGAGCTACTACTTGTACACTATACTAAAAATAAAGTCTATGCACAAAGCTACTAATACAACGTAGAGGGGGAGTTAAGATAATTTCCGCAATCTAACAGCTTATTCTTCAATAGTCTCAGGCAATGAAGACGAATGAAAGGTCCTTACCACAAAATATCACGCATGACCCTCGTCTCTTTAGACGATGTCAAGTAAACAAAAACAAGCGGTTCAATCAACTAAAAATAATTACACAACTTGAGACATATTGTTGAGATAAATGAGCTTTGATTTTAAATTATAAAGTAACTACAGTTGTTACTTTTTCTTTTAAAAAACACATCAAGTTTATTACAACAGCTACACACAAACACAGTATTTATACCTTGTGTGAAAATTACGTTGTTTGGCAGAAAAAAAAAAATTCTTCACAAACCGTAAAGACCTCCCAATAACCAAAAAACCTTAGTAAGCTTAAATAAAGTTTATGAGTTTACGTAAAGTTCATGAGTTTAAATAAAGTTGAAGAGAATAGCTTGCTATATTAATATAGAAATAGAAATAGCTAGACATACTTTCAAATTCTATTCGATGTGTTCAGAAGTACACAATGCAGCCACTACCATTCACAATTTCTCTTCTTGTTTACGGTAACTAAAATATCAGAAGAAAAGCTACTATTTATTATGTTTATTTCTTCTTTTTTTTAAAGAAAAGAAGGATATGGCATTTTTAATGAATATTAAGTGTATTAATGAATCATATCCTAAATGGCGTTTTCTTTAAGGACAAATATATATAATTATAAGCGTATTTGGTAGTCTATACTTAAATTAGGAGACCCCTTAGTCCAATGATTATAGTGTTGAACTCACGTCTGCGTGGTCAAGGGTTTGATTCCCCACCGGCCCTTCCCAATTTTCGGTGACCACCTAGCATCCTGATAGTGATGTTCGCAAGACAGTCTTAAAAATTTGCTGTCTTGTCTCTAAATACACACACACACACACATACTTTATATATATGTCTGTGTGTGTGTGCTCGCGTTAGAAGTTTTTTTTTTTCTAATCTCGTCATGTGAGCAACACTCCAAGAAGATCAGCAAAGCCTGAAATATTTGAAGATAGCGTCCCTGGAAAACCTCAACAAGGATGTTTAGCTGCGATATTCGAACCCGAGTACCCCCAATATTATTATTGCTGTGTAGTAATACCCTATTAGTATTATTTAACACACTATTTTCAGCATTTGGTTTTCAAAAAAAAAAAAAAAAAAAAAAGAACTAACATATAGGAACTTAGCCTACATGTTCTACGTTATGGTATTTTTCTTTTTTTTTTAAAAAAAAAAACTAAACTCATGATTCATTCTTTAGTAGCCTATGTTCTAAACAAAAAAGACAATAATACGTAGCAGTTGTAAGACGTAGATTTTTTCTTTTGCTTTTAGATTGTTCTAAGTGGTGAAAGCATAATTAGCATTAATTTGCTTTTAAGAAAGTGTTTTTCATGAATCTTTATTCGAAAACAGTTAGTTATTCCGAGTCATATTGAAGTGATTATTAACTGCCAACGTAGCTACAATCCTTCTTCCTTTTAGCAAGATGCTACCACAACACACAGGTACACATTTGTACTAATTGACTAAGGAACCAAACCAGGTCACGGAAGAAAAAGAGAAACTAAATATAAAATCTCGGAAGTTTATGCTATCAGTTACAAAACACATTTATACATGTCATCAGTTCATCTCCCTAGCATTAATAGCTTGTATAAGTTGATTTTCTTTAAGTTTTTACATGTCAAATATAAATTTCTTTATTAATTGCTAGCTCTATTCATGCTTTGTCAGTAACAAAAATTATCCATTTCATTTCTACACCTATTTTAAACGAAAAAAAATAATGTTTTTTTTTTTAAATATACAACAAATATGCATTATCATTCATATAATTCAATACTCATTTCTATAATATGCACTACGGACATGGTAATTATTATGCATTGGCAAAGGTCGTAATGGCCACTTATCTCTTACTTCCTGGTGTATCAAATATTGATTTGTTTCCCTTTTTATTAACCTGCAAAAAATCACTATATGCAATAGATAGAAGTAACCAAATTTGGCGTGGTGGTAGACTCATACAAGCTTAGTAAGCACACTGAGAAAAATCCGTTATTTGGACAGCGGTATATTGTACAAATATGCGTTGTCCTTATGTTTACTACGGAAATTTGTACGAAGCTTATGTTATCCACATGCCACGTAAATAATGCCTTTGTCCCGCGTAGATGCCGCTGCAGGATATCTGACATCTAACAGTCTTTCGTAAATTCCGGTCGCATTAACTTCCAAATTCACGCCATTCGGTTGCGGGCAGGGAGTCATAGGTGGGGTACCGAGGCATGTAAAAATAATACAAAATGACCGATATTAGTGTCAAATCCATAGCTTTCGCGGTTCGCTGAAATCAATGGTGACACTTCCACTAGAGATGACTTTCAAATTCAGCTACCATTATATGTAGACTAGGGGTCACCTGCAGGGGGAAGGGTTACCGAGAAGGTAAACACAATCCAATGTGACTAATATTAGTGTCAAATCCACAATTTTCGCGGTCGCTGAGATGAATGATGATACCCCCACAGGTGTTGACTTCCAAACACAGCCCCAATCGGCTGGGGTCAATGGCGTTTTTTTTTTTTCAAAATTGAAATCAGGGGGTATCAAGGGGCATTTTCCGGGATATGTAAAAGTAGTAGAAAATGACCGATTTGTTTTCCTTTGGTGTTCAGTTTGTTTACGTAGATATTTTATCTTATCCATTTAGTTAGTCAAGAATGAAATAAACTGTACCTCCAGGTTCATTTCTGTAATTTCACCCGTAAAAAATGATCCTAATTATCTCTTCAATTTTAATAAAAGCAGAAAGCATGGAACTAATTAAAAGAATTATTTTCTAAAAATGAAACACATACAGCGATCTTCCATTTTCTACCATGAATTTTAAGTTTTTTTTTTTTTTTAAGTTATAAAAAATTTGATACTTAACACTTTACATTAACACTCGTGTATGCTTCTTGTTTTTTTTTTTTTTCTTTCAATAAGAATTTCCTCTAATGTAAGCTATAAAAAGTTCTTGTTTGCTATTAGCCTATTTTTTGTAACGGAGTAGGTATTAACGTATTGAACGCATTTTATCGTATTCAGCGCAAAAGTAATTTATTATCTCCTAAGTGTGTTCTGTGGGAAGTATAGATGTGGATATAATTCACTTCGCGTCAATTCTAATTATTCTGATGAATCCCCCCGGCTCTCCCTTGAGGAAAGGAGTTGAATTGTAATCTCGATTGGCAGCCGATTTTTTTTTAATTCGCTCTTAAATGAAAAAAACAAAAACTAGGATTGGTTCTCCATCCTAGCTCATTCCTCATTTGCAAACAACCATCCTCTAGCCGAACGAGATGTAGACTGTTCTGCATCCCATTGTTCGTTACATCTCTAACTCTCCACAGACGCTCTTCACTCTTGCTCGCCATTGTATTTCTCTTATCTGCAGCAGAGTGAATGTCAATTGAACAATTACAGACACTTCACAAACATTTCGCGAATATTTCAACCCCTTTCTCAAGAGAGTCTTCTTCAGTATTGATGTTAAAGGTAGTGCAATAGATACTATGGTGCATCTTTACCCCCATTCGGAGTCACTTCGAAGTAGTCCTCCGAACGTTTACTTCGTAACATTCTGGTAGCATCGTTTACATATACACATGGCTACCAAAACAATGGTAAGAAAAAAAATACTCTTAGGCCGGCCGTACATTTACACTAAGGCAGGACAGGCAAACCGAGGCAGAAGGCAGGAGAGGATGAAGAGAGATAGGCCTGAATACATTGACTGTGTGTATCAGTCACAAGGTTAGAATGGACATGCTGGAGTGAACATGCAGTACGAGCCTTTGTTGCCTCACAGTTGCCAATTTGTACTGTGCCTCAGTTTGACTGTCCTGTCCTCTGTTCAATATGTGGCTAGCCTTAGGCATATTGACCAGAAGAAGATCAGCCAAGCAGAGGTAGTAGAAGGCAGGAGAGGTTCCGGAGAAAAAAGTCTGAGAGCCTTGACTGTGTATATGAGTCACAGTGTTGGGCATACCTTTGTCTAGTAAGTACTCGAGGAGTATGCAGTACGAGCCTTTGTTGCATTGCTCACTATACTGTACCTCGCCTAGCTGTCTTGTCCTCTGGCGAATGTGTGACCTGCCTTAACCTACAGAACAGCTCTGGTTCGACGTAAGACGAAGTCACATAAGTCGCGAATTGTTTCCAGAAAAAAATGTTGCACCATTTCTTATGCAATGCAGCACTAAGTTCCGTCAGAATATCTGTTCCGGGACTTGGGCTTAGTAACTGACAACAGGTATTCAATAACGCTGAGGTCTGGAGGTTTGACAGGCTACGTAAAGTGTTGCTCTTCATTTCGGAGTTCCCATATCCACGCCATAACAGTTCAAGCGCTGTGAATTCGCGCACTGTAACTTCAAAAATACCATCATTAGCCGAAAGCAATATTTAGACCATGAAATGCTCGTGGTCACCTACAATGTACAACAGTGTTGTGTGTTCTGATCGTACTTACAGATCACACAAAATACCAGGAAATTGCTACCCATAGCATATTTTACGGTAGATAGAAAGCTCAGTGCGTAAGATTCTTTACGGGTCCATCAAACATAAGCATAAACTTTATGGGTCCTTCAATAAAGAGTTGAGGAAAAACTTCATAAAATGTTTCGTGTGGATTATTGAACTGTATGGGGCAGAAACATACACATCGAGTAAAAGAGTTGGAAAACATAGGAGGTTTTCTAAATGTGGGTGTGGAGAAGAACAGAGCAGAATATGAATGAGAGGATGTTAGAATGGTGGGGGAGAAAAGAACAACTTTAGATGTAATTGAAAAGAGGAAGAGAAATTGGTTGGTTAGTATGTTGGCTGAGAAGGAACGTGCTAGATGGTATGGAAGCAAGAAAAGAGGGAGGGGCAAGGGAGGCTACAGCTGATGAATGATATCAAACAGAAAGATTGTACGTGAATACGAAGAGGTTAGTTGAAGACAGTCTTGCGTGGCAAGTGTCCTGCCAATAATATCGACTATGATAATGATGATTTTGTTGGAAATAATCTGAAAGAAACTCATCAGACCAAATAACGCATTTCCAATCATTGGCGCGTTCAACTTGGCAAGTCCTCGGCGCCGTTTTCTACGCTCTATACACTGTTCGTGGTAATCAGCGGTTTGGGCATGGGAACCCGACCGCGGATATTTAGTTTACGCAACTCGTATTAGTACATGAATGAGCCAATA
The DNA here is from genome assembly GCF_964235325.1 of Thermobia domestica. Lineage (NCBI taxonomy): Eukaryota > Metazoa > Arthropoda > Insecta > Zygentoma > Lepismatidae > Thermobia > Thermobia domestica. The sequence continues at coordinate 116,616,539 of NC_137470.1, forward strand.
GACTGTTCAGGGTGTTGACTGAGTTTGGTGGTCACTTTTGTTGCATTCGGTGAAGATTCTCTTCAAAGGCGATTCCTATTCTTGAGACTTCTTTTATTTTTCACTTATGCTTTTTGCTGTGAAGACCACCATATTGGATAGTTCTTCGCGGCACGCCTAACACACTGGCCACTTTGAATTAATTTGTGACAACTAACAGCGCACCCACAAGTTGGCCTGTTTGAAACTTAGGCTAGTTTTAGACGGAAGCATTTATCGTAGCATTTCTCGTAGCAAAAATCTTATCATCGATATCCTACCGTGTAAAGTAGCAAATGCTATAGCATTTCCCATGCCATAGCATATCCTATGGCATTTCTTGTCGATAGAACCTGCTCTATTTCGTAGCATTTTCCCCAGCATTTCTGCTCCGATTGCAGCGCCGTGGTGTGTTAAAAGGAAACGAAAGATTTTTTGTCAAATATCCATGCTCTTTGTTTTGTGTGGGAAATTGAATTGTAGTAAAGAAAAATGAGTTGGAGTAGGAATACTATTATTATGCTGATTAAAAAATATGAGGAACATCCTTGTTTGTACAAAGTTAAAAGCGTGCAGTTTCACTATACGGATCCATACAGAAATTCATTTTTAAAAAAATTCTCGTTTCATTTATTGTACCTTCAGCAATCATTTCTGAGGTGTGCTCTTGCATTCTCCGGTACAGGTTCACTTTAACAGGTGGCAACGTGTAGTTTTACCATACGGATCCATAGTATAAGCAGTAGTAGTAGTATGAGGAGGAGTAAGTAGTAGTAGTAGGAGGAGGAGGAGTAGAAGTAGTAGTAGTAGTAAGAGTAACAGCAGTAGAAGTAGTAGTAGGAGTAGGAGTAGGAGGAGTAAGTAGTAGTAAGAGTAGAAGTAGAAGTACTTAGTAATAGTAACAGTAGCAGTAGGTGTAGTAATAGTAAGAGTAGTAGTAGTAGTAATAATAGGAATAGGAGTAGGAGTAGGAACGGGTAATAGTAGTAGTACAGTAGTAGTAGCAGTAGGGAACGGGTTAGAAGCCCCGAAGGGGTTGGTTGGGTTCTGTTCTCGATAGAAAATGGGGAAATTACAGACTTGCAAAATTTTATGGCAGCTTATTGAAGATTACGTGCATTTCAGGATCGACTTTAATTTCTATATTTCCACGTAAATACGCATTTCAAATGTAAGTGCACACCTTATTTCCATTACTTATACACTACTCTATTAAAATATTAGAAATTTATTCTGTAAATTTTAAAATCTATGGATCTATATAGTATAACTGCACCGTTAAAAGTCCTTTGTATCATAATACGTATATGCGAAAAAGGGCTTTAGAAGAAATAGTGACTGAAATATCTGTTTTTAGTTTTTGAGCCATAATTGCGCTCTTCTCCAGTAATTTGTTTGCTACGTCACGACAAAATGCTTATCAAAATGCTACCGTGTAAAAGCATAATATACTTTTGATGCCATAGAATATTATATGAGATATTTGGCAGCATATCTGCTACGAGAAATGCTACGATAAATGCTTTCGTCTAAAACTAGCCTTAGGCTGCTTCTCGAGTGGAACTGAACGCGAATGCGAATGCGATTGCGAACTCAACTGCCTCCAATAGGTCCAAAATTTTGCGAATGCGATACACCAACGTATCAATTTACGATTCAATTTAAATTTTATGCATGAAAATTCCTATATTAAACCTTTGAGAGAGAAATAACAACATATTAATATTTATTACTTAACTACAACGAAGTAATTTCCATTTTGTCATACTACTGTATTGTATCTGAATAATATATATATAAAAAAGAATATAAATAAAATATTGGATTAGAACGGAATAGCTGTAATGGGTTTGGTCTTAACGGTAGCCTACCCTCATTAATATAAGTATTGGCTTTACTCAAATATCTTTATAAAATATACGAAATAAAATACAAAATCATTTCTATTATTCTCGTGTTTTCTGAAATATATATTTGCACCTGATTTCCTCCTACTTTCCCCCCAAATACTGCTTCTATAGGCCTTTTTCTCGCCAAAAGCTGCACCGCTTCGACTGCAGACGAAGCTCCATTCGCACAAATTCGGATGAACAATCCCAACATGTTAGGATCATTCGCATTCACACCTCTCTGTCAGTCTTCGCAATACGCAGGTTGGGTCTATTGAAGGTAGTGCAATTCATTTACATGTGTTGGCAAATTTGCATTCGGACCCATTAGGGTCGGACCCTTAGGAAAGTCTCTCATATTACATAATCATTCTTCCAATTCAAGTGTGTTTCAGTGTTCAAATTTACAATGTTGAAATTTATCTTGTACGAGATGTCAGATGTAGTTTCTGAATTTTTTGCATAAAATAAATAGTAAAAGCGGAAACAGCACTGCAAGAAATTAGTCTTTGAATATGATCTGGATATTTTATTAGGAACAACTTTTGAGCATTGTTAAACATGCCTAAAAATGTCTTGAAAATTTTATGTAGTGTATAAAAACTTTAGAATGCATTCTAACAGTGGTTAATAGAAACTGTCCTATTACTTTACCAAATGTACTTGTGAACTGTTTTTGTGTCCGGTGATTGCACGGGCAAAAAACTAACTTTTAAACAGCGGTAGGACGCTTTCCACATTACCTTTTACACATTAATAAGTCGTTTCTGCAAGCATACTCATTAAACACATCAAAAAAGGGGGCGGTGGCTCAGTGGTAGAGCGTTCACCTCCGGTGCTTAGGGTCCCTGGTTCGATCCCAGCTCGCGCTGTGTGGACTTTGTGGTGGACAAACATCGTGCTCGTGGGTTTTCTCGGGGTTCTCCCGTTTCCTCCCACTTCTTTCATTCCACCATTTCATTCATTTCTCATCTTCACCGTCTCCTTTAGCCTAACTGGCATAACCGTGGGACGTAAAACTTAAAGATTTCATTTATTTTAGACACATCAAAAGTTTGGCTACATTTTGAACACTTTTAGCACAGTTCCTATCAACCACTGTTAAGATACATTCTAGATATTTCTTTTTCACGACTGGACACTTCAGAACATTTTTGAACATGTTAGACAATAAGCGTAAGTTGTTTCTAGAAAATGTCCAAACACAGATCTATTTTTGGCAGTGGGGAAAATATATCATAATTAGCTTAGGATTTAGTTTCCATATTCATTCATTTTATCAGTATTTCTATTATTATTATTATTATTATTATTATTATTATTATTATTATTATTATTATTATTATTATTATTATTATTATTATTATTATTATTATTATTATTATTATTATAGTCATGCGTGATGGTACTTAGTAGCGTGACTCATATGATTTCAGTGCTCCGAAAAGGGCAATAAAAATTGCCGTATGAGTGGATTTATTAAAGTTTTAATTACTATATGGCAGTAAGAAAAGCTCATAACATGCTTACTTTTATGGCAAGAGAAAATGAGCACAGACTATACTGTAAAGCTCATAACAAAGAGTTTAAATTCGACGATGAAACTAGGCAACGAGTCTCACAACAAGCATATGTTATCTTGTCACTAGTATGCAAAGAGAGTTCAACATCCTGTGTGTGTATGAAGCTTAGATTTATATTATAACCATAAGTATTATTTTGATACATCAATTGACTTTTCCAAAAATAAAAAAAGAGAGAAAAGAAATCAATCATTTCTGTCTTTCAATTGATTTAAAAAAAAAGGAAAATATGAGAAACGAAATCAATCGTTTTCGTTCTTCGATTAATTTTTGTCAAAAAAAAGAAGAAGAAAGAGAGAAATGAAATCAATTGTTTTCTTCCTTCAATTGATTTTTAAAAAAAAAGAAAAAAAAGAAAATAAAGAGAAATGAAATCAATCGCTGTCGTCCTTCAATTGATTTTTCAAAAACAAGAGAGAGAAAAGAGATCAATCATTTGCGTCCTTCAATTGATTTTTCTAAAAAAAAATAAAATAAATAAAATAAAATAAAAAGAGAAAATTAAAATCAATAGTTTTCGTCTTTCAATTGATTTTTCCTTAAAAAATCACTTCTTTTCGTTTTACGTTTGATTTTTCTAAATAAAAGAAATGAACGTCTACAAAAGGGGAGCCAAGAGATGGCTGTGGCCTCAACCTGGAATTTATAAATTAGTCCAGGAAATCTAGAGCAATTATACCCTTAACCTGGGCAAAATTGCAATAGAAGCTTTTAAAACAGTTTTTGATTCAGGAATCATTACTGAATGACATATTCAAAATCCGACAAAATCGGACCACGGGAACACTCCCCAAAACGGTTTTCAAAATGGCGGAGCATGATTTAAAAACCTTGCGTCTATCTTGCAATTTTTTTCTGTATCTCGGTTTCCTGTAATCCGATTTTGACGATTGTTTTTTTAAATCAAAGATCATTTTACGTACTATATTTTTATTAGGAACATTGATATCCTATCTCGTACAGTTTCTTGTGAAAAACAACATTTAATTTTAAAAATCATAATTTCTTACATATACACCTTAAATAATTGTCTGTACCTCGGGTATCTGCAATCGGATTTACATGAAACAGTTTTAAAATAAAAGCTACATATTAATGCTAAAGTTTTTAATAACAACACTTTTCTCCTATCTTACACCCTTTGGTGTAAAAAACTGTTAATTTACAATCAACGTATTTATTTATTTATTTATTTAATCATTAGATAAAACTCAAATTAAAATACAGCCACTTCACTATTTTATATGTGTGAGAATGCTAACAATGTAATTCATTTAAAAAGTCGTATAACTCGTTTGTGCTTATCCTTTTGTATGCATAAAGTAAAACTTTTAAACTTAATCCAGCTTTCGTTTATACTCAATAGTATTTTAAATAAAACTACATCAACATTATTCTACAGCAACTGTGTTTGAGGTAACACTGATTAACGGAGTTCATATATCAACTTTTAAATTAAATAAAATTACTTCAAATTATGTATGTTTGCGTTAAAAAATTGAAGTTCGCAAAATACAAACACTTTAATGTGAATCATCCTCATCACTGTAATATTCATTATCAGCACGAGTTTGAATATTATCACAACCAGTGACTTCGCAGTCTCCACAAGCAGCTGAACATGGCAATCCTTTACGCCTGTATCCACATCGAAGACTTGTCAGCTTTCCTCATCAGACTACTCTGAGATTCAAATAACGCAGGAGGATAAGAACAAAGTTCATAACACATCACATCTTCAAGATTCATATCCCTACCAGTAGCAACAGTCATCATTCTCTGAAAGAGAAATGTTGCATCTATTTGTATATTATCATTAATTCGACTCACAACAGCAGCATCAGATTCTAGAGTTTTCGCTTTGTCGGATCTTTTCCCAGAATATTTTAATACATCATTGCCCATATTTTTTGAACGATGTCTGTACCAATGAAATGCAGTTCATCAACATTTACTCCAGGATCAGCTATTACACCTGTGACAATGTTAGAAAGATCTGGACCAGAATTGAATGGGATAGTGATTCTAGTCGGTCAACAACTTTTTTAATATCATTACTGTCCCTAGTTTGTCTACTTTCCCTCATTTCTTTGTGTTGTTCACTGCTTTCCAACAAACTTTTAGTGTATTCTTGCATTGCTAAGTTATGAGTAGAAGACACGGGAATCGAAAGTAGCCATGTTGCTCTTTGAATCTCTGTAAATCCACTTCCTCGTGCAAGACCTCCTCTACTTTTCAGAGAACGCATTAATACTTGCTCTATCACCAGATTTGAACCTAATCCGGCCCATTCTCTATCACTTCTTCTTATCACAAACTTGCCTTCCTGGGACATTTTGTGAAAAACTGGATTTTCAGATTCCAAACTGAACATTTTCTGCAAATATAAATATAATGACTTGAGGTAATTCTGATGTCCAGCTGCTGCAACTATTGGGAGAATATCCATCACAGATTGCAAATGTAAATCCCATGAGCCAGTCCTATCTGCTGTTACTAAGTTACGTGCAACGTTGATCATTTGCATATACTTTAGCCAAAGTTTATTTGTTCTTGAAAAACATTGAAGGTGAGTTTTCTTCTCCTTCAAAGCAGTACTGATTTGAGATAATGTCCCAGATAGCTCCACGTCCTCAACATGTTGTTTGCCATTTATGACGTTATCTAGTAAGTTACAAGCTTCTTTAACTAGATGATGAGGAGATCCATCTTCATTTCGAGGGAAAACATCTGAAACCAATAAGGTACAAAGAACTACATCTACTATCATATGCCCTAGCATTGCTCTAGAAACAGCTTTTCCAGACATCATATGCAGCACAGCGTTTGATCCATAGATTTCTTGAAGTACTTCAGATAATCCTGAACCATTCATCAAAGTGCCAATTGAACCCAAAAGGTTGATCAGAGTATGAAATGTTCCCATCATTAAAACAATATCTTGGAGATTTTGTTGCTCATGGATAATTTGGGAAGCTTTCCAAAATAAAGGCTGATCAAAAGTAATGATACAAGGGATACGTTGATCATGTGCTAAATTGTTCAGGTATTGCAATGTTGAGAGTATACATGTCATGTCACTAGCTGCCATATCAATGATAGGAAGAAATGTGATTTATGTCACACCAGGATGTGAAACTTTTGTTCCAGAATGAATTGTTTGCATAGCTCCTGACCAACTTGGATCTGATCTTTCGGCTGCACATATTTGCCACAGAAGATTTAACCTACTTATAGAGGCAGTGGACAATATTGGAAGTTTGCTGAATGAAATCTCCCTGAGCATGCTTCTTGAATGTCTGTATTCCACAATATCAACTGCTGCAACATTCTTAATGTCACTTTCAGCAATCTTACAGCGTTGAATAATTTGATGGATCTTGTTCTTTGGGGTTGTAGCTGCAATCATACCCATCCCATGAAAGGCGTTCTTTCCATCCAAAGTACAAACATTGTGGTCAACATTATCAGCTGCTAGAAGAACTGCAGTGTTGTTGGCAGTATTTAACGAGATATGGCTACCTGATACTGCAGCATTTCTTTCAACCCTAATTACTTCGGAATATGATGAACAATAACGAAGACTGTGAAGCAAATCAACAAGGTACCTTGATCTAAAGTTGTGGTGCAGCTGAATAGCTAAACCAATCTGCAATGGACATAGTAATACTCTAGGACGTATACGTTGCATAATGCTCTGACCAATTGAACCAATTTTTATAGAGGGATCCTTTTCCACAAATAGTCTTGACAACAGTAATTTCAAACTCTTAAGTACGTATTACAAAGTACTTTCTTCAGTAAGATCACTTGGAGATGGGTACACATTCACATTAGAAACGTTGAGGGATTTCACCTCACTTCTGATTATTTTGGCTGCTGCTTCTATTAAGTATATCTTCTGTAGTTCAATATCACATTCTTTTGACTTTTGGTGATAACTTTGAAGAATTTCAGTGGCTGTATCAAGTAAAGTGACTACATCTGCCTTTCCACTTCCACCAGAAATAATAATTTTCTCTCCATAATATTTCAAAAGTGTCCTCTTCATATGTCTCCGATCATAGGCACAACTTCGACTCCCTTTAAAATATTCTTCCATTTTTGAAATCTGGTCTCCCATCAGCAGTTGTTCTTCATTATTATTTTCCAAGTACGAACAGGTCTGAAGGAATGCAAGGTACTGTTCTTCATTACTTGGCCGACCTTTCTTTATGTACTTATTGGGAGAAGAGTATTCACGGGGAATGTTCTTACTAGTTCGAAAATTGACACATAAGTGTTATGGTAGACGCAGTCCGCTGCATAAAGGTCACTAAGATAGTACTCTAAACGTCCTCGTACCTTAAATGACCATTCATCACAACGATTTTCACAGCATTTTTTTTAACACTTTCATCAAATTCTGACGTACGTACTTTTACATGCTCTGATGATGGTTTATGCTTCGAAGAAAAGTCCACAAATGTATCGCAAAACAAGTAATGAGTGGCACTACAAAATGGGTCTTCATTTAAACGTGCACTTTTTCTTGGTTTTGTTTCATCACTAGTCTGCCGTTTCTTGACACCAATATCCTTTGAATCTGTAAATTCGTTTCCGACATGAAACAGGACACTAATACCAGGAACAGCAACAACATCACTTCCGCGCCTGTGACTTGCTTCATTTATGCCATCTGCTCCTTTCTGTTTAATTTTAACTACCTCTTGCCTACTGTCCAATTTTCCTTATATATCACACAATATTCAGACATCTCCATTTTTAAATGTGTAATTTAATCAGAAAACAAAACAGAAAAAATGCAAATCAAAAATAGTTGATTTTTAAAATATTAAAACCGTAAAATCAAAAATCAATAATAAAAACAAATTAAGAAAAAGGCAACTAACATACAAATTAAACATTATTTAGAAATACAGGGTGGCCCAAACGTAGGTATACACCCCTGCATTAATCAAGTATAACATTCTAGCTTATGGGTTTATTTGTTTCGGCTGTTCCGGGCTTAAGGTATAAGTAAAAATACATTAAAAACAAATAATAAAGAAGCTAGGTGATAACAATAAGAAATGATATGAAATACAGGAGATCAGTAGGGAACTGTATACCTACTTTTGGGTCACCCTGTATATTAGAACATTTGGAATTAATTTATACTATTTTTGGGAGTGTTATAATTTAGGAAACCTTATGTAGCTATATAATGTTCCCGATGGATGGCTCGTCGCCTTGTGGTGAAGAGGTCCCGGGTTCGATTCCCGGTGGGGTCATGTGGTTCAGATCCCACGTTAAACTATAGGACCATCTTTAGAAGTCACCATCAACAAAACCATGAAAATCGGATGAGACGAACCCGAGATACAGAAGAAAATTGCAAGATAGACGCAAGATTCTTGTCCGCCATTTTGAAAACCGTTTTTGGGGGTGTTCCCATGGTCCGATTTTGTCGGATTTTGAATATGTTATTCAGTAATGATTCCTGAATAAAAAACTGTTTAAAAAGCTTCTATTGCAATTTTGCCCAGGTCCAACTGTAAATTGCCTGGACTAAATCAGTAATATGAAATTAGCTTCCGGGCACGAGCAATATAGTCTTTATTTCTTATCGTTTCCAATTTATGTTGTAAAATACCTATTAAATGACACTAGGTGATCGACAAAGTACAGAGTCATTTGTCTTTTTGCTGGAAACTGTCGTAAGTACCAGGATGGTACCACACAAATCACCTTCTGAGCAATTTCTTTTGATGTCCTTTCCCTTTCTCTACCTGAAGTTCAGCCTTAAGTGCTAAAATGGTATAGATATCTACTGTACTTTTAAAAAAAGGAAAAGGACTACAAACTATGCTCCCTCTTGCAAAAAAAAAAAAAAAAAAAAAAAAAATCCTGCGGACACCTATGAAAATAATACATATATTGTATGTGATCTACAGAGTTCATTGGATCTGGACCAAACCTAGCATGGAAGTGAACCATGTATTTTCTCTTGCTCAGTACGTTTGTAAAATGTTTTTCTTAGCAGACCTTTGGTCTCACAAGTCATAAGCCATGAAATTTGACGTATACACTTTAGAATGAGACTCAGGGGCAAAAGATATATATTATCTTTTCAACAACCAGGAAAATTATTGTATCTTATATGAATTACATGAAGCTTCTTATACCTTAGTCTACATGATAAGGTGCATTGTTTACAAGAAACGCTATCAGTTGAACAGCTGGTAGAAAAAAGCCACTTGAAAAGACCGAGAAGATAGGACAATAAATGACAAGATCTAAGGATATTGTCATAATAATTCTAACTGGAACAGATTAGCATGGAGCAGTATCTGATGGCAGACTTGAGTTTCTGCGATGTTGAACCTGTCGCAGTCATAAAGGTAAGTGGATACTCCGATGCATTAAGAAAACAATAACGTTATATGACCCTTGCATACAGTGGAAATGTAGTGAGATATGGCAAACGGAGAACGGGTAGCCAAAAAGATGTAACAACATGCTTTGCGTAATGTATTACGTCTAATGGTATACCAAATACAACATTCTTCTCTACCGCATTGTTGCTAAAGTTGCAGTCACTCTGATAATAACCTGATGAAATATGTAATTCCAAACACTAAGTAATTCTCTGCTGTATTATTGTTAGAGTCGATGATTACTCTAATACCATCATGGTAAACCATACATATCACAAATTGTAGAATAATGAATCAACATTATACGCACTATTCTAGTACTGTAATGGTGACATCCTGCTACTGTAATTATATTAAATGGAATGGTAATTCCACTAACCAGAACGTTGGTTGTGGATGTGCTTCCTACACTGATGGAATTATAACAAGCGCTGGTAGTTCCTGTGAACATCAAATTAAGTATCTTTCTTATCTACAGTCAATAATATTTAGTAGGGAAAGAAGTTTTAGAATACAATTTTGTGACATTCTCTTGATGAGATTGACGAAAAGCATTAAAAATCAAACATAAAATACAGAACATCGAATACATTTAATGAAAATTTTACGTTATGCGTAAGTTTCACATGACATGAATGTCTTTCAAATACTGGTTACTCTAGCTTTTAAATTACGTATAATTTAAATTTGTATATATGTAAATGAAAATGACTAAGTTTATTATTTCATACCTTTTGAACCACACGACTGATCTCAATCGAATTTTCAACATAGATGAGGTTCAAACCTGGAACAGTTTTTATTATCTCACTTTGACGATAGAACTTAGGGGAGGGGGAGGAGGGGAATAATTAAAAATGATCGAAAATAACCAATATTAGTGTAGAATCCATAGTTTTCGGGGTCGCTGAGACAAACAGTGTCACTTTTGATGCCGTTTAAATCCATATTCACCTCTTTATGTCCAAAATGAAACGTATTCTTCCCTTGCTAAGAACGGGTATCCTGCAGTGGCGGCCGGTGGATTGTGGATTCGGGTGTTGCAGTGCGAGCGATAAGAGACAGAAGATATAAAGTTGACTCATTGACTAATCAGCATAACTTTAGATGCAAATGCTATGTGACATGTTAAATTAAATTAAATTCTGTTTTTAAAAAATAAAAAATGCAGAACATTTTATCCTATTAATCACCTTAATTAATTAGTAAGTTCATTTTCCTCTCTTTGATTGGAGCAAATCTGTCTAATACATGCTGGTTGAACTCTGGTATTCTTATTGTAAGGTCTTTTTCGATGGAAAGCATAACCAATGGTGATAATCTTTCTTGGGACATTCAATTCCTTGAAAGTGTCAATTCTTTCTCATGTGGAAAAAAACTTTTCGTCTTTTGCTGACGCCAGAGGTACTGTTAATATTAATTTCAAAGCTTTGTAGATTTACTAAATATTTTTTCTAGATTATTGCGAACGATTCATTCTAGCAAACTCAGTCCTTCACAGTGATCCGAATTCCTCTTCAGTGTTGACTGAAGAGAGTTCGTAGCAGAGATTAGTGTTATAAAAAATGTACATTGAACACACTTTATTCACAGTTTAGCCAGGAAAATTTAAAATGAATTGAAGAAATGTATCTGGTGCAAACAACACTACTGCATAAGATATCCTGTAAATTTAAACTGGAATTTTTTTTTCGAACACTCTCCTGAATTACCCTTTGCTTGTTTTGTCTAAGATTTAATTGCAAATTTTTCCTCAGTTGAAAGCTGGTCAATGTTTCTTGTAAGTTATTTACAGAAGTCATGGTATACAATTCATTCAGAATTTGTAGGTTATTTACAGAATTAAAGCACACACAATAAAATTAAACCTAATAATTAAAAACCCAAACAGCTGATACAAAATAGGTACTGGTATATGAATTCCGAATTTCACATATTCATACATCAACACACACACACACACACACACACACACATGTGCGTAAAAGAAAAAAAACTACATTCCAAATCATCCGTCTTGCTTGTTACGCAATGCACGATGAACACAATATACTTCCACATGAGTCGAAACAATGCCTACCAATGTGATATGTTTTGCAAAGGAAACCTCGAAACCCGCCAGATGAAGGATCAGCATGTAACAGAAGCCAAAAAAATCAAAGAACATCAAAACAAACAGTACTGCCAGTTCTACACCCAGAAATATTAACTGGGAGGGGTCCAAAGTATTTGAGGGAGGTCCAATACGTCTACATAATATGGAACCTGAATTATATTGCACCCGAAAAGACGATAAGTAATTCTTACTTACTATCACCTATATTTTTAGAAAAAAATGATAGAACGATTATTTTTATAACAAAAGAAGAGTACATGATGAGGCGTAAAATAAAATATTTAGCCTACATCAATCGTTTCTGTGTTAGGAAAGTATAGTTTATTAAGAAAGTCTACAAATGTTAGTCAAGTTTCGAAATTTTTGGGAGGTCCGGACCCGGTGGACCCCCTCGTGGCTACGCCCCTGAGCATTGCTAATTAGTCCCAAATTTAATGTGGCGTTCCCCATCATACAGTTTTATGTGGAAATTACCAAGAGTATAAAATATACTTATTTTATAAAAGAAATATGTTTATACTAAAATACTATCCACAGGGGGGGGGGGCGATTCTACATACTGACTTATTAATATTTGATTCACAAATTACTGTAGAAGAAGCCTTCATTATCAATATAAGCTAAGAATTAACTTGTAAATGTGGGTCTACTTTCATTTGTTTTCTCCTCTACTAGATATTTTCTTTCTTATTTTGTAATTTTGCAATCACTTTTTTTAATTGCCATTATATTGATTTACTTCAGTATGGTCCCGTAATTTAAAAATATGAATTCATTAAAACAAATTCCATTTGTTAATTGCTAGTGAAAGAAAATTCAGAAATCTTATTTAGCGCGAAGAACCTTCTCGTTCACTGGAAATCGTGCTGTGTTGCAGAAGCACTGCAACGACCAGTCCCTTTAACTTCTGAGATAGGGGAAAAGAGACTTAACATTTGCTCCAATCCTCGCGCTGAAGGAATCTGGTCGTTGCATACTCGCTGCAACACAATGTAAATTAGAGACTCTGTGACGGATTATTTTTCGCTTTTTAAAATGGATTAACGGAACGGAGAGTTACAGAAGTAAAAAATATGTTATTTAAAGTGTATATATGCAAGTATTAAAAAGTATTTTTTTCTGTTCTTTACTACTATTGATAATAATATTTTTTTCTTGAAATACTTTGGTCGTTGCGCAACGCTGCAACACTTACATTAGCCGCCACTGGTATCCTGGTAGTAAAAAATAAATAAATTAGATATAGTTATAGGAAACACTTATAGTTTAATGACCTGCGTTGTGGTTCCGGTAATATAGGATTGCCTTTATCAGACATATCAGAGACAATATGTTTGGCGAAGACAACGATGTATTGCCGAATCTATTATACAAGTTATTAAAATGTAGGTGTTAGCTTTGGTCATATTCTATTTTTATTTAAAAATTCTTTGAATATTTTAATGTTTACACAATTGCGTTGTTACTGAAGTAGCAAACATTGTGTTTTTTTGGCTGTGGAATTCGAACTCAAGGTCTCGCGATTGCGAAACGATAATGTACCTGTCCATTTATGTCTAATTGGTAAAGTTCGACTTCCACAACATTTGTTTTAGCACCCTTTTATTAGGCATCTTGTCGCTGTAAAACATGTAAGTGACTTCATGATAAATGCGCTATAATCAATGAGTTATTGTGGGCACAATACCTTTAATTCTAACTCTTAATCTGGTTCTCTACTCAAGTTCTTAACTTTTAGTGTCCCAAATACGTTTCGACCACACTCTCCACAACACCCGAATCAAATATGTTTCAAAACATGTGTTTAGTTCACATATCAATAGTAGATTTTCGGTAGAAAATCATGTTAGTTGGCAAGCGTGTTTAAATGGTTGGGGGTTTATTTTTGAATCCCCCTATGACACGTTCCCACCCGCTATCTCGCTCGTCCCCCATCTCGTATCTTCGTTCCCGTTTCACATCGCTGTTGCTCAACACTGCATCCCTGCCACGTTGAATGCCGAGGTAAAAGGCCTGGGTTTCATCTCGTTACTACAAGGGAGGGTAGGGGGTCAAATGGGATGAGAAACGAGGGAAGAAGAGAAGCAAAGGATCTGAGAAAGAGAGAAAAAAGAAAGCAGAAACAGTGCCCTTCGATTGTGGCAGAGAATGGAACACATCATCCAGTGATATATGCTGCAATTATGCACCACAAATTCCATGTACGGAGATCCGGAAAATACTTCTACATACTCTCTCTCGCTTATGTTACAAAAAGAAAGCATATTCTTGCTAACGAAAAACTGGTCACTATTTCTTCTTTCAAGAGTCCTGCACTATAATCCTTAAATATAATAATACATTTACTTCAACAAATGGAGTACTTCAACATCGGAAACTTATTGACGTATGGGTTCCCTGCAGAGAGTAGTTAAAATTTCCCAACGTAACAAATAGAACACATAGAGGATGATACATTGAATTATTACCATCTTTCAACGTTTTAAACGCTGTAAGTGTATGGTGTAATGGATTACATACAGCTTCCAGCATATTGAGCACAATCACGACTCGAACATCGTAAGTCAAATAATATATTGTATTGCATTGACGTTTCGAACACCATAAAAACATTAAGGGCATTAAGGGTGTGCTTTACAGTTACGGTTTTTCAACACTTGCGAGCACAATTAACTCTTAAAAACCTGCAAGTGTCATATCACGCAAAAAATGTAAATCGTCCGATACGCTTGACGTGATATCACACGTCTCCACGTGGGTCCTTCATACTTGCGTTTCTTCGTTTGTTCCCCTGGCCCCACTGAATTTGCACAAAGTAAATGGCACCAAAAATTTTAGTAGAGAACCTGGATAACAAAATGCATTTTACTTCCTGTCTCTGTGCACAATAGAAGTGATGCTATACGCTTTTGTTTCACATACTACAAACTACTAAAAATCATTTAAATATCCCACCGTACCGCAGAGATCTGCACGGGCTCGGGCCTACAAAGCATATATAACTTCGGGCCAGGCTCGGGCCGTAAATTTTTAAATATTCAATCATATTTCTTGGGCCTTTTCGGGCCTCACTTTGTAAATATACTGTACAACTTTATATATTGTACCGTTCTTTCTGGAGAACTTTAAAGCACAACTGCAAAATTAAACCTCTAATTGCTGTCAATAAAAATACAATTGTGCGTTAATTTTTAAGCTTCTCTAATTCGGGTTCATTTGATTATCACACGAGTTCGGCCAGGGCTCGGTCCTAAATGCTAAAACATATTTCGGACTCGGTTCAGGCCTCAAATTGTAAATTCACGGGCAAAGCCGGGCTAAAAATTCCGGCCCGTGCAGACCTCTACCCCACGTACCGTGAAGCATACTGGCCGTTCGGGCGTAGTAAGTTAAAGAGTTAATAGTACAAACAAAGTATGGTCTGCTTAATTCATAATTGTTTCCCCAATGCTTTGAAATTCAAGTTTGTAATCTGTTTTATTGTAAAATACTTTCAATGGTTTGAATACTATGTGAAAAATAGAAGTTCTGGTATGTGGCCGAATATCACAGATGGTCTAGATGGTCTGTACTAGAGGGTATAGATGTAAAGCACATGTTAGATTTTGGAGTACTCAAGACGAGATATTGCCTAAAGAAAACCTATGATTTATAAAGCCAGTGACTAATGTAAATCTTGGGGGCCGCGGTGGCTCAGTGGTAGAGCGTTCACCTCTAGTGCTTGGGGTCCCGGTGGGATCCCAGTCCCCGCCAAGTGAACTTTGTGGTGGACAAACACCGTTTGCGTGGGTTTTCTCGGGGTTCTCCCGTTTCCTCCCACTTTCTTCATTCCACCATTTCATTCATTACTCATCATCACCGTCTCCTTTAGCCTAACCGGCATAACCGTGGGACGTAAAACTCAAAAATTTCATTTCATTTCACTAATGTAAATCAGCGCCAATGTCAACACACATCATCGCGCATTTCATATTTTCTTCAATTATTGAGTCAAGTAATTTCGTCACTTCCGCCAACGAAAGTGCAGTGTTCCAGAAGTCTCATTCAGGGTTCCAAACAATAAGTTTATTAAGGAAAGAAAGCATAAGCTGGTGTATGCTTCAAGCAGATACATTTCTTTAAGTTCCTTATCATTGATAAGATTATCAAAGATAATTAGTTCTATCACTCGTATTATTAAGTACTGTCACTCGTAAATTTTGAACAGAAATTGCAATCCTCTCTTTCAAATACTTATAGGAAAGCAAAAAACATAACGATTGCAAGTTCCATATGTAGCACCTTCGTTGGAACCCACTGGAGGCAAATGATGCTAAAGTATTGGTGGAACAGGCCACTAAAATAGGGGACAAAGGTAATTTTGGGGGCCTAACTTAGGTTCCTCTTACATTTTTTCTTTTAAATAGAGTTTTACTAGGCGTTGAAGGTGGACACCAGGAGGCTCAGCTCTTTCTGGCCATCCGTAGCTATAGGTTTATATGGGGAGTACGTTATGCTTGATCCATTCAACATGTGAGAATTCAGATGAGCCATGCACCTTTTCTGGATATGATTCGTATCCCAAAATTTCAAGGCAAAATCTCCCAAACTTTTTTTTTTTTTTTTTTTTGACTTGCAAGATTTTTGAATGTTAACGACCGACTAATAACTGTTTGACTAAAGATAAGGTATTGCTAAAAGACATCTCTTCACTAAACGTTAAATAGCACTATTTGTGAGTTCATCATTATTAACAACTGTTGGTGAATTGGATAATCTAGTTATTCCGTCAAAGCTCTTGGCCAACTGAATATTACAAGTTAAAACCATGCTCGAGTAAAATCTCTAGTTATTTACATTTTATTTTATTTTCAATTTTTAGGCCTACTTTCCCATCTACCAACTGAAAATTCATATTATATTTATACAATTATCCAAGGACTTATGGGAACTCTGTAGTCTAATGGTTAAGACGTTGAACTCTCGTTCTCATGGACCCTGCTTCCCAATTTTTGACGTCCGATCACCGTCGTGAGGCTAACTTGGAATCACGTGAGTAAAATAGACGTGACAGCCACTAAGTCTGGAGAGCTCGTGATACGTCTGTTAAATACAGGGCAACGCAGCACTTCTGACCACATGTCCGTCGCAAAAATGGACGTAGTTCAGGTGGCCGCTAACAGATGGCGTTGGAGAAGCAGAAACCCGCGAAGGATTGCCATGCCAAGTGGCTTGGTTTCATTCAAGGACTTCGTTATTCAGGCAAACGATAGTGCAAGTAGTTGCATATTACGTCAGACAGGCAAGAAATAGCACAGGTAGTGACATCTATTTGCCAGATTGTTTATAATTTGGATTAGCGTGACACACAGACTAAGATGTTTACTATTTATTATTAGAGTAGGTAAAAGGCAGACTCGTTAATATTATTTCATGTGGGCGCGGTGGCTCAGTGATCGAGCGTTCACCACCGGTGCTTGGGGTCCCTGGTTCGATCCCAGCTCGCGCCGTGTGGACTTTGTGGTGGACAAACACCGTGCTCGTGGGTTTTCTCGGGGTTGTCCCGTTTCCTCACACTTTCTTCATTCCACCATTTCACTCATCTCTCATCATCACCGTCTCCTTTAGCCTAACCGGCATACCCGTGGGACGTAAAACTAATAGATTTCATTTCATTTTTATTATTTCATAATTTATATGTAATGATGAAAAGAGACCGAGGAAGTACATGTAAGTTATGATACCAGACCTATTGGAAAGCAGAAAAAATATGGGAAGTTTGATGAATAAAGATAACTTTTTTTTTTTTGTAATTAAAACAGAGAACATAATCATTAGTAAGTTAATTCGTGTTACTTACCCAGAGAAGGCGGTACCTAATATTTTATCTTGAAGAAGCCAAACAAAAACAATTACTTCTTATTGATAATATTAATTAAAAGAAAAAAAAAGTTCATTTGAGCAGTTAAAGCTTTCGTAGGACGACCTTTCTCAATGTCTTGACCAGAAAACTACGAGAACGCGGGAAGATAACGTCTGATTTAGCAGTCGATAACTAGACGACCCCCCCTTCCTTCTCTCTCCCCTCCCTCTGAAACGAAACTAGTCTTTCAACTGCAGTTATGGAGAGAGTTCCTCCGGATTCTTATCTGAAGCTGCCAGTGGCACAGTGCCAAAAGTACATTAGACGCAGCGTGGAGCTGAAATGAGGAGCGTTAGGATACTCGAAGTGGCACAGCGAAGGAAAAATGGAGCCAAAAGCCTTGTGTCACAGAGCTTGCTACCACAAATTTCGTACAGTATGCTTCAAAATATTTAGCTTTGATAAGTGGTTGTACTCAGAGAAACAAACACAGAAAATTATGGTGTACAAGAGGGCGCAATTGTTCCCACCCTCGGATTTTCAAAAGACGTTCGGATCTTCCAAATACATATCAAAACCATAGATTTGCTTACTCACCCCCTTACAGTATTTGCTAGAACATTTACTATACATAATACGAGAAACTGCAGGAGGCATGATTGCTCAGTGGTACAGTGCTTACCTCTGATGTGTGCGGTCCCTGGTTTGATCCCCAGACAAAGTTAGTTTGTGGTGGATAACATTGTGTCAATGGGTTTTCTCAAGGTACTACTGTTTCCTCCCGCATTCTCATTCCACCAATTATTCCATCATCATTCACTTGCTTTAACCATCGTCTCCCTTAGCCTAGCAGGTATAAACGTGGGACGTTAAGCTGAAAGAATTACATGAGGAAATGCATAATTTATGTCGTTTAACAAGCACTGTTAGGGGCATCAAGTCTAGGAAGCTCAGATGGGCAGATAAAGTAGTCACAATCGAAGAAAGTAGGAACGGCTTCAAAGTTTTAACTGGAAATCCAATCGGAAAACGACCATTAGGAAGACAAGGCGCAGATGGGAGGACAATATTAAGATTGATCTCGCAGAAATAGGAATACAAAGTAGAGATGCTAGTGGACCCAGTTGCCAAAGGACAGAAGTCAGTGGAGAACTTTTGTGAACGCGGCATTAAACTTCGCGGTCATATAGACCATAGAGCTAGTTAGTTTACTGAAGTTAACGAAGTTATGAAATGTACATCGGTTTTCCATAAAGTATTATGTGTATTAAGGTATATATATATATATATATATATATATATATATATATATATATATATATATATATATATATATATATATATATATATATATATATTCGGGATTTCGCTTGGGTATCAGTCTCTTGCCCCTTCCGCTTGGAACGCCGAAACAATTTGAGATTGCCAAAACCAGTTACGTGTCGCGGAATGTAGGCTACTCAGTTTTAGTACAGTATGTTTCAAAATGCCTGGCTCTGGACGGTAATGTATTAAAAAAGAAGCAAATAAGTAAAGTGTACGTGAAGAAACGTCAAAACCTGCTTTGTGATTGTCGAAGCCAGTTACGTAAAGAATGTAGTTAGTTAGTACAATGTGTTTCAAAATACCTTGCTCTGGAAGGTGATGTACTCAAAGAAAACAAGCAAAGAAGTCCAGTGTATGTGAAGAACCTTCAAAGCCAGTTACATGTCACCGAATGTACTCAGCTTCTACAGTGTGTCTCAAAATTCCTGGTTCTGGAAGGTTATGTACTCAAACAAACAAACAAAGAAGTCTAGTGTACGTAAAGAAATGCAGAAACCAGTCGAAATCAATTGCATGTCTCGCAAAGATTGATAAAAATAAATGTATATAGCACATTGCATAAACACTAAAAGGTTTAGGAGATGTTTGTATTCTCTTTTCCTTGTTGACAGGTTTCATTGCAGAAATGCAAGAGATAGATATTTCTGATACGAATTCATTATCCCAAAAAACAAGAGCAAATTCAATATGTTCTTATTGCTCAATTGCAACCGGAAGTGATAAGAAAGAGACGTGTTCTTATATTGTTCCTAATCATTGTACAAAGCACTACAAGTAAGCCAAAGTGTATTAGTCAAAGTGGCACACTTTCCTTTAAATTACAAGCAAGGAAAAAGAATGAAATATGTAATATTTTTTGTTTTAGTTTAGAGGTTTCATATACCAATGGAACCCATTCCGTACCCATCCTCGAAAAAATTTGCGTACCATAACGCAACGCAAACGAAAAAAAAACGCAGATTTTGAATTGCATTGACACAAATCCATGCGGATTGAGACCCAATGTCTCATATATATCTTGTGGAAGTGTGGAGGATGGTATACTGGTATTATACGGACCACGACTGTTACAACGTAAGGAAAACGTTGCCAATTGGCAAACCTGCTGTGGGCTTTATTCCATACCAGTCTTTATAAAAATTGCACATCATAATGTAATGTAAAACGTGCAAAAAATAATTATATCATTTTCATTTGGTATGCAGATTATCATAAACCCACATGCAGCTTTTGTGTTGTGTTAACGTGTACTATTCCTGAATGACTTTCGATGAATCACTGTCCTGCCAGGGTAGTTACACTACAAGAATAGGAGAAAAGTGGGCTTTATTTTGCAAATGCTCTTTGCAAAATGTTGGAACGCAACGTAACAAAGATACAACTAGCAGTTATATCTACTATGCCGACCGTCCCAAACTGAAACGCAAATCTTGAGTTCTGCTGACACAAACCGCTACGGAATGAGGCTTAGTGTCGTGAATTCAAACCAACATGATACACAGTATTAAGCTCAAAACTGACCTCGTGGAATATAAAGCTTCTCTTATTTTCTTATTACTAGCATTTGTTCGTCTTTATAATTCTTCCTTGCCGCTAGAATCAGCTTAATTACTTCAAGACAAGACAAAATATTTTTGTGTTTTCGTTACGTGCTTCGCAAATTAAGAAATCGTAATCAGAGTACGGTTTAAAATACCTCAAAACATTTACACATTTGTTGTATGTTTTTATTTTCAGGTATGCTGAGGAGTTACAATTGTTTGTACTACTTTAGTCACACTTGAGAAAGTCTATTAACAATTCAATTTGTTTATTTACAAAAGAAGAAGAAGAAGAAAAGTGTTTAAAAAGTTTTGCAGAAAGAAAGTGTTTAGATAGCAGAAATACAGCACATACCAAAAAAGGTATTTCAGTTGTAATACAAGGGTTACACAAGAACGTTTGTTAAATGTCTTCTTGCAGCAAGTTCGATACACAAACACACACACACACACAACATAAACTGCCAATTTGCATAAATATTGCTAAAAGCTTTATTTAAATGTGCTTCTAGAAAGCTACTCAGAAAGCTTATAAATAATGCTGACACACATTACGGTATCGTTCTTATCACAATATGCTATTAGCATTCAGTGGTAGCAAGTTAAATTCCTTTTTCTAATTCCCGCTGTTGCTTTAAGAAAAAAAAAAACACATTTTGACAATGAACAACAAAAATTTGAAAGGGGAACTTAACTGATACGTATTCTCCCATTATTATCTTATGTTCTTTTTTTTTTTTTTACCTCTAAACCAGGGATGCAAATAAGCTACACAATTTTACTCGACAAGTAAAAAACTACTAGCCCACACCCCACAATAGAAATGATTTACTTACCTTCGGTATATCAAATACTCGCCCGCACCGATGAACCACTCGCCCTGGGCGAGTGCTTAATTGCATCCCTGTTCTAAACTATAAACAAAGCTAAGCATAATTAAAATATTCTGATTTGCTGCCAACGTGTTAGTGTATGTACTTTTACGCAAAACAGTTCATCACTAAAAGTATAATGGTACTGTACAAAATCCATATATAACTAAGGCATTTAATGAGATACAGTAATAAGGTAGAAATTAGGTATTAAAATGAAGTACACTTCGAGAAATAACAGAAATGTTCACTATATAACCCAGTCTCGTGGAGAAGCATATGTACAATTCACTCCTCCTTCTATATCTGTGTGAATGAAGCATGACTGGCCAATCAGCTTCTTGAGTAGCGAAAGGATACAAATATTTTTCTTTTTTGCCGCTCGTGCTCACTAATCTTAATCAGTCCCACCAAATAATGCAAGCTCGAGCTCAGTAAGAATCGTGTTAGCTCTATCTCGTGGTCATTAATCTCATTCGGAACGTGTTCCCTGCAGGTTCAGATTTGCTTTCCTCAATTGGGCTCGAACTCGCTCTGATTTGCCAGTAGCTCGGTACCAAATTACAGCAATCGCGCTCATACTTTCTTCGTGGCCAATTATTGAGTTCTGAGTTGGAACTGTGATGCTTTCTATGCTGTCCCATCACGAATTACATCCAGGACTGTGTGCACCAAAGACACACATTCCAGGAAGGGCTTGAGTAACTACATACATAATTTCGCCAAGTTTTTTTTTTTTTTTTATCCGCCTTATCTTGCAAATTTTGTAGAAGTTTTGTCTCGTTTCCATTTTTGAAGACTCCTCTTCATCTCGTCACTTTTTGTATGACCTAGCATTTCTTAATATCGTCTAAAACTTACTAGAACCCTTCCGTGTCAGGAGAGGTCCACGAATAGTGTCATATAACAACATTCAAACTATAAGGTGGCCCAAAAGTAGGTATACAGTCCCGTACTGACCGGCTCATGACACTTTATGTTATCCATAAAGCAGTGGTTTACAGTTTCATTATTATTTGTTTTTAATTTCTTTTCACTCATACCTTAAGTTTGGGACAAACTGAAGCAAATAAACAAATTATCTTAATAAACTAAAATGTCATACTTTGTAGGACGGTATTTCTACTTTTGGACCACCCTGTATATTAATTATTATTGGTGTACATTGTGTAATGGCTTGCGTATATTTAAACATTGATTAAATGTTCTTCATTGTGTTCGCACAATCACTTTACCAATCTATAACTTTTTTTAATTCTATGAATCATGTAAAAGTACAAGTAATAGTGTTTGATATATAGATAAGACTTAAGTGAACTAGTGTTGTTCATGTGAATCGTGAAATTTCTCATTTCGTCTCGAAATTACAAAGGTATTTCTCGTTTCGTGGGTAACTCTTCATACATGAAAAAAAAATGTTCAGTTACACACAGAAAAGTTGTTTCAGTTACACAGAGAAAAGTTGTTTCAGTTACACACAGAAAAGTTGTTTCAGTTACACACAGAAAAGTTGTTTCAGTTACACACAGAAAACTAGTTACAGTTACACACAGAAAAAAATAGTTTGTTACACATAAGAAAATAGTTTTAGTTACACGGATAAATAGTTATAGTTAAACAGAAAAAAATAGTTTACACACAGGAAATAGAACACACAGAAAAATAGTCTCAGTTACACACGAAAAAGTTGTTTCAGTTACACACAGAAAACTAGTTACAATTACACACGGGAAATAACTAGTTACACACAGAAAAACAGTTACAGTTACCTACAGGAAAATAGTTTCAATTACACAAAGAAAAATAGGTAGAGTTACACACAGAAAAAACAGTTTCAGTTACATACAGAAAAAAATAGTTGCAGCTATACATAGAAAATAGTTGAAGTTACACACAGAAAAATAGTTAAAGTTACACACTGATGAATATTTGAAGTTAAACACAGAAAAATAGCTACAGTTGCATACAGAAAAATAGTTACAGTTAGAAAAAAAATAGTTATAGTTACACGTAAAAAAAGATTTCTTAGTCAGTTGTATGTGTGCTTACTCAGCAACCTAATTGTGAGAGGTTCGACAAAAAAATAAACGCTGAAAATGGTTAGCCTATGGAAGACATTAAGCAGATGCAGACCGGCAAAAATAAGTATATCGTAAATCATCTGGCTCATTATGTATCTCACAACGACGAGTCTTATTCAATGAATTGTCCCATTCAGAAAGGAGAAAACGTTACATACCTCTTATGGGCAAATAATATATACGATAAGTCGGTACTTTTTTAAAAGAAAAGAAAAAGGTTTGTAAGTCCACATATAGACCAATTAATGTTTCATTGAATAACTCCATAGCAGTAGCATGCTCACATAAAATTAATGGTCATGCAAAAATGGAAATTGACCTATCCGTTTTAAGGAAGCACGCATGACATTTCATAATGCAAGGTGCGTCATTTACTAACTCCTTCGGCTTAACTGCGTTAAGTCAGAAGGATTTTCTTTTTCCCCCGTTTTCTTGGTCACACAAGAGAAAGTCGACTACTTAAGACAAAACAACATCTGACATATTCCCCAGCTTCATTTCCTAAACTTTATTTTCCTTGCACGACTCCGTAGTAAGAACAGAAACCAACGTAATTGCTTTTTGTGCCAGGGTAGCTAACTAGCACACAGTTCAGAATATGAAATCAGCTAAATTTGGCTCGTTGCATGCAAAATGCTGAAAATGTTACCGGTGACAGTATTTTACACACATCTCTAGGGGTCCTTTATATTAAATTTGTACAAGTGAATGACAGAGTTGTATTCCCTGATCCAAAAAATCCTTAATATCCTAAAACTGTGTGTCCCTATATAATTTATTTTAAAAAAATCCGACTTTTCCTGCTTCAACCATACTGAACACATGCATATTATATGGTATATTCATATTATCTGGACTACAAGCCGTCAACACACCAAACATCTTAGTTTTATGTCCAACGGTTTATAAGAAGCATATATTAATAGTAGAATTATTTACTCCCCTGTTACCAATGTCCGTTGAATTTCAAAAATATCACTGGTGATAAAACTTATTCCATACACTGAAATGAAATCTTTGAATTTTACGTCCCGCAGTTATGCCGCATATGCGAAAGGAGACGGTGATTATGGGAAATGCATGAAATGGTGGAATGAAGAAAGCGAAAGGAAAGGGAAAACCCCGAGGAAACCCACTCACACGGTGATTATGCACCACAAAGTACACTTGGCGCAAGCTGGGATCGAACCAGAGACCCAATGCACCAGAAGTGAACACTGCTGAGCCACTGAGCCACTTATTCCATATACTAAATTTAATATCTATATGCGATTGGTTTGAAAGAAACCCACCTCTCCCTCGGTCAGTAATATTGAATTCATGTACATGAATGGTATATTCATGTTCTCTGGACTAAATGTCGTCCATATACCAAACTTTGTGGCATTACAACCAATAACTCAACAAAATGATAATAGTATTTTTTTTTATCCCACTAACCTTTGAGGGTTGAAGTTTAAAAAACATATGGAAAAGGCTTTAACATACTTAGTATTTCTATATCATTTGTTTCAGAGAAACTCACCTCACCTTGGGTCAGCCATATTGAATTTGTATGGATGAATAGTATATTCTCCAGAAAAATCAAAATTATAAAATCAATGACAACTAACTCAGTTGATGATATTTTATATCTACGTTTGGTCAGTCTTTAATAAAACCAATGACAATTCAACGTCAACTGACTCAGCTGGCAACATTTTAAACCCACAGTTTCTCAGTCTTTGAAACATTTCAACGTTGGCTAACTTACTTGAAGATACTTTATTTGTATCCTTGTTCAAATAGTGTTTTATAGGACCAATGATAATTGCCTAGATCAGTTGAGGGTACTTTATATCCACGTTTGGTTAGTCTTTAATAAAGTCAATGACAATTCAATGTCAGCTAACTCAGCTATTTTATATCCACGGTTGCTCAGTCTTTGATAAGACAGTAACATGTCAACGTTGGTGAACTTATTTTAAGATACTTTATTTATATCATTGTTTAGACAGTCTTTGACACCTAATGAAAACTAATTCAGTTCGTTTCAAATTCAAAATTGAATAACCGTCAAGTCACTGACAAAATAATTCTCTAACTATAAAAGTGCATATGTGAGCTGTGGACAATTGTTAATCTATGAATATTAAGGAGTAAAACATCTTTAATTTCTCATTTCAGTAACGAGACTACATGAGATGTGGATCTACAATTTATCCTGCGATATGAACCACTTGTACTTCTGAGGATCGAACCCAAGTCCGCAGAACCAAAGGCGAAAGGAGAACTACCAAAGGGATTGTGTACACCAAACAGAAATGTAGAATATCTCGAAAATTGTGTTTGTATCTTGCATCGTGGATGTAGGCATTACTAGAACTTACTCAAAAGCAAAAGTGAATAGTAGTCCAAATATATTTTGTTGGCTCTGATTTTATATGTCAGTCGTAAATGTCTGTGGGACTACGTTCCCTAGCAACCGATCTCATAAAAGAAGAAAATAAAGAAAACGTTCACGATCAGTAAGATATTATCCAGGAGTTGGCCTAGTATGACTAAGAATAACTTAGAAAAGCATGAGTCAGTAAGGTTTACTTCCCCTTACTTAAAAAAGAAGTCTACCCTTAATAGCGATTTACAGGTTACCACACAGCTTCTTGAAGTACTTTTAGACTTTCAAACTATGCTATGCATAAGTGTTGGAAGTCTTAAAGAATGGCTTTGTCCGTCTCTGTCGAGAGGTATCATAGCAAAAACGGTAAGAGATATGGAGATAAGATTTTCTGCAATTGATTCAGAGTACAAAGAATATATTTAATCTCTTTATTAATCCTTTATTCAAACCGGAAGTGGTTCAAATTAGCTATTTCCGGTTTCAACGTTTATAGACATAGATCGAAAACAGTAACATATAGCAAGAAGTACTTTCTTGCAAACGATTTAGCCACTCAAGGCAACGTGCCGTTACTATTTAGAGCACTCTACCAAAGCCAGAAGTGGTTCAAATTAAAAAAAAGAAACTTCCGGTTTCAATACTCATTTCCATAGAGTCAAAAGGTTAAAATATATAGAGATGCGGTTTCCTGCAATTAATTCACTGTCCTAAGAATAGGTTTTATCTTCTTCATTAACTTTCTACTCAAACCGGAAGTGGATCAAATTAACGATTTCCGGTTTTAGCACTAATCCTCAGAGCACAAAAACCGTAATAGCGGCATAGATTTTCTGCAATCAATTCATTGTCTTAAGAGAGCATATTGTCACACCCCGCAACACTTTACCAAAACCAAAAGTGGTTAAATTTACTGCTACTTCCGGATTCAATACTGATTTGCATAGAGCAAAAACGGTAACTGATATCGAGATGTGGTTTTTTTGCAATCGATTCAGCTTGCTAAGAGTAGATGCTATCTCTTTTCTTTACCATCTATTCAATACAGAACTTGTTCAAATTAACTATTTCGGATTTCAACCTTTATCTCCATGGAACAAAGACAGTAAAGTATAGCTAGTAATGGCTTTTAGATATGGATTCAGCGTCCAAGGAACAGGTTCAAATATTTGATATTATTAATATATTGTAACCAGTAGTTATAGATGTACTAAAAGTGCAATCTTGAATTCCCATAGTTTTGAAGTCTATCATAGTTTCACACTGTGAAACTAAACTCTCTTGTTTAAAGTTTATTCTGAGCATGCCTTTTGTAAATAAAAGTTAAAATACAATGTTTTTTTCTGGACTAAATTAAACATCACGTCAATGTCGCTTACGAAGGGTTATGGCAGGTCAGAGGGCCATTAAATGGGTGATGTGAGTCAGCACATCGCTTTCTGTAGCCGTTATTTCTGGATTTGTATAACAGAGTTCTCTCGGCACTTAACTCAAGTAGCTGTTTTCCAATTACCTCACGATGCTGAATCAAGAAAGAAAATATTATATTCCTATCGGAAATCGAACCTAGAATTATATATCGTCGGCGGCAATTCAAAACCTGCTATGTGCATTTTGCAGGAGAAGCGAAAAACAGTATCCTGGTTAGCTTTTTGGCTTTATAAAAGTGATGTTACAAGTAATATTTGATGCTGCACGTAACTGGTATCTTCTCAAGTAACTTGAGAAGGTACCAGTTACGTGCAGCATCAAATATTACTTATAACATCACTTTTATAAAGCCAAAAAGCTAACCAGGATACTGTTTTTCGCTTCTCCTGCAAAATGCACATAGCAGGTTTTGAATTGCCGCCGACGATATGCTAGTCATTTAAATACACAGAGTATTCTTGTTTCCAGAAAATATTAAATTTTAGTCGACACTATTTTTGATATATATTTCTGTAGAGAATTAGAAAAAAAAAGAAAACAATAATAAAACAGGCTTATTTTTTGTTTTAATTGGTGACCCGACATGGAAGAATCTTTTTCTTAATTCTCTTAAGAGGAAGAAATGCTTTCTTTCGGCGCTTAAGAGGCGTAAACAAGAAAACTACATTAAATCGACCTCAAATTATTTTATTTTTACACACGACAAAATGTTTCTTTCCATGTGGCAACGCTGCCTTTCTGACTTTTTTTCTCGTCCCCTCCCATTCCGTCGCACTAAACAAACGGTAGCACAGACGCTCATTGTGTCTGCGTGGCCAAAACTAATTTCTCAGGTTGACACGAACACGCGACTAGCAGTCAGATGTCCTCATGAAAATTCTGGGAAGGAACCGAGTGCAGTTATAAACTCCCAGCTCGCATTTGCAGTAATTAATGTCTATGTAGGCACCCCCTGACAGCTTCTGCAAGAACGTAAGAGAAATGTTATACCCAATATTTGTAATTAGTTATGAAAAAATACCGTAAACAATTCAATTGATATCAAAGAAAGAAGCATGATCTTTGAATGGTTTTAAATAATCTCTAAAGTTAATTTAGATTTGTTCAATTAAAAAAGAATGAAATCAGTATGTGAAGTATAGCTTCAGGTTTTTCTTTTCAATGTATTTAAGATTACATCTGCTTCACTTTTAATACCGAAAAAAATATGTCATTGTATACCTAGATATTGGAGATTGAGGTGCCATCTGGACGACTTTCACAGAGTCATTAAAAATATGGCGCGAATTTTAAAACAGGAATCCATGAGATATGTGGTGCTGATAAAGATTTTACAGGCTAAATTGAGGTTAGTCTCAAGGGAGAAAAATATGTATTTAATTGTAGTGTATACTTCCGTATTCATGAAAAAGAGAATATATGTATTTCATCTTGATTAAACCAGTAAGGTATTGTGTTTTTGTTGCTCTGGTAAGAGCGACATTCAACGTGTAAAAGCAGAGTTGCTTCAATCGTTGAAACGTCACACAGAAACAAAGCCACATAATAAACTGTGCGGTGAATAACAATTACGTATGACTTCATATAAATAATTAATTGTACCTGTTGTTTCACTAAACGATAATGAAGCCTTTTCTAAAATCAAATTTAAAAAAGTAGACAAATGTAATAAACCTTACATATGATATTGCAAATCACCAAGCGGCACAGACGTTCAAACACGTCAAGTATTCGGCAACTGGTGAGTTCGATTCTAGGCATCCACCACCCTAACTGTTTCTTTGCCGTCATCTTTCAGTCATAACTAGACATCGGATTTTTATGCACTTAAAATTTATGAAATGTGTATGCAACTATCCTCTTAAATGTTTTAAAATATGTACTTAATATGCAACAACAATACAAAAAAGAGAACATTTTCAAACATGCAACTGAAGTTATGATAAAGTTCTGTAGGTGAAATATAACATCAAGAGTATACTTTACCTTTTAGGGTCTTTTCTTCTGAATTTATTTTTATGACAGTTACAGTTTACGCATTCCTAACGCTTTTAAACATACACAAATGATACGATTAAAATAAACACAGTGATATGAGAACAAGATTTTTAACTTTTCTTCACATTTGTATTTTAAAGTGTATTTACTTTACACAAAATAATACGAGAATCACTTTTCTATTCATTTCCACTGAAAAAAAAAATAAAAAATAAGGCTTTGCTCCTTCCCGTAATTAGTCTTACAGCATATCACAAAATGCTTCTCTTCATTTTTTTGATGGGGGTGCGGTGGCTCAGTGGTAGAGCGTTCAACTCTGGCGCTTGGGGTCCCGGTTTGATCCCAGCCCCCGCCAAGTGAACTTTGTGGTGGACAAACACCGTGCTCGTGGGTTTTCTCGGGGTTCTCCCGTTACCTCCCTCTTTCTTCGTTCCACGATTTCACTCATCTCTCATCATCACCATCTCCTTTGGCCTAACCGGCATAACCATGGGACGTAAAACTCAAAGATTTCATTTTTTTTTTTGGAATCAGTTTGTTAACATTTGTTGCCAGCAAATGACATGTTCACATCAATAAATGTTACTGGACAGTATTACAGAGAGGAGCAAGTTTAGTATCTGTATTTTCTGGCAAATTGAAATTGAACTCTTGAAGATCTTTTCTCATGGCTTCAATTGTTTTGTAGTCGGAGTTTCTGGCAATACATCCGTCAACTTCTTTTCCACAGAGCGGCCAAATTTATCGGGAACTGACTGGAGCTTGTGCTGAACTTCATCAACTAGAGCTAAGCGTTCACTGAGCAGTATTCCTCGCGTCTTTTGTTTCTGAATTGATATGGACGTGATATTACAAGGTCCTTATCATTATCAAATTTCTCTTAATGTCTTGGCAATTGTAAGTGTCTTTGCTGTCCTGATCAGTTGCTAACTATGTTTGTCCTCCATAAACTATTCCCTGTTCAGCGTAAACTCTAAACTCCGATAAACGAAATGTCACAAATACAATTGGCTAGTGATGTATCACTCCCACACCCCACGGGATACCTGTCTCATGTTGTCCAATTACTTACAGCAGTAGCAGAACAGAAAAAAAAACTCGAAAGATAAAAAAAAATGAAATTCGCTGGTAAACAATTGTTGCTTAGTGAGTAAAGGTTTCCCTTGTTTGTGTTTCACCACAACACTCGCGGAATCAGGATTCATGCCAGGCTTAAAAGCAGAACACGCGTCCACAGTTGAATTGGCGCCATAATTACTGCGCATGCTTAGTGTTTATTTCTATTTCATTAACTACACACGATTGCAGTTTTATTAGATAACCCGTATTATATTTTTGTCATTTATCATAATGTAGCAGTTATATATGGAACTTCATAGTAGAAATAATAATCACATCATACGAACTATTTTGCGGAGGAGCACAAGCGTCGGTAGGCCAACAGCAAATCAGCGAGATTTGGTTTCACGTGGCTTTGTTTATCGCAGTTTAGAGCTTAGGCTGAACAGGGTTTAGGCATTTTTCCATCCTCCCATACGAAAAGCAGTTCTGTTGCACAAACATGTAAATGCACTAAAAATACAATTTTAAACTGGATTTATTCCATAGCATAAGCATACATTTGAAATAAAAACTTGTACAATATGCTAAATATTCTTTTAAGCATTACTATATGTTCCAAACTTTGAAATATGCATTCATATGCACTATAGAACTTCAAATTCGAGCTGTAATATTGTTGTTAGAAATCCCAACAAAGTTTAACAGAGATGCATATAAGCAAACAAAATATGCATTTGCATAAAAATTCGATGTCTAGTCAGAACATAAACACTTTCTTTTCTGTTCTTTCTACAGAATCACAGACATGAGAATAAAATTCCAGATAGAAAATAAAGTTAAATTAGAGGAGGTCCTGACACGACTATTTTTGATAACATATAAATAATCCTAGGTTCAGGTCCAGTTAGAGGCAAATGTAATTCGGATCTCACATATAAATTGTAGGTCGATATGTCATCCAACCTCGTCTGAAAACGAAAATTACTCTAAACAAAGAGCAACAAACAACATTAAATTAAAATCAACTTATCTTTTTATACATAAACATATCATGCCAATTGAACTGTATCCCGATTTCAATAATATTTATATTGCTCCAAAAATATAAGAGTTGGAAGCGAATGGCAATATTTACGTAAAACATATCACATATCTCTCATCATATAAAACATGTCAGTTGTTTATTCGATTTTTATGAAAAAAAACGGAATAAAAACTTCATTGCACAACCAAACCGGCAAGCTCTCTCACTCAACCAAAATCGGACTCATTTCTCTCTTACTGGTAAATAATAGTAGGCTTTACATGATGGCATGGTAGGTTCCCGATAGGTCGCATTATTTCACTTGCTGTCATTCAGTTCTGAAGCACTTCTCCGCCTGCTCTGTCCCCAAAGGTCATTTAGTGTTGATGACACCCGTTGCAGAGCCTTGTACAAGATGATAAATGTATCGTCCTACGGTTCCAGCATACAGATATGAATGCGTGGATATCTGTGTGAGTATGTGTCCATGTGTACATTCCTCGATATTTCATTTTGTATGACGCGTTGATCTACATATTTTGTTCGGCATTACCACTGAAGAGTTCTCCACATTTCAAGCGAAGCAATGTGAGTGTGTCACGCACTCAGACATAACCATATTTACATGACAAAAACAGGAGAATCAGCTTTATACAATGTGTATTCCCAATATTTTTTGACGTTTGCGGTCCTTGTACACATGGATGAAAATAAAGCATGAAAATTTATTATTTAAATTCCACAGAAGGATGTTCTATGCAGTTTTTTTTAATGATTGTGCATATACGCACTTTTTTTAACGTTGAGGAGAAACGAAGATTATTTTTTTTTTCTAAATAAATAAATGAAATTCGATCGATTTTCCAGGTTATGTAAAGGTATGTAAGGATCTATAGTAATGGTGTTTTGGACTTCATTAGAATTAGTACACAAATACATGCGTAAAGAGTATCTACTAGTTAACCGTGTATTTTACTATATATGGAGTACAAAAATAAATAATAAGTTTTTCCAGCAAAATAAAAACTGTCAATTACTTTGACAACTATTGATACACATTTAAGCGCTACAAAAGTTTGTCTTTCACGGTTTCTCGAAAACTGCATATGGCAATTTACATTCAAGTATCCGGAAGTGGATCTCTTTTATTCAGCTCGATGCAATCTACCGCCGGATATACGGAGGTTGATTCATTTATATTGAGCCGAATTCAATGTTCAACTGTGTTCTACCGCGCATGCGCAATCCACCCCCTTGAGATTACCATGAAGCGGCAACAGTATCTCGTTAGTCGTGAAGTAAAGCGTAATCTGATGCCGTCGAAACTAAACAGTTTCTGGGAGGGGTTGATTGTGGCCCTTTCGGACCCTAAGTTCATTCGCCACTTATCGTAGAAATGTGTAAAGTGCGGAATTCTCGTGTAGGTTGTGCCACTGTGGGTCATATTATGCGGACATATGCGGCACAGAGTCCCGCGCCCACCACACCGACGCGAGCAACTAGAACCATTTCCCAACGTAGTTCATGATTTGTGACCAGTTTCTAGTACAGGGGCAAACTACGTCTCCGAAAGATGGAGCGAAAGGTCAAAATCAATGTCATGTATTACTAGAATCATATCCTGGCTGAAATGTACCAGCATTAAATCCCAGCATTGTACGAATAAGACGTGAATCAGGTTGAACTGCATCAAGACAAGGCAACTAAAAACACGAAATGAATAAATAAATAAATAAATAAATAAATAAAAACATTGCTGTATGGAACAGACAACTGTAATTGCGGTAACTCTCTTCTCTGGCATTCCTGTCAAGGGTCCAAATGCCAGCCCAGTGGACTATTTTGCCTCAGCGACTGACCCATCGTCGAGTCCGCACCGTTTCCGAACTGAGGAAATCCTGTAAAGAGGAGTGGGATGCAATACCCATGTCCAGTTGGTACGCAGTTTCCTGGAATGGAAATATCGATACCGGGCAACAGTCAGTAGAGGTAGCCTCAAGATCGAATACAACCACTAGTAGAAACACGGTATTTCCTAGGTAACTGTCACATTCAAATTCCGCTCAACACAAGTGATTTATATTATCTTTGCACAATAACTTAGTTAAATAAAAATTAAGCGTTAATTACACCTCTAAGCCATGCCTCATTAACCGTATGTACTATATATTTCAATATCACTTTCACTTCAATAAGTAGCTTGGTTCTTGTACAAAATCATTTTATTTTTAAGTTTACAAATTAATTGTTTTTCCTTCATTTTCTGCTAAGCTATTCATTAGCTTTCACACTCACTACATAATTCTGTTCAGTTCAATGATCTATCCAGTGTTATATGTCTGTTAAGTTTAGTGATCTATCCAGTGTTATATGTCTCTGTTCAGTTTAATGATCTATCCAGTGTTATATGTCTCTGTTCAGTTTAAGGATCTGTCCAATGTTATATGTCTCTGTTCAGTTTAATGATCTGTACAGTGTTACATGTTTCTGTTCAGTTCAATGATCTCTCCAGTGTTATATGTCTCTGTTCAGTTTAATTATCTATACAGTGTTATATGTCTCTGTTTAGTTTAAGGATATATCCATTGTTATATGTCTCTGTTCAGTTTAATGATCTATACAGTGTTATATGTCTGCGTTCAGTTTAATGATCTATGCAGTGTTATATTTATCTGTTCAGTTTAATGATCTATACCGTGTTATATGTCTCTTCAGTTTAATGATCTATCAAGTGTTATATGTCTCTGTTCAGTTTAATTATCTATACAGTGTTATATGTCTCTGTTCAGTTTAAGGATATATCCATTGTTATATGTCTCTGTTCAGTTTAATGATCTATACAGTGTTATATGTCTGCGTTCAGTTTAATGATCTATCCAGTGTTGTATGTATCTGTTCAGTTTAATGATCTATCCAGTGTTGTCCAGTTTAATGATCTATACCGTGTTATATGTCTCTTCAGTTTAATGATCTATCAAGTGTTATATGTCTCTGTTCAGTTTAATGATCTACAGTGTCATATGTCTCTGTTCAGTTTAATGATCTATCAAGTGTTATATGTCTCTGTTCAGTTTAATTATCTATACAGTGTTATATGTCTCTGTTCAGTTTAAGGATATATCCATTGTTATATGTCTCTGTTCAGTTTAATGATCTATACAGTGTTATATGTCTCTGTTCAGTTTAAGGATATATCCATTGTTATATGTCTCTGTTCAGTTTAATGATCTATACAGTGTTATATGTCTGCGTTCAGTTTAATGATCTATCCAGTGTTGTATGTATCTGTTCAGTTTAATGATCTATCCAGTGTTGTCCAGTTTAATGATCTATACCGTGTTATATGTCTCTTCAGTTTAATGATCTATCAAGTGTTATATGTCTCTGTTCAGTTTAATGATCTACAGTGTCATATGTCTCTGTTCAGTTTAAGGATCTATCAAGTGTTATATGTCTCTGTTCAGTTTAATTATCTATCCAGTGCAATATGTCTATTTTTTTTAATAATAAACGCTAAAAATATTGTAGAATTAATCAATGTGACAAAACGGAATGCAAACAAAGTGTGGAAACGCATTTGCAACATAGTGGAAAAAAGCAGAGAGAACATAGGATGTATCAAGATTCAGAAATGTAAACCGTAGTACCATGAGGATAGTTAAATATGTGAAGGAACAAACAAAGCCAGTGAGATCATAACGGATTCGGAAATGTACGATAATCTTAAGTAAGAATACCCGCATCTTTAAGACGTAAGAATTACAGAGAAAAAAGTGAAAATTGGAGTCATGAAAAAACAAAAACACACGCAAGGACACCAACACATACTATCAAAATATTTTAGACAAGTGATGCACCATCTTTGACACAAGGAAAAGGAAAACATGCAAAATTAAGCTGAATGACAACGGGACGTCAAACTTTTAGAGTGAATTATCCATGCCAAATACCAAAACAGGGGTTTCGGATATGACAATTCTATGTAAACAAAGATTTAACACATTAACTATGAATAATCTTACGTTGTATGTAAACAAAGTTTTAATTAACCACCTACGGACAATCTTACGTTCTTTGGAAACAAAGCTTTAATTCACTATGAAAAATTTGATGTGGAGTCCAATGTATAAGACTACACAAATGGAAACCGCAAATTAATGAAAAAATATATAAAATGGACATTAATGGTATCTACAAATTCTAATATTTGAAACTGTGGGCTTAGATATGTCATTGTTTCTGTGGAGCTATACACATATTTAAGTACATTATTAATTTGATTTCTATCGCCGACAGTTTTTAATCTTCTTTTCATCCTGTTTTTAAAACCCTATACGATAGCTTTCATTATAAAGATTTCAATTCACGGTCGACGGATGAAAAAGAGAGATTTATAAACGCGCCGTTTAATATATAACCTAAGACTTTTTTTAAAGGATGATATTTTAGTGAAGTTATCGAAAATTCAGTGAATATATTTAAAAAAATAACATCAAAGTATATTCAGTCGATTATCACTTCTAAGAATTTTTGCAGAAGAATTCTTTCCAATTCTTCACAAATATTTCTTTCAAAAGAAAAAGTAAATCCATAACCATTTTTCTTTGTTATATATATATATATATATATATATATATATATATATATATATATATATATATATATATATATATATATATATATATATATATATATATATATAAGGTTTAAACCATTCTGGAAATATACCACCTACTGAGATAGAATGTTCTCATGTTCACCAGATTTTCCGGGTTGCCTCTTTATCTTTTTTTACCATTATGTAGTGTAAATGCTGTCTCCCGGCAACCGTTGGTATCCTCTGTATTGATTTGATAAAATGTTTTCGTATCACGTGCATGACGGCAGCAAGCTCACAACAGGTGCAAATTTCATAACTTCCTGACGTGAGATAAAAGCCATTGTTGTCGAGCGTCAAAACACGAAGAAGAAACAAATCTGAAGTGTAAACAACATCACTTTTAATTATCAGTCATGGTGATACCAGTGAGCACAAAGAAGCTGCATGAAAAGAACTAAGAGAGTTTCAGAACTTGAAGAAACAATAGCCAAACTTACCTACTAAAAAATAATATTAAATCCTATGGAAAGAAAGTTTTTCTTTAAATTCACTACGAACAATCTTACGTTCAATACAAACAAAGCCTAATTCACAAAAAAATCTTATGTCCTATGTAAACAAAGTTTTAATTAACTTTATTAACTATAAATTTTTTAGGCCCCATATAAACAAAGCCCTTATTCACTAAATATGAACAACAAAGTTTTAACATAATTAATTAGGAACAATCTTATTACCTGTATAAAGAAACTTTCACTAACTATGAAAGTTTAACTTCCATGTAAACCAAATATTAATTCACTAACTATGAGCATCCTTGCGTTGTATATAATCAAAGTTTTAATTCACTATGAGCAATCTTATGTCCTCCGTGAAAAAGGTTTAGTTCACTATGAACAAAAATATGATATATGTAAACAAAACTTAATTCACAAAAAATACAATCTTATGTCATATGTAAACAAAGTTTAAACTAACTTTATTAACTATAAAATTGTAAGGTTCCATATAAACAAAACCTTTATTCACTAAATATGAACAACAAAGTTTTAACGCAATTAATTAGGAACAATCTGATGACCTGTATAAACAAACTTTTACTAACTATGAAAGGTTAACTTCCATGTAAACCAAATATTAATTCACTAACTATGAACATCCTTACGTTGCATATAATCAAAGTTTTAATTCACTATGAACGATTTTATGTCCTCTGTGAACAAGGTTTAATTCACTATGAACAAACATATGATCTATGTAAACAAAGTTATAACTCACTATAAGCAATCTTACGTGACACGTGAACAACATTGACAATTTACCAATTGTGAACAATTTATCCTCGAAACTAACGTCCCCATTAAACCTCAACCAATCAATGAACAATTTATGTTCTACGTAAACAAAGATTAGAATTCGCCAATTACAAGCTTGAATTTTATTTGAAGCTCATGTGACATATGAACAAAGTTTACAATTCATCAATTATGAATAATCATAGTCCAATGTAAACAAAGTTTTAATTTATTAATTGTGAACAATAGTACATTGTGTAGATAAAGTATTAATTCACTAACTATGAGAAAAACCTTACGTAACGGGTAAAAAGACTTACAATTAACCAACTGTGAGCAATCTTAACGTGATGTTTACACAAATCTTATAATTCACGAATTATAAAGAACCATATTATCCATGTGTAAACAGAGTTTAAATCACTGATTGTGAATAATATTACGTGATACGTAAACAAAATTTACAATTCGTCAATTACAGACAATTGTACGTCGTGTGTAAGAAACCTTGTAATTCATGAATCATGAAGAGCCATCTTATGCTTTGTACAGTCAGCAACAAAACTTCTTTCCGTTTGACGAAAATAGTTGTAAATAACGTCAGAATGGAAAGGCAATTTGAATACAATTTTCAGTAAATTAAAAGAAATGCAATTTTCTGTACGTTCCAGACATACCATCGTTATTCCTCAAATAAATTTTACCAAACGAAAAGAACTTTTGTCGCTGGCTGTAGAAACCAAGTCATAATTCACCAATAAAATTAATCTTAAGGTGGTATGGAAACGAAATTTATGCCGACTTACATGATCAACAGGTTTAACGTATTAGATTGGAAATAGCAGGATTTATCTCTCGTGGTTTCGAGTCCTGTTCACGTTCTATGTGTGGTGTATTCACCTTTCACTACTACTCATTTTATTATCATTAATTTATCATCGTCCCTTTCACCCTAAAAAGCATAACTGTTGGACTTAAAACTAGAAAATAAATAAATAAAAATAAAAATAAAAATACATGCAAAGAAAGTACATGGTTCACCAAATTAAAAAAAAATGTAACCAAATTACAATTTACGAATTATGAACAATCTTGCGTATGCAAACAAGGTTAATAAGCCAGTAGTTACTTGGTAATGACATTTATGCAAAACTAATCTGAGCGTGAAGTTAGAATTATAGTAGCCATGTTGTGAATTCTTGCTAGTGTCAGATGTGCAGTATCATGAAGGAAAGTGGTGAGTATACTGTGTAAGCAGTATTTAAACATAATTGAACAGTAAACACTCAATATCCATTATTATTTGATCTTCTTTCTTCTGATATGCAACCCAACATGCACTTGAGTGTTGAGTGGCTGCCTATACATAACCGTGGCAAACGAAAATTTCAATGTTAACCAAATTGTAAGTTTTTGGGTCACTATTCTTACAACACACTAGAAGACAAAAATGAATAATACCAGTTCGAGTTAGGAGCAGTAAACGAAAGGAAAAGCTGGTACAAAGAATAGTTTCATTACTCAATAATCTTTGGTCACTGTCAACAGAAACATATAGTAATCTAAGGACCCATATAAAATTCGCCGCATGTAAGCTGACTCCAATTTGCGTTCTAACTGCAACATACTGCAGATCTATGGCAAATGAGGTTTAGGATTAGATCAGAAAATGCACATCTGGTATTAGTCAACTGGGAATTAGTACTCTCTTGATAAACACAGAGGTGAGGCATACTTCCTGTCAAATATCAAATCAAGTACACAGAACAACAGGAAGGGAATAGTGAAAGACGGAAATGGGGGGTGGAAAGGAATGGAGAAAAAACGAGACACACTAAAAATACGCGGAACGAGAATGGAAGGGAACAAGAAATAAGAAAGCAAGAGGAACGAGATAAAAAAACTTGGAAGTCTACCTAAAATTAGCATACAATTCGTTCCTAGATTGAGAGACTCGTGCGGGGAGGGAGAAGAAATAGCAGTTAGTAAGGCTGCAGGGCTGGAATACTTTTCACCGTTTTCAAGAAACAGAAACGAAGGTCAATGTTACGTCTTCGCACAAAGCTGGCGCTGTCGAGCGTGAGAGTAAAAAGGAAACTGAGAGTCGGCAGCCACTAGAGTGAGGCAGGTACGGAGGAAGAGAAACACTTCTTAGCAGTTGTAGACATGCAAAAAGCAAGGGATAAGTATTTTTAAGCTTCCACATCATGCACAGGCAGACTGCTATTTTTACAGACTCCAGAAATTATTCTTGTATCTTCCTGTCTAGCAATATTTTTTTTCTTTTTTAATTTCAAGCGCTGATAGGAAACAAGAAAGTATGTTGGTCGTGAAACAATCGATTCTTAATATCTCAACGAATTTACACGTTTTATGACTTCTAGAGTGTCGAGAAAGTGATTTTTGGATGTTTGTTCTTCCCGACCCCGATGTAAACATGTACTCTTACATAGAGAACATATCGTTCAAAACTTCGATTTTTAATTTGACTTGATTTTGAGTTTAGCGTCCCTTGCACCAGTAAGACTACATGAGACGTGGGTCTACAGCTTAACCACATGAGCTCTCGCTGGGAATCGAACCTGGGTCCCCCACACCAGAGGCTCTTAAGATAACCGCTTAGACACGAGGGAGCTCTACAACGTATCGTGATCAAACATTTAAGGTTTTTATCAGATATTTTATGGGGGTGTTTTCAAATGTTCTTGCTACTCTCAAAAATGAGAATACACGGAGAAAAAAGCTATGTGGCATACGTAAAAACGTAAGTTACATGCGTAAATCGTGTAGTTGTTGAACTTAACGTACGATTATAGGTAACATCCTACTGTAGACGTATAATTGAAAACGTATGTTTTATACGTACTTTCTGTATAAGTGTTCCATCTATACATACTTTCCGTCTGAAAGAAAGAATTGTATATAGGCAGTAGGGATCTCACATACAGATGAGCGCATAAACCATATAGCTGCCGTATGTAATATACAGTAAACTGTTAGATGTCAGACCTCATGCAGCGCCATGATCTAACACCTAAGCATGAAAAAGGCAGTAAGTAAGTAGCATATTAATAACGTATGCTCCGTACAGATTTCCGTAGTAAACTTGCGGATTCCGTATATTTGTACAATATCCCGTTGTCCGGATAACGGATTTTTCTCAGAGTAGTTTATTGAAGGTTAAAAATTGTCTTATTTTCTCAGAAAGCGGCTCAAATAACTTCATTCGTAATTCATAAAACAACATTTCATTTAATAACATTAAAATATGTCGTAAGACGTTTTTCTAGGTAAAATCCAAAAGGGATAATTTACTCTCAGAATTTGGTTCTTTTTGGACGATTTTCTCAAAAACAATTCAGGTGATTTTGTTTCTGTTTATATAAATAAGTATTCAAATAGCAATCCAACAGTACGATATAAGGAGTAGTATACATCTTACCCTCCCCAAGTTGCAGGGCTAAATTTGGATTTAAACAGCATTGGAGCTATCACTGTTCATCTCAGCGACCCCGAAAGTACGAATTCGACACTAATATCGGTCAATTTGATCATTATTATATATATCCCCTCTTTCTATCCCTTCCTTAAATTTCGGGGCTGAATTTGGATTTAACGGCATCGGAAGTGCCATTGTTCATCTCAGTGACTCCGAAAACTACGAATTCGGGACTTACAATATATTTGTCATTTTCGATCCTTTTTAAATATCTCCTCCTCCTCCTCCTTTCCTAAGTTGCATTGTCAAAGTAATGTGATAAAAGCCATTCCAGGCCAGAACTTCATATATGTTGAAAATTTGATCAAGATCGGTTGGATGGTGCAAAATGCATGAAGTCACGAACATAGTGACTTTCATTTATAGAAGATTTTTCACAAAAAAAAAAAAAAAAAAATCTACAGGAGTAGTGTATTCCTTTGAATGAGTTTTCGTTGAAGTTTTTGGGAAACACCTGTTATAATTTTGGACATATTTCATAAATAAATGTTATACTAATAACTGCTGCGAGACTTGATTTAACTTAAGAAATTGAAGCGAGGAAGTTTAGTGCGGTGGTCCGTACCAGTTATTTCTATCTCCGTTTTGGTGTTTCTAAATCGTCTTTCAATTGTGGTCTTGAAGACGAAAAGATCTGTCGTAAACAAACTGAAGCCAATTTAAATACGAATAACACACTCGCAGACTGTGGCACACATGTTGAAAGCCAACGTCAATGCTAACACCATCTACTAAATACTGACGGCGTCGTAGATTTAACCTTGAAATCTCATTGCATCTAGTTGTGTCTTCGTAACATATATATATTTTTTTCTTTTTATCTCACATGCACAAGAATAAACAATACCATCCATGACTACTGAGAAAACGTATGTAAAAAAGATTCTACACATCGCAGTAAGAAAAATCGACCACTATGCTGAGAGATGATTTGTTACGGATTTTCAGCTATACTAAATATTATGTTAACATTAATTGCTGATATTTAAAATCCTTTTAGTATAAATATCATCGTCATAGGTATTCTGCCATTATTGGCACGTCGCTCGCTCCAAAATGAGAAATTTCCATGAATCACGATCTGCCTTGTTTTGAGGGGGCCGCAGTGGCTCAGTGGTAGAGACCTTCGGTGCTTGGGGACCCGGGTTCAAACCCTGCTCCCGCCAAGTGAACTTTGTGGTGGACAAATACCGTGTGCGTGGGTTTCCTCAAAGTTCTCCCGTTTCTTCCCACTTTCTTCATTCTACCATTTCAATCATTACTCATCATCACCGTTTCCTTTAGTCTAGCCGGCACACGCGTGGGACGTAAAACTCACAAATTTCATTTCATTTTTGCCGTGTCTTGAAAATGAAATGAAATAATTCAGTTTAACGTCCCACGATTATACCCTTTAGGTTATGAGAGATGGATGATTAAGGAGAGACCTGATGGTTATGAGATTGTGAGTGAAAATGGGAAAACCTCGAGAAAAGCCAAGGACACGATGTTGTTCGCCACAAACTTAATTGGTGGGTAATCGAATCACGGACCCCACGCACCAAAGGTGAGCGCTCTACCACTGAGCCACCGCGGACCCCATAAAATTTTAAAATATAATAACCCTAAATACGAACGGGTGTTTTCGCCTATCACTGTAACCGTATGAACAATCTCAAATTAAAAATGAACTTGCAGTTAAATTAGTAAATGTTTCTGTAAACAATTTTTTTCCTTCTGTAAAAAGCTTGGCAAGGAATTAGAACAAATAAGCGCTTAATAGACTTCTTTAGTCTTCATAAACAACGAAGATCTACAATTTACATTCCTTCATCTTAAGATATTGACCCTTGAGGTTTACGTCGCAAAGGTCGCATCTCTCTGAACTCCTCCGACGTTTGCTTACATTTATCGCGTGTTCAAAGAGGCGACTGTTTCTTCCACTGTCTCAAGCAGGAGCTTAATTGTTCTTATACTGGCGTCGCTTGGAGCAATCATCTAATATGGAAATTGAAAACAAGGAGAGACGCGTTACGGAGAGAAGTTTTAAGATTTTGCTCAAGGGTTAAACACGAAAAATCA
Source organism: Thermobia domestica (assembly GCF_964235325.1). NCBI lineage: Eukaryota > Metazoa > Arthropoda > Insecta > Zygentoma > Lepismatidae > Thermobia > Thermobia domestica. The sequence continues at coordinate 116,659,573 of NC_137470.1, forward strand.
CGCACACTGGTACTTATTTATTTTATTTTATTTATTTATTTATTTTTCTTTTTTGAATACGTAATGTGAGAACGAACGTTACAAAGAATACAAATGAGTCAGAGCATGTTAGTCGTGATAATATACTAATTTCACTCAGAACGTAAACGAAATCCATGTCCGAGAGCCTTAAAATAAGAAATAAAATAAAATATTTGAAAATTTTTACAAGAAAATATTTATTTCTGCAACTATAATGACTAGCAAGAGAAGTGTATCTAGATTTAATTTTAGGACATAACCACACGACACATGATGTTTTGCACACATACCACACACAAATTCTGAAAGATGATTACAAAGAGACTGATTGATTGGTTTAAAAGTTTAACATTTCCTTTCAGCACCCAGGCTATATGAGACGTGGATTTACAGCTTAACGTGACATTCGAACCGCATGAGATCCCACCGGGAATCAAACACGTGTCTTGTACGGAAATCATATAGTCACGATGGAGCTTTCGAACAAATTGCTATGTTGATGGAACTGAGGAGAAACTTATACAGCAAATAGATACGATGTTGTGTATCATATACTCCATAACTTGAGATCAAACCGAGGACCCTTTGTACTGAAACATATACCAATGTACCCAACTTACTGCATAATATATGAACGGCTTGGTGAAAGACAATGGTAAGCGCCACTTACGGTGAAATTGAGTTATCAAGCGGAATAAGTTGGGATCGTGCCATGAGATTTCCATTCTCTTGGCTGTATCTGGGACTTAAGATTTCCTACCATTCTCTTGGCTGCGTCTGAGCCCTGAGAGAAACCCAATCTTTTTCTCTTGTCTGTGCCTAGGGCCTGAGATTTCTTACCACTCTCTTGGCTGCATCTGAGCCCTGAGAGAAACTCAATATTTTTTCTCTTGTCTGTGTCTGGACCCTGAGCTTTCCTACCACTCTATTGGCTGCGTCTGAGCACTAAAAAAGAAACATAATTCTTTTCTCTTGGCTGCGTCTAGGTCCTAAGATTCCCCATCACTCTCTTGGCTGCGTCTGGGTCTTGAGAGAAACTCAATCGTTTTCTCTTGTCTGTGTCTAGGTCCTGAGATTTCCTACCACTCTCTTGGCTGCGTGTGAACACTGAAAAAAAACATAGTCCTTTTCTCTTGGCTGCGCCTGGATCCTAAGATTTCTCATCATTCTCATTGGGCCTTGATATTTTCTATCACTTTCTTGGCTGCGTCTGGACGCTGAAAAAATCCATACATAGACATTTTGGCTGCGATTGGGACATGAGGTTCTCCCAAGCTTGTCCCTTGGCTCCCACTGGGCCCTGGAATACCCTTAATCACCTACCACCAAATTAAGGGACTCTACTGCTCTTCGGACTACCTTTAAAATTGTACTATACCGCATCATAGTAAAGTTTTTTTTTTTTTGATAAAACGGTTGGGATAAAGAAAGTCTAATCCCGTGTACCATTATTTGTCTCTATCAACCTGCTTTCGGCAGAAGTTCATAATATATAAAATATAAAATAGGCCATATAAAATAATATATAAAATAGGCCATATTTCTGCTTTTAAGGGGAAAATATCGTCCAAATATGTGACAGACAGCAATCAATAGAACTATTTGAGCTGAGCAGATTTATGTGGCAGAATGTAAGTCGTTATGCCCAAGTTTCGAGGAAATTTATATCGTAGAATGTAAATCGTTATGTCTAGGTTAGGAGGATATTTATATGGCGGAATGTGAATCGTCATGACTAGGTTAGAAGGATATTTGTGGCGGAATATAAATCGTAGGAAACTTTTGGATGGAGCAATAAAAGATTTAAAGGTAGTATAAAGCAGGATCATCACGATATACGTCACAACAATCCTAATTGGACTGACTTAGAGCACTAGGAGCTTTTGTTTCAAAAACAATGAATCAGATTATTTTTTTTTTGTTTCTAGAGCGATAAATAAGTTAAATGTTTCTTTCTAGAGTGACGAATCAGATATTTTTTGTTTCTAGATCGATCAATCAGATGATTTTTGTTTCTAGAGCGACGAATCAAGTAAATGTTTCTTTGTAGAGTGACGAATCAGATCCTTTTTTCTTTTGTTTCTAGAGCGATGAATCAGATTATTTTTGTTTCTAGAGCCACGAATGAGATGAATTTTTATTTCTAAAGCAAAGAACCAAATTATTTTTTTTTTGTTTCTAGAGCAAGGATCAAACGAATATTTGTTTCTAGATTGATGTTTTTTAATGCCATGGATCATTATTATTAATATTAGTAGTAGTTACTGGAGTAGTAATAGTACTGTTAGCAGTACTAATAGCAGCAGCAGCACTATTAGTTATGCACCCAATCAGGAGTCGAATCCAAGACGATACGTACGGCAACCATGCGCGTTAAGCTCATCGTCATTAAGGTGTATAGTACTAGCATTAGTGTGAGTAAAGGTAGACAAAAGCAACTTTTCAAGCATAAACTACTTGATGAACAAATATAAGTCCTTCATAGCACACGGACGTTCACGGGACATCCGAGACTGGTCCACAGTGGACAACGGAACATCCCAGGATCATCTGAATTTGCTCCTGGAACATCCCTTGGGCATCCACGGGATATCCAGATTCCGCTAATATCCCGAAAAACGGGATATTCAACGGGACATAAAAGGGATGCCCGCTGTTAAATCGTGGGATAATGTGATCCTAGGTATGTCCGGCGTGGGATTTTCCTATGATTCTCCTGTTTCATCCGGGACGTTCCGTGGACATCCTACATGGGAATCCTTTACGACATCATTGTTCAGAAAATCCCGGGAACTATGCGGGATAATTGTGATCAAAATGGGACGTCTTAGGGACGTCGTATGCTATGTGGGGTGTCTTCTAGCTTCCTTTCGCAGTAGTATGTGAAATATTTCATAATTACATGTTATCACCTTTTCTGAGAATATTGTACTATGTAGGAGTAACATGTGATGAAGAACTTCCTTTGTAATTCAACTATGTTCAACGGGAAAAAGTGAGCTAATGTGTTAAAATAATTATTACAAAATTACGTAAACAGCTAGTCAGAAATACACCTACATAAAACTTTTTTTTTTCTTATCGGTAAGAGCAGGTTTACAATTACAGAAAAATTCCGAACCAAAGTCTAGGATTTATCTATAATCTTTAGAACTAAAGCAATGTAGATTTTTAAATTCCATCCTTTGATAAGAATCTCACGATGTAATGAATGATACAATAGCTATTTTTGAATACCACATCATACTTGACAGAATAATATCCCACATATACTCTTCCAAGACAATATGAACCGCAATAAACTTTACACTTATTGCAGAGTAAAAAAGAAAAAAAAAATGCTGAATTCATAAACCATACAACCGCCTACTTGCTACTTCGAATGAGGAAGTGCAGAAATATTCCAAGTCACTGTCTACTGCTATCTTCTACAAGTACTTGAAGAAATTTGTGTGAAGGTCATGTTGGCAGATTACTCATCAATGCTGTCATACACTGACTCAAGAGAATGCCGGCAATCAACCACGTTATGCTGCGATGATCACTACTGTTTATGTACAGGAAGGACGATGCATATGTAGCCTACTAATGCATAATAAATATTTCCGTTGAAAGGAAGACGAAGGTGAGAAAATTACCGGGTAAGCGTTGTTTCTAGGTAAGTAAATAATAATTTCCCATTCCTGCACTGTGATTGGTTATCAACAGATTCTCTAATAGCACAGATAGAATTCTGTCAGTTACATAAATTCAATTCTAGAATCACGTATGTGGATTAAAAAAAAATAGTTGTTAAACTCAATCATGCGATACAGCAGAATTATAAATAAGATATTTGTTGATGAAATATGAAGAAAATCCTTACAGCTATTATTGCAAAGATCGTCCTAACAAAACTCATCTCCACCAGGAAACTATAGTTTTTCGAGAGAAAATAATAACGTATGGAATAGTTATTAACGAACTATTCATTTATGAAATTCAGAGAGATCATTAAAACTATTCTTTTCAAATGGAATATTTGAGTTCTACGTCGCACGTTTATGCGGGATAGTCTAAAGGAGACGGTGACGATGAAATAATGAATAAAATGGTAGAATGAAGAAAGCGGGAGGAAACAGAACCCCGAAAAAAATCACGCACACGGTGTTCGTCAACCACAAAGTTCGCTTGGCTCAAGCTAGGATCCCCAAGCCCCAGAGGTGAACGCTCTACCACTTTTTTAAAAACTTTCTGACTTATTTTCTAGTTCAACCACTTTTCAAGATTACTTGACACGACAGGCACACGAACACAGAAACATCGAGGACAGTTAAAATTTCACCCTTGCTACTACAGAGAGACTAGAATCCCCCATGGGCTTCACCTCACAATAATTAGCCTAACGCCTCAGACCGCTCGGCTACACCCACCGGCACCACTGAGCCACCGCCGCCCCTATTTCTTTTAAAAGAAAAAACTACTTTTCTGAGAATTGTAAAGCAATCTTAAGTTTAAAATTTGGTCTTGATACCTTGAATGAAGTTATATCTAGAGTACGAGTTTGTAAACAAACAGAACCCAGTAAATACTTTTGGAAATGTAGGCCACGCCAAAATCTCGAATTTATTTAATGAAGACTGCATACTTTCTCAACCCTCATGTTCGTTCTATAATAATAATAATAATAATAATAATAATAATAATAATAATAATAATAATAATAATAATAATAATAATAATAATAATAATAATAATAATAATAATTCTGTCGAGGAATTTGAAGCTTAAAATACGAACGGTAATCATGTCTTTTGTCCTGCATGGTTGCGAAACATGGTCGCTTACTTTGAGTGAAGAACGTAGGCTGAAATTATTTGACAACAAAAGACTGAGACGAATATTTGGACCTAAGAGGAACAAGAATGGGAAATGGCGGAAGCTCCATAACGAAGAACTACGTAATTAATACCGTTTACCAAACATTGGTAAAATCTAGGAGGCTCGAGAGGGCAGACCATGTAACCAAAATGGAAGAAAGTTCGAACGCTTTCAAAGTCATAACTGGAAGTCCAAGAGGAAACCGACGACTAGGAAGACCTAGGTACAGATGGGAGGTGGATCTCACAGAAATAGGAATACAAAGTAGAAACTGGATCTAGTTGGCTAAGGACAGAATTCAATGGAGAGCTTCTGTGAACACAGTACTGAACCTTTTCTTCCATAGGCCATAGAGTTAGTTAATAATAATAATAATAATAATAATAATAATAATAATAATAATAATAATAATAATAATAATAATAATAATAATAATAATAATAATAATAATAATAATGATGATGATGAAAGAACTAGAGAAGTTATGAAAACATTCGTCTCTGAAGTCACAACCTCAACCAGAAGTTGAACTCTGAATTCCATACAATCTTCATATAGGCTCCCACTGTCATAATAAGTGGAATACTTCGAATATGGGATATTAACTGAACACCAATTACTTGTGTTATGAAGTGTTATTAGAACAAACCTAACAAAAAATCATATTTCTTCAAATTCGTCGCGTAATACGTCATGAAACGAACGATCCACACATATAAGGTAGTCTAAAAAGTACTGAGCCTTTTTCATACGTGATGGTGTTAGTGTTCTAAATCTCAGACCATATTAGGTGTAACGAGTCTGACCTAACGTCATTTGACCGGTGACAATTGAAACTAGAAATCAGAATTAAGGTATTGCGTCGTGAATATGAGGGAACTTCCCGCAATAACTACGCCATATCTAGGAATTCTAGAGGATCAAGCAAAAAGACCTCCCGTATTTGGAGATGGCGCTCTGTGAGTTGTGGCTAAGATACGGCGGCGGAGGGAGTATAGATAGTTAGCGGTATGCGTGCCATTTTCAGCATTCGCAATGGCGTGGCGTGGTGAGCATCGTGCATTTGTTGTGGAAGAGTATATTTGTAATGGCGGATCTGTGATTACTACTCAGCGAGCATTTCGGCTTCGGTTCGGACTTGACCGACATGGTTCTGATCCAGATAGAAACAGCTATTCAAGTTTACTTACCAATCTTTAGAGCAACAACGCTTTGGAGATTGCTGGATGGATGTTCTCACACTTGCCACATTTTCCGGTGGCGTTCTTACGGTCCGAGGTCGGCCAGGCGATGTTTTTCTCAGTGTAGAACCTGTTGCTTCGCAGGGTAAACAGGAACACTTTGGTGCAACTTGCATAGGCATCGCTGGCTACCATCGTTTTCGCAGCTTACTAAAATCCAACCAGAAATGAGAGCGCCTTCTACTTCTGATTTTATGCTCAGCAAGGATAGTGCAATCGTTTCACTATGTTTTGTCATCCAACAATTGTTGTGCCATCTTTGGACTTGAAATATAATGAACGCTCCTCGTATAATCAACGGTATAAACAACATCGAATAAATTTAGGAATTTAAATTATCACGACCTGCTTTTAACAAAAACAGAACTATTTGAATCTGAAATTTACAATTAAGTTTAATAAGAAACTGACAGCAAATACTACAACGAAGAAATGTTACAACCTCCAATTTATATATTAAGTTATTTATGCATATGGCGTGCTCCATAAATTACTAGCTTGGCATGCTCTGAAGTAATAACTGAAAATGTTATTTTTTTCGTTTAATTTATTGCTGCATAAAATGACTGTAAACGAACTGTAGTATTGTTATGAGTGATGGGTTTTTGAGATGGTTCCTCAAGCGCCGTAGCATAAAAAGTCACGTAGACTTACTGATGGAATGACAATTGAAGACTATAACCTCTCTGCTTTACGTGTTCTCCAGAGTTCTTGTTCTCTGGACTTAGCAACGCCACTGTTTTAAAAAGTTCAAATAGAGCTTACAAATGATTTTATGTCTGGTTGCTGATGAAGGCACGCGCACCGGGCCAGACCTCAAAGAAAACGAACATGAGTGTTTACAATGTCCGTGAAGTTTTATGGGTACTGTATTAAGTATAATAACTGTATCGAATTTTAATCTAAAATTATTTGTTCACCATTGGTGCTTAGGGAGGTATTTCTAAAACGGAATGTAGAGGAAATCAAAGTAATACATTCGTGCAATATACTACTAATAACGTAGTTTCAGATATATATCGGGTGTTCTAAAAATAGCCCTCACGGACTACTGGGCACTATTCTACAAGTCAAAATAAAACGAAAAATTATATAATTGCATACCTTTCGGGTACTCATCTGGAGATTTGAATTGCACTATGCAGCAAAGTCACAGATAAAGAACCTCAGAGAAAATCTACCAATCCATCAAATATTTACATTGATTCTTTCCAGATGGCAGTTAAAGCTGATAAACTTTGACACTAGCGCCACCTATTGGCGCAACAATCGACGTAACTGCTCAATGGATTCAAGGAGCGATGCCAATGGTTCCAAGTTAATCTGTAACGTTGCTACATAGTGAAATTTTGATATCCCATGGCGACTGAATTATGCCTCGGAGAGTATACTATTATATAGCATTTTCGCTTTATTTCTGCCCTGAATAATTGCGCTGTTGTCCGTGGACGCTATTTTTAGAACACCCGATATCTATAGGGTGATCCTTATTTTTGACTTCCGATTTATTTTTTTCTCACTTCCTAAAATAGTTTCATATCAGACCGAAATAACCCATTAGAAAAGTAGCTCAATTTAACAATAATAAACGTTAAGAAGTAAATATTTTACTTCTCATAAAGCAGTAAATGGAAAAATTAAACTACTGTTACTACCTCCCACTCTTAATTTCAGGATACCCACTCACACTATGCACACTTCTAGGCAATATCTTTACCGCTACAGCAATCTTCTGATCCACATTGTGCACATTTTAGTTTTAAATATTGATATAAATTTGTTAATATTTTCGTCGATATTTCTATTATTTTTGATGTTACTGTTGTGACATGTTTCGGTGTAAAATAGCTAACATGCTGTATCCGGAACTAGACATATAATTAAATGAAAGTAAATAAACTAAATAATATTAATGTTATTTACTTAGTTCTCGGTTTTCTTGAAGCGAATTTTAAGTTGTGTTGTTTCCGCTTTATCCGCTTTTTTTCGTTCTTGCCAAGATGAGTCTCTTGAAATGCAATTGAGAGAAGGGTCACAATAAAGCAAGAAATTGAAATGGCTTTACTATTCCTATCTAAGCTTCATAATCAAACTGAAGTTGGTTATCCAAGCATCGGGGCTGGAGGTCGTCAAAGTCGTATTTAAGAGCGGAATCATTTGAGAAATACCATTGTGGTTTTCACGTGGGTCGTTCCTGCTTGGATCTCTGGCGCCACTCTTGCAATAAAATATTCCATTCAATATATAATTCAGCGGAATATAACCCTGTCACAAGATATCATTTTTTCCCCTTTATTTCCCCTGACTCTTAAAAAATGTCCTATATTCTAGGAACGTTATTTAGGAGTGTTATTATACCGAATTTCCGATAAAAACCAGTATATGATTTGCACAAAGAATATCTTTCTAGTTACTTATCCTATACATTCTCGTGTTTTGTAACTTTATATAAAACATATTTTCCTGCTGAGTATTTATCGTTCTTTCTGGGTAATAGGAGACGAAAACACGTACAAGTCATTTGAAACTCAAATTGTCTATTTGGAATGCACCTTTTGAGTGTGTATTTCAGAGAGATTCTGAGGTAATGGAATGTCGACATTTCTTAGTTAATGGTATGAGCATTTTCCTCCTTATTCAAAGTGGATTTTTAAGTATGTAAAACGAAGAATGTATGATATTGATTTTGATAACGATAGCAAATTAAAGATTCTAAGCTATGAAAACTCAAGCATTTGCAAATTGCACAAATGGCACAGTCTAAAGTAATCTACGTTTATGGGCTTGAAACACTTTTAAGTAACTATACCAACAATGAACACGTTGTATGAATCTCCTTTATATGTATATATATATATATATATATATATATATATATATATATATATATATATATATATATATATATTTAAAGTCAATTCGATCAATTGTGGTTTCTTTGCTGACACAGGCTGATATGACTTTTAATACTTCCTTTGTGAACATGACATTAGGAATAGCAAAATGCGTTATATATAACATTTATTTTTTTTTACAAGCCAGCCGAAGGCTAGCACCCTGTTGGAGGGTTACTCTCTCTTTTAGGGAACGGCGTTATAATATTTTTGGTTCATCTGCAACATTATTTTACGAACAATAATATCGAGAGCGAGATTTGAATTCATAAAATAATGAACACTTTATAGCAATGGGTTAAATCAAGCACCTAGGACAGGCTCAAATCCTATTCATAGATATATATGTATAACTTGAAGTATGTTTCTGTCTGTGGTATATCGATATCCCAAGAGATAGTTCTTTGGATGCTGACTAGTTAATGACACATGTTGCGACGTGCCATTGCTTTACTACATAACACATGATACCCAAGTACACACATTGCACTGATGTTTATAGTTGATTGTTTGTTTTACCTCTTGAGATGAAAGCACATTCCACGAAGCTAAAACAAATAGCGTCACTCTCTCTAAAGCTTTAACGTAACTGAGTCGTTATAATAATCTATTTGGGACAGAGCAAAGGTAACAAGTTGCTTAAAATCATCCATTTGAGACAGAACAGACGAAACAGAATGCTCGAAATCATTCATCTGGGAAAGCCTCTTACTTAAATTAAGCAAATACATGATTTGAAGGGCTGTGTTTTACGGTATGTAAAACGCTTCGTTGTATAAGACGCACGCCAAAAATCATCACTTTTTTTTTTTTTTTTTTTTTTTTTTTTTTTTTTTTTTTTTAGAAATCACAAACTTAAATGTGAAACAAAGACGATAATTTAAAATTAAATGTATTTAACAAAATACTGTAATAGCTTTTGGACAGTACACTGACCTTTATAGAAGCCTGCAAAATCCGTATCACTGCCACCTGAATTTCTTTCCCAGCACGTCGTCGTCACAATCGAGGTTTTCTCTTCCCCTTCGTTATTAGTGTCGTCCTTATACAGACAAGCAGATTGATAAAAAGTAAGTATCCCATCGTTTTTAAAAATTCTACCTTTAAACGAGAGAGAAATTTTCTATAATATTTAAATTTTTCATTATATATTCTCAAAATGGCGAAAGTAAAGGATGGTTTGAATCGTTTAAAATGAGGATTGATGCAGATCTTTATCATTACAGTTTGATTGAAGTCTGCTTCCTAAGGTGGAAGGGGGTTTATTTTATTCGAAAACGACAACGAATCCAATGTTTGAAGTGATATTTTGGAAATATATTTAGCACGTAGGCAGAGTGGGATTTTTATAATTTCTTTTCGATTTCAAGAACGTATCCTAAAGAAGAAAGAGATAGTTCAAATATACGTTTCAAATATTTCCACAAAGATACTCTTCCCGTGCAAAGAAATATTAATGAATTTCAGAAAACTATTATTGAATTTTAATATCTTCTTAGAGCTTTCTACGAAAGTATTGTTTTTTTAGAAATTTACGATTATTATTATTATTATTATTATTATTATTATTATTATTATTATTATTAATTACATTTTAGTCTTTATCCAAAATCTTGCCATTTCTATTTAATTACTCCTAATTTCCTGAACTTGAAAATACTGCATAATTTAAATGTGTGAGATGATATTTTATATTTAGTTTTTATTATTATCTAAGAACAATTTAGAAGACTTACACCGGCACACTCAAAATATTTGCAGGAGGACATAAACAACTTGTGTACGCAAACTTGTTGATGTGAAGTCAATAGAACGCCTTGAGGTCTGCAACCAACCGAACGCGAGTAACGGTTGGGTTGTATAAGTAGCACGCGGAGAATAAGGTTTATGCAAAATACTTGCAAGTGAGGCAATAAGTGAAATAATAAACGAAAACCAGACCAGCCGATATGATCAGGAATAATAGTGTTGAAAATAAGAAAAGGAGTTGAATGGATTTCGAAGAGGAATGGCCAGCACCCGTCGATTGCTAGGCCAAAAATATGCTCGTTCTAGCCTGAATTTTGACTTAAAAATGTCATTACGATCGTTATAAGTCAGTTTATCTACCCCAAAAACTATTTATTCCACACTAACCGCGGTCATTTTGGACATTTTGTTTTTCACTCATTGTCACCTCCCATGCTGATCAGGCTGAACTTAATCTTAAATGGTATCGAGAGTTTACCTGTTCATCTTATTGACCCCAAAAACTATGGATTCGACACTAATTAAGTAACGTCATTCTCCATTATTTTTACATGCATTACTTTCTCACCTCTAGGATTGCTAGGAGTGTCTAGCAACTAATCAATTTAGCGACCTCTAAAACAGTGGATTCGACACTAATACCGATCGTTTTCGATTATTTTTACACGATAGACGATGCCCCTCCTATTTCCTCTAGGGGTACTAATAGGGGCTGAAATTTGACATAAACAGCATCGAGAGTGTCATTATTCATCCCACACGGAAGGGTGCCACAAGTTGTCGCTAAAATCTGATTGCCGCATAGCACATCTGATAGAGCATCATGAGAAATGAACATGAGCAAAATTTAAGGTGCTGTGGACAAGAAGGATAGGAGCTAGGGGGCTTCAAAATTTGAATATTCAAAAAAATATATCGTGGAATTATGTACGTTTAAAGTAAAATATTGAAAACCGTTAAAGCAATCAAAACAAAAGTCGCACAATATAATGAAAACAAAATGCCCTCCATAAACCATAAACAGTGTTGCCATAGGTGAAGCAGTGTTGCCAATTCAGCATAAAAATATTTTTTATTTAAATAGCACCATATACAAGTGCACACAGGTTTGAAGTGCACTATTATCACTAAAGAAAACAGTGAAGTGTAGTGGTACAGTGTTGCACAAAATTGGAGCTACGTGTGCTGAAAATGCACAATGGAGAAGTATATGTGGGCATAATTTTAGTTGAAATGCATAACACAAATAGTATAACATAGCAAACATTGGCAGTGTCACAAAATATTGATGCATTTGAAAAACGAAATTGAGTGATGCCATTTTTACGTCCTGTGTCAGCTCCGAATCTATATAGGAGTGTAAAGTGGGATCCGAATCACTATGGAAGAGAAAGATTACAACGAAATGTAAGGTGAAAAGTACAACAAAAACATGTCCGAGGAGGGATTGGAACACGCGATGCCTAATATGTCGGTTGTCTAGCCTCCTAGACCACACGGCTACCCTGTCCGAATAGAAACGAAATGAGGTAGTATTAAAATAATTATATTTCCAATGTGCATATGGTAATATTACAGTGTACAAAACATAATCATATGATATGTAGGGGAGGAAGTAAAAGAATAAGTCACTTAACACGAAAGACAGAAACCAAGAATGTACTCTTCCAAATATTGATAAGATAATCGAGAACCAGTTTACAGAATGAGAAAACACGTGTTTCTTTCCTCGCGTGTATCATTTTGTTTTCGCAAGTTGTCTGCTTATTTACCGGGGCTACAGAAGTATAATGCAAAATTCTCACCTTTTTCTAGTGCATTCCTTTATTACCCTTTGTTGCCACATATCAGTCTTCTTTATTGTACATTTTCAGCACATGTAGCTCCAATAGTGTGCAACACTGTACCACTACACTTCACTGTTATGTTTAGTGATAATAGTGCATTTTAAATCTGTGCACACTTGTATATGGAGCTATTTCAAACTAAATATTGTTATGCTGAGTTGGCAACACTACTTCACGTATGGCAACACTGTTTGTGGTTTTCGATAGGGCATTTTGTTCTCATTATATTGTGCGACTTTTGTTTCGATTGTTTTAACGGTTTTCAAGATATTTATATATTTTAAACATACATAATTCCATAATATAATTTTTTGGATATTCAAATTTTGAAGCCCCGTAGCTTCTATCCTTCTGGTCCATAGCACCTTAAATTTTGCTCATGTTTATTTCTCATGATGCTCTATCAGATGTGCTATGTGGCAATCAGATTTTAGCGAAAACTTGTGGGACCCTCCCGTGTCAGTAATCCCAAAAGCTATAGATCCAACACTAATATAGGTCTTTTATTATTTTCACATATAGTCCCCTGTTCATACCGTAGGGCTGCTAGTGATGTTTTACTCCACAGTCTTTTCTTTTCTTATTCAGATAGTAAGACATCCGTTTATCAACTTCGGCTGAAATCGCGCCAGGCGTTTCAGAGTTATACTAGAATATATACAAATCTTTATGTATATTAGTATTGTATTGTCATAGGTTCGTACGTACTTGTAAAAAATTTCAGTGCATTAGTTAGTATGGAACCAGTGGAATTCAAGTTGTAAGATTTGAAACTAACAAACAATTATAAAAATATTGTAATAACAAGTAGCATTGTCACATGTATACCTCGCGAAGGAGTTCGGTTAGTATGGTGTGACACTTTATCAATTAATATTGAAACCTGAAATTGTAGTGGGTATCTATCACTTCCGGTTTTAGTAGGGAGTGAAAAAGCAGGAAACTACTTTTCACTATTTATTACAGTTTTTGCACTATAGTGGTAATCGTTAAAACTGAGATCCCTGATTCTAACATTTTCAGTTTGAGTATCACCTCCATGAGAGAACTCGATTCATAACTTATGACTCTGTATATCCTAGTCAAAATTTATGGTGATCCATCAAGTAATTTTTGAGACTTTTTTGTCTTCTAGATGGACGGACTCACGGACAGAGTCCAAAGGAGTTCTGGTAAACCAAACTCATCGAAAAATGATAATAACAATTTTAATAGTACTAATAATAATTTCGAAATCCATTGGTATTTTGAGCGTAAGATGTGAGGATGAACGATCTTCAAAGATGGTTCCTGGAATAGTTGGGAGCAGTTCCGGATTTAGGAGGTACTGGAGCACGTGCACTCTCCTTCGTTGTAAATATACACTATCTATATTGAGATGCTAGTTGTGTAAACAGCAACACTTTCCGAAACTTTTTGACGTCATGTTTCCGCTTGGGGAAGGAAAAAGATTCACCAAGCAAAGCAATAGTCCTCATTCACATCACAGATGCCTAAGCGCATTGAACATATTCAAATTGAATTCAAATATAGAGATAGTTATTGTTGCATCCCCTGTCAGAAGATCCTGGATCTTGCCCTGGTTGTGGGCTCTTTCGTGGCTAAGCGGTTAGCATACGCGCCTTTGGAGTGCGATTCCCGGGTTCGATTCCTGGCGTAAGTTCATGTGGTTTGCATTTACGTTAAAGTATAAGTCCACGCCTCATGTAGCCTCGCTGCTGAAAGGGACACAAGGCTTAAAAATCAAATCAAATAAAATAAAATCTGAAACAGTTGTGGCTGTTTGAAGATTTTAACATTCTATGAGTAAGAAGGCTGTAATGAAGCGTGGGCATGCAGGTTGACGTGGAAATCAAACAACATAAGCTGCCGCTGGGAGTCAAAATCATGTCTCCGAAGTCGCTTATGGCAACCATATAACCACGAAGAAGTTCTCCTGAAATGGCGAATTCGTCCTGCGCAAAGGGGAAAGTATGATCAGAAATCTCTTTCATTAGCTTTCTGAATTGTCGAACAAAAGGGGAAGTCTGAAGAGGGAAAAGGACTGAGAAAACAGCAAGCAGAAAAAAGTAAATAATAGCCTGTGACGTCATCTTCACATGCCCATTTTCAACGTTATTGGGAAATGTTTCACCGGGTTCATTGCTAAGCACGTTGTCCCCGTCGTTCGCCAGCTTCTCATAGACAAATAGCCTCTGGGTGTTGTCCCATGCTTCAGGAGCAGGGAAATCTGTCGAAATCTCTCTCCTGTTTGGCCAGACTTTCGTGTTAATGATTCAACCCTCATTTCGATAAAATTGATAGCTGAAGAAGTTAACTGCAATCAGTACCGAACCAAAATGTCTGCGATGATATATCTATATAACACGTAGCCGATTTCCTGACGATAAAGATTATTATGCTCAACATAAGGTACTGTATGTGTACGAACAATTTGAATAAATTGTACATATGAACAATTTGTCATATTTGCCTTTCTGTATGAAGACTATATTCATATATACTTGTAAGTATGATTAGGTCAGTATATAGAATGTTTTTTTTTCATACACTGAGAAATATCCGTTATACGGATAGCGGTATTTTGTACAAATATACGGAATCCGTAAGTTTACTACAGAAATGTTTACGAAGCATACGTTATCCATATGCTACACACGTACTGCATTTTTCCTGTTTAGATGTTACATCATGGCACTGCAGGATGTCTGACATCTAACAGTCTTCCGTATATTACATACGGCAGCTATATGTTACATACGTCCATCCGTATCTGAGATTCTGACCACCTATATACATTTCTTTGTGTCATACGAAAGTATTATAAAACGTACGTTTTCAGTTATACGATTGCTGCAAGATATTATCTATAGTCGTACTTTAAGTCCAAAAACTACAGGATTTACGCATATAACCTATGCTTTTACGTACAACACATACGTTCTTTTTCTCTGTTTATGTTATATCTATAGAAATGACGTCAAGTTAAACGTCTGGTATAGTGTCCCCAGGATATGTCTTGTCGGCACAAATAAAAAGCTGATAAAAGACTGAATAATCCACAATAGTACGAGAATGCAACAAAATATGGGGAAAGCCGAGACAACGTGAGGACACAATAATGTGTACTAAGAAATAGAAAGTCGAGTCTGTGGGTTTTCTCGGGGGGTACTCCCGTTTCCTCCCACTTTTTCATTCCATCATCATTCACTTACTTCAAAAATCGTCTCCCTTAATCTAACAGGCATAATAGTGGGACGTTAAACTGAAATATCTAATTTTAATTCCAGAAATACATATGCACCGGGATCAAACTCCAGTTCTAAGCTTTCAACACCTTCAAATGTAAAATGTTACTAATTTAAAAAATGTTACTTACCAATATATCCATATTCTGATATCTTTAAATACTTAAATACTCGTTAATTCGATTCTTTAATATTCAATATAAGTTGATATTGCAACAATTAAACATACGACATTTCAATATTCATCGGTTGATGCTTTGATACTTTTGTACGTATATTTTGATATTTTGAGATTGCAATATTTTAGTTTTGATATTGCCAAGCGAAGTAGCGAAGTAGCTCAAGTGGTAGAGCGTTGGCTTCGCATTCGGGAGGTCGTTGGTTCGATTCCCGCTACCGACCATCTGACTGGAGTTTTTCAGGGTTCTCCTCAGTCCTACGAGGCAAATGCCGGGATGGTACCTACTAAATAGGTCCTGGAAGGGTTCTCAAATCCCTTCCATTGTTATTGTTGTTGTTAGATATCCAATTTAAAATAGGCACTGACCTGTGTCTGATGATTGTTAAACACATAAATAAATTTCGATATCCGCTATATTAATGTTCATCAATAGTTCAGTACTTTTAAGCAACAGAATGAGTTTTTTTTTTTTTTTAGGTGTAGTGGTCTGCTATTAATATTCCAAACAAAGAAAAGTCTCACCTCTTTGGTTGATACATTAATACCAACGGATTTTATGGTACAGAGTTTTTGGAGTCACTAGAAAGTTTTTTTTTCCCTTTGGATAATACTCTAAGTTCATAAACTACAATAAGGAAGTACCATTAAAGCCGGTCTTCGTAAGATAAGTCTCTCATCGCACGTCATTTTCTTCTCTGTTTGAAAATTTTGAGGAGGAGGTAAATAAAAAAGGGCGTTAGCCTGGCAGAGATGACGTGGCGGAACCTTAAATCCCAAGATACATCGCAGAATATCCCATAAGCCCACTTTTATCTACAGCAAACATTCGAAAAAGGTTGCCTCAGCCATCACGTTGGAGTGTTATCTCGACACAGCGAAATTCGCAAAATCAGTCACTATAACCGGTTGTAAAGATGTGTGTTAGTAAAGAAGGGAAAAAAGTAAATATAGAAATCCAAGAAGGTATGTATGCTTAAAGACACGAGATAAATAGCCAGATAACAAGAGTAGTGAACTTTTCGTACGGGCTGGCATAATGCAATACAGATCTCTATGTACAAACACACTCACTTGATCTTAAGTGTCTTTGAAGAAGACCGTGTCACGCAGAAAGTAGTGTTATATATACAGCGTGTATCAAAAATCCGGGTCCATAGGCCAAACTCCGTTATGAATAGATACGGAACAATGGAAAATTGTTGGAAATATGTGGTTATGCATTATTTTGCATCTATACACGTTTACTAATTATATATATATATATATATATATATATATATATATATATATATATATATATATATATATATATATATATATAAACGCTTGCAGGGACATGGGTTTAGAAGTAAATGCAGAGAAAACTAAATACATGGAAGTGCGTTGGGACCGGAATAAAGCAAATTATGGATGCGTTAAAATATTAAATAATACTTTTGATAAAGTGGATAGTTTCAGGTATCTAGGATCAATATTAACAGAGAAACATCATATTCACGAAGAAATTAAATGTCGACTAAAAGCAGGGAATTCGTGTTACTATTCGGTTCAAAATCTCTTGTCATCGCGAATCCTGTCGAGGAATTTGAAGCTTAAAATATACAAAACGATAATCATGCCTGTTGCTCTGTATGACTGCGAAACATGGTCACTTACTCTAAGGGAAGAACATAGACTGAAAGTATTTGAGAACAAGATCCTGAGACGAATATTCGGACATAAGAGGAACGGGAATCGGGAATGGCGGAAACTTCATAATGAGGGACTACATAATTTATATGGTTTACCCAACATTGTTAGGGTCGTCAAGTCTAGGAGGCTTAGGTGGGCGGGTCATGTAGCTAGAATGGAAGAAAGTAGAAACGCTTTCAAAGTCTTGACTGGAAGACCAATCGGGAAACGACCATTAGGAAGACCTAGTCGCAGATGGGAGGACAATATTAAGATGTATCCCGCAGAGATTGGAATAAAAGTAGAAACTGGATGCAGTTAGCTAAGGATAGAAGTCAGTGGAGAGCTTTTGTGAACGCGGCATTGAACCTCCGGGTTCCATAGGTCATATATATACCATATATATACGTAAGATGTTTGGGTTGTCAACAATCAGGAGGCGACCATGGTGTTGGACTCTTGATGGTGTGTTAGGGCAAACTCCATACCACGTCAGGAGCAGTAGAACTGCAGTGTACAATGAAATGAGCAAATGGTGATAGTATAAAATGGGTGATCTTTCTGATTTCAAAGGAGACATAATTAAATTTGCGATGTTCACGTTTACAGAGTTCCGTACAACTTTTAGGACTAGGCATTAACAGAGACGGCAACATGATCAAGTGATACTGTAACAGCTCAGACTCAATAAACGTCTACTGTTGCCAGACCTGGGGATTCAAAAGTACTAAAACAAGAATTGACCTAGAATAGAATGCGTTAGTTTTAGTAAATAGGATACTCAATAAACAGCACTTTCATTGCATTATAGAACTAATAATATGTGATTTCATATATGGAAATAAGAAAGTAGCGCACAGGATGCAGGAGTTATAGCCTGCAGATAATTAAAAATAGCCCAAAAAGTAGCGTGTCGCCCAATTTGAAACTCTACTAGCGAAGACACTTTAAAAATCTCCCAATCCGGTACTTGTAGGCCCAATCGGCAACACTGATCGTGATGGTCCAAGGGAACTGTGTAATGAACTAGTAACATTGTTTTTCTCGATTTCAAAACTGAAATCGAGCTCGAAAACACACGCGCGTTAGTCACAGTAGAAGTGACAGAATGGTTCAAGAAAAGAACTATTAATTATTTTGTTTACGAGTGTTTAGAATGTCTCTAAAAAAGTACATTGTTACAGATTCTAGAAGCTTACTTACCCTTCAAGAATGGTCGGAATTTTAAGTTCGATTGTTTATAACATAAATTTGTATCATGAAATCACAGATATCCTTTTCCGTGTTTGATACCACTTTCACTGTTAAACATGCCATTTGGAAGTAACTTAATTTAATTTTCCAACGGTATGGTATAATAGGCTAACATATATCTTTTCTCTTCTTTTTTTATTATTTAGAATAGAACCAATAAGCATGGCAATTGAATTGACTGACTCAACGCTGTTTTCACATAGACCAATCAGCTTACAGCGACGCTGTCATGAAAAGCAAACTTCTTATCAGAAATTTGGCAACAGCGCTCCCAAGCTGATTGGTCCACATAAACTGTTACTTTAGTGGAAATGTGGTATAATACTTATACAGTAGCAAATTGTTTGCATTTTCAACTAAATACAAAGCTTTTTTGTTTTTATAGAACTTTATTTAAGAAGACAGTTCATAGTAACGGCAATTGCATACTGAATAATCATTATGCATATACTCACAACCTGATTCACAAACACAGAATTAGAAAATATTTTTACGAGATACAGTGTTAGTTTGTGGAATTGAATAAAAGCTAAGACTTTCTAATTAAGCCATTTTATAAGCCTCTGGACTAACAGTAAAGAACTATTTCTTACCATAGTTTTTACTTTTAAAAAAAATGTCTTACTAAGGTATGCATTAAATCCGTACGGGAATGTGCAAACCATTTTTAATACAATGCAATTAATTACGAATCTGCAAAATAGATGAAGGTGTGAAGCTTGATATTCGTTCACGTATCTAATCCGCTCATCCACAGGTTCCTTCGAGGTGTTTAGAGATTTCCAGAAGAGCACCAGCTCAAATGAAGCATCTATTATAAATGCTCAGAGGCTCTCTAAGGAATGAATTACGCATGTACACAGGTATCGACTCATAGATATGTGTATATTACTTGTAAAACAACAACCGGAAGAATTATCTTTCCCAACTCTTAAGTAAACGTAGTAAAAACAACGTGCTAGCAGTTAAATAAACAACATAATGTTGTCAGTTATAAGCAATGTAATAGTTGTTCCGTAGAGTGGCTAGCGCACTTGTATTTTGCGCACGTGGTTGCAAGTTTAAATCCTGTTAGAAACTGCCTCAAATATAAACCCTTCCATGCAAGCTGCACTAAGTTAAGACATAAAATAAACAGAATTACTACTCCTCAGTTTCTTCTTTAACTGTGAAACTCTAAAACTATGTTTGGTATATGTATGGGATGACTTTTAAAGGGCATTGTCACGCTACAAGAACTTGTAGCTGTCATAAAAAAAAAATCTTGAAACCCTATCATATTTCACCACTAAACATATTCTTGAAAGGGACATACAACATTTTTTCCCCATCTTGCAACGAGTTGAACCATGTGCAACTTTCTGGGAAGTCTTGCTTGCTACCTGCTATCGCCCTCCCGCTGACATAAAGGAAAAACCAGTTTTGCCGCTTCCGAAACAACGGATTTTTTGGACAGGAAGGGGAAGTGCGCCAAAATGCAAGTTTTTAATGAGGAGGTTCACTATTTGTTCACTAGAGTGCAGTGCATGGAGATGACTTTCTTGCTTTCAGGAAGTTGTAACATCTAAACAGTAAATAGAAAGATCGGGTTGCAAGTTTTTTTTTTATTATTATTATTATGACAGCTACAAGTTCTTGTAGCGTGACAATGTGGCTTTACACATAGGAGTCCCCAAGAGACGAGACATTTTCGTGATGATATATGAGACGAGAAAATGTTTTCTAATAATAAAAAAAGATACTGTTTTTGTTTCGAGAAAAATTGTGACAGTACTTTCAACACGAGACAACCCGAAATGGTGCCTCATGGGCAATAGTATCTACACAACAGCTATGTCCATCCAGCCGACTGCCTAGCTTTGCATGGATAGGTATCAGAGTAAAAACTGGAAGGGATTGCGACAAACAGTTTTCTAAACATGGAATCAGCACGCCATGCTGAACACAGCATGCCCACAAAAATAATCCGTGAGTTCGATGGATTATATATATATATATATATATATATATATATATATATATATATATATATATATATATATATATATTGGTCTAGGAATTAATTCGTGCGGGTGGACAAGAGATGGCGCAACGAACGGAGCGTCCCACAGTTCCGTGTATCCACACATGTGTTGCAAACCCCTGTCATCGCGTATCGTTCGTAGTATAGGGCAGTGGATTAAAGCGTCAACAACACCAGTTTGTAGTTAAGTGAACATGGCGCAATTTGTGCCTGATAAAGTGTTTTTGCGGGGTGTCCTGCTGCATTACTTTAACATGCAGAAAAGTGCGACTGAAAGTTATCGTATTTTGGTGGAAGTGTATGGTGACCATGCTCTAGCTGAGCGAACGTGTCAGAAGTGGTTTGCACGGTTTAGAAGTGGTGATTTCGGCTTGGCAGACCAAGAGCGAGCTGGACAGCCAAAAAAAAATTTCAAGACGAAGAATTGACAGCATTGCTCGAGCAGAATTCGTGTCAAACGCAGGAACAACTTGCAGCAGCATTAGGCGTTGATCAAACAACAGTCTCCAAACGCTTGAAGGCCATGGAAATGATTCAAAAGATGTCACATTGGGTTCCACATGAATTGAAAGACAGAGACGTTGAAAGACGAAAAACCATTTGCGAATTGCTGCTTCAACGACAGAGCAGAAAGGGGTTTCTGCAACGAATTATTACGGGTGATGAGAAGTGGATCTATTACGAGAACCCTAAACGAAAAAAGGCCTGGGTGAAACCAGGTGAACCAGGTCCATCACAACCAAAACGAGATATTCACTGTGCAAAGGTTATGCTGTGCATATGGTGGGATATGAAAGGTGTGGTGTACTATGAGCTGCTGCAACCGGGTGAAACTATGAATGGAGAACGTTATCGACGACAATTAACGCGTTTGAAGCAAGCTCTGGCCAGAACACGACCAGAATGGGAGAACAGACATGATAAACTTATTGTTCAACATGATAACGCTCGCCCACATGTCGCAAAACCGGTCAAAACCTATTTAGAAAATGTCGGATGGGAAGTTTTACCCCACCCGCCGTATTCACCAGACGTTGCTCCTTCGGACTACTACTTGTTCGATTGCATGAACAACGATTTGATTGGACAGCGGTTTACTTCTTCAGAAGATATCGAAACATGGGTCTCTGACTGGATTGCTTCCAAGGATGAGGACTTCTTTCGCCACGGAATCCGTACATTGCCTGACAGATGGGCGAAAGTGGTGGCTAGCGATGGACAATATTTTTCTTAAGGTATTTATGTATTTTGTGTTTGTACTACAGCTTCAATGTGTGCGTACCAACCGCACGAATTAATTCCTAGACCAAATATATATATATATATATATATATATATATATATATATATATATATATATATATATATATATATTGCAATATCTTTGTAAATAAGGTGTCAGGAAATGCATTAACTCAAAACATTTTTGTTTCTTCCCTGCAGTTTCCAACATTCACTCCTTGTTCCTCTAGAGAGCAGTAAATTCAAGATGGAGCTCTCCAAACAGCAACTCAGCAGATGCGTTTTGGAATCTTATTCAACAAAGATTGTTGTCTGTGTAATGTTCATTCAGGAGCAAATCTGATGTGAAACAACCTTTGGAGAAGTCAATTCTCAAGTGGTACAACGATTTCGTAGAAGAAGAATGCATCTGTGACAAGCGACAAGGGCATCCCGGCCGACCATCAGCACCACAGCAAGTTGTTGATTGCATGAGAGAAACTCTTGTACGGAGCCCCAAGAAATCACCGAATCTTACTGTATGTGATTTCTTCCTGTGGGAGTATGTCAGAGACATAGTGTACGTACTTCTACTACCACCTACTATGGAAATTCTGAAGGAACGAATCACAGAAGCTAGCAACGCAATCATACCGCATACGCTTCGAAAAGTGTGGAGTGAGGTTATCGAATAAATGTTTGTTACGTAACACGTGGGGCCCACATCCAGTGCCTGTAATGAACATATACTACATGTAACTTTAAGTGTTGGTGTACCTTTAGGCAAGAAATGAACTCAAAATTCCAAAAGATTTTCATTTTATAACCAATTAAAATCACGGAGTGTTTTTTGGACAAGCTGTATATTTAATCTCTTGTCTTTGGTGTGAGCAGTATACGGTTAAATCCCTCGGTCAGAAAAGCATAACATATTTATCAGGCCATGCATCCTGTGTGAGGTTTTCCTGGGTTTTCCTCATTCACACCTGGCAAACGCTGGGATACATAATGCAATGGTCCCAGGCCGCTTTCTTCCTTCCGTCCTCCCCAATTATCAGGACAGTGTGATTGCCGAGGGACGTCATCTCCCATACATGACGGACTAATGCCGAAAGACCAGAAATCGAATTCCTAAACCCTGTTCTTATCTTTATATCCAATCGGAAGTGGCAGAAATTTATCGTTTAAGTTTCAATGTTAATCCCAAATAAGTACACCAACTTGTATTGTTTTCTCTCCCGATATCTAGAGGTGCCCATAAGTAGGTTTTAGGGTGCAGATTGCGCCCATGAGGAAACTTGTGGGACACAATTTATCATTGAAAATGATACAATCAAACAAGGGAATGGTAATTGGCAGAAATGTACATTTTAAGAGGAATGGTACAATTGGAACGAGAAAGGTTCATTTGGGAAAAAAAAAAACGGTAAATTTGAAGTAAGAAAGGTACATTTGGGAGGAAAATAGTAAATGTGGAGCGAGAAATGTATTTGGGAGAAAATAGTAAATTTGGAACGAGAAAGTTATATCTGGGAAGAGAATGGTAAATTTTGAGCGGGAAAGGTACATTTGGGAGGAAAATGGTAAATTTGGACGGGGAAAGGTACATTTGGGAGGAAAATTGTAAATTTAAAGCGAGAAAGGTACATTTGGAAGGAGAATTGTAAATTTGAAGCGAGAAAGGTACATTTGGAAGGATAATAGTAAATTCGGAGCGAGAAAGTTACATCTTGGAGGAGAATGGTAAATTTGGAGCGGGAAGGTACATTTGAGAGCAGAATGGTAAATTTGGGGCGGGAAAGGTACATTTGAGAGGAGAATGGTAAATTTGAAGTGAGAAAGGTACATTTGGGAGGAAAATGGTAAATTTGGACGGGGAAAG
The DNA here is from genome assembly GCF_964235325.1 of Thermobia domestica. Lineage (NCBI taxonomy): Eukaryota > Metazoa > Arthropoda > Insecta > Zygentoma > Lepismatidae > Thermobia > Thermobia domestica. The sequence continues at coordinate 116,683,665 of NC_137470.1, forward strand.
GTACATTTGGGAGGAAAATGGCAGATTTGAAGCGAGAAAGGTACATTTGGGAAGAACATTATAAATTTAGAGGATACTGCTTCCTACATATTTGTGCGGGTAGACATTCCTGCCAATATGATAGACTCTGCGTATATGCAAAAATAAATAAATAAATAAATAATGAAATGTAATGCATTTTATACAGAATTAATTCTACATTGCAAGGTATTCATAACTCAAACTTTACCTTAAAAAGAAATCAAAAGGATCAGAAATACTACCATGGCTCGCCAGCTCGATTGTTTTCTTCATTTTTTCTTTCTTTCGTCTAAACGAAACCCGACGTGGACAAAACGCTGGATTTGTTTCGCTCCGTTGTCTCCCTTTGTTATCGATTTAGCTACACAGGCGGATCAAAATGTTTCTACCAAAGAAAGACAGAGAGAGAAAGAGAATAAAATAGAAAGTAAAGGATAAAAAAGTGGAAAAGAAAAGAAAGAATAAAGTTCTACTGTCATCAAAGGTGAACAATTAAATGATGGAAAAAAAGGAGCGTTCATTAAAGCAAGCTACAACATCAACAATAAAACTTCCCTAGCATAAATTCATTCACAATTCATTTGTAAGACACGAAGATGATAAACATATTAAATTCTTACACATGAATGTATCCAGTGCATACAGCGGTGGTTCTTGAGACAAGCTGCATCAGTAAAAGTTGAAATTTTTATCGCTTCAAGTTAAGGGAAGAAAGCTTCGTAGAGCTTCAAAATTAGTACATTTAACTAAATTTTTCCTCTTAGATTTAGGTTTGCTCACAATGCGAGACAATACGAGATATTCTTATCCCGTCTCATAATTTGGTACAAGTCTCGTCTCGTCTCGATCTTCGAAGAATTTCTTTTCATCTTATTTTCTAATTTTACATAAAAAAATGTATATACCCTGATTTTATTCCTTAATTCCACCTAGAAGTCAGAATACTTCCGCGTTACGGGAAGTTTACAAAGGGTAAAATATAATAATCTTTAGTTCGTATTTATTATTGGAGTCATTATGTAAAGACTTGCATGCCTTTAAACTTTAAACGTTGATTGGGATTCGTACAATTCCTTTATCAATTCAGTGTTTATACTATGAATAATGCAAAAATTAAAAGTGTGTTTTCATGAACTAGTGTAGACCATGAGATTCGTGAAATTTCTCTTTCTTATCTCATTTACCGCATCGAAAATGAAAATGAAATTTTTTAGATTAACGTCCCATGATAACAATAGGCTAAAGGCTAACGGAGACGAATGACTGTGTCAAGTGAATAATAATAATGAGTAAGAATTTGTGAAATGAGAATATGGGAGGAAACAGGAGTACTCTGAGAAACTCACAGACGTGATGCTGTTCACCACACATTTATCTGACTGGACTTAGGATCAAACCAGGGACCCCACGGACTAGAGGAAAGAGCTCCACCACTGAGCCATCATACATTCGTCTTGAAAATGAGACTAGAATTGCCTCGTCTCGAAAAATATATATTTGAGAACTTTATCGCCTTCATTTATTTGTTTAATAATGGTAGACTCAACTTACCGATGATATTATTGCCTACTAGACGAAAAATTTCAGATCTCGTTTCGTTTTCATCTCTTCTTCGTCTCCTCTCGAATTCGAAAATACGCTTCTCGTCTCCTTTTCGTTTTCGAGACGAGACGAGAAATTTACCTACTTGTAGGCAACACTAATCAATGGTAAGTTCTTGTGTACTCCTTACTATGGTTCCCTAAAACGGGAAACAAGTATACTGATACCAAAGAGTACACAATTGCAAAAGATTAGCTTAATCGATGAACAATGACAAATTGATAAATGATTCATATACTGTTGGTGTTTTAATTAAGGAAACATTACCACTGCAAAATGTCCAAGCGATATCTACCAGTAATGACGTGGGTCAATGAAATCTTGACCTACGATCCACAATCCACCGTGACCCATTCTGACACGCCATTCACGATGACCCACTGTGACCCACTCCGACCCACCATAACCCTTCGTCATCAACTCCGACCCATGATCCACGCCCTCTTCCCTACTGACTAAATAGTTAACACTTTTAATAAAGCAAAACTGTGAAATAGGGCTATACTGAATTTCAGCTCCCTAAATTGAACAGCTTATGAGATACTCATTTTTAGCAAAAAATCGGACCCACATTCCCCTTTAGGATTTATATTATAATAAAACTGATATAATAACTTCTCAGTTGGGACTGGGTCTAATTATATGCCAAAAGTCATTTCATTTAGCTTTACCATTTGCCCGTGATGATCACGCGCACACAGTTAGTTTCAATTATTTTTATATATAATAATTCATAATAGTACATTGATTCAAAAATATACTTTTCCAGTACTCAGCTGCTCTAGAAACGCACAGGCTGTGTCTCAAAAGCCAAATAGTAAATCTTATTGCTATTATTACAATTACAAATATCAATACCCAAAAATGCCTGAAGTTGACTTTTCAGTGAGACATACTCATCGAAGATAAGTAAATAGAAAGAAATAAAAAAGGAAGAGAAATTGAGGCCTTGAAAGTAAAACGTAGACAAATTCACCAGTATTCAGAAGATGCTGTCTAAAGTGCAGAGTGGGTTGGTGGGTCGCAGTGGGTCACGCGTTGTTGACCCACGACACACTGATCCACTCACAAATTTTGATTCACTTGATCCACTTCACCCACGCTCCACTGACCTACTCCATCTCTGATATCTACACTACTCACTACTGGGCTAAGATGCAAATTTTAATACTTAAATGTACCATGATTCTCCTTTATTATCAATATTACATAACATTAGAAAATACAAAATATGTTGCTACGATATGTTTTAAAAAAATTGACATATAAGAAATCAAGTATGAATGTAATACATCATACAATAATTTACAAAACGAGTTAAATTTCACGACACTATATAAGAGAAAAGATATAACACAATATGAATCAATGTACAAAACTGTGAAAAGGTTATTTAGCAATCAACAATGTTTATAGTCAGTAAATTTTATTGCTCAAAAAACATCGTATAACGAATGAAATTCTGTTATCCAATACCATTTTATTATCCGAAATCAAAAACATTATATCAACAAAATAACGAGATAATAACATTGTGCAGTAAACACAACTTAAATACTAATATTATTACTACTAAAAATAAAACAGTAAAACATATTTAATTGTGTCCTTGTAGTATGCCATACATCTCAGATGTTACGAATATATACTATTCTAAGAGCCCTCACTGTTTGTGTAATGGCTAAGGAGTACATTTTTAGTTCATGACGTCTCGGATTCGATTTCCGGTGGAAGAACTTTAAAATTTGACCACAGTACTTCGAATTCCACCTAAAACTATAGGTCCACTTTTCATACAGCCTTGGCGCTCAAAAGGATGCTAAATTTTAACAACTAACACTACTTTAAAAGTAAGTAAGATTGACATATAATGCGCGGTCATATTCAGTAAAATATCAAGTTTATACGTATTACATTTTCGACAAGTGGAAATTTTTGCTCGGACTAAACAGTCCAATATTCTGTACAAAGAACAGGTACACCTTACATGTGACCAAAACTCAAAACAAAATTAAATCTTACACTGAGAAAAATCCGTTACCTGGACTGCGATATATTGTATAAATATACGGAATCCGTATGTTTACTACGGAAATCTGTACGGAACATACGTTATTCATATGCTACATACTTAATGCCTTTTTCATGCTTAGATGTTAGATTATGCTGCTGCAGGATGTCTGACATCTAACAGTCTTCCGTATGTTACATACGTACACTTATGCTACATACATCAGCTATGTGTTATATGCGACCATCTGTATATGAGATCCTGTCCACCTATGTGCAGTTCTTTCTTTCGTACGGAAATACGTCTATTCGGAACACTTCTTCCGAAATTACTTGTAAAACGTGTTTTTAGTTATACGTTTGCTGCAGGATGTTACGTAGGGTTTTACGTTAAGTCCAAAACTACAGAATTTACGCATGTAGCCTACGTTTTTACGTGCATCACATAGTTTTTTTCTCAATCTGACATGTTATGCGTGGCTATATTCCGTAAAATAAGAAGTTTATAAATAGGGTACATGTTCCACAAGTGGAAACTTTTGTTAGAACGTAAAACGGGACAATATGTACACTCATGTCCAAAATGATTGTCGCATATCCATAACTGTCTTCTTGTAAGAATATTATTTGATAATGATTTTGCAGGGTACTTTTAGTACTGACGCTATGTCTATAATCGGGAAATGTATATTTGTGATAAATTTCAGAGGAAAAGAATTATAAACACGAAAATTAGAATGAGTAAAACAAAATGTTGATAAATGGACAAGAAAGTTCTATTTTCATTTTATTGTTCTTTTGACATGAAATTTACCACATACATGTATTTTCTGATTATACACATACTAACATTATAAGAAATACCGAGCGAATTCGTTATCAAATTAGATACTTACAACAACATATTTATAGACATGCGACAACAATTTTGGACATGAGTGTATATACAACATGAATACCTTATACGTTAATACAAATCAAAACAAAATTAAATCTTATGGAGCAGCGTAGTTCAGTAGTAGTGTGCTTACAACGGCTGCGCGAGGATTCTGGTCCATGTGAGTGTGTTCATAGGTTACATCGTATCCGTGTGTCTCCTCCAGGTTCTATCGTCTTCTCCTACATTTTAATTTAATCAATTCCTACATAATCATATTTCTTTTAATTAACGAACCCTCTCCTTTAGTCTAGGAGGTATCCGTGTCGTAAAGCCATGGGATCATGGAACGTGGATCTAGAAATTTCATTTCATTTTTACGAAACCGGAAATATCCAGAACAGTTAAAAAAAGCATATGACATTCAATGGGACTCGAACCGAGAACAGATCACACCGCGTAAACTACAGCCGAACTCCTCCGACTCAGCTATGGCCATCGGCTAACAATGGGCAACATAGCCGCCCTGGGCAACACTACAAATAGAATCTTGTTGTCTCTGTTTTTTGTTTATTTAAATAATAATCTATTATGTTACTGAAAGATAAAACAAACACACATACAGAGGAAAGATGGCAATCCTTTTTATACAATTCAATATTGAACTTTAATCTCAATATATCAGTTTGTAATTTCAGTGCAACTAGCTCTTTTATTTCTATTTCTTGATTTTCCTTCTACATCTGTTAAAAAAAAAAAAAAACTTCTTTCCACCTTCAATGGTAAGGAACTTGTTTGTGACGAAGACAAGACTAATGTTCATATCAAAACTGTGATAACTAACTAAATGGAACAGGTTCTTTGCTACTGTTCGAGATTGTGTTCTTGTATTTGACAACAATCAAGCAGTTCATGCTGGGATTTTTTTTGACCATTTCCTTTAACACTGTCCATGTGACGTTAAACTAATGCGACCTAAACATGATTTATGAATGTAGTATTCAAACAGAAGGTTAGCTTAGTAAATTTAACTGCCATCATCATGAAGTCTGTTTCCAACAAGAAATATTTATTTTAAATAAAACAGTTATGACAGATTTCTTCGACCCTCGAAACTTGCCGCGTCGTGAAAATGCACGTATTGCACATATGGTAGATCCGACCCTGGTGGCCAACACTGCTTCCCAGGGAATCGAATTCGGGCCGCATATGCTAACAATATCGCCATAAATGAGCTCGATTTGTACAGCTATTCGTGGTACAGATAAGGGCACAAGTGATACGTTGCATTGTTCCGTATATGCGATACCTGAATAAAAAGAATATAGAATTGAAGCATCCAGCATTGGCTAGTAGGGAGTATATGCTCATCTATTGCGACTCGTATTCGCAACATGTCACATGCCTTGAGTCAGGAAACAAAGAATGTAATCAGATGAGATTTAATGCATGAATAAGCCAGCACATCCGAGAAAACAAAAGTGCATATGAGTAATACAATTGTTATTGTCCTTGCCCAATGACATACTTGTGAATATATGCTTACTTAAATTCCAAGAATTGAGTTATTCACTCAAAGCTATTTGTCCTTCCCTGTATGAACAGCTCTCGTTCGTGATTCGTACTTGCTTTTATGGTTATCGCTGTGTTATCGTAAATGTTTTATATATTCACTAATATGTCACTTCCTAAAATAATTATAAAAAATAGCTTCTATTCTTCACGGTCGTGAACTAATATATTCACCTTAATGTAGAAATCTTCTGCTTTAATGTTGTATATCTATGGCCTTTGCCTTCCCATATTGAAACCGAAGTGGCTACATCTACCACTCAGGTTAGGATGGGAGGACAAAGGTAATGAAGAAACCAGTTCTTGAGATACTGAATTCTTACTTGAGATAACAAAGCCCATTTTGTTTTGATATTAACTAATACACTGACATTGATACGACACTGGTACCAGACTTTAAAAAAACGTTTATCGCTATCACTTAGTGCCTTTTGTCTATGAGAATCCCATACTGAAACCAGAAGTGGCTATCCCTGCCCCTCGGGTTTCAATAGGAGGGTAAAGATAAAGAAGAAACCAGTTTTAGAGATACTAAATTCTTACTAGAGATAACAAAACCCGTTTTTGTTTTGATATTAACTAATACGCTGACATTGATACAACACTGAAACCATACTTTAAAAAAACGTTTATCGCTATCACTTAGTGCTTTTTGTCTATGAGAATCCCGCACTGAAACCAGAAGTGGCTATCTCTACCCCTCGGGTTTCAATAGGAGGGTAAAGGTAAAGAACAAATCAGTTCTTGAGACAATGAATTCTTATTTGAGATAACAAAACCCGTTTTTTGTTTTGATATTAACTAACATACTAACATTAACACGACACTGTAACCACACTTTAACAAAAACGTTTATCGCTATCACTTAGAGTTTTTTCCCCCTCATTTTGTTGACAAATAGACAGGCAAACGGATGAAGATGTTATATAAGACTTCCGAGTTTATGTAAAGCATAATTTAGAAATCTAAAATTTCAACGTACTAATTTCTAAAAATAACAAACGAGAAACACTTCATATACTATTCAGGAAATAAACTAATGTTACTGAATTAATTATATAGCATAGTTTAAAACTGTAGAGCAGAAGTGCTGCTGCAGTCAGACATTTTGTTTAACTCACAGCTCAGGGGAATAAAATGTCTACATTAAAAAAAAAAAAAAGTTATCAGTGGAGACATGTTAGTGTAATGTGGCAAATGTGTTTTTCCTCTGCCCTCTTCTCGACGCACAGAGCGAAACGCAGTCGTTTAGATAACAACTGCACTCGGAGTGGTCCCCGGTTTCTCTATCTCCTTCACGTAGCACCATTAATACGCCTGTTCTACTACCAACCCTCCATTTTAATTTAATATTCATATTAAGAAACGGACTTTGCTGTATGCTTGTTTCATGTGTGTGCTAATGGCAGCGAATATATTGTAATAAAATTATATTATTATAGCAGTGTATATATAGTGCTAGTGCTACTCTAGATAATAGTTCTTAGTTCGACGGTAGGATTAAGTCCAGTTATATTTCCTATTTATTAAGTCTATTATTTTGAATGGCGTCAGAGTGCTAAACAGCGCTATTTAGCAGCAGTCCTATAATCATAAGGAAGCTATTGTCATTTCGAGTAGTCATTTTATAAAGAGAGAACCTTCTCGAAAGTGTATTTGAAGAGAAAGCAATACCGAAAACAAAAATTAGGAAAAGTTATACAACATACGTACGAATAGGTCATATAGTATGTTTGCCCCAAAGTGTTTTTTTACTCCCTGGTAAAGAGGGACATGATGGTTCAGTGGTAGAGCGCTTATCTCTGCAGCATGGGGTCCTTGGTTTGATAACCGGCTAAGTAAGTTAGTGGTAGACAGCTTCATGTAAGTTTATTCCCACATTTTCATTCCATCAAATCTTCCATCATCATTCACTTGCCCTAATCATCGCCTCCCTTACCTTAAGAGGCATAATCGTAGGACTTAAATTCAAAGATTTCATTTTCATTTTTTTGCTTCCCGGTAAAAATATTTCAAAGTATTATTTTCCTGGTAGTGGTACTTCAAAACATTCTCATCTCCTAGGTAAATATATAATATTTTAAAATGTACCTGGTAAAATATTTCAAAATCCCTCGACAGAATTCGCGACGACAAAAGATTTTAAACTGAATAATAACACAAATTCCCTCCTTTTAGTTTATTCGTGAATATGTTTTAGTCTGTTAACATTGATCCTAAATATTTGAAAGTATCCAATTTGTCGAAAGTAAATTTATTATTTCACATTTTAACGCATCCATAATTTGCAGTATTACAATCCCGGCGAACTCCAATATATTTAGTTTTCTCTGCATTTATTTCTAAACACATGTCCGTGCAAACGTTTAATGAGGCCTCTGCATTTTTTTCTATTGTTCTCCTATCATCCTGTATTATATTCACATCATCAGCATACGCCATAACCTGGTAAATACCATTCAGCCCTACTAGGGTTGCTCTTAACAAGTATTCAAAACACATCGACATATTCATTATACCTTGATTATATTCCCTTTCATTTTTAGGTTTACTTCCAGATTTTGGTTGTCATTTGGCTCATTTCCCATTAACCGGAAGCGTTTAAAACAGTAACATATGCAGCTTCCTTGCTCACTTGCCTGCTTAGCCTAACCCAATTCGGTACCTCCCCCTCCCTTCCGAAGCCAGATGGCAGACTAGGTCGAAAATAACCACCCCCGCTGACGTATGAACAGTTTCTGTACGCTTCAACACAGACACCGGTATGTTCTGGGCAAGTTACCAACTCTACAAGCTGTTAGCCAACGCGGGTTGACAACACAGGTTGTTCATGAAGTGTTGCAGAACATATTTCTCCCCAGGGACATTAGTCAATCAATAGTTCAGTAAGCTGGAAGAAGGGAAGAGAACTAAACTAAAGCTTCCGAATCGAATACAGATTTATTTTGAGCTTTCTGTTTCTAACACACACAAACTAATGATTTGTTACAATGTTGTACTAATGTATCACCCACGGACAATCAAGTGAAAACAATTGTTTGAATATATTTAGACGGATTCGTAACAGACGTCCTCAAATTAAGTGAAAGTTTTCAATATATTCGACGACTAGATATTAAGCGAACGCTTGAAGTTTAACAATACTTTTTAGCTCCGAGGATATATGAGACAGAGCTACTGTTGCGCACGAAACGACATGAAAAATAAGATTTTTCTCTTCTTGACTCGTGTTTTTTTTTAAGTCTCGGTGGTGCGCAGTGGCTCAGTGGTAGAGCGCTTACCTCTTCTGCATGGGGTCCTTGGTTCGATTCCCGGACAAGTAATTTTGTGGTAAACAACATCATGTCCGTGGGTTTTCTCAGGGGACTCCCGTTTCCTCCCACTTTTCATTCCATCATTACTCACTTGCCATAATCATCCATCTCCAGTAGCCAAAAAGGCATAAACGTGGGACGTTAAACTGAAAGATTTCATGCATTGGATTCAAGTTTCAATCTTAGTTTGGAGCCCGCATTAATAGTTGCTTCCGTCCTTCAAATCCTCGGTATTGTATAAGGAGGCAAAACATGAAAACTCAAATAAAATGAAAAAAAGGAAAAGAAAGAAAAAAAACACTCGGCTATCTTAAAAAACATCAAATTTCTCGGGTTTCAAACGCCCCTTGAAAAACTCGAATCAAATTTACATATTTATTTATCAACCAAGCCCTAGCTATAGTTGAAAAGCTAATTCATAGTGAGATATGTGAGGAAATATTGGCTAAAAGACACTCTCTCAATATTTGCCTGTTAGGCCTAAAGAAAAACACGAAATTAATTACACAGGCTGGCCGCGTGAATTAAACTCCGAACTTCCCGATTACGAACCACTCACCAATGAAATCTCTTGCTCCCTCGTGGCTAAGCGGTTAGCATACAAGCTTTTGGCGTGGGAGATCTGGGTTCCACCACCGGTGGGAACTCATGTTGTTTAGATCCTACGTTAAGCTGTAGGTTCACGTTTCATATAGCCTTACTGCTAAACGAACGCTAAGCTAAAGCCAAATCGAAACAAATGAATTATCTTGGATATTCTGCTTTACCTTAATGAATACCATGTAACTTGTAATGAAACAGGAGGCACAGTAAGTCAGTGGTAGAGCGCTTACCTCTGGTGTTTGGGGTCCTTGGTTCGATTCCCGAAAAAGTAAGTTTGTGGTAGACAACATTGTGTCCGTGGGTTTTCTCGAAGCACTTCCGTTTTCTCCTATATTCTCATTCCACCAATTCTTCCATCATCATTCACTTGCCTTAAGAGTCTTCATCCCGGCGAAATTAAAATACCGCCAATTTTACAGTAATTATGTGAAATCTTCAAATAGATAAAAGATAATCGAAATGTGAAACAAGCGCGCTCTAGACAATATTATTTTACATGAGAAACCGTTATCACGACTCACTTATCTGCTTTCGATTACGAGCCATTTTGAAAATCGGCATTTATTTTCGCGTTTCTAAACAGCTGAAAAGGAAAGCCACTAGGTGACTTGTGATAACGGTACCTCACGCAAAATAATATTGTCTAGGGCGCTCTTGTTCCATATTTCAATTATCTTTTATCTATTTGAAAATATCACATTAGTACTGTAAAATTAGCGGTATTTTAATTTCGCCGGGATAAAGACTCTTAACCATCCTCTCTCTTAGCCTAATGCGCATAATCGTGGGACGTTAAACTGAAAGATTTCATTTTTTTCTTTTTTTTAACAACAAAACATTTTTATTATGTTGTGTTCGCTTTTACGTTCAAAAATATATCACTGACACCTTCCAATAAACTTGCAACGTAGGCGTGAGAAAAATGGAACGAAAGTCAAAGTTTCATGGTCAAATGTAAAATAACAAAGCCGTCCTATTCAATCTCAATATACCTATTCAAATCGAGGGATTACATCTCTTAAATTTTTCTTATTAGCTACTAGGGTCATAGAGATATAGTTAAAAAGCAATTGATTGATTGATTTCCCATTTTCTCAATTGGACCAACCCTTCTGATTAAACACCGCTACTTCTTTGTTACCCATTACTGCACCTGGAACATATGACAATAGGTAATAGAAGACAGAAGTCTCTGCTTGCTGAGTAACAATGTACTGCAAGAGCAAAGTACTCCCATTGAAGACCTGATAAACAACACTAAAAAAAAAAAAAAAAAAAAAAAAAAAAAAAAGTTTCTTCTGCGCGAATTCGGAATATTCTATTGTCAGTTTATAGCTCTTGTTTTAAAGGAGATGTGTGCACGATCTACAAAATGATATTTTCTCACCATAATAAATATGCTTTTATCTGGGAAAAGCTTACAATAAAAAATTGCATTTGTGTTCTCCTACACAGTCATACAGTTTTAAGAAGAGCGTAAATATTTGACTATTCACAACAGATAGCAGCACGTTTTCCTATCCCTCCAATATTATTTTAAGGGTACGGTTATACCGAATTTTTTTCTATTTCATCCTTCCCTTTTCTATTTTCAACGGGACGGAAAGAGGAAAATAAACACACTCTTTTAAATGGAACTTGGTGACATTACATGCTAAGTCAAGCTTCATATGTCCTTCATATAAAGTTTTTCACGGTGGACGGTCTAGTAGAGAACACGATGATCGCAATTATGCTTGTTCACTAATATTTAAGACAGGGTTCCCGGTATTTTCTTTACTGTGAATGTGCTGTTACTGCCTGAGCCGCAGAGAACTTTTTGACCGTTGTTATTGCCAATTATGATTTGTCCCTGAGTGAGAAAAATGATCGTTAAAGGAGCACAAACATGCTGCTCTGTGAATGATGAAGAGTGATTGGAGATAGGAAAATTAAAAAGAGAAGGATGAAATAGGAAAATGTCTGTGTAAGCTTACCCTAAGAAGCAACAATAGCCACAATAAATTTAATTAAATTCAAAAGACTACCCGGGTTTTCGTGTCTAAACCTGTATAATTGGCGATTCAAAGATATTCAAACTCGCAAGCCTAGCTGTCAGGCTGAATTGGGCTCAATGATAAAGAGCGATTTCTATAAGTGGATAGTGAGCCACAACAAGAGACGAAGCGAGTGGGTGCATGAACGAACAGTGATGGTTGGGGCTAACTTGGGATCCGTAAGGTTCATTCTTCTCAAAAGAGTTCCGCTCACTAATCTGAATCATGCTAGCTGAAACTCGCACTCACTCGAGGCCTGACTCACTACTGTTAGTAAGGATCGCGCTTGCGGAGAGCTCGGATTCACTATACTCAATGGGTTTGCACTCGCTCGTGCTATCGCTCAGTAGCTTCATTGGGGCTGGTCCTTGCTTGGACTCAGATTCTGGTTCGCTATCTAGTTAAGCGCTCAATGCTCGCACATTTTGTTCCTTCACTCGAGCCAGTTCGCGAGTTTTAAAACCTCTCCAACTGAGTACAAGTCACGCTGAGGATAATAAGTCTAAGCCCTTACTGGGACGAGGACAATGAGGTTAGTGAAAGCAATATCGAGTGAGCACGAGTCTCACTGAAGATACGAACGCCACCTTGTCACCTGTGAAAGTTTGAGTTGCCACGATTGTATAGTTATTACGGAGAACTAAATCACCTTTTCTTATCAATAGTATAATTATCAAAAAGAGGTTAGGGTCACTTGAGAACAGTCATTGGGTCAAATTTTGCCATCGTTACAATGAATCAACCAGAGATGGAGTGGGTCAGTGGGTCAAGTGGGTCAAGTTTTATGAGTGGGTCAGTGGGTTGTGGGTCAACAGCATGTGACCCACTGTGACCCACCACCCACCATGACCCACTGTGACCCACCACTCACCGTGACCCACTGTGATCCACCACCCACCGTGACCCACTGCGACCCACCACCCACCATGACCCACTGCGACCCACCACCCACCGTGAACCACTGCGACCCACCGACTCACTATGATCTACCGACCCTCTCTGCTCACTGCATTGTAGACAGTATCTTTTGAAGACTGGTAAATTTGTCTCCGTTTTACTTTCAAGACCATTTCCCTTCCTTTTCCACTTGTTTCTGTCTACTTACCTTGAGGTGAGTATATCTAACCAGGTGAAAAAAGAACTTCAGGCACTTTTGGATATTGATATTTTTAATAGTAATAATAGCAACAGGACTTACACTACAACTTGGCTTTCGAGACCTGTGAGTTTTTAGAGCTAACTACTGGGCAAAATACATTTTTGAATCACTGTAATATATTAATTATTATATAAAAAATTGAATGTAACTGTATGTGCCTGATCATCACGGTGAAATTACAAAGTCAAACGAAATGACTTTTGGTATATAGTTAGGCCTTAATCGAAATTGGGATGTTATATTGCTTTTATTATAATGTATAATATCCTAAGGAGGTAGTGAGGATCAGAATGTTTGCGGGGGAAAAATGAGTATCTCGCAAGCATTTAAACTTACGGAGCTGAATTTGATTTGGAACTTTGAAATTTCATCCTTTTTTCACTGAAAAGTATTGATAATTCAACAAAAAATAATTATACTATAATAATTTAATTGAAATACATCGTAATTTGGCTCACGGCAAAAAGCAGTGTGATAATTGAAGTTGAAGAAGGAGGGAAATTCCCATTCACCTCTGAACACTTTCCAGGAACCACGTCACGTTCCCTTTCGCTTTCTAGACGGGGGAGGAACTTGGTAATGGTATCAAACCTTCATGTGTAATTACAAAAATTATATTTATAAACAAATAAGAAATCATCAGTTTATCAGGCTTTAATTGATAATTTATTCACAAGATTCCTTATCAAAGGCGTGGTAGATGAAGTTTCTGTTCTACATGGGTCGACATTGCCAACTGACATGGTCGATATGGAAAAGATGTATGGTGATAGAGAGATGAAACATCTTGCTGAGTATTTCAAAACTGACCAAGAAAAATCGTTATGAGACTTAAGTCTAACAAGTAGATTGTCGATGAGAAGTTGCAGAAATCGGGTAGAAGTATTATCAATTTCCACGACAGAGTGCGAACGGGGATTTCCCCTTATGAATTTACAGATGACTGATATTAGAAATAGACTAAGTGCTCAAACATTGTCTAACTTGTTGCTCATCAATGTTAATGGCCCACCGCTAGACATGCTCAAAGTAGACGAGCTAGTTATTTCTTGACTGAAGGATGGACATAATTCCACTGCGGATGATTTACCGCCAAGAAGTTAACTTACCAACAGGAAATAAATCCGATTTCAGATTTAAGGTGGCAAATTACGAGTTACGGAAAATGTATACTTGTTTTACTAATGGCTTATTTGTGTTATTCAATTTTGTACCTAATTTTAGTAAGTCTCTTCTTTGCTTTAGGTAAACTACTTTGAATAAATATTCATACTAATTGCAATTATGCATATTTGTAACTTAAATTTAACGTGGTGTTTTAGTGATTACACAAATTACAATTATGAGCATACTTTATGGAAATGCTCTCACATAGGGTACCCGAGCACCTTTATACCCTATGAGCAACTGATTTTTCAAGTCTTTTGTGAGAAAAATACTGTGAACTGATAAACCATAATCTTTTCCATATTGTACTGGGGTATTTTCCTGCGAATAGAAGTTTCTTGTGGAATGCGTTGAGAAATTAACACTTGCAAGAATACTCTCTTAGTACAAGTATATTTTAGGCACACACTTATTTCCCCCCACCTCGAACTGTTTCAATTTCCTCACTCACAAACACTTTACCATTTTATATCGTAAAGGTCAGATCCACTGTTATTGTAACAGAGTGGTGCTTGAGCGAATGACTAGAAATTCAAACTCCGATTAGTGACAATTTCACAGTCTTGTTTTATTACAAGTGTAAACTCTTTAGTCAGTTCAGAAGAGGCCGTGGATCGTGTTCAGAGTTGATGACGATGGAGTTTGGTGAGTCAGAGTAGGTCAAAGTGGAGGAAATTGGTTGATGGTGGGTGGTGGGTCAGAGTGGGTCACCGTGGGTGGTGGGTCAGAGTGGGTCACGGTGGGTGGTGGGTCATGGTGGGTGGTGGGTCAGTGGGTCGTGGGTCACGGTGGGTGGTGGGTCAGTGGG
This sequence comes from Thermobia domestica, assembly GCF_964235325.1. NCBI lineage: Eukaryota > Metazoa > Arthropoda > Insecta > Zygentoma > Lepismatidae > Thermobia > Thermobia domestica. Next base: position 116,698,834 of record NC_137470.1, read on the forward strand.
TCGTGGGTCAAGTTTTCATTGACCCACGCCAACTCTGGAATCAACCAATTGCCATCATCACCAGAAGGCAAAAGAAAATTGGCCTGCTCTTCACTTAAATAATTCCACCCACAGATATTGAATTTCAAGGGAGAAAGTTGGTTGTGTTTGTGCACAGACTATATGTGTGTGGTTGCTTCAATACTGTTCATCAAAGCGTTTTTTTTTTTTTTTTTTTAATATCTTTGTACTCGCTGCCGACTATACTTTAGATTAGCATGAGTATTAATTGAGTGTATTCAAGAAATGCTAATAAAATAAAATTCCCTTTGCTACTCGCACAGACACGAATTGAAGCAGCAGAAGTAACTCCCGCTGACTGACTGGATGCCTATTGAAAGCTGGTCACATTTGAGAAACACATGGCTCTAAGCCAAATAAACTTCAGACAACTTATCCTTTCCGTCTACCAAACTCGCTGCAACGCTTCAAAAGGTTGAGTTAATAAATAAAATATAAAAAAGAAAAAAAAAGAAAAACACACGAACACGCTTTTGAGTTGATCAAGTTTGGTTTCGATTCCCTGTCGTTTGGTTCTCATGGATATTTCAACAAACTTTCATTGACTACCGTTAATATTGCAGAGTGCAGTAAAATGAAACCCACACAGGTCAGGTCAAGGCTACGAGTGAGAAGTGAGTTTAATTATTTCTAAATATTTATGCTCATTTCCTTCAGAGAGAACATAAAGTCAGTATTAAGAAACAGAAATGTGAGATTAGGTTCGCCATGTTGATATGGTGATAAAGAACGTCTGACTGTAGTAACATCTAAAACTTCTATCATCACATCTTGCTTTAAAAATAGTCAAATATCTGCGAAAGCGCATACCAGAAAATCCACAAGTATCCACAAAGAAATTTAAAAATATGAACTAGTGTTTAATATAAACAACGAAGTCTTGCGGTGCAGTTTACAACACAAAAACTAATATTTACAATATAAATAACAGTCTTAAATTTCAAACAATACCTTTATGAACTAAAGGGTATTAAACACTGTTCTAGGAAACGAGAAAAGACGGCATTGAGAGACGATGTCCTGACCACACATTGCCCAACTGAAAGCCACACAGCTGGTAATATCTATCCGTGAGCTATCGTGTCAGGAAGTTAAGTTGTTAACACTTACTTTTAAACTGTTCCATATAATGCAAAAATTTTGAGACCAAAGTGTCAGAAAAAGCGCCAATGATATTCTGGACTCAAAGAAAGATGTATTTTGAAATGACATGAAATGTAATCTTTCTGGTTTACGTCCCACCGTAATGTCAGCTAGGCTAAAGGAGACGGTAATGATGAGAAATGAATGAAATGGCGGAAGAAAAAAGTGGGAGGAAACGGGAGGACCCCGACAAAATTCACGAACACGGCGTTTGCCCAATTGGCGCGAGCTGTGATCGAACCAGGGACCCCACGCACCAGAGGTGAACACTCTACCACTAAGCCACCGTGCCCCTAAAGATGAATTTTGTTTCTATATTTACAATTTTGTGTTTACCAAATGGTTGCGTTCTTTTTTAATTCACATATTGCTTGTTTCTTTTCTGTGCAACACCGTTAGTATGTAAAACTCCTGGTTCGATCCAGCCGATGTGCTCCCACCAGTCAGCAAGTAACACTGATGTCCTTCGGGTTATGTGCGGTCAGCACATTGGCTTCCCTGGCCATTTCGATACCAGAGTTCAATAGCTCTCCCACTGTCCTCACGACGCTCCGTCGACCCATCAATACTAAAACCAACTGGTGCGTATAAGTGATCACCAATCTTTCTTCTGACCAGCACTCTTGTGAGCTAGAATGTAGATAAATTTTACATTCATACAAATTCAGTTCAACGTCCCATGATTATGCCCTTCTTGGCCAAGAGGGATGATAATTAAGGCAAATGAATGATTATGGGAGAATCGGTGGAATGATAAATTGGGAGGCAATGGGAGTACACCGGGAAAACCCATGGACACGATGTTTTCCACCAGAAACTTACATGGGTGGTGATCGAACCAGGGAACCTGCGAACCAGAGGTAAGCGCTCTACCACTGAGTCACCGTGGCCCCTACATTCATACAAGACTGTGAAATACACAATAAATTTAAAATTTCACAATTTATGGAACTTAAATCTTATATATTAAAACCTCGGACGTAAAATTCATTATGTATTTGTAAATTTCGTCCTTGTAAAGGACCATAACGTTTCTTTTTATTATCCATTGATTTCAAGCACTCTTTCATAGACGATACACGTACGATGTATTCACAGAGTTGAGCTGTTAACACTGGGAATGGGTTAGCTCCAGGCCTTCTAACACATCCTACACTAATACATTATCTAACTGAGCTTCCCGTCCTCACACCAAATCCTGTTGCTTTGGCGCTGTTGCCATATTCTTACATATGTCAGCTTATGGGTTTGTGTAGTGTGTGTACCCATGAACATTCTACCGGCTTTCTTTCCCCACTGCAAGCATGATTGAAAGGCCATTGCCCAATGTATACAAAAGTAAGTACTAGTATGAAGTCTGGATTGAACTCCGTACTAGCATGATCGTGGGAATATGTGGAAAAGTGCAAGGAATGCTTAATGCAAGTAAGAAAAAATAACCGATTCTGTATAAGAATGTATCTTTCTGCAAAAATAGTTCAGTAAAAAGAAAATAATGAAAGTGAAAGTGAATGATGAAATAAATGGTAGAATGAAAATGTGGGGGAAACGGGAAAATACCGAGAAAATCCACGGACACAATATTGTCCGAACAAACTTGCATGACGATTCTCATTCCAATAATTCTTCCATCATCATTAATTTGCCTTAATCACGTCTCCCTTAGCATAAATCGTGGGACGTTAAACTGAAAGATTTCATTTGTCCTTCGTGGCTATATGGTTAGCATATGCACCTTTGGTGCAAGAAGTCCTGGTTTGTTTGACTTCTAGTTACAGCCCATGTAGTTCAGATTCTACACTGACCCCTAGGCCCACGTTTCATATGACCTCGCTGCTGGAAGATACGCTAAACTCTAAATCAACCAACTGTGATATTAATAATAGATCTATACTTACATCTGTAAATCTGTCTTAGAAAATGACGGTTTAACATTTCTAGATAATATTTTGAACCCCAAGAATGAATTAGAAATAATAAACTTGTTATACTTTTCCCCAGAGATCTGAAATTTTCCTCGTATGGCGCGAGGTCTGGGGTGACTACCCCACTTGCCCCACGAGACGATCCAACGGATGCCAAACAGTGGCGAACGAAACCTATATCACTTGGCACCGTGTACAATACATACATATATATTCAGCTGCTTTTTATTACTGCAAATCAATTTACGTATCAGAACTTTTAAACTTCATGTAAGGGTTTGATTTTATCCCTGAGCGATATAAACACCAAGTAACTTGACTAACTAAAAAGCGTCCGTATATCTTAATACATGATCAATATCTTGTTTTATGATTGTGGAACAGATATATTTTCATCCTTATTTCAAATCCGTATTTGAGAATGAAATCCTGAGAAGAATAGTTGGACCCAAGAGGAACGGTCATGGGGGATGGCAAAAACTTCATAATGAGGAACTACATAATTTATACTGTTTAGCAAACGTAGTTAAGGTTAATAGGAGCGCTTTCGAAGTTTTTACTGGAAATCAAATCGGAGAAAGTCCATTACAAAACGATAGGCGCAGACAGGGGGATAATATTAAGATGGATCTTGCAGAAATAGGAGTACAAAGTAGAAACTGGATCCAGTTGGCTAAGGATAGAAGTCAGTGGAGAGCTTTAGTGGACGCGGCATGGAATCTCTGGGTTTCATAGGCCATAGAGTTAGTTAGTTATTTCAAATAGTAGTGGCTCACGTTGCTCATTTTAATTAACAAATCATTCATATTAGCAAAGAAACTGAGACAGTTTTCCTCAGTATACTCTGTCCATTTTTGAACATCACATACCGGTTTGTTTCGTTATTGAAACTGTAACAACTGATAACGTTATCACGTTGCCTTGCCGTTCAAACGAACAGCGCTCTTGTTAGAGATAATATTTTTTCTAGAGTAGCATAAACGGTAGAATGATTGGTTGCATATCTGTTCATTGAACACTCTTTCCCATATTATCGCTAAACTGGCGCTGTTATGAGCTTGTCTGTCATGTTAAGAGGTCCATACTTATAACGGGTAGATATTACCAATACCCATTTCTCTCTATATTTGTATACACTTCCTATACATTTAACATATATTTTCCACGGTAATAGGGCCACTAAAAGCACAAATGTCTCACACAAGCTAAAACTGTATTGATATTAATAAACACAAAGCTCCTTTCAGTAAATTAGATTACTGACTACTCTTCACACATTTTCCCATACATTGGCATGGTTTTCTACTCGTGATCAAAGCGTATAAACCCAGCCATTAGTCTTTCAGATCTGGTCGTTGGACCGGGTTTTAGTCTGGCCAGTAATGAATGCAGTCTCAATAGCTGTTCCATTAATGAGGTCAGGAAATATTCGGCGTTCCAGCAACCATATAAAGCACTAAATAAAATGGTGATTGCGGTAACGGTGGATCAATTAGCCAATTATATAAATTTTTAAAGAATTCACGTTCACGAAATTCTTTATTTTTTACGTGGGGAAACGAGATTAGAACATGGAACTGAAAAAAGAAAAAAAAAGTAGATTTTTCAGTTGTTGCAAGTTAAATATTAACAAGTTATTTAATAATAATAGAGTAATTTAACATTTAGATGAGATGAAGTAGATGACCATTAAAATGTAAACGGATACAGATTGAATGAATACGTGTTATTATCCCCTCGATTCACTGTATTTTTCTTCTTTTCCTTATAATACTTGTTAACTAAACAAACTTTTTTTTTCTAGTATGACACTAAAGTTACACATTTTGGGTGAAATAAACACTATAGTTTTTTTTTTTTTAATGAACTTTCTAGCTCTTCAGTGACAAGAGACCTGCGCACCATCCCAGAAAGTGTGTTCCAGGAGGTTTTCCGAAAATGGAGGATACGTTATGTGTTGTCAATAGAGATGGCTATTTTGAGTGGGACAGCACTTTAAATGTTACGTATGAAATAAGTAATACAGGTTTTACCACATTTTTTTTTTTTTTTTTTTTTTTTGAACACGCCTTGTATCTGCTTATTTCCTACAGTAGATCATTTCTCACAAGCTACCCACTGTGAAATCAAAGACTATTGAAAACTTATCTCTGTAAGTTACTCAACAGAAACTATTTGCCAAATAACTCTATGGATCTTAGAGGTGCAGATGATGCTAAAGGATATGAGATGAAAGTGGATTTCTCATTCTCCTCAAAGGAGCTTTTGAAGAGATCATAGGCAGCCTTGTAGCTTCTTCACTTGGCTCCCCCTGTTCTTGAACAATCACTTCATTCTCCATGTTCCTCAAATGAAGCGAGAAATTAAATTATAGGTTGTTACCCATTAAGCACATAGGTGGAAGGGATGACAGTGTTGCAAGGTAAGCGATTCGCCTTGTTCCAGATACAGTATAACCCAAATTTTACGTTCCTTCATTAACGATAGATTAACTTTGTCCCGAAAAGTAACATAGTATAATGTACTTAAATCAGCATTTAAGGAAAACGGTATTACCAAATCTCCCAGATTTTACAAAAGACTCAGAGAAAACATTGTTAACAATGTAGGCAGTATTGATATACATGGGTTACGGGACGCCAGATTTACCAAAATCAATAAGTTCACTTCTGCTGAGTTGATGTTGAGTTTAACGCCCCGTTCAGCAGTGAGGCTATATGAGACGTGGACCTACTGATTAACGTGAAATCCGAACCACATGAGCTCCCGCCGGGAAGTTCACTTCTGTATGCAGCTTTAATTAAATACATTCCTAGGATTCGCTACATGCAATTGCCTTATATTACTTATTCTTGTAAACTCAAAAATGTTAAAGTTAGCAATTCTTTCGTTTTTTAAGTTTTTGCTAGTTTTACTTATATTTGTTAATTTTTGCTCTGAATTTCAGTACGGTACGTGGCAACATGGATCGTCACGGAAATGATTAATGAATATTGTGTGGATATATACTCAGGTAAAGCTAATATTGTGGATTTGGTTGAAAGTAGAGGCGCCATCTTCTATTTCTGTCTTGACTTATGACTTTAAATATTTTCTTTTTGTGTTTTCCTCCTTACATTTTGGATCTTAAACTAGAGATATATGCATTAGGAAATTATGTCCAACGATCTGGTACAAAACTGTATCTTTTCAGAAGTTACAATTTTACTGTACGCCATGTTTGAATGGCAGGTTGAAACACGTTTTTCAGGTTTGTTCCTTCTCGAAACTGTATAGCTCACAGATGACGAGAAGAACCCTAAAACAGGGGTAGCGGAAAAAGGTCAACGACACGGACAAGTCCATTTTCGGTTTTTGAGGTGTGGTCTATACTTAAATGTTGTCTGCTATTCCGGGTAAAGTTATATGTGTGCTATTCCGTGGTGTCATTTGAAACCCCCGTGCGAAAAGTGGGCGAGCCCATACTTACATCACACTACCTCTGCTAGGGTTCTTCTCGTCATCTGTGAGCTGTACTTTGCATGCATTACGATTCTTATTGTTATCTTTTCTGTATTGTTACTTTTTGTTTATAACAAATATTTATTATTTTTATTAAAAATATTAGAGTGGTCAATGCTACGAATTTTTCAACAATTACTAAAAGGTTTTTGAATGAACTTAAGTAAACTAAACGTGGGAGAGAGACATTATTATTTTCTGAATGCGCTTAGCTGTCTTTTCATACAGTACCGGCGAAGTCTACCCCTATTTTTTTTTTTTTTTGTCATTATTTCCCCGGAGGTCGAGTCCGTGGTTGAAATGTATTATTATTATTATTATTATTATTATTATTACTAAACGGATTTTTGCTCCCGGGCTGGTCATCTCGAAAAAGGGAAGATTAAGAGAGATTCGTTACAGGTATTGTTCAGTCATGGAAAGGTGAAAACCCTAATAATGTATAGTCACGTGCACAAATATTTGTCCATCTGCCTTGCCTTAGAGGGCCATGTCTTGACAAATGCACATAGAAGATTCTAGTACTTTGACTCTGAATTAATATTTAAATTGGAAAACGGAAAGCAACATTCACCTGATTTAATTCCAATTGTGGGTAAGAGTGCAGAGCTTTTCAAAGCAACGTGGGTGTCCGAAGTTTTTTGAACATGACAGTTAATATTTATTTATTTATTTTCCAAAAAGATATATTCAGTAGTTTGTCACTTAACAAGCTGTTTTAAGCAAGATATTTTGTATGTTCATTTAAATATGATTTTTTTTTTTTGAAATAAACGATCCCCAAAAGTGCAAATCAAAACATTCAGATTCAATGTTTTAAAAACAGAAAAAATGTTAAGATATCAAAATATCATATTGTACAGTCAGCGGCAAAAGTTTTTTTCCCCGTTTGATGAAATAAGTTTTGTAAATAACCTCAGAATGGAAGGACAATTTGAGTACAGTTTTCAGTAAAGTAAAAAGAATCTCATTTTCTGTACGTTCAAGCCATACCACCATTGCACTTTCCAGCCATACCAACGTTATTTCCAAAATAAATTTTACCAAACGGAAAGATTTTTTGTCGCTGTGACAGTGAAAATCATTTTAATTATGAGCACTTCTTTTATATCAAACTATTATTTAGTGAAAATTTAAATTTAAGGGAAAAATCTCCCAGTAATTCGTTAAATAGAGATTTTACCTATATGCAGGTGTTTACAGATACATCTCTTAGAACGTTCAGCTCTTATCAATCACCTAACATTTATTACCCAGCTAAGAATGTAAGAGCAGCTAATAAAATAAACCATTTTGAATTCCTTACATACGCCCAATGTTTTATTTAACGACAGCGAGAAAAAAATTCGGAGTATTCCTTGCATCCACTATTAAAATCTAAATAACTTTCTGGCATATGATAACCGACTGTCTCCGGCAAAATAAAAAAAAAAAAAATCATGCACTTTAAAATTTAAGCCAAAGCAAATCACCAAATTGCGATTCTTATTTTCTTTACTTTTGATAATTTGTCATTGCTAAGACCCGGTTTCATATGTTCCCAGAATCCCTGAGAGTATGCACTAAGAGCCTGCCTTACAGAAAGTAATACAAAATTTACCATTTTTTTCTTTTGCTTGTTTATTCATAAGTGAAAGGAGATAATGAAATGCATTTACCACAATCATAGATAATGTTATTTTACAATGAAAAATATGAGCCTGAAGAATGTTCAGTGTTGCCATCCATAGAAATTACAGTGTTGCCAGAATAACAACGCCCCTAAAATCTAAGTTAAGGCAGCGATTAGAGGAACGAACTCAACTGCATTTGGTTACGTATCATGTTGTTTTAGTTTCCTGTGAACTACTTTTTAAATAATAGTAGTATTTAGTTTGTAATAAACAAAATAGTTTTAACATACAGTTATTAAAACTAAATAATAATATTATTAAAATATAGTTTACAGGAAACCAATACAACGTGATACGTAACCAAATGAAATTGAGGTCGTTCTTCTAGTTGCTGCCTTAACTTAAATTTTAGGGGCGATGCTATTCTGGCCACACTCTAATTTCTGTGGATGACAACATTGAACATTCTTCAGGTTCATATTTTCTGTTGTAGAAATACATTATCTATAATTGTGATAAGTTGAATTTCATTATCTCCTTTCACTTACGAATATACAAGTAAAATAAAAATGGTAAATTTTGTATTATTTTTATGGTCAGGCTCTTAAAGTGGTACAAATATACATTATAAAAATAATTCAAACGCACTTAAGAAACAATTTATTCACATCACATCCATTTTCTCTCTTGTTTACTGTGTACAGAATAAATTTCCACAGTAAACTACAAGTTCTTCAAAGCTTTCTGGTGTCGAAGTTCATCTATTGTCTGCTACAATAATTATATATGCCGAAAATTATCTTCCAACAAAAACTGACTTCATTGGACAATACTTGTCCAATAATACAGAGTTCAAAGATCCACGGGAGCTCATATGGTTTGGAGCTCGTATGGTTTGAGCTATAGGTCTGATATAACATCACTGCTAAACGGGATGATAAATTCTAATCTAACCGAATCACACATGTTACTGGTTCGTCGACTCGATCTATTCTAATCCTAAATTTCAGCTAATCACTTTAACAAACTTCTCTTTAACCTTTTCCCCAGTTTCACCTGAGGCGGAACTTAAAGGAGTTGTTTACCTAACAAGTTTGAGTGCCTTGTAGAGAGTGCATCTTGAGATCCCACATGCTTACTTGTCCCAATAATTGTTTAAAAGTCTATTCATAAATGAAATTAATATATTGATGCCAGGATCAACATAGAACATATATTGATCCTGGAAAGGAGAAATCCCACTATTCTGAGGATAGGAGAAATATTTTCATAATAGGTGTCCAATATACACAAAACTTCCGATTCAGAACGTTAGAAATTTTCACTTTAAATAGCCTTAAAATAGGGTGGGCAAAACCAGTTTTTTTTTTTTTTTTTTTTTTTTTTTTTAACTGGAAACTGGTTTGTAGAAAACTGAAAACTGGGAAAAGATAACAGTTGATAGAAAAACAAAACAGGTTTGACAGAAAACCACAACCGGTTTTGATACAAATCCAACATTGTTTTTTTTTTATTTTTTTTATTTTTTTTTTAAGGCGAAACTGTTTTTTGATAGAAAGTTGAACCGGTTTTAAAACCGAAACCAGCTTTTGAAAGAAGACAGAACTGCCTTTGAAACTGAAACGGGTTTCTGATACAAACGCGAACCGGTTTTCATAGAAAATTAAACCGATTTTGATAGAAAAAAAGAACCGTTTTTCAAAAAGGTGTTTTTTTTAATGTATTCAAGAAGTTAGTTTCGTTTGTCTGAAAACCGAAAAAATCGAAAAACTGTTTTTTGTGCATACCACTAAAATATATATGTAAAAATACGTATCCTTATCAATTTAATGGAGAGACCTGAAGTCGGAGACAGATGGTCCTCAATTTCTCTTAGGGATAAAAAAATGTCCACACGGGAAAACATTTAATAGCCGTACTAAGGAGGTCAAGGTCTAATACTAACTTGGACGAAGGTCGAATAAATTCACATAGCGACAAGTCCTGCAAAAATCTGGGCAAGTCTAAACACCACCTTTGATATGTATAATACCAAATTTGAATATTTTTGACTCACAAGGATTTCACACGTGTATAGTGCATTATCACTATAGTAATTTCGATATACCCAAGATTATCTACTTTATATGATAAACTTTTTTCCGCAGTGTGCCCAAGATTCTAAGCTGGACATTATCAACTAGTCCAAGTATGACTTTCTCTCTAAAATTTTCTACGTACTCTACAACCCCGTTTAACCGAATCCCAATTAACCCAATTTCCCATTAACCTAACTGCTTCAAGAAAATACTCTTGTACGACTTTTACTTAAAAACACTAATAATGTGTTCAATATTTGATTTAATATACTAGTTATTTATCAAAAAGTAGTTTAGTAATCTACAACTCTAATAACCGGAAAAGTTGTATAAAAATACAAAACTTTGACAAAATTTGTGCTTCTTTTGATATCTTTTTGTGGTGTCCTAGAACTATTGTCAGATGGGTTTGGCACACCTGCCTCAGCACTGTATGTGCAGTCACGGAAAACAACATTGCGACAGTTGATGAATTGATACGGGAGACAGAGCGCCCGGGCGTGGCAAATCTTCAAAACTTGTTACACTCCGTTTGAACTAATCTGCCCATTCGTACACTTGTGTTTGACTCAAACAACTTTCACCATATTTCACTGGCATTCGAAGGTGAATTCCAATTGGTTTTAACCCTTCAGCTAATATAAATCTATGACACTCCGCTGATCCACGCTGGTGCAAACTTACAAGGGTGCCGCCAACTTGTTTCACTGATTCCCAGCATCCCGTTCGCGAGGTAGGAATGCCAGGCCAATTTGTTAATATTTCTAGGACACCATCAAAAAATAACAAAGAAGCACAAATTTTGTCGAAGTTTTGTATTTTTTATATAAGTTTTGCGATTATTTATTGAAGGGCCTTGTATATGATCTTTTTTCGGGTTTAACATAATGTCCATTCAATCGAACGAAGACTTACCAATTCCATCAACTTCGGTTAAACGGGACTCAAATGTACTTCCCCTTACTCGCACGTCCGATTTCGACTTTTCTCCGAATTGGCATTTTGCAGTTCTCTTGATTGGTTTAAGCTTAGCTTTTATTTCCGCACCGTGACTATGGAAGACGTGATTGTACAGTTTAATCGGGAATCTTAACCCCCGCAATGTGTTCCAATTTCAATACTCTTCCACCGGGAATCGAACACGGAATCACTTGCGCAAAGACTGGTGCGCTAACCACTCGACTGGCAGGGAGTGCTTGGTGTTTTCTTGAATAGCAGCACCTCCCAAGCGCAGGGGCGGATCCTAGGGGGGCGATCGGGGCGATCGCCCCCCCCCAGAAGAGGAAACTTTCTTATTTTTTATATATAAATAAAATCCATCCCAGAGTTTGGAACCCTTAAAAGTGGCATTATGACAACCCACCGCCCCCCCCCCAGAAATCGGTCCTGGATCCGCCCCTGCCCAAGCGTTTATGTGAATAGCATCTTTGCAGCCGGAATTGTGAAACCTCTTTATACTGGAATCCAACTTATCTAAAAGTGAGGTTTGTGTACTGATGTTTTGAACATGACTGTACAAGCTTTTTTTCTCTTTTATCATTATTCATAGTTTTGTGTAACTAATTTTAAACATACCGTAATAGGTTCATGTGGTAACGCTATGAAGCCCATCTACATACCACATCACTTTGTCACACGAAGCAACCAGTGTCAATAATAAGGGAAGCTGCTACTCAAATACGACCACCCACCGCCAGCAGAGAGCCCTCAGACTACGAAAAGACCCGCATGCTTTGCAGCATATGTTACAGTATTACAAAGGCATCATTGTCCTCTTGCAGACCATGAAATGTCTCACAAAAGAAGATCCCTGCCACAGGAATCTTTGCAACAATACCAAAGTGAGTCATAAAAAACTATTCTCAATCGAATTTTCAGCGGTATGAGGGGTCGAATTAAAGGATTCAATGTAATCACCCACTCGACTCGCGTTCTCATGTCAAAATTATGACACTTCTTATGTATATAGAGGATGAGGGGCGTTGCAGGGAAGAAAATAAAAAGAGTACAATCTATAAAATGCTTCCTCCCAATTGTTCGATATGCACATTCTTTCGCCTTATTTAATAAAGACCGTAGAAAGTCATTTAATCAACTTTAATCAACTTTAATAAGAAAGGCACTTTTCTCTTCAATTGCTACCCATGATTCTTTACTTCTAATTTTTTTTCCATAGTTAATCCATTAAGTTATACACTAGTTCTTAAATTTAATATAATTTTCGTTCTTTATATAATTAAATACTATATATATATATATATATATATATATATATATATATATATATATATATATATATATATATATATATATATATATATATATATATATATATATATATATATATATATATATGGAAAGTGTATATAGAATACCGATCGGGACAAAAGAAAAACAACGCTTTTTGGTTTTTAGAGACAGAAAACTGATTTTTGAAAACACAAAACAATTCTCTTTCTTCTTCAAAACCGGTTTTATTTTCTATTAAACTGGTTTTCGATTTTCCAAGACCAGTTGGACCAGTTCACTTTTGAAAAGAAACAAGGGAGTTGGAAGGCAATGCGATGACCACACATCACCCAGTTGAAGATTCACCATCCAGCTGGCCACACCCCCTGGCAGCACTATTATTAATATGTTAGGAGCAGGCGGCCCTAGGCAATTTGCCACCCCGTGCAATTGCATAATTTGCTGTCCCCCTTTATCCAGAAAGAACAAATCGTAAAAGCCACGATTTTAAGTATGTTACCCCATTATGAACAACGAAGGAGAGAGGGAAAAGCACTCACACTCGGAAAGGCCTAAAGGTCACAAATACAGTCTCGTTGTGTCTATTTTTCTTTAAATAATAATCTATTATGTTAATGAAAGATAAAGCAAACACACGTGCAGAGGAAATATGATAATCTTTTTTATAGAATTCAATATCAAGCTTCAATTCAATATATCAGTTTCCAATTCCAAGGCAACTAGCTCCTTTATCTTTATTTCCTGATTTTCCTTCTACATCTGTTATTTCTTTCTTTTTTAAAAACAACTTGTTTCCACCTTTAGTGATAAGGAACTTGTTTGTGACAGAGACAAGACTAATTTTCTTATCAAAAATTTGATAACTAACTAAATGGAACATGTGTTTGGTACTGTTTGAAAATTGAGTTCTTGTATTCGACAATAATCAAGCAATTCATGTTGGGGTTTGTTTGGCCATTTGATTTAACACTGTCCATGTGACCTTAAACTAATGCAATCTAAACATAATTTATGAATGTAATATTCAAATATATAAAGTCAGCTTAGTAAATTTAACTACCATTATCATGAAGTCTGTTTTCAACCAGAAATATTTATTTTCAACAACAATTATGACAGATTTTGGCACCCCGTGCACGATAGAGTAGGCCGTGGTTAGGAGTATTGATATCTGATACCCACTTCATCACAAAGATCTGTCACTCAACATTTTTTGTTCCTGACATCATTCACTATCTTCATCTTGATATATATTGGCGAAAATTGTCAATTCTGGGTTAGAGTAGCGTCTTTTTTTGTGAAGAAGTAATTGCAAAAAATGACGACCAGACCGAGCTTTGCACAATTACTGTTTCATTTGTCCATCCAAACGTTGTTACGTGATATTAGGCCGTATTCATAAAGTTGAAGGATATCCTTCCAAGTATAAGGTTGAAGCAGAAGGTTGTGCTTTAGAGTATAAGGTAGAGGTATAAGCATATCTTTTTTTCCGTATTTATAATGATTATCTTATACATGCAAGGATATCCTTCATTGTTTAAAGTAAATGATGTCAAAACAATTGAGCAAGTAGATATACAAATAGCTCGCTTATTAACAATACTACGAAAAAAAAACTGAAAATGATACAGAATAAGGAATCTTCCTTACAAACTATAGTAACTGATGGAAACAAATTGGTTGTGAAGTTATAGAGTAAGGTGTATAAACTGCTTGTAAGGTTAAACTTCATATGCACGTGCGATTTGTTATACTGAAGTAATCATTACAGGCTGCTTACAATAACACTCAAGTTCCTTCTTATATATTGTCCCTGACGACGCGTCGCGACGAAAAGCAAGTTCATCATGATCATCGAGTTGATGATGATGATCATCACCTTCTGGTACTTCCTCATCTGGTTCGAAATCCGAATCGCTTAAAGTTTTTTTTTAATAATATTTTTGAGCACAAAACACGCAATAATTATTTTTGGAACATTTTCCAAGTTTGTAGGACAAACGTACTGTAAGATCGAAAATCGACGTTTCACTTGACCGAAACATCGTTCGATTATTACTTTCTCCTTCTTCAAGGATTTGTTATATTCCAGTTCAGCACCAGGAGTAGGATTTGTAAACTGAGTCATGAGGCACGGTTCCATCCCATACCCATTATCACTAAGTAGTGCAACATTCGTTTTGTTCCTTAATAGTAACATAACCTGTGAATTTTTCCATATTCTAGAAACATACTCAGGTCCAGTCCAGATAACATCAACACTCGTGAACATTTCTCTGGCGTCACAAGTTTCTTGTACATTCAGACTAGATTTACCTTTTCGGTTTATGTACTCATCTCCATGGAATTTTGGTTTCAGTATTCCTACGTGTGTACAGTCAGCTACACCAATTGCTGTGGGAAACCTAAATTTGCTTTTCCGAAACTGTTCAGCGTGCATTATTTCACTGTTGATAGAAGGGAACTTTATCCATTCATGTGCTTGCGTAATGATGTTGTCAACCACTGCATTTACAGTCCGAGATACCGTAGCCTGACTAACATTAAGCTCCTCTCCCATTCCTTTTTGATAGCCGGGATCAACGAGATAGCGTAAACATTTTATTTTATGTACGGAGGGCATCACACCTCGAGTTTCTGGATTTATACCAATAAATCTATCTGTAAGCTACAGTAAGTTGGCTTCTTCAAAACAGAATAGTTGTTTAAAATTACGAACAAGTATAGGTAACCGGGGTTTATAATGTTTAACATCCCTTAGGTGAACAACATCCGCCATCACACTCCAAAACACTTAACTGCAACGGTGAGTTTCCTACTGACCACGCTCATAATTTTCAAAGAATATGCTTTCTAATTAAAGTAAAAGGTAAAGGTTATGAATACCCTTTTACTTCGATATGAAGTATAAGGATCAATCTAATAGGATATGCTTATACTCTAAAAGTAAAAGGTTGTACTTGAATCTTTGTGAAGGATTTCCTTCACAGTTTGCACGTATAAGCTTATCCTTCTTTTTATGAATACTGCCTATTATCATTGAAGCTGTAATTTGTCTGTCTCTTGAATGTTAATCTAACACATGGAGAATCCTTTTATAATTAAGTTAGACTTCTTCAGCTGAAACAACAGTAAGATTATTGTCGCCACATTAATGAGTAAGTTGACAACATACGATTTCAAATTTTGAAGCAATAAAGAATAAATACTTTAGGAATATTATATAAGATACACTGCTCAATATGCTTTGATGCTAAACAGCTAGAAAATAATTTTACCTAGGTTTATATTTAAGCGTTATTGACAAGTTTATTTAAAAAAAAAGTCTTAAAAAATAGAAATAGCATTTCCAAATGGCATGTTAATTGATTCAAAATAATCTCAAATTCAAATATAACCTAATTTACTATATGTTATCTGTTTATTTAACTGCTTTGAACAACACACATAATCATATCGTGTTACAACGTCATAGCAATAATTTAGTAAGAACGAAGTCAACGTACAGCATTGACAGTAATCTAGATATAAAAAGGCAGGTTATTGACACTTTTGCTATAAAATTTAGTAAAAATGAAGTCAACGTGTAGCAATAAAAGTAATCTAGATATGAAAAAGGAAGTTATTGACCATTTTAACATAAAATTTAATAAAAATAATGTCATTGTGTAGCATTGAAAGTAATCTAGATACTGACCATTTTAATATGAAATTTAGTAAAAATGAAGTCAACGTGTAGCATTCAAAGTAATCTAGAAACAAAAAGGGAGGTTATTGGCCATTTTAATATGAAATTTATTAAAAGTGAAGTCAACGTGTAGCATTGAAGGTAATCTAGATATGGAAACGGATGTTATTGACCATTTTAATATGAAATTTATTTAAAATAAAGTCAACGTGTAGCATTCAAGGTAATCTAGATATGGAAAAGGAGGTTATTGACTTTTTTAATATGAAATTTAGCAACGTGTAGCATTGAAAGTAATTTAGATATGAAAAGGGGGTTATTGACCGTTTTAATATAACAGTTGGTAAAAATGAAGTCAACGCGTTTCCTTGAAAGTAATCTAGATATGAAAAGGGAGGTTAATTATCTTTTTAACATTTTTTTTTTAAAATGAAGTGAACGTGTAGCATTGAAAGTAATCTAGATATGAAAAGGGAGGTTATTGACCCTGTTAATATAAAATTTAGTAACTGGATTGATTAATTGTTCTTTTTCTGCTGTCTCTTAATAAGAGTCTTTTCCCTTACAAAATCCAGGCCCACGGATCGTACTCATTAGGCAATATTCTTCATAAACGATAATTCACTACTCTGAGCTATATTTTGCATCTTCCTGTATCACTTCCACGTAAACAAGACAGAATAGTCAGGTATTGTACGGAACATTTTGGGTTGTTGATTGTTCTGACTGACGTTTGAACTGTGTGCGCTAAATAATTTAATTCAAAATATTTATATACACACTAATAAAATTTAAGATAGATAGAGAAATGCATCACAACTGTTCAATTCAATATAATATAACATTTTAAGAGATCTGAGTTTCTGAAATAATTCGCATTTCTTCCTATAAAATGCGAGTACATTCTATTTTCAAAAGAAAGTAAGGGGCGCAAAATATCATACTTTCTCTTTTAATATATATATAGACGCAAACACATAAACCGTTCAAGATGCCATAGTGGGTTTTTATATACACATCACGAAGTATTAAATCTGAAACCAGAAAAGATATTTCTACTTTTAAAAGTTCTTCAAACCATTGTTGATGAAGATTTATTCTTCTTTTTACTCAAAATCGATTCCCTGCCTCTTTTTTCTTTCTCTTTCTCTCTCTCTCTCTCTCTCTCTCTCTCTATGATGCATTTGCACGGAAATAGAACCCAATATCCCCACGTTCGTCAATAAAGTCGCTGAACTTTTGAATGCAAACAAAACGAAAGAAAAAGTTTATTTTTTGCTGCTTCACCTTTCTCATATATACGCTTGCACAAAGCGTAGAACTGAAAAAGATATTCATTTATATATTTCTTTCGATTTGCTAATAATAATAATAATAATAAAAAGTTTCACCTTCAGACTTCTTACTACTTACGTTGTGAATTCACATTTCACTAATGTTAAGAGAATATAAGATCATAAATGCAATTTTCACACTTCTAAGATTAGTTTATTTTTCTTTATATATATATATATATATATAGTAATGAAACTTCGTGACTCGTGACCCAAAGTGACCCGATCTGACTTGGACAGATGCATGACCCGGAGTAACCTGGTGCGATCTAAGTTTTAGTTTAGTGTCCCTTTCAGCAGCGAGGTTATATGAGACGAGGACCTACAGCTTAACATGGAATCTGAAACATATGAGCTCTTGCCGGGAATCAAATCCGGGTCTCGCATGCCAAAGGAGCGTACGCTAACCGTTTAGTCACGAGGGAGCTTGAGGATGATTATGAATTTCTAACACGATTCTCTTCCCTTTCTCCCTCTTTGTTTCCTCACTAAATCCATAATTTTATTTCTTGTTTGCTGTATTCCTCCTTTTGTGCCAAAACATTGCACTGGAAGATAATTACAAGGTTGAACAGAATAAAAACTCCCTAAGATCATAGAGAAATTGAGTTATATGTTTTTCCTATGACGGATTGCCAAAGTTTGAATGAAGTAAGCCTGTAAAACTTGTCGTTTAGAATATAAACGATACCACTGAACCCAATCTTTTGTTCAATATTTTGCATAGTGTATGTTCAAAAACCACTGTATTATTTTTTTAGCATGGGAAGATGAATAGATATGCAACTATATTTGAAATATTCAAAACTAAGAAATCTAGCAAATGAATGTTTGTGCTCGGGTTGTAGAAATCATTAACCCATTATGAAATTCTGCAGTAATGCTACAAAACTAATATTTTGGCTGCTTCCGGGTCGCCGCCCGGATCAGTATGGGTTTCCTGGTCTGAGAAGCGATACCCAGATCCCGATGACCCGAACAAAAGTAGTAACCCAAGTTGCATCATTGCTGTACAGAATCCATAAAATAAATGTCTATTATAATAAAACAAGTTTCCTGTATCTATATAATCACCAAGCATGGTCAAAATAGTTGTCGTTATCGGCCAGTGTAAAGAGGAACAGAGCCACACGCTGCTGGATGTCACTTGTATAGTATGGGAGCATGAGAAAATATTGACAGAGCAGTACGACAATAATCGTGATAATTATCTTCTGGATACCAATACAACGATTACTATCTCGTGAGTTTATGAGAGGAAAATAATATAATTAATGATTGCAGTAAAAACTTTAAATCTCGGGTAGTTGCTGGACTTCCACCAGGCACCCCCCTAGGTGGCGGATAGGGGAAAGCCCACCAGATATGGTGGGTACCGGAAATTTCAGGGGTGGTCCAAAACCAGCACTGCTGCCTTGCAGTTAGCGGAGAGATCCACAAAGGTTAGGGGAAGAGAACCCCGATAGAAAACTCCTGGTCCTCAAGGTTGGGGGTTGTGCATAGGACTAACGACCCAATCACAGAAAAATATAATTCGTTCAGAAACAGAAACCAGAGCCTCGGAAAAATGGGAAGATTCAATGGGTAGGACTAGGAAACGCAGGAAGAATCTGAGTATAGCGACGTGCACGTCCAAACAATGTTAATATCAGATAAAGCAGAAGAAATAGTACGAGAAACAGGCATGAAGGACATATATGTTTTAGCACTTCAAGAGATAAGATGGGCAGACACCGGGAAAAAAATAATAACGAAAATTACACTATCTACTACAGCGGAACACAACGAAAAACCGGTCAGTTTGGTACAGGCTTTATGATAGCTAAGCATGTCAGAAATAACGTACTGCAATTTATACCCATAAACGAGAGAATAATTAAACTAAGGATGAAAGGAAGATTCAGAAACATCACCATCGTAACAGCACATGTTCCAACAGAAGATAGACATGGCAGTAAAGGAAGACTTCTGCGAGAAACTAGAAGAGACGTATAACGAGATTCCCAGATACGACATAGTAATAGTAATCGAAGACCTCAATGCAAAAGTAGGAAGAAACGATGGACGAATCAAAGTTACAGGATAACATTCACTACACGAAGAAAGTAATGACAATGGCAACCTACTCATTCAGTTTGCAATAGAGAACAATCTCACAATTAAAAGTACATGCTTCCCTCACAAGAGAGTACATCTAGGAACGTGGGCGTCACCGGATGGCACGACGGTCAATCAGATAGATCATGTTCTCATTAACAATAGACACTCCTAATCTATAATGGACACAAGAAGCTACAGAGGATACAACTGTGACACATATCATTATCTGGTCAAAGCTGAATTTAGAGAGATCAGTAGGAAATTGGTATATAGGGAAAATGCGAAAACAAAATGGAACATAGACCAACTAAAAACAAGGGAATGGAAGAGGAATATAAAACGCAGGATAAGAATAAAATTGGCACATAAATCAAAAGAAGAAAGAATACCAACAGTGCATGAAAAATGGAATAAAATCCAAGAAATAATAACAGAAACAGCAGAAGAAACGGTAGGACGACGGAGAAAACCAAAAAGACCACAGTGGTTCGACGAGGAATCGAAAAGAAAAACGAAGCAAGAAAGAAAATGATACAAAGATCAACGAGAGCAAGGATAGAAGCATATAAAAACTGAGAAGGCAGGCAAACAAAATATGTAGAAAGAAGAAACGAGACATGGTAAAACGACGAATAGAAGAAATTGAAGAGATGAGTGGAAGAAACGAAACAAGGAAATTATACATAGCAGTCAAAAAACATGAATATAGGATTCCAGGCGCAACCGATTGGATGTAAAGACGAAAAAGGAAACATAATATCCGATGAAAAGGGTATCATACAAAGATGGGCGGAATACTTTAAAAAGCAGCTAAATCCAACTTCAGAAACAGAAGAAAGAGAAATACTACAATTGGAAGTAATGGAGAGAGGAAATATCGTAGAACATCAACAAATAGAAATACCAAGCGATGAAGAAGTAGAGAATGCTATCAGAAAACTTAAAAGCAACAAAGCCCCCGGAGAAGCCAATATAACAGCGGAGCTAATAAAATATGCAGGCGCAGAGATGATGAAAGAAATAGACAACATGATCAGACGAATCTGGGAAGAAGAAACAATACCATCAGACTGGAAAGTGGGGATACTACATCCAATACACAAGAAGGGAGACAAAACCGATTGCTCAAATTACAGAGGAATAGTGCTACAGTCGATAAAATATTCATAAGCATACTTAATAACAGAATAAAAAGATTTACAGAAGGAATAATCGGAGAGTACCAGAGTGGATTTAGAATAAACAGAGGAACAACAGATCAACTATTTGTGATGAAACAGGCAATAGAAAAATGTTACGACCATGGGATAGATATACACATTCTGTTCATAGACTACAAACAAGCATTCGACACTATAGATAGAGATAGTCTTCTACAGGGACTAGAACACTTCAAGATCTCCCCCCCCAAAAAAAACTGAGCAACTTAATTAAAATAATACTGGAACAAACTACAGCAAAAGTAAAAGTAGGACACAGAGTAGAAGAAGAATTCGAGTACAAAAAGGGAGTAAAACAGGGAGACGGGCTGTCGACAACTTTATTCATAATAGCCTTGCATATTGCAATACAAGAAATAGATAAAAGGGGCACAATTATCAATAAAACCACCCAAAAATGAGCCTATGCAGATGACATCGCCATCTTGATGAGAACGGAATACGAACTCAGGAAGCTACACAACAAACTAGAGGAACTTACGAATCCACCGGGGCTGCAAGTAAACATTGAAAAAACAAAATACATGCATATAACATCAGATTTTAAAAAAAAGAGAAGAAAGGGAAAGCTTGTAATGGGAAACAAAACATTTGAAGAAGTAGACAGATTTAAATATTTAGGAATGACAGTAGATAACAGGAATAACATGACAACTATAATCAAAGAAAGAATTTTAGCAGGAAACAAGGCGTATTATGCTAATGCACAAATACTCAAAAACAAAAGCATTGGCAGGCAAATTAAGATGAAGATTTACAAAACGACAATTAGACCGATAGTCACTTACAGCGCAGAAGTATGGACGTTATCTAAAGAAAACGACGAAAAACTACGAATATTCGAAAGGAAAATAATTAGAAAGATTTTCGGGCCAATCAGAGAAAATAACGAATGAAGAAGCAGAACCAACAAAGAAATAGAAGACATCTTTAGAGGAGAAGATATTGTACAGTTCATAAAAGCGCAACGGCTGCGCTGGACGGGACACGTAGAAAGAATGGAAGAAGGATGACTAGCAAAGAAGATATTACATGAAAAGATATTTTCCACGAGAAGAAGAGGTAGACCAAAACAAAGGTTGTAAAACCAAAACAAACGAGGATGTAAACAAGGATCTGAAAATATTGAAAGTTAAGAACTGGAAAGGAAAATCGAAGAACAGAGAAGAATGGAGGCGCCTGGTGAATGAATCCAAAGCCCACCTAGGGCTGTACAGCTGTATGGTAACGTAAGGCAGAAACTTTAAAAAAAGAAAAAAACTTCGCTGCTTGAAGTAAAGATTCCTAGGCTATATCCTATTTCTTTCACTTGATATGTACTTCTTCTGAATATATCGAATTATAATGCCTTTGATAAGCTTAGATTAATATTACCAATCAAGATATTTAATTAATTACAAAATAATATCTATCATAGTTATTAATTAACTGAAAAATAACTATTTTGATACGCAAACAACTTTAAAGAAATAACATTAAGATTTGCATATCAAAATATAAATATGTACAGCACGGGCATAGCTCAACTTCTGGATCAGGTGCCTCAAAATTTTTGAATAGACCCTAAATCAAGATTTCATATTTTTTACGGATAAGCACACCATACTGAGTTAAGTGGTAGTTCTGCTTTGGCTACAGTATATGTAGTTATTGAGATATAAGCCGTACAAGAAAATTTGTAATTGAATGAAAAACATTGGATTTTTTGGATCAGGGGCCATAAAAATTTTTAATGGCCCTTACATCGAGATTTCGTATTTTTTGCGGATTAAGGACATCATACTGAGTTAAGTGGTAGTTTTGGTTTGGCTGCACTGTATGTAGTTCCCGAGATATAAGGTGTACAAGAAAGTATTTGATTGAATGAAATATATTGGATTTTTTTTTTTTTTTTTTTTTTTTTTTTGGATGAGGGGCCACAAAAATTTTGAATGGACTCTAAATCGAGATTTCATTTCATTTTTTTTTCGGAATGAGCACATCATACTGAGTTAAGTGGTAGTTTTGGTTTGGCTACACTGCATGTAATTCTCCAGATATAAGGCCTACAAGAAAATTTCTGTCTGAAATATATTGGATCTTTTAATCGAACAACAATAAATAAGTAAAATAAAAACGAATTTTCTGTCTTCTCCGAAACCGGTTTAGGTTTTCACCGAAACCTATTTTGGTTTACTAGAAAAATTGGTCCGATTTTACACTGAAATCGCTTAAAAAAACAGGTTTTTCACCGATACCAGTTATATATATATATATGTAGAATCGGTTCGCTTTTTACCGAAACCGTTATTTGTTCTTGCTCTTGAAGTACTCACTTCCAGACAAGTTTACGAAGAGACTAAAATTTGTTGATAGAAAAGCGAACCTGTTTTAAAGCTGAAACCGGCTTGTCGATTAAAAGAAATCGGTCTTCGGTTTTGAAAAACAGGTTTTCTAAAAGTTTCAGAAACCGGAAAAACTAGTTTTTGTGTCTACCACAAATTAACACAGACTAGAGCTTGTTACTGATTGTGGAAAAGAGCACAGTTTGCTAATTTGGGTATTTTTTGCCTAAGAAGAAGGAAGACCTTTCTAGCTCTTTGTCAACTGGATGTAACTACAACACCTGAGTCATCTCGGTACTTATAATATGGATTTACGAATTCACGGAATTCTTTTAACCGGATGTTTAAGATATTTGGTATAGTTTTTATTCTTGATTGTGCTTATTTGATATTGTAATCTAATTTTCACCAAACAAAGATGCAAACTGAGCACTTTGGAGTCACCGGTATATATATAAAAAAAATATTCACGTGAAACAGCGTTTCAGTTTGCTTTGAACGTTGAATTAACACCAACAAAGCGGTGAAACCTTTCCTACAACACTTAAAAAAGGTCCCGAGAGATTTTATCTCTACGGCTGTTTTCCATGAATAATACTAACACTCGTATTTAAACTTTTTTTTCAACTTTTTCAGACAGAAAATTTCACCCTCTTTTTGACATTCAAAAGAGCTCCCTATGTGCCTTGTGATGGTACCTCCTTCACCCTCTTCCTCGCTATCTTTACTCGACGTTCCCCACTTCACCCCTGTCCTCTACTATTACATCCACTCACCAAGAGTGACGTATTATCAGCCATCCATTCATCCACGAGTTCGATCGATGGCCCGTCTCGGGTGCACAAAAGCGTTCAGTTTTATTAATGCTATGTCTGAGCGGTTGGCAAGCGATATTGAACGCTAGTGAAGCAAACCTTGGGACTATGTGTGTATGGAATGGAGTGGAGTGGGATAAAACAGCGCTAGAGAGGAGGAGAATGGATACACACCTATGGGAGGAACTCATATGACTGTGAATGAAACAATAGATTATGGATAATCTCCCTATTTTCCCTCACTACCAGATCTTTCTTTACCTTAAAGTGTTTTCAGAAGAAGGAAACAATGTAACAAAAAAACTAATAAACGAGAAACAAGCATCTACAATAAAGAAAGAAAAATGAAACCTGTTGAATCTTTTCAAAATTTTCTCATTGATAAATATACATATTCACAATAAAACTCTATACGTACAGCAAAATTGAAAAAGATCTCTCGCCTGTTAGTAATTATCCTCTGACGTCATACTAGAGGAGGGGCTATGCCCAGCTTTTTTCATGTGTGGTCAGCACACCTAGTTCTGTTGTGGACATTACCAGCTTTTTACGCCGCAATTTTCTTTCTCTTAAATTCTTTGTAAAACCAGTCGTTTCACCCGAGCGTAAGGTTCACTGTACACTATAGGTTAACATTAAAATCGCTGTGCTCAGCCGATGTGCCAACCACACATAACTACATTGAACGTACACTACCTGGACCACCATAATCCACCGTGCACTGCAGCGCCAGAGTATTTGAGTATTAGTAAACTCAGTATAGAAAATTATTGGGGGTTACCGTAGACCTAAAAAGTTAGAGAATTTTGTAAAATTAATCAATGTATTTTACTAGATCCTAGTGTTATCCACGAGATGAGACAAGTCGAGAAATAAGGTTTCCTCTCATAAAGTTTATATGAGATTCATCTCACCTTGATTCTTGAAGAATTCTTTCTCGTCTCGTTTCGATTTACAGAAAGCTTTCCCCCTCTTATTTCGAAAATTGTCTTGTCTCGGTTTCTAAATTTATGTCCATTTATACCCTGATCTTCTTTTCTGCGTCGAAAGTCCACGAAGGGTGCGAAGACTCGAACCCGGGATCTCCGGCATACCGTGCCGATGCGTTAACCACTACGCGATATATGGACACTGGATTGTCCAAGCATAGCACCTAGACTGTAGTACAAGCCGTGTGGTTTTAGTGGAGAGCAACGACTTTACACAGAAAAAAAAAAAAGTAAGTGCTGTTCAGTTCCAGATGAGCCTGCCAAACGTATTCCGTTAAACGTATGAGCAACGAACGCAACTGAACATATTTTGTTAAATGCATTTAGTTAAACTTATCCAGTATCTGAATCATATTGATTGGTAAGCATCTTCCTACCATACTGTTGGACTATATGCGTCTAGTAACACAGGCAATATAATGTCTGATACGCTGCTTACTGCACGCTTCACAACAGACATCTAACTAAATATGTTCAGTTGCTATAGTCATACCTTTGACAGGTTCATCTAGAACTGAACAGCAGTGACTTTTTTTTCTCTGTGCAGGAGTGAGAATGTGTGTGCTTCTTCTGAGGAGCGCACTGTGTTCCGTAGTGTTTAACGCATTGGCACGGTATACCGGAGATCCTGAGTTTGAGTTCCGGTCCAGTCGTTCACCTTTTCACTGATTGTGTGTTACTTTTCATTGAGTTCGATTTACAGTTTCACAATCGATTTACAGTTTTTCTTTTATACTACTATGAATTATGTAACACTTAGCCAGTGTTCGAGATCTAAGACTTAAAGGGTGAACTACTGTTGCCGACAACTCTCGTGAAACTTCTCGGCTCATCAAGATTCTCGACTCGTCTTGAGAATATGTTTCTCGTGTCATGGGTAACACTGGTATTTAGTTTCGTGTGGTGAAATTTGAGCTAACTGTTTTGTGCAACAGTTTTTGAAATTCCACGGCTAATCCTTTGAGAAACACTATTCTACAATGGTACTTGAACTACCTGAACTATCTATTATTATCGGTTACCGATGATGTTTTCATTGAAATTGCGTGAGTAAACAAAAGAAACAAGAATATGCGTTTATGTCAGTGTGAACATCTGACGCCATTGAGTCAGATGATGACTAAGAAAATCAACAGCATCTTCTCAAGTGTACAAGTAACCAGGCACGGGATTAAAAAAGCAGAACTTTGTCCTTATCGTGCTCAGGATATTATCACGTTACACCATACGAAGACTCATATAAAGCTAATATTTGCCTTTCGCTTTACTTCAAAGCTTTAATAATAATAATAAATGATTCCTGAGCTGTTACATAAAAAATCTGAGATATGAAATAATGTCGATGTAAGTATACTTCAAAGATCTAAGCCTGGATGATAAACCCAAAATAGGTATTTTGTCTAACTAATTAGATTTACCCGTTCCAAGTCTAAATAATAAATTTAGGATTAAGATTAGGAATTAGATTCTGGAGTTTCTGGGATCTCGACACCTATGGTCATGCTAACCCGTTATGTATGAGGGGTGACGTCTCTCGGCAATCACATTATCCGAGGAAGCTCATGGGAAAGGGAAGGAAGAAAGGATTGGGGAAGGGAAGAAGTGGCCTGAGAAAACCTTACTCAGAATGTCTGGCCTGAAAAAGCTTCTTCGACCGAGTGTCCCCACCAGCAATCAATTAAATCAATTTGAATTTATTTTTAACTATGCTTTTGTTAATAGTAACTAAGTCTTAGAATTGACAATTTTCAACACCTGCATTGGATTTTCAATGGCAATTTAATTTCAGAGGTCAACAAGGTTCCAGTACAGGTTCTGTTCCTATCTAAGCATAACTTCTAAGACGTATACAACAAGGAAATGGAAGCATTGGATTTCTTATCCCATTTCCCACTTGTGGAAGGAACTGATTAGAACAGAACTAATTTGAATATTGTTGTATGTCGTTTTCTTTAGGTTGTTAATCTATGATTTTCAATTTGCACACACCTAGAAAGTGGAAATAATAGAATCGTTACCCTGTTTCCAACTTGCCGAAAAAAAAAAAAAACTGATTGGGATAGAAGTGATCTAAATATTGTAACATGCCTTTTTCGATAGTTTTCTACTTCTATCTAACTATGATTTTCATTTCGTATACACCCAGAAAATGGAAGCGAATAATTACAATAGATCGAGGTGTTTAAAGTGTGAAATAGATGCGAAGTATGCACTGGTCCATTATGAAGGCTTTTGCAAAAGATATTCTAGTGTATGTAGACCAAAAAGAAGATGACAGAAGGCGACACAATAATAAAGATTGTATCCAGAAAGGAAATTAGTCATTTGAAAAGAACTCATTGGATCAAAGTATGTTTATCTAAAATTTCACCACACTGAGTCGAGAAGCTGTAACAGATTTTTCAGGCCAGCCATCCTCAGTGAGCTTTTCCTCGGTTTTCCTCATTCACACCAGGCAAATGGTGGGATGGTACCTAACATACAGGTTCCAGGCCGCTACCTTCCTTTCTTCCTTCACCCTTCCCCGGATAATGTGCTCACCGAGGAATGTTATCCCTCTCATGAAACGGGCTTTAGGCCAAAGATACCAGTAATGCCCAGAAATACGTATAAATAAATTAATTAATTAACATTTCAATTCAAATTAACATTTACCAGTCTTTCCAATTTTTGTTCTAAACAGCATTTTTATTTTTCAAAAACTTCCAAAAGTTTAATCCCTAATTTACATTACCAATAACACCAAAAGCCAAAAGTCCACAGAAAAAAAAAGTCATTTCGTTTCACTAATATACTCAAGGTCAGTTGCAAGCTTGATCAAGATCGAATAAGTTCGTTTGATTGATTGATTGATTGGTTAAAGTAGAATAGGGATATCAGCAGCAAGGCTATTTGACAAGAATGATATTCTCTTTATGATTGATTTTTTTTTTTTTTTTTTTTTTTTTAGAAAGTTAAATTAAATCAAGAATGAACCAGATTGCAATTGGTTTAAAGAATCTTATAGTCTGGCTTTCTTCCAGAAAATTTTGTCCGGGAGAGTCGAATCAAAATATGAGGAGGGGGTTACACTGGAACACTATTTACTATGGAACGTGTCCAACGCAAAAATGACATATAATCATAACTTAATTTGTCTTAGTTCTGGGGGAAAGAGACCCCTGGAGGCATAACTAAAAGAAACATTGCTTATAGTAACATCAAAGAAGAAAACTTCATAAACTTACATTTCACTTCAACAGAACAGTACTTACCTGATATTCCAACATGATACCTTCTAAGTTTACATTCGTGTAAAGTAAATAAACAATTTTCGTTGTAGGGTTTGTTTGCACAAAACAAGAACGTATTTACTTGTCAAAAGAGAAGAGGAGTTAGAAAGGTCGTGGTTCAGTTGTGAAATAAAGTCGAATTTTAATTCTGGCAACCCTGCTTCGTCCACCCTAGGGCGACCTCCTCGTTTGAGACATGTTTTTGCTCTTGAGCTCCATCTTGTGAGAAAATTTTCTTAACGTACCAAAAAATTGAGGAAGGAATGGAAAGGCAGTGTCTTAAAACTGTAGAGATGGAGAGGGGGGAACCCTAGTAACCCTAGCAATCCAGTGTTGTTTTAAAAGAATTGCGACGGGGTTAGAACAGCGGGGCAGGGACGACACTAATGGAATTTACATGTACAAGAAGAAATCTCGCTAAGGGGATAAACAGCTATGAAAACTTCCTTCGTGTGCTTTTTTAAACTTTTTTTTTTTGCTAAGTTCAACCCAACACCACTCCGCAAAATCAACGTTGTTGATATTCTGTTGACTGCGAGATTTTTTGAGAAGAAACGACACAGAAATATGTTTTACGACTAACATTTCTACCTGTTACATGCAGCTATGCTTAAACTTCTGTTGCAGGCAAAGATAGCACATAATGCCTTGTTGTAAGCATGCAGAGAGAATTAAAAATTAATTAAATAGTCCAGAAACGTTATGAAAAAGCAATTATTGGTGCCCTTGTATTTAGCTTATCTCGATAACATCATATAAGTTATAAATTTACCCTGCATGTAGATCGTATGCGTAATTTCTGTTGTAGCCCTATATTATATTTCTCAATATGTGCAAAAAAAAAGTACAAGGCATGTTTATAGGTGTCATCTCAACAGTTCCTTTTCAAGGAGGAAAAATATGTTACAGTAGCCTTGCTTAAATTGTTTCTATTTCTCTTTTTAAAAATACTACTCTATTTAGGGAGTTCTTTCCAATCTTACCCCCACTATTACTCATCTGACAACTTTTTTTTTTTTTTTTTTTTTTTTTTTTTAACATTGGGTACTTGTTTAGCTACTGGTGCCGCTTGCAGTGGATATAGTCTTCACCACAACTTCTTTTACTATATTGTCAAAGTTTTTCAGCTGAAAACGTTATGAGAGTGGCTACTATACACGAAAGAACGTTGGAAATCGAACAGTTCTTTGCAGTGTTCGGAGTGGAAAAAAAGCAGAGGCGGTATGTTTCATTACGATTTTAACTCGATATACCAGCTATCTAAATGTTGAAATACAGTAAAGGTATGCTCCCTAAAAGATTGGATTTCTATTTACATAATGACTAAAAACAGCTAGAGAGCAGGGGAGGATCCAGGATTGACTTCTGGGGAAGTGGTGGGTTGTAATACTGCTACTTAGAGCTACTTTCAAGAGCTCCAAACTCTGGGATGGGTTTTATTGATATATACAATAAGAAAATTTCCTCTTCTGGAGGGAGGCGATGGCCCCGATCGCCTCCTGGATCCGCACCTGCTGGAGAGCTTCTCTTTAGTTACAGGGGGGCATGGAGAGACTTTGATCCCTCGCCAACACCTTTTTGAAAAAAATAAAAATAAAAAGATCCCCTTATGTTGTATTATAGGAAATTATTACACGAAAATGCTGAAGAAACAAGTTATTATATTAACAATTTCCTGTGGGAAAGCTCCCAGACCCCCCATTCGGCTGAGGGTATTCCAAACCCCGGAAGAATCGCTTCCACAGCATACAACCGTTAAATCCACTCATGCTCAAAACACGACATTTATATGAATTAAAACAGGAAGACACAACATACATGCATACGAAAGACACAATTCAATAGGGCACATTAAAATATAAACTAGATGAAATTCTTTGAAGACACCTCATTTTAAAAACAAAAGATAGAAAAAAATAACAAAAATGTCAGTGTTGTCATCTTAAAAATTATTTCTCCATAAGAAATAAAATCCTTTTACGTGCAAAACTATTCCTCAACTACTGTGTACAAAAATGGATTTATTACAGGTATTTGGCATCTACTCTTCTGTAACGGTATGTCTTGAACATCAAAAATCCAGACGCAGTATGCCTTCATCGCTGAAAAACCAGAGCCGGTATGGCATACCACCGTATACCGTCTCACTTCAACCACTGGTTCTTTGTTTTCCTGATAACAAATTGAACTTTAGCTGTTGGTGGCTTTGCATAGACAGAGTCCTTGCTAAGTACTTCTTTACGCTGTTATCAAAGCTTTCCAACTGAAAACGTTATAAGAGCAGCTACTGTACACGAAAGAAAGTGGAAAATTATATAACTCTTTTATTTTCCAATAATAAATTGAACCTTAGCTGTCAGTCCTTGAAACATAGCAAATTGAACCATAGTCCTTGCTAGTACTTCTTTACATTATTGTCAAAGCGTTGCAACTGAAAACGGTATGAGAGTGGCTATTATACACGAACGAACGTTGGAAATTGAATAACTCTTTGCTTTCCTGATAACAAGTTGAACCTTAGCTGCTGGTGGCTCTTTAAGCAGCCACAGTCCTTGCTAGTACGTCTTTCCATTATTGTCAAGCATTCCAACCGAGAATGTTATAACAGCGGCTACTATAAACGATATAACGTTGAAATTCGGAACAGTTCCTTGTTACGCTGCTACAGTAGCGTAACGCAGAAATTTCGCCCCCCCCCAAGGATTATTTTGGGCCCCCTTCCCATGCCCATTAACTTCCCACTATATTATGTCCCTGTAGAAGACAATGGTTCATAAATCATAATTAACATAGTAACTAAGGAATAGAGACCTGCACGGGCCGAGCTCGGCCCGAGGCCCAAAACCCGGCCCGGCCCGGGCTTGGGTGGGCCGAGACTGATTTCTCTTCAGGTCGGACCGGGCTAGGGCCGATTAATTGCAATAATTATTGACTTTCGTTAAACGATAATTAGAATAAAGGCAAACGTTGAAGAAGTGTGCCCGTGAAAAATGTTACAAAATGAAACTTTTAAAATTTATCTAGCCCGGGCCGGGCTTGGGCCAAGAATTTTAAAACACTTATCGGGCCGGGCCGGGCTCGGGCCGAAAATCTTGAAAACTTTTCGGGCCCGGGCTGGGCCGAGCCTAGGTACATTCGGGCTGGATTGGACTCGGGCCGAAAAATTCGGCCCGTGCAGGTCTCTACTATGGAATATAATTAAATTACAATTAAAATTAATGCTCATCAAAAAAAAAAAAAAAAAAGAAAGAAAAGAAAAGAAAAGAAAAAGAAAAAGAAAAAAAGCAAACGAACTGCTGAAGGTCGAAGTTCATTTCAATCGGTGTAATCTTCTACTATTTTTTTTCTGCAAATATTCCTATTATATTACTTAAGTCTATTGCTCTTGCTCTCTCATATTCAACACTTAAAATACTGAGACTGGTGAATCGTTCTTGTGATATGGAACTCCGTAAATAGTTCTTTACCAGTGTTTGAAAAAGATCGCTCCGCTGCAGAAACACTCATTGGTAAGGTCAGAAATTAACAAGAAAGCTGTGCATACACTGGGAACGCTAGGAGCCAAAGTATAGTTATCTATTAATAATTCCCGAATTATTGTTTTCAACTTTATTTCATTGTGTAATACCAATTTCAAATCGCAAGAATGTAAGTTATAAAGGTTCTGAACTGAATGTAGTAATAGGAATACGTATTCCTTTTGCTTAAAGTTTTGCGCCAAAAAGAGACATTTTCAGCATATTGTTCAGTCGGCAGCAAAATTATTTTTCCTTAAACCTCGAGTGCTAAGATGATTTTTTTTTTTAAAAACTTATATTACTAGAAAGGATAAATTTTCATCCAGAGGATAATTGTTCTTTTCTAAAGTAATAATATTATTCAGAGAAATGGATATTCCGTATTCAGCTCACTTTTTTGTTGCTTACAGTTTTTGACAGTTTCTTCGCGGAGGGCCCCCACACTCTTGCGGCCCCTCCGCACTGCAGACCCTGCAGGCACCTCAGTTACGCCACTCCACTGATAATCAATTGAACCTTACCTCTTGGTTCCACGTATAGCAGTGGCCACAGTTCCCAATACGACTTCTTTATTCCATTACCAAATCTTACAAACTGGAAACGTTATGAGCAAGAGTGCTATTGCAACATATCAAGAAGTATAAGATTATTCTGTAATTTAACCATTTATGTATTATAAGTGCTAAGTACAGTAAAGAGGAACATGCAATTCCATGTATAAGATATGGGATTTGGGAATGAACATTTTAAAAAAAAATCGCTTCATTTCAAAAGTTATTGTGAGGAGTAACGAACGGACGTACCAACATTGCAATATTATAATGTCTACTGAGGTGGTCTTAAGAACAATGAACATTTTGCAGTAAGAATGACTGTATCCTTTATTATAGGCAACCAACATTTCTTTGTTATTTTGCAGGTTACATAGAAGATAGGCAATGTTATACATTTTAAACGGGATAAGATAGCCATCGTTAAGATGTTAATAGATTGACTCCAGTAACAAACTGGGCCAAGATAATTGATCTAGCTATCTATTAGCAAAACAAGTTTAAAAGATATCATGAGAAATAACGGACAATCGTACCAACATTACAATATTGTACGGTCTACTAGCGTGATCCTAAGAACAATTAATAAACATTTTGCAGTAAGAAAAACTTATATCCTATATTATAGGCAACCAACATTACTTTGCTACTGTGCAGGTTGCATATAAGCTAGGTTATGTTATAAAATTTAAGCTGCATATGGATGGCCACCGCTAATATCAATGTTACCCTAAATATATTAACGGATAAACTCCTTTACGAGTACGGCTAACAAAATTACTCTAGCTGTCTATCGCAAAAACAGAATTCAAAGATTCACTTTCGTTTAAGTTTCCATATAAAGTCACAGATGCACTAGCATTACAATCTTATAAGGTCTACTAGGGTGATTTTAATACGTAAATCAAATTATCCCTTTATCTAAGCAAGTTTTGTAGCTCGCTCCCTCAACTACAATATAATATACAGTAATAATACCGACATATTAACCCTTTCAGACCTGGTGGTCACATTTGTGTACATTAAGTTTTAAGCTTAATATAATTACTCTGGAGGATTCTAAATGGCTGGGTTTTTATGTCAGAATTCTTTGAACTTTTCTAAATCACTTTCCACTATTTCTGTGGTGTTTTAATCTGTTGTCAGGAAGCAGTGCACATTTCTTGTAGACTACTTGCAGGGGCTATCACAATGGACAAAGCTCAGCCACGTAGGCTGTTTTATTCTTGGCGAAACAAGCTATTGGCAATAAATTCTCCTTTTGTTTTAGTGATGTATTTTGAGTTTCTAAACTATATAGATCACAATGATGTGTTCGATTAATCCCATTTTTATTTTACATACGTATTTCAACCCTAATGCACGCAAAATGTTTCGTCCATAATTCTCTAAATATGACATCCGTAAACGAATTGACGGTTGTATTTCATTTGTTAAGTCATAAAGAATAATAATTCAAAATAACAATAACACCGGAGAGTAAACAAAAAATCAGGTCTGAAAGGGTTAAGTACTGAAATCATATAATTCAAAGTCACTTTGTCGCTTAACTTTTAGAAATACCAAGGAAACAAGAACGTACTTCGTTTGAACAAAAATGATGCAACCTGAGGATTCTGTAATTATGTCATCATGGCAGCTGTGTGTACTCACTTTTCATCCAAAGGTCAAACCGAACAGGATCTGGTTGCTTCACACAAAGAATGCAAAGAATCTTCATTGTAAAAATTCCAATCACAAGTTTAAAATTGTGACCTTTCATACGAGGGAGCACATAATCGCTTAGTCAGAGTAACGCTTATCGTTTTCATGTTAAAAAGATATTATTATTGTTTTTTCTTTCTTTTTTTCTTTTTTTTTTCTTTTCCTCTACAAAATATTATGGACTATTCGTCAGAATAGGAATGTTGACGCTATTGCCCAGAATAAACTCTACAGAAAAAGAAGTACGTTATCAACGTTGCCGGTACATTAAACGCTTATCGAGTATGCAAAGTAAAATGGAACACATATATTGGAGCAATCCCAGTTTCATTTCTGAAGAATGTTTACCTTGAGCTTACCACAACAGCTCCTTTTCCAATTTCTAACTGTTAATATATGAAAGTAATAATTTAGGTAGGGCTATTAAGGTGAAACAAGAAAACCAACGACACGCCTCTCTGCCAGTTTTATGTAAATTCAGTAAATAATTCGAATCTTAGTCTTTTTTGAAAATACTTAATGAATATTTTTTTAATGAAGTCTTTCAGTTTTACGTCCCGAATATGCAGGTTAGGCTAAAGGAGACAGTAATGGTGAGAAATGAATGCAATAGTGGAATGAATAAAGTAGGAGGAAACTGTTTCTCCCCACCAAGCCCACTTGGCGGAATATGAAACCAGGGACCCCAAGCATCAGAAGTAAACGCTCTACCACTAAGCCACAGTACTCTCCTGAAATTACCTTAAAATAAACGTTCACAAGGAACAGGAAGAAAGAAGAAATGAAAACGGAAAATAAGTGTTTTTCCTTTGGGTGCATACGTCGCCCGTATGCGAACGAGACACAAATTCATCTCAGTGCACGAAAATGGCAGAACACACAGGAAGTATGCACACGCCGATCGTATAGGCAGCCAGCGAGACCGTAGTGCACAATGGGTTGCATATATATATATATATATATATATATATATATATATATATATATATATATATATATATATATATATATATATATATATATATATGTGTGTGTGTGTGTGTGTGTGTGTGTGTGTGTGTGCAAACGTATATATGTGCAATCCACTGTGCAGTACTGTCTCGTTGGCTGCCTATACGAATGGCGTTTGCATCCTTCCTGCGAGTTCTCCCATCTTCGTGCATTGACACGAATCTCTTTCGGCGTATGCACCCAATGCAAAACACGTATCTTCTTTTTTTTCGTTTCTTCCTTCTCCCTGTTCCTTGCCCCTTCCTTTTTTGCTCATTTCCTTAGCACATTTTGACAATTTTGTGCACGTGATTGGTCCATTTCCGGATGTTGTGCTTTCTTTGAATGGGTGTGTTCTACCTCATTACCTCGTGTCAACTATGGGCAATAATATATTTCGTACATTTAACCTTTTCCGGTATCTCTTCTCATTCTCACTATATCCCACACAATCTCATTTGACCAGATGTTTATGCCCCTATTCGACCGTTTCAATGCGCTTGTTGGTTGATATATATATATAATACGTATCGCTTGTTATTTGATGTTCTCTCTGTCTGTGCAATCTTATCACAATCGGCACATTACACCAGAATACCCTCCCTTGTCAGATTATAAAACGACACTCCTACGTCATCTCCTCCCCTCTGTTTCTCATTGTATTTCTATCTTCTTCCCTCATATTGTAAAATCACTTTCCTACGTCATACATCCACCAGTAGGAAACGATTGATTTACATCAGTGATGGGCAAGCCACGGTCCGCGGGCCACACGGGAACCCTGAAAGGTTCTATCCCTCCCATGGGACGCTTCTTAATCTGACAAACCAAAATGTCCTCTTTTACCCGAACATGTCCTCTTTCTCAGTCCCTGGGTGGCACGGTGGTTCAGTGGTAGAGCACTACCTCTGGTGTGTGGGGTCCCTGGTTCGAACCCCGGTCAAGTAAGTTTGTGGTGGACAGCATCGTGTCTGTGAATTTTATCGGTGTATTCCTTTCCCTTCTACATTCTCATTCCACCAATTATTCCATCATCATTCACTTCCCTTAGCCTCATGGATGTAATCGTGGGCGTTAAACCGATTTTGTTAGTCAATAAAATGACCACGGCTGTTTGGTGTTTTATTTTGGGGGAGGCGGAGAAGGGGCCAAATATATTCTTTTCGAAGGATATAGACATCTGGTGTATTTTGTCTCATTATTGTTTATAATAAATTAGTGTATGTTGGTCCGCCTAAACCTTTCTTGTTTTCCTTTGACACATTCCTAAAAGGTTTGCCCATCACTTATTTAGATAATCAAAGCTTTTTGCAGTTTATAAAGAAACGCATGTGATAATAGGGAAAATTATCACTGCCCTCCCTTTCGAAACTGAGATTACCAAATGTTACGGAAAGCAAGATCAAAGGGCAACTACCGTAACCTCAATGGAAAAAAAATGAAATCTTCTAGTTTAACGTCCCACGATTATGCCCTTTTAGACTAAGGGAGACGATGATTAAAGCCAATGAATGATGATGGAGGATTGGTGAAATGAAAAAATGCAGGGGGAGAGGAGTACCCCCGAGGAACCCCACGGACACGATGTTGTCCACCATAAACTTACTTTGCCGGGAATCGAACCAGGGACCCTACGCACTAGAGGTAAGCTCTTTACCACTGAGCTACCATCCTTCCCCTTAATCTCAATGGATAGAACAACCAATCATATTTTTACGATTATTATATTTTGCTGTTACGCTCGATAGAACGGTCGGTCACGTGATTCGTGGTTACTCACACCAACGCTTATAAATTCAAGTTCCTCCTAGGTTACTATTGGGGAATATTGTTCTTCATATTAACTTCTAGGAACAAGAAGTGAGTAACTGATACACACACACATACATAACGTTTCCTTTTAATATCTAAAGGAATTCATATAAAAACTAATACAATCAGACTTCCTAATAACACAACGTTGTAAATCCATGCCAAAGATATGAAACCTGAATTCGATTTTTTTCCTCCTTATCCAGCACATCAAAAGAAGTCCAACGCAAAGATTTAACACACGCATAGTTTTTTTTTTTTTTTTTTTTTCAAATTGCTGAAAACAAAGATAGGGGTACTGATGAGTGTGATTCCATGTTCCAGTTAATGACTTAGCTTCACAGAATATTCTGAAATTACTCGAAAACCTCAATTGAGTTAAAGGGTCTAATCTCATTCTCACCTAATTAAGCGTAATTGGATGTTTACAATTGTATGCTACAATATTTCAGTCGTCATCGAGGTGTGAAATTTGAAATAATTAACTTCTTTACATATATCGAGAAGACTTAAAATATTTAGGTAATACATGTGTGGCAATACTAAATGAAAAAAAAAAAACAATAGAGATAATTCTTGGCTAAGCGGTTACCGTAGGCGCTTTCGGTGTGGAAGACGCGGGTTCGATTTCGTTCACGAGCTCACGTGGTTTCAATCCCATGTTAAGCTGTAAGTCAACGTCTCATATAGCTTTGGTGGTGAAAGGGAATCTAAACTGAAAATCAAATCAAAAACTCAAAATTTATAACATGTGTTATCTTTCATGATCTCTAAAGTATATCTAAAGAGGTAATTGCTGGCTCAGGGCAAGGTGTTTTCACAAAACCATCAGAAATGAAGACAATAATTACGAATTATGCTTAAAATAGAATTGTTGACTGATTACAACTTTTTAGGGAAAATTATATAATGATCAAAATTTCAATTTGTATTTATTTTTAGCAGTAATCGTACTCTTTTTTTTTTTCTAACATTTCTACGTAGTAACATGATTTTATTTTCTTTAATATACTGAAACTTGGCTCAATTTAGGTACAACATCCAGACAAAAAACGTGATGAAATAGATGATAGATTCGACGTAGCGGAATGTGGGTACTACACAAACTATTATTTATAAATGGGAGAAGTCCGGCACCTAATTCCTAATAATAAACACTTGCGCTAATAGGTGTCGCTTTATGCGTATCGCTCTCCTGCTTAGATGTCGATTGCGTGCAGGCATTTACTGATCTAAAACTAATGTGACAATTTTCTAGCACCCTGAAAACTTAATTGCTTCAATTTAATTATTACAAAATAGGAGAACGACCATCAATACACGTATTTATAAATTTGAGCATTCCTATTTGTGTAACAGCATGTTTATTGGTGGGCAATGAAATGTCGCATGTAAATAATTAGAGCTTTAAATAAGTAAGATTACAAGCTATAGTGTACGGCAGGCCGAAGGTTCAGACACAACAACTATACTTCAGCCGCTGTTACTCCCTGCGTGGCCCAACCCACTTGTTTATCCTCGCTGACCTTGAAACACGTGGAACTAATGAGTGTATTGCAATTTAACGCACATCTTTGAACTTCCCAGCTGTACCAGTTCTATTTATTGGCGTGACGTGGCAACAGTTGAGTGCTTTCAAGGTCATGAGCAGCCAATGGTAAGCGCGCTGCCTTCTGCTTTAGACGATAGTGCTACGTGATTGGAGAACGATAGAGC
This sequence comes from Thermobia domestica, assembly GCF_964235325.1. Classification (NCBI taxonomy): domain Eukaryota; kingdom Metazoa; phylum Arthropoda; class Insecta; order Zygentoma; family Lepismatidae; genus Thermobia; species Thermobia domestica. Next base: position 116,737,437 of record NC_137470.1, read on the forward strand.
GGTGTACTATAATTACCAATAATAGAAGCATTTTTACAATTTTAAATTCTACGATACGTAATGCGTATAAAAAATAACTTACCGTTATAATTACAGTTGTTTGAAGTAAAATTTTTTTTAAAAAAACATCTGCAAATTTTTACGTTTAACAATTCGGAACAAAGAGACAAGCAAGAACAATACCTGCAAAACGAGAGAAATCGCTTTGTTTAGGTCTAAAGATATGAATAACAAATTTCAAAATATACAATAATATAAATTAAAATAGCAAGATTTCTTAGATAAAAACTCATATTACCCCGTACTTCATTGATAAAGGTTTGCTACGAATATGTGTCACTGTTAAAACGGATAAAGAGAATAGACACAATCTGCTACATAACAGTGGACATTTTTCATATATGGTGTCTAAATAAATAAAAATCCTATTCCAGCAGAATCAAAAATTATCAACTTTTCAGACTGCCAAAGGAACAACATGCTTTTTAACGCAAAAAAAAACTTTTTTGGATCAAAAGATACACTATGTTTCAAGCAAAAATTTTCTTGCAGGTGTTCTGGAGAACTACATATAGTGCAGCCAAACACAAACTATCGCTTAACTCAGTATGATGTGCTTATTAAGTTAAAAAAAGAAAAAAATACAAAAATTCAATTTACGGGCCATTCAAAAATTTTGTGCCCCCTGATCTAAGATCCAATATATTTCAATCAAAAATTTTCTTGTACGCCTTTATATCTCGAGAATTACATATAATGTAGCCAAACCTTAGTATAGCCACTTAACTCAGCATGATGTGCTTATTCTGAAAAAAAAAGGAAAATTTGATTTAGGGGCCGTTCAAAAATTTTGTAGCCCCTGATTCAAAAATGCATCAAAAGATCAAAAATTTTCTTGTACGTCTTATACCTGAAGAACTACACTTAGTGTAGCCAAACTTAAACTATCACTTAACTCAGTATGATGTGCTTATTCCGTAAAAAAAAGAGAAGAAAAAGAAAAAAAGGAAAATAAAAAGAAAAAAGCGAAAACTCGATTTAGGGGCCATTCAAAATTTTTGTGAACCCTGATCCAGAAACTAATTCTTCGTCAAGATCGCTATTTTTGATGCATTATTTTGGTCATTCTTTAAATACTTGTTCTGGATTCTCTCGAAAACTACGCACGATAATTCACCAACAAACATCTCGTTTTGCTCAGTTCAATGTTATATATCGACTGATATACAGAGTGGTCCAAAAGTAGGTATACACTGCATTGATCAAGTATAACATTCTAGTTTATGAATTTCTTTGTTTCCATTGTTTCGGGCTTAAGTTAAATGTGAAAAGACGTTAAGAATAAATAATAAAGAAACTAGGTTTACCTGTTTGATAACAATCAGAAATGTTATAAAATATAGTGAGCTGATCAGTACGGGACTGTATTGTGTTGTTTAATATAAATTTGATAATTTATATTTGAGTATAATTAAAACTTTTTTAAAACTCATTTAAACATAAAAGCAATAGCAACACTCTTTGAAAACCAGATATTTCATCAGAAGTATAAATCTTTGTAAACAACTTGGTGAAAGAAAAAGTGTCTTGCCACAATCATATAAAAGGACTCACTTTTAACAACAAGTCATGATTTTGATTTGGAAGAATTGAAGATTCGACTACCAAGGTTCTTCGAAGTCTTTTAAGAATGGCAGCACACTCTCCTAGTCAGTAAGTTGTCCTTATTCTCCTAACTGCTCATTTGTTATGATGACATTTGCTATGCCAGATTGTTGGTAGGTTTTCCAACAACAGGTTTCACTTATACTACTGAGATTTATAATTTGTGATTAAATAGTACATTTGTTTTGAAAATGCAAATCTCAAGTTGGCTCCCATTTGTTAATGTGTTTGTTTGTAAGATATCTGCTAATGCTAATGGCACATATATATAAATAATTAAGTAGTCTCTATAACTGTGCCTATAATAGCGAAAAGACAGAATGTGACTTTGTATTTTATCTGTTTATTAACAATATAATAAATCTGTTAACAGACCATCCTTTCCTTTTCATTCACACATAACAATTATACACATAAATAAACTTTCTTTATTATTAAGAGACGAAACAGTATACCTACTTTTGGGCCTTCCTGTATAACTCATTTTTGAAGAATATACACCCTGTTTCAAAAAGAATATACGTATTACGAAGAATTATTTTGTCCAAACTATCGATCGCTGCGCCTCGGCTTGGCTACTGGAGAAACGAATACATGGTCTAGTTTATATTAATAGCCGCTAGATGTCAGTTGTCTTCTATTTTGCTTTGTAACCGTCATAGGTTTAAAATGGCTACTCCGCAGCAGAAATCATTTTGTGTTCTCGAGTTTGCGAAGTTCAATTCCGTGATTACAGTGCAAAGACGTTTCAGGTTGAGGTACCAAATTGATCCTCCGTATGGGTGGAACATTCGCAGATGGTATCGACAGTTTGTAGATACAGGATGTGTATGTAAAGGAAAGAGTCCTGGCCGCCCTCGTGTTCGTGAAGAAAATGTTGCATGAATTCAAACGTAGTCCTTCAAAATCAACTCGTCGTGCCAGTCAGGAGTTACAAGTGCCGACAACAACAATTTGGCGTGTTTTGAGAGGTCAGTTGGTTATGAAGCCGTACAAATTACAGCTGTTACAAGCTCTGCGTCCTGATGACAAACGCAAACGTGTGGCATTTTGTAACGAGATTTTGGATGCTATTGACAATGATAACGTTTTTGCACAACGCATCGTGTTCAGTGATGAAGCGATTTTCCGTGTTAGTGGTCAGGTAAACAAACTAAATGTTCGAATTTGGGGCCTACAGAACCCACATGCAGTCATTGAATATGTACGAGATTCGCCCAAAGTCAATGTGTTTTGTGCGATATCCCGATCATCTGTTTACGGCCCATTCTTCTTTAATGGAAACACGGTTAACAGTCAGCAGTATCTCGCTATGTTACAAAACTGGTTGTTTCCGAGGCTGCACGAAGACAACTTCATTTTTCAACAAGACGGGGCACCCCGTCATCGGAGTCGCCAAGTGCGTGAATATCTGAATGAAACTTTACCGAACCGTTGGATTGGTCGTCAAGGAGCTGGCGACTTAGCATGTCTCAGCTGGCCTCCACGGTCACCGTAATTGAAACCCTGGGACTATTTCATGTCCTTAATGACAATGTTTATGTACCACCACTCCCACAGAACCTGGAAGAGTTGAAGAACCGGATCCGCACTGCCGTAACATCAGTGACGCAGGACATGCTTGCCCGAGTATGGGAGGAATTTGAGTATCGATGTGATATTGTTCTTGTCGCTGACGGAGGACATATCGAACATCTGTAATTTGAACTTTGAACTGTGATTTGAATGTTGAGAGGTTCGTAAATATGTGTAAAATTTCATATTCGTATGTCTTAAAGTTTAATAAATATATGCATTTGAAATACGTATATTCTTTTTGAAACAAAGTATATTCTAGTTTGAACAAGCAATAAAGTTTTGAGAATTAATCAAATTTTGAGCTATGTATTACTCAGTTCAAAATCTTTTGTCGTCGCTAATTCTGTCGAGGAATTTGAAGCTTAAAATATATAAAACGTTTAGGGATCCGTAGGAGACGAGTCGAGACAGGGTTTTCCTGACAAAATTCGAGTCGAGACACGGCTCTTCCAATAGAGAAATATACATTTTTTTGAGTCGAGACATCACTTTTACAGCACATTTTCGAGACGAGACCACCACAAATCTTGTCTCGTGCGCATCCCTAATCGATAATCATGTCTGTTTCCCTGTATAGTTGCGAAACATGCACGCTTATTTTGAGGGAGAAACGCAGACCAGGGGTCTACCCACAGAGGGTTCACTGGGTACAGACCCTCCCTAAAAATTTCTTGATTCTACTAATATTTGTAGACTTTCTTAGCAGAACTATAATTGTTTAACAGAGAAATGGTTGACGCAAACTAAAGATTTCATTTTACGCCTCATATGTACTCAGTTTCCGTAGTCCATCTATCTATCTTTACTGTTAGTGTGTACTGTTAACTTGGTGGTGCCAAAATAACACGCATGTTTAATGTGTACTTCAATATATGTTTTACTTAATAAGCGACATCGTCATTGTACATCATCAACCTTTATAAATTTACCAAAAAGAACTCGATTTCGGAAACTACACATGAGGATTTACAAGTACAAATATTATTTTAATCAACTAAGTGAAAACTATAAATTTTGTATGCATAATTTATTTTAAATATGAAGGAAGATTTACTTAAATACTGCACCAAGTCGTAAAGGACGTAAACTAATTTCCAGAAAGCAAAATTCAATTCACCAATAACGGAAAGATATTCTGTAAAACAGCTCACACCGCATCCTTCCCGGAAATTGCTGAAATAAAACCGCTTCCTGCAGAAGTCTTCATACGTTTTTATTTGCTTAAAAGGATATCTTATTTTCCCGTTTCTTCGATGCCATTAGGCACTGAGTAATAATATATGTTTCTGAGTTGTTGTGTCTTGTTTCTCGTTATTGATACAATTGTTTGTTGATCTTCAAAAATTAAATAAAGATGATCTTAGTTTTTAGCTCACTGCAAAATTAAGTTCTTTGATCTCTGATATTACAAGGACCAAATCTTAGAATTATGTTTGAATATTTGGTGGAAGTAGTGCAGCTGGTTGGTTGAAATTTAGCGTCCCTTCTAAGCGCCGAGGTTATATGAGAAGTCGACCTACAGTCTGAGGTGAAGTCTGAACTACGATAATAGATTCAGATTTCAATACTCCTTCACCGGAATTTATTTATTTACACAAATTTCTGGGTATTTGCGCCCTTAAGCCCATCATATATGAGGGAAGACGTCCCTCACCGAGAACATTATCTGGAAAATGGGGAAGGGAAAGAGGGAGGAAGGAAGCTCCCTGGAAACTGCATGTTAGGTACTATCCCCGCATTTGCCTGATGTAAATGAGGAAAATCCACGAAAAGCCTCACTTAAGATAACTGAGCCGAGAAAGCTGTTATATCTTTTCAATCGTATGTCCTCACTGGAATCGAACATGGGTTCACTCACACCGAAAAGGAGAGCGTTAACGACTACGCTACGCAGGGTTACAAGCTGCTCTTTCGTCGGAAATCGAACCCAGAACCCCATACACATAAAGCTTAGATACTAATCACTAGACGAGAGGGGAAAGCTGCAACCACTACCTTGCTCTGGTTATAATTATATTTAAAAGCAAATTATATGTCTACCCGATAATATTTGCATTTATGTCATACCATGGTCCTCGAGACGAGAGCACCAGCGCTTTAATTCTTTTGTTAGGATTAGGATTCGGGTTTTGATTTCTGGGCTTTTGGCATCTATGGACATGTTAGCATGTCACATAGGAGGGATGACATCCCTCGGCGATCACATTATCCGAGGAAACAGAAGGAAAGAAGGATTGGGAAGGAAGGAAGCGGTCTGGGACATATATATTAGGTACCATCTCGGAATTTGTCTGGTGTGAATGAGGAAAACCCAGGAAAACCTTGCTCAAGATTGCTTGGGTGAAAAAGGTCTTACACTTCTTCGACCGAGTGCTCCTACCGGGAATCGAACCCGGGACCGCTTGCATCAAAGGCACGAACGTTAGTGACGACGCTACGCGGGGCCAGTTAAATTTTTAGTATTCCATTCCTTTATTTCATCTTCACGTTATGAATGTATTGTTGAAATTTAAAAAAATGAAATGAAATTTTTGAGTTTAACGTCCCACGTTTATGTTCTTTTGGCTAAAGGAAACGACGATTAAAGCAAGTGAAGATCGATGGAGAAATTGCTAGAATGAGAATGTGGAAGGAAATAGGAGCGCCCGAGAAAACCCACCGATAAGAACAAATTTATTATTGTTTAGAGTTTGGAAATGAAATCTTTCAGTTTAACGTCCCACGGTTATCCCATTTAGGCTAAGGGAGACGATGATTAAAGCAAATGAATGATGATGGAAGAATAAGTAGAATGAGAAACCGGGAGGAAACAGGATTACCTCGAGAAATTTTATTGACAATATATTGTCCACTACAAACTTACTTGGCTGAGGGTCGAACCAGAGATCCCACGCACCAGAGGTAAGTGCTCTACCACTGAGCCACCGTGCCACCTCTTTAGATTTTGGAAAGCAATTACAACTAAAATACGTAGTTCTCGGGATCGCTATCGTTGATTTTTTTCCTACATTCTTTTCAACCATAGGCTACTAGATTATAAAATAAAAATAAAATGAAATGAAATTTCAGTTTACCGTCTTACGATATGTTCTTTGGGCTAAATAAGACAAATTACCAATGAAAATGAAGGATTAAGAAAAATAGTGGAATTAGAATGTAGGAGGAAACGGAAGAAGCTAAGGACACAATGCTGTCCCCTACGAACTTACATGGATTGTGATTAGACCAAGGATCCACTGCACCAGAGGTAATCTCTACCACTGATCCATCGTACCTGCATACTACTTGAATTGACTTGATTTTGAGTTTAACTTTCCTTTCAGCAGCGAGGCTACGTGAGATGGGACCTACTGATGAACGCGGAATCCGAACTACATGAGCTCCCGCTGGAAATTGATCCCGGATCTCCCACGCCAAAGGCACGTATGGTAACCGCATTACCTGAATACTAGTTTGTGACTGAGAGTTAGGCTGTGTTTCGACAGAGGATGCCACTGTATAAAAATAACTACCCAGTATGCCTCCTTGTGTCATGGGCTTTGACTCTCAAATATTGGTGTGTCTACCTCCAAACGATTTCAAGATCAGAATGTTACAAGAAGATGGATACGGTACGGTTAATACATAAACATTAATGTTTAGCGTCTAGTGTTAGGGTCTACCAATACGCATGATATTGCCCATCAGTTTTTGCAGTTTGAAAAATGAAGTGTTCCAGTTTAACGTCACACGATTACGCCCTTTAGGCTAAGGGAGACGGATGATTAAGGCGAGTGAATGATGATGGAAGAATTGATGAAACGAAGATGTTGGAGGAAACGGGAGTACCGCAAGAAAGCCCACGGACACAAACTTACTTGACCGGGGTTTTTGTGGTTTAACATGTCCTGTTAGCACTACAGTTATGCAATGCAAATATTAACAGTTCAATGCAAATAATCGCAAATATATTCACTGACATTTAAACCCAAATTTCTCGTACAAAATTAAAAAAAAAAATCTAGCTATGATAAAGTTCCAAATAGCTAATTATATATAAATATGTTCGAAGTTATGGCAGCTATTACCATAGTTTGGTTATTCGTACCGCTTAACTATATTAAGTGTCAGCGTTTGTGACGTTTGAATGTAACGGATAAAGTGTTGCCACGTCTTCCCAAACATTCACTTCAGTATCTGTAACCTGTTTACCTGCTTGCGTTGTAGTGCGTCTGCTTAGCCAACCCCATTACTACACAACAACGCCGCGTTACAGCCTTTCTTCGTTTTATTCGCGTAGCGGATGTAGTTCCATGCTGTAATATACAAATGACATAAATAACAAAATTTCTTTGTTTATTTGAGTGAAACGAAGGTATGCTCTTTTCACCAGAAAAAAAAGATAGCCAAACAACGTAACCAAACTTTACATAAACTCTTTTTATTATCGTACATTAAGTCTTACAGTGCCTCGTTCTAGCTAAATGGTCACAAAAAATGAAAAAGCAAACGTAATTAAAACCCTGGTCATTATGAATTGTTACAAATCAACTTGGGAAACAAAACCAAGACATTATTATGGGAGACACGGTCTATATTTAGTGAGCTTAAGAATAACACATTCCAACTTGGAATTCCGCTTTCAACTTTTTACTTCGACGATGCGTTGCGAATCCGTTGCCTTGAAATGAAACCAGCCTTCAATGCAATAGTTATTTACAGACTCCTAACATCAGTTGTAAATCTATGTTGTCCTACATTTTCTTGTGAATCTGAAACGAAAATGGAAATTCCTTCTTTTTTTTCCGCAATGCAACTTCTACATCATGATAGAACAACTTCTTGTTCTTAGCTCAAGGTTGGAAACTTTAAGACAATGTCACGAATTAATTCTCGTTGCTCGCATAATGCATCGTAAAGAAATTATTACTTATATTAACACAAGTGTTAATAACGGCAGTTTTCCTTATCTTGCCTCTTTTATGTTCTCATTTTTCTAGGAAAAAATTCCATTTACACATAATTAATATATTTCGTAATAAAATTGTGATTACGATCTCTTATGTACAGAGAGATTTCACTTACAACTTAGCAAGAAGTTTTCTAGCTATAATTTTCATTAACTTCCGTTTATATTGTGTTTTTTATGCATATAAACTACTAAAACTATGCTCCACAATAAGTTGTAAACAAAAGTAAAGGTTTCTGTGTTTACCCAGGAACCTTAGAAGTGTAGAAAGTAGTTGAAAAATTTGCTGCACTGATTACTATGTTAGTTTCAATTATACAAATAAACAAGTAGAATTGTATTAAGACTGCATTGTGCATGAATTTAAGTTTGAATATACAGCAAAGTCTTTTTAATTTGAAGTCTAAGGGGAAACGATAAAATCGAATTACCCAAAAATATGCATTGATAAATACTTAAGCAACAAAACTATTGTGCCTACATGAAAGAAAAAAGAAATATTTGTAGTAGTGTTTACCTTTAACTCTTTCGGAATTTAGTACATAACGTAAACACCCCAGTAATGGACATGGATAAATTCACCGCCAGTAATGGACACTTCGGCGGAAATGCGTGAAAAATAAGACATTGTCTAACGCAGAGAAGTTTGTATTGTGTTGGAAATTATCTAGGTGATATACTGGTTCCACTCATGATTGTTAGGCTGTCGTCTGCTAAATCTACGGACTCTGCAGTTGTGGTAAATTCGTGGTGTCGATTGTACGCGCTTGTTTTCACATTGTGTTAAGAAGTTGAATAAGCTAAGAAATCACTTGGCAATTCTCCTATAGTAAAGCTATTAACAAAATGAAAGGTGTGTGTTTTTCTACGTACTAATATTGGTATAAGAAAGGCATAACTGTGGCAAAAATGTATATTAACAAACTTGAACCGTCAACATTTGGGGTGTCCATGACTGGTAAGATAAAGATGCTATTTGCCAATGTTAGACACCCCCTGTCCATTACTAGTAGAATTTGAAAATGTGTCAATAATACAAATACCCACTGCAAAAGTGCCATGAAAGCGGTGGCTCAGTGGTAGAGCGTTCACCTCTAGTGCTTGGGGTCCCGGGTTCAATTCCAGCCCCCGCCAAGTGAACTTTGTGGTGGACAAACACCGTGGCGTTCGCCCACTTTCTTCATTTCATTCATCTCTCATCATCACCGTCCCCTTTAGCCTAACGTGGCATAAACGTGGGACGTAAAACTCAAAGATTTTTTTTTCTTTTTGTTGTTCAGCAGTACATGCATTGCGAACCAGGTCACATGTGTCTTGAGAAGGAGCTTGTCAAGTTGGTGGGAGCCATGACGTCATCTGTTTGGCCTTCAAGAGTACAACGCAAAATGTTATCTCGTATTTTGCTATTTCGCTAAATGCAATCTAAAAGGATTTATGAGATGCTTAAGGGAAATATTTCTCTCCTCCTTAGCTCTCACGATATCAAATTGATATTTTGTTCACACATTGCGTACACCATTTAGTATTTTTCAAGTGGTTTTCAGATCTGTACGTTAACACAGGGCCGATCCAGAGGGAACTAAATTTTTCAGATCTCCAAAGTACAGGGACTCAATATTGGAACCAAAAGTGGTGAATATACGACTTCCGATTCCAATAGAGGAATAATGTCGGAAATGGAATCTCTTCTTGAGATTTTAAATAAACTTGAAAAAGCAACTTCTTGCTGCCTATTATCGTTTTTGCTCTAAGTCCGGTTTTCTCAATCTGGAGGTCGGGATCCCTAGGGAAGTCGCGAGAGAAATGCATAGGAGTCGCAAAGGCAGGTGAAAACCATAAATGCAATAAGAATCTACAGCGGAAGAATACATTTTTTAAAGAATACTTTAATGGAAACTTTTGTTTTCATATTTATTGTCAAACTTTTGTTCCTGTTATTTCTATTTATATATAAGTCTTACGTAGGCTACACATGGACTGTTTGGATGCCAAGTGGCCTAACACCAAAAATTAAAAATGGACTAATGCTGTCATTCACTTCTATAGATGGGTATCTTTTTATATTTTTATACAGTAAATATACAACCATAAATTGCATAGACATGATAACCAGCATTAATCAAAATGATTTATGGGAAAAGGGAATTATTTATGGAAGTCGCTGGCAAGAGAATGTGATAAAGTGGAGTCGTGGTACGAAATAAATTCAGAAAGGCTTCTCTAAGGCGTTCAGAATTGAAACCGGAAGTCGTAGAAAATTTCTACAACTTTGATTTTTCATGTAATAAGAAAGGTGAAGATATATATGTTATTTTTGATACTCAATCCACATCAAAATCTGGTTCTCGCTATTTACCGTTTTTGATCTACGACAATCAGTGTTGAAAACAAAAATATGATAATTCTACCTATATCAGAGGGATAACAATGGGGATAAAGCCTACACTTGCGATGCTGAATTCACATCTAAACACTGTTTCTCGTTATCTCTTCAACATTGTGTCCGTGGTTTTTCTCGGGATACTCCCGTTTCCCTTCACATTCTCATTCCATTTACTCTTCCATCATCAATGACTTGCCTTAATCATCCGTCTTCCTTACCCTAGCAGGTATAATCGTGGTACGTTAAACAAAAAAAATTCATTTCAATTTTCTCGCATCTCTCTTACGGTTTCTGTTCTATATAGAGATCATTATTGAAACCGGAAAGGGTAAGGGATTTTATCACTTCCGGTTTTAGTAAACGGACAAGGATTGACCTATTCTTGGAACTTAGAATCAATATCAAAGAACACCTATTGCTATCTATTACCGCTTTTGTTCTGTGGCGATCAACATTCTAATCTGAAATGGTTGATTGTTACCACTTTCGGTTAGAATAGATTAGGAATTAGATTTCTGGGCTTTCGGTATCTATGACCATGTTAGCCTGTCACATGTATAAGGGATGACGTCAATCGGCGATCACACTGCCCGGGGAACTGGAGAGGGAAAAAGGAATAAGGAAGGAAGAAAATGGCATGGGACTATTATGTTAGGTGCCACCCGGCATTTGGCTGGTGTGAATCAGGAAAACCCAGAAAAAACTCACTCATGATGGCTGACCTGAAAAACCTTTTACACTTTTTCGATCGAGTGTCTTCACCGGAGATCGAACCCAGGACCGCTCGCACCAAAGGCGAGAACGTTAGCAAAAGGTTAGAGTACAGAATTTGAAAGGGAAATAGAAAGTTACCTTGGAGAAGTAAGAATTTCTAGCCACCTCCTACCGCTTTTGCTCTCTTACCTGTCAACAGACATACGGACGGACGCGCGAATAGGCAGTCGGACAGGACACAGACAGGACATAGCTGTTCTACAATATTCCGTATACTTAAGCACAGAATAGTTAAGATGTCCAAAACGAGAGCTGCATAATAATATAAAATAATTTGGACCTATTTTGTGAATTACAATGTCAAAGCCAATAAACACACAGGTAAATTTTACAAGACATAGGATATATCGTACTCTGAAGAAATAATAATAATAAAAAAAAAGGGGTCATCGCGTGTATACCTGATACGAAAGAAGGAAGCCTGTGCATTCTCCAACTACTACAATAATTAACTCACATCCAGACTAGACGGGAAAGGTATATTATACCGCTACCAATCCCCTGCTGACGTTATCCATTCGGGACCATATATTTTGCCTACATTGTTGGTGTATTGTTGTGCGTCAGCACACCAAATTACTTTACTATCAAGCCCATAGTCCCTTGTCTGCCGTATAGTCCTCCTAACAACACCTCTCCCTCCCTCATTCGTTCGCCACGTTCGGGAGTACTTTACGTTTATGACCGCGAAGCAACAGAGGGATTATGTGAACAGACCGCATGCGAATGTGAGTCAACTTGGGAAAGTTTTAATACATTTCCAACAGCGAAAAGAAAGAAAAAAATTTTGCGAAAGGTTTACACATGAAAAGTTCCATTGATGCACCCTGGATACTTAGATTGTAAAACAAGACACTTTCGTGCCTATGTATATGTGCATTATTTATTGTAGCTAGATGAGAACAACATTGGTTATGAAGTTGATGCGGACGTGACTACCTAAGTATGTGTTGGTTATAAACTGCAATATTATATAGACGCCTGGCTTCGCTTTATTTCCTCCAAGTACGAGTAAGTTATAGAAAGAATTTTAGTGTAACCACAAATTTTATTTTCCCCAAAAAATCCAGGAAACAGAGTTATTGATTTGAAACAGAAAGTTCTAGCAACATGCTACTATTAAATTTTACAATACTATTTGCATGTAACGAAATAAATGTCCAAAGATGACACATATACCAAACAACACACCTCACAGAAGTGAAATAAAATATGAGTGATTGTAAATCCTCATGTTCCGTTTTTAAGAATATAGTAAAAAAAGAAAAAAAAGTACCGAGTGTTCTAAAAATGGTTCTCACGGACTACAGAGTACTTTCCACAACTCAAAATAAAGCGAAATATATATATAATTGTATATATATCGGGCCCTTGTTTATAGACACTGATTGCACTATGTGATAACATCGCAGATAAAGAACCATAGAGTAGAACTACAAATCTATCAACTATTTACACCCATTCTTTCCAGATGGCAGTTAAAGTCAACGAGAATTGACACTAGAGCCACCTATTGGCGTAGCAAACAATATAATATTTTGATGGATTCCTGGAGCAATGCTAATGGTTAAAAGTTAATCTGCGACGTTGCCATATAGTGAAATTTTGATTCCTTACAGCAGCTGGAGGGTAAGCCATTATATAGGATATTCGTTTCACTTTGACCTGAAGAATAGCGCTCTGTTGTTCATGGGCGAGGTTTTTAAAACATCGGAAATTATTTTGTAAACCTAAAAATTGACGCTGTATTACGAGGGCTGATCAACAAAGACTGAAACTGATTATTGTACCGCAGTTTCCGTTGTTGTCGAATGCCGCCACGTTTGATAGTTGAAACAATTGTGTTTCATGTATACTATCACTAGGTGGCAGCATTGTAGTATCGATAGGTTGGGAGTAATCCGCTGTGGTTTAGACGCTGCTTCCATTTTGCCTCACAACGTGATGTGTGTATGCATACAATGGAGGTTACACGAGAGCAGTATGGAGCAATAAAGCTTTCTTTTATCTTGAACCATATAGCTTCTGAAATATACGAAAAAGCCCAAGCAAGCTCATGGTGAAAGTACATTACCTCGAGCAACAGTGTTTCGGTGGTTCAAATAATTCAAAGAAGGACAAGTTTCATGTGCTAAGCAAGGTGTACCTGGTGTTCTGGCCTCTTCTGTGACAAAAGGAAACACCAATACTGCTGCTGTGATTGTCCATGAGGATCGAAGGATAATATTACGTAACTTAAGTGTTGGGAATTTCACATGGTAGTGTTTTTTTTTTTTTCAATAATGCACGATCACCTCCATATGCCTGTGTTTGTTCCCGTTGGGTACCACGACTGTTGACTCCAGAGCAAGCTTGCTTGAGCTTTTCGCATGTTTCAGAAGCTGTATGGTTCAAGCGAAAATAAAACTTTATTGCTCCATACTGTTCTCGTAACCTTCATTGTATGCATATACACAGCACGTGGTGAGGCAAAATGGAAGCAGTGTCTAAACCACAGCGGATTACTCCCAATCTACCGATACTACAATGCTGCCACCTAGTGAGGGTGGTATACATGAAACACAACTGTTTCAACCAAGGATCTTATAAAATAGATAATCTGCCCATACAAGAAAACCGTGAAGCCATACATCACAGCTTTGCCATACTTACTCTGCCCACTTCGCACCACTGATATCGCAATGTTTCGAGCCAACAATCATGGCGGAAAAGAGAGTAGACAATCAGACGTGCCGGCTTAGACGATACTCGTTTGTATTTTGGCTTCATTGAGTTCATATGATGAAGATATGTATGGGCAGATCCTCTATTTTATAACATCCTGGTTTGAACTATTTAAGTGCCGGCATTCGGCAACAAAGGAAACTGTGGTACAATAATCAGTTTCAGTCTTTATTGAACAGCCCTCGTATAATCACGCTGCCTAATAAGATGAAACTTATACTAAATGATTCCCTAATAAAACTTTTCATTACATTGTCGTTAATGAGAGCTAAAAATTTTTATTAACTCTAAAACTTTTATTTTTTATTTGACTCTAATATTGTGCAAAGATGAGCCATATTAATCTAATAGGCCTGAACTGAACTGGACAAAATGTTATGCTTAAGAGTAAATTTTCATGCGCAGTTTTTGAAAAAAAATAGAAAATGTTATAGCGTTAAAAAAACGTTGTTCAATGAGAATAAATAATTTAAAATTTCTATTCTGCTGGAATATTTTTTTTTAATTTACTAGAATTAAAATTAGAAATCAGACTTCTGGGTTGAAATTAAAAAAAAACAGTAATATGTTTCGTTAGTCAGGCTGAATTGGGATTTAAACGGTAACGGAAGTGTCACTGTTCATCTCAGTGGCCCCGAAAACTAGAAATTCGACACTAAGATCAGTCATTTTCGATCATTTATACATATCTCTTCCTCTTCCTCCCCGTCCCCTAAGTTGCACCGTCAAGGTAAAATAATAAAATCCATTCCAGGTCCGAACCTTATCTATGTTGACAATTTGATCAAGATGGGTCGGGTGGTTCAAGAGTTATTGAGTCAGAAAGATTGCCATTTTTATTCTTATTTATACAAAAGATTAACAAAATATAAGAAAAAAGCTGTAAGCGTAAAGTAATGTAAAACTGGATATTATAGAGAAAAGACACTGAAAAGGGTAACCAGGAAATCTAAACGAGTGTTCAGATAGTAAACGTAAATCAATATGTTCTTGCTTACAAGGAAATTTCTCCCTAATTAAAATATTAATTAACATATGCAGGAAAGTCGCAAATTAGTAAAGCCTAATGTTATCTATGATAATGAAACATATACCTACAATATTTTTATTTGTATTTTTTTTTCTCTTTTCCTCCTGTAGCTCCATCACTTTATAATATTGAAACTATATATGACAGATGAACTCACAAAGCTCAACGTGAGATCCCAACACATGTTGTGTCCCAATGGGAATCGAACCACTGGTTGTCTGATGTTTGTCTTCCATTAACGATAATTAACATGTTATAAAGGTACACTCGATTTAAATTATAAACAATAACATTTACTTAAAAAACACATCTCTACTATAAAAATGAAAATAATTCTGTTTGTGACTTAATAACTCTTGAACCACCCAACTGATCTTGATCAAATTTTCATCATAGATGGGGTTCGGGCTTGAGGTGGTTTCTAACATTTCACTTTTACTTTTACGGTACAACACACACACACACACACACACACACATATATATATATATATATATATATATATATATATATATATATATATATATATATATATATATGGTGTCCCAGGAGGAAGGGGCAATATTTTTGGAAATCTTAGTATGGGTGATTCTAAGCAAAAACCTTCATATGAACATAGGTCCTAATCTCAACGGTTTGAGAACTACAGGTTGAGAACAATTTCTTACTTTATAATTGTGCAGAGTGCATTGCAAACATGAGTTATCATAAGAATGGTAATTAACGGAAAATAAGTAGTTCCTTTTCCACTAATAATTGCTTAGCGTCTTAGCCTGTAGTACAGGAGACACGGGTTCGAGCCCCTGTAGATAAAGAAGCCACAATAAATGTTTGTTACACCTTACCCTTTAACATAATTACGCATATTTGCTTAAATGTTAAGTGTTGGTATTATTTTACTTTTTTAAAACATGGTCAGACTTTAACTCATTATACCAGTAAAGTGATGCTACATATGCCGTATTTGCAAGTTCATATGTCAATATCAAAGTTTGTACTTCATTATGAAACGAAATGGTGAATGTCTTTGAGATATTAGTAATTATTTCCAAAGAAAGATAAAAAGTCGGTATAAAAATTTGGACTTCATGGCGATCTAGTACTTAGAAAATGCCATGAAATAAAGCGCTAAATATCCTTGAGATAATTACTATTTTAAGGAAAAAAGAAAGAATAATATAAAAATTTGGTCTTTAAGGAGATTTAGTACTCACGAAGTGCTATGAAACAAAGTGGACATTTATTATTTCCAAAAATAAAAGAAAGAACAATATCAAAATTTGAGCTTCGTAGCAATGTAACAAAGTGGTGAATGTCTTTGAGATATTTTTGGCTTCCATTTTTTTAAAAAAATATCAAACTTTTGGCTTCATAATATGCTAGTACTTAGAAAGTGCTATAAAACAAAATGCACAGAAAAAAAACGTATGTGGTGTACGTAGGTACGTAGGTTACATGCGTAAATCCTATAGTGTTTGGACTTAACGTACAACCCAAGTAACATCCTGCAGCAAACGTATAACTCAAAATGTATGTTTTATACGTACTTTCAGTATAAATGTTCCGAATATACGTATTTTTCATAGGAAAGAAAGAACTGTATATAGGCGGTCAGTATCTCACATACAGATGGACGTATATAACATGTAGCTGATGTATGTAATATACGGAAGACTGTTAGATGCCAGACATCATGCAGCGACATGACGTAACATCTAAGGGGGAAAGGCAGTATGTGTAGCATTTGGATAACGCATGCTCCGTACAGATTTATATATGAATTCCGTATATTTGAACAATATGCCACTGTCCGGATAACGGATTTTTCTCAGTGTGGTCGCTATCTATATGGCATCATTTATTGATATTACAGAGAAATCGAAAGGCAATATCAAAATTTAAATTGCAGAGCGACCTAGTACTTAGAAAGCACTGCGAAAACAAGTGGCGAGTTTCTTTGGCATATTTATTACTTCCAAAGGAAGAACAAAGGCGAGTATCGAAATGATGAATTTCTCGAGATATTTATTGTTTGTAGAAGATAAATAAATATCAAAATTTTGGCTTTGTAGTGAACTACTACTTAGAAAATACGTTTGGGTAGCGATGCACTATTTCGAAACTACTCTGAAGGAAAGTTGCCACTGTCTTTGTGATATTATTTATTATTTTTGAAGGAAGATCAAAAGTCTATATGACAATTTGGACTTCAGAGAGACCTAGTACTTAGAAAGTATTTTGAGACATAACAGTGAATTTCTTTTACCTGTTTATTATTTCCAAAGGAAAAACAAAGGTTAATATCAAAATGTTTACTGCATAGCTACTTAGTAACTAGGAAGTACTGTGAAACACAACAGTGAATTTCTTTGAGATATTTATTATTTCCAAAGGAAAAACAAAGGTTAATATCAGAATATTTACTGCATAGCTACTTAGTAACTAGGAAGTACTGTGAAACACAACAGTGAATTTCTTTGAGATATGTATTATTTCCAAAGGAAAAACAAAGGTTAATATCAAAATGTTTACTGCATAGCTACTTAGTAACTAGGAAGTACTGTGAAACACAACAGTGAATTTCTTTGAGATATTTATTATTTCCAAAGGAAAAACAAAGGTTAATATCAAAATGTTTACTGCATAGCTACTTAGTAACTAGGAAGTACTGTGAAACACAATAGTGAATTTCTTTGAGATATTTATTATTTCCAAAGTAAGAGCAAAAGTTAATATCAAAATGTTTACTGCATAGTGACCTAGTACTTAGAAAGTATTGCACTATTATATTGCCTTGGAGGTATCTACTATTGTCAAAGGTAAAATGAAATTTAAAAACGGACTCCGAAGTGGTCTCGTACTCAGAAAGTATTATAAAACAAAAGGACTGGTCTTTTAAGGTATTATTTGGTACTCCATCATTTAACTTCCGATCAGATACAACATTTATGGTGCAGTCAGAATAAGCTGTAATAATACCATGAAGTTTCTGACCACGTTGGTTTATAGCACTTTCTAAAGTATGTACTAAGCCACAAGAAAGAATACTTTTTAAGAACGCTTTCATTCTTTCCAGTATCGTAAAATTCTGAACCAACGGCAATACCGTAGAGTCCCTCTAGAAATTGCACAACCTTTGAGAATTATACAATGTATTTTACATACTTTTACACTTGAATAATTGCAAAGTAAGGGAGTGGTGTGACGTCCTAAGCGAAGATACTTATAGAAGTAAACACATGAACTATTCTTTCTTAATTCACACATTTTTTTGTGTGTTTGAATGCTTTTAGTTCTAAAGTATGTTGTACTCCTAAACAAAGGAGCTAACACTTTGCAAAGCACTATTTAAATTTCGCGTGTCAATAGAACCAATGGTACAAAATACAATATTCTTTTTCCGCTTCTTTGCAACTCTGCTTACGGTAATGCCTAAGACCAGTATATATATAGATATTTTTTCTAATCTTTCTTTGTTGTAGTGTGAAACTCAAAAACAAATACCTAGCATCCATTCCAATTGAGGACGAACTGGGTTGGGGGCAGCTAACAAATATACAAACCACGAAGGGACTAAATGAGTGCTGCATTTGCTCCCTCACAGCCAAGCATTTAGCATCTCCTTTCGAAACATCGGGAGAAAGGCTCTTCGTTTACATTTCAAATTAAGGTCGGTTTAGAGGCTTACACCAATGGTACCTTGTTTGTGCGTTTTTCCAAGGGTCAACGAACAGTTAGGCCCATTTGAAACGTTAAGCAAAGTAACGAGAAGGCCACACACATCTCAGTTGAAAATACACGCGGAAAATACGGCCGTTGATGTTTCTGATTCCCTAATTATGAATGTTGCAGCTAGAGACCCGTCAATACAATATGTGAACCAGATAATTAAATGCCCTGCGTTCTCGAAACTTCACACAGATGTTGAATATGAAAAACGACATTATTTTACTTGATATTGTTCAAAAATATGGTTTAGTTGGATTGGTAAATTTTTGTAACTAGAGTAATACGCTAGTAATCTGACGTTTTAGGATGAATTTCATTTTCTAAAATTATAACTGTACACAATTTCTAATTATAATATCTTCATAGTACATTATTAGAAGAATTGAAGATTCGAGGACGTATTATTTATTTATTTATTCTGCCTGTTGGCACGTCCTGGGACTAATGATTTTTTTCTTTTTAATTTGGGCATGGAAATGTTTCTTCCACGTTTCTTAATCTTCAGCTTCCTCTTTTAATTCCCCAATATTTTCTTCTATTTTTCAAATCATCGATCAGTTGTGTATTTCTTCTTCCTATTCCTCACTTTCCTTCCATCTTTCCTTTTCTAGCGGTATGAAGAAGATAATTTCTTTGCAAGATGTGTCCAATCTAATTGGCCTCTCTACGAAGGATGCTGGGTAAAAGTGTGCCTTTTCTCCTCTGTCCATTTTAAAACATCTTTGTTTGTTACACACACACACTCTCTCTCTGTCCATTTTATCTTCTTCATCTTCCTTCAGCACCATATTTCGAAGCTCTCTAAATATTTCTTCTCTAACTTTCGTATTGTCCAAGTCTCTGAACCAGTAGAGGACGCGCATAAAAGATTTTTCCTGAGAGTTTGAATTAGCTGTATTAACTCGCATGTGCAAGACTGTTCATCATCGCATGTAAAAATCCAGCAGTCTTGTCTATTGATGTACACAGAATTTCTTTAATAGGGGGTACTAAGCACCAAAAATTATATCATTTCGGGACACGCGTTAAGTTTTGAATAAATATCTAAATTTGGTAAATGCATATTTCCATAATATGTTCTTGAAGACACGGGGGTTAAACCCCAGATATCTCCCTTGCGTACGTCACTGATCACCCCCTTATTGTTCCATAATATTATATCCTGCACATTTAAGCAATAACATTTTCAATATATATCAAATTCAATTAATAAATATATATATACACTATTTATTACAGTTAAAATATTAAGAGAGGTTTCGCTTTCCTATGGAGTGAAACGTATCTCTTGTTTATTTATTTTAACAAAACATGCACTTCATGCACATGCCTGGCAGGTCTCATTTGTGAAAATGACTTGTTCTTCCATCAGTTTGTACATCAGAGCAGAAATATTAAGGCTGAATATAGAAATTCTGTTATAGCATTTTATGTCCAATTCGTTTACAGAGAAACTACGACTTGCGTATTCAATATACGAGGGCTATCCAGAAAGTAGATTACGTTTTGGAATAAAATATCAACAAAGTATAGGAAACAAATTTTATTATATACAGATGAAAGCCACACACAAATACTACTTTTCGACATAGTCACCATTCAAATTAAGGCATTTATCGTAGCGATGTACGAGCTTGGAAATTCCTTCGTCGAAAAATTCAGCCGCCTGCGACTTCAACCACTTCGTTACCTCTTCTTGCAGCTGTTCGTCGTCATCAAAACGCTGCATAGCCAGCCACTTCTTCATTGCTGGGAATAGGTGGAAGTCGCTCGGTGCCAGGTCGGGACTGTACGGCGGATGAGGAAACAACTCCCACTGAAAAGATTCAAGAACTTCACGCGTGACATTTGCCGTGTGGGGCCGGGCGTTGTCGTGAATCAACAAGATCTTAGAGCTCAACATTCCTCTGCGCTTGTTTTGAATTGCTCTTCTGAGGTTTTGCAGAGTTTGGCAATACCTTTGAGCGTTTATTGTAGTGCCTCTTTCCAGGAAGTCCACCAAAATCACACCTTTTCTGTTCCAAAAAACAGTCGCCATCATCTTCCTTGCCGACATTGTTTGCATGCATTTCTTGGGTTTTTGGGGAGAACCTGTGTGCCCCCACTGCATTGATTGCAATTTCGTTTCACAGTTCACGTGTTTCACCCATGTTTCGTCACCAGTAACGATGCGATCGAGTAAAGAGTCACCATCCTTATTGTAGGCGTCCAAAAAGTGCAACGCTGCAGCCATTCGCTGATTTTTGTGGTCCTCTGTCAAGATTTTTGGAATCCATCTTGCACAAAACTTGTGGTAACCAAGCTTTTCGCTGATGATTTCGTGCAACAAACTTCGCGAAATTTGTGGAAAACTAAAAGAAAGTTCCGTTATTGTGAACTTTCGATTTTCACGGACTTTAACATCGACTTTTTCGACAAGTTCGGCAGTCACTTTGCTGGGTCTCCCACTTCGATCTTCGTCGTGAACATTGGTTCGGCCGTTTTTAAATCTTATGACCCACTGTCGCACTCCACCTTCAGTGATAATGTTGTCCCCATACACTTCACACAGCTGCCGATAGATTTCTATCGGTTTACAGTTTTTTGCTGTCAGAAACCTTATTACTGCACGCACCTCGCAGCTCGCGGGATTTTCAATTAACGCAGACATTTCAAACCGTCACAGTATCTTAACGGAGCACAGCACGAACCTCTCACTAGCACGGCTAGATGCCGACTGAGCTGCGCAACGCTCTGACCCCAAGATGGCCGCGCTAGCCCCGCCCCTAGCGGACACAGACGAAAACGTAATCTACTTTCTGGATAGCCCTCGTATTTCTAAGTACTTCATGGCCGACTGATGAGGAATGGTTGACTACTAGCGCATTTTATCCTATAGAAATGTGTATATGTTCCAGCATAACTCTGGAAAGATGGGAGCAATTTTAAACGAACTTCGTACACATATTATTTACAGTCCGGAAAACAGTATTTAGGAGCTGATAACCGTGTGGCACACTTAAGAGAGAATGGTAGGGGATGACATAAAAAAATATGATCGAAAACGACTGATATTAGTGTCGAATACATCGTTCTTGGGATCCCCGAGATGAACAATGACACTCTCGATGGCATATACGTCGAATTTCAGCCCCCATTAGCACTTCTGAGGGGGGGGGGGGAATTAACATGTGAAAATAATCGAAAACGACTGATATTAGTATCCAATCCACAGTTTTTGGGTTCGCTGATATGATAGTGATATTTTTTATGTCATTTACTTCCAAGTTCAGGTTCCATTATCACCACGGGGTGGAGAATTATGACATGTACACATAATCTTTAGCGACAGACATTAACGTCGAATCCATTTTTTGGTGTTCCTAAGTTGACTACTAACAATTCTGATGCTCATTCCCCAATGGGAGTAAGACCTCCAGCATCTTTAGGTTGGAGTTGCAAGGGATGACACAAAAATAATTTATAAAATGATCTATATTAATACCGAATCGATAGTTTTCGCCGTTTCTGAGACGAATAGTGACATGCTAGATGCCGTTTAAGTCCACCTTTAGCCTTCATTAGCACTCTAGAGGGTGAGAAGGAATGAGATGTAAAAACAATCAAAAACAGCCGATATTAGTGTCGAACCCATAGTTTTTGGTGTCGCTGAGATGAATAGTCACACTGTTAATAGTACTCAGTCACCATCGGCAAACGGTTGGGAAGGACCGAAAAATAAAATGTCTGAAATGTTCCGGATTAGTGTTGAACCCATAGTTTTCGGGATCTGTAAGGTGCCTGGTGACAATTCCGATTATATTAAAATCCAAGTTTAGGCAAGAACTGACATTTTGTATGTGTCTGCGTGTGTTGCTATATTTTGCTAACTCTGAATCATATCTTACGCGTAAATAAGACAAGAAAATTCCTAGTACTGTATGCAATAGCGGACATTACATTAAAACAAAACATTGTTTTCGTTTGATACAATATTTTCCTTAGGTGACTGGGGGTAACCGTATGGACATCTCCTCAATGGTTTGGGCGCAATCCCTTATTCTCATCCTGTTCCAAAAATTAATCATTATTTCATCAAAATTTACAATTTTTGCTCGCAAAATGTCCCGTTCCCTCCAAAAAGTCCATTCTTTCATCTAAATACCTTTGGCTTCATATGACACAATATTATAATGCGTCTGATAAAGTCAAAGGTTTAATTATTTGGCAAAACTGTTATACATTGATATTTTAATTCAAACATTGGCCTCATTTCCAGATTTCCTATTATTCCTATTTTGAATTACCAAAGCAAAGCTAACACGAAACAAGTAGCTATTACCCCCGTCTCCCCTAAATACAACCAACTTACAGGTTTTTCTTTCATTCCCATGTACAGAATGACATTTTGTCTCTGGAAACTTACAGAACGTATGAATGACGAAATCCAGTGTGTTGCTTTACAGAAAATTCTTAATCAAAATTTGTTCATTCTTGCTCATTGCTCTGTAACGTTAACACACACATACATACACATACACGACACCGTTATGTGATTGTTGTTATCATCACTTCATCTGGCCTTCATAAAAGAATAAATAAAAAAAATAAGCATATTCATCAGATCTGTTTGCCACACTACAACACGTTCAAAAGGCTTTTGAGAAGTCTGAAAATAGAACACGTCCCATCTACTCGGATTTTCATAATGCTATTTTTAGTACGGAAAACGTAAACATTTACGCTCATGAGCACGTGTCCATTTATAACTTAATGATGTAAACGATTAGTTTGTTTTAAGGTTAGGGACACGAGTCAGCGACCTAACACACGGATTTTGACCGCTTATAAAAGAATTACAGTGAGGAATCGAATCGTATCGCATGTAAATCAGAACATGCTAACTTTTGCTCTGGGAGTCACGTGGTTTTCACGTTATACGTAGCGTGAGAAAATCTTTTCGTGTGATTCTCTGGTCTTTCTCCCTCTCTTAACCCGCTGCCCGTTCCTCTATTTTTTTTTTTACACCGCTGATAAATATCAGCTCACGCAAAAAACAAATGTATTCAAAAACTGACTTTTCGCAACGTGCCACGCACACAGTTGTATTCTTATTATCGAGACACGTTGACACGGTTTTCTGTTTCTACCCCCCCCCCATTTTTTGTCTTTTACTTTGGGATGCTTATTTAATTTTGAATCACACACACACACACACACACATATATACATATATATATATATATATATATATATATATATATATATATATATATATATATATATATATATATATAATGACAATCCGTTTGACGACATGCCAAAAACTAGTATGGCCTGCAGTGTCGTTACATAATTATAGTAACTATATATGCAGTCCAAATATAATGAAGTTTGTCATGCTAACAGCATGGTTTCAAAACAATGCAAAAAAGATTTTTAAAAAAATCCACATCATATTCGTATTTATAAATTATTCGGGGGAGTGGGTCATAGCACTTTTTCTTTGAACTTCCACCCAATAGCAATGATAATGAAAGTTATTTGTAAATTAGATAATTTTCAAACTGTATTCCTAATTTTATAAATAGATTTCTTCTCCTTGCCTCAAGAAAAGAATTCCAATGTAGTTACAATCGACAATCAAGTTAATTGTCCTGACTTTTATTGCTTCTTAAAAATAAAATATGCTTGTTAGAATAAAGCAAACGCATGATCAATGCAAGTGAATGATTATGAAGTATTTAGTAGAATGGGAATGCGGGAGAAAATGGGAGAACACGCAAGAAAACTCATAATTGTAACAGTCTATGACAAACTGACGTGGGCCGGACTCGAAACAAGATCTCCCCACGCTAGAACTGAGCGTTCCACCACTAAAATACCGAGTTCTTAATTATTTTTAGAGCAGAGTGGATCAGTGATAGAGTGCTCACTTCTGGTGCGTGGATTCCCTGCTTGGATCCCCGGCCAAGTAAGTTTGTGGTGGACAACAGTGTCCATGAATTTTCTCGGAGTACTCTCGTTTCCTTCTACTTTCTCTTTCCATAAATTCTTCCGCTATCATTCACTTGCCTTAATCATAGTCTCCCTTAGCCTAAAGTGCATAATCGTGGGACGTTAAAATATTTTGTTTATTTTTTTTAAAAATTACTTCTAACTATTTATCTTATGATTCAACATTAATGTACGATAGAAAGTGCATGACTACTGAATATTGCATGGGTATAAATAAATGTTTCCCAGTTAATTTATTCATGTATATACTGCATAAACCTCGGCGCGGGAGATCTGAGTTATATTCTCAGTGGGAGCTTATATGGATCGGATCCCACGTTGGCCTGTAGATTCACGTTTCATACAACCTCGGTACTGGAAAAGGCGGTACTTTAATACAATCCTCCAAACCTTACTGCAGAATGTAAATATCTGTTTACTATACTAAATTTCATGTGCCTTACACATCACTACATAAAAGGAAATTTTACCTTAATTTCATTTGATTTTTAGTTTAGCGTCCTTTTCAGCAGCGACATTATATGAGACATGTAGCAACAGCTTAACATAGGAACCGAACCACATGAGTTTCCCCCCCTGGAATCAAACACGGGTCAACGCCTCCAAAAGGCGCGTAAGTTAACCGCTTTGCCATGAGGGAGTTCCTAAAAGGAAATGTATAGCTGCTTCGGTAATGTACAATGAACTTACAATATTATTGTCATTTAATACTATAATTCATATTCACAAAAAAAAAAAAAAAAAAAAAAAAAAGAGAGAGTACCAAGAAAGAAAGAAAAAGTTCATGTTATAAAAATGTGCAAAGATCCGCAAATGGTCATAAGGTATTGTATTTTTCTATAAATCGATATACGGTGAATTTTTGTTTTAACTAGAACTTAATAAGACTTCGAGATCATTTTACATAAATCCTGACTTACGTAAATCTCTATGACCTTAAATAAGGTCCAATAAACGAAATGGCTTTGCACATTCGGTTATAACCTTTACCTAAATGACTATGAAATATGCCCATTAGGCTACGGGCACGACTAATGATTATGGCAGGTAAATGATTATATAAAAATTGGTAGAATGAAAATGTGGGAGTACCTTGAGAAAACCCACGGGCACTACTTTGTCCACAACAAACTTACCTGGTCCATAATCGAACCAGAGACCCAACAAACAAGAGGTAAGCGCTCTACCACTAAGGCACTGTGCGCCCACCTAAATATCTAGAAAGAATTATATTCGAAAGAAAATTGAAGACAATTTTCCTGCGGAGCAACGTATTAATAATATCCCCAGAAGTAGGATTGTCCGTAAGGTGAACCACAACCCTAAATTAGAGTTTGAAACCGATACTGGAAACCAGGAGCGAGTGATAATATTTTCCTTTGGAACTAGTAACGCAACGCCAACCATTAAAAGCTAAAACTTGGAAATCCTATTTACAATACAAAACTATATCAGATTTTGATCAGCACTGTTTCCTAATAGTATACAGCCAAGCTAATAGGTGGAACTACAGGAACTACTTGTCTGCCTGATGCCAACAGATGCCGCTAGTGTGTAGAAAATTTGCAGAATTAAAAGCTATTGTGTCGACTTAATTCCTACTTAGAAACTCAATACTTTCAACTTAATTATCTCCAACTAGAAGAAAGCGGTAACGATATTTAGATCTGAGCATTAGTACTTGTGTATTTCTTCAGTAAAACATTTTGGCGAATTAATTGTATTGTTACTATTAGTTAGACTGTATTGTTACAATTTATTTGAAAGTAGATAGCAATTATACTGAACATGGAGTGCTTTGTTAATTATTATTAAGACAAGTAAAGAGTTAGAGCTTACAGAAGGCCGAAGATTTGGCGACAACTAGCTACTTCTAAAGTAATAAGGCATGTTATATTTACCGGTGCTAACAAACAAGTATCACACAAGATTTCCACGATAGCATATTTATCTATAATATACTGAAATAAAAGTGACTGTGTTTGTGACTCAATAACTCTTGAACTACGAGACCGATCTCGATCAAATTTTCAACATAGATGAAGTTTAAGCCTGGAATGTTTTTTCATCATTTCATTTTGACGGTGTAACTTATGGGAGGGGGAGGAGAGGGGAAAAATATTTTTTTAAAAATATCGAAAATGACCGATATTAGTGTCGAATCCATGGTTTTCGGGGTCGCTGAGACAAACAGTGACTTCCGATTCAGTTTAAATCCAAATTCAGCCTTTTTAGTCTAAAATTAAACGTACTCTTCCCGTGCGAAGAATGGGTATTCTCCTAGTTTCGTTTATAAAACAAGCATAGTTTCGGCATTTCTTTGAGGAATATCTAACTATAGAAGACTCAAACATAAACTCATTTTAGTTATCTTCTAAATTACTAGTTTCGACATCAAAACTGGATAATAAACACGTAAGCGAAAGAAAACACTTTTACTACGCGATACATGTCATTTAACCCAAAGTAACAGTATTTGAGAAATAACAATTTGAATAAGTATTATATTTAACTATTCCAAAGTTTTGGTTCCTCCTTTTTCACCGTCACGTTAATTATACCTTATGGTTGACAGTTTTGGAAGCCCATATTTGTTTCGGTAATAAATACTAGCATCAAGAAGACGTTGCCGAAGGTGAAAAGTTTAGGCTACGACAGTTTTAACGAAGCTTAACACATCTAGTAAATCATTTGAAGATGTTTTTTACACGAATAACCCTCATTCTCAATATTGAGGACCAGCAAAACTTATTAGTTCTTAGCCTGCAGAACGCAATATCTATGATTACACAGTTTTGAGATACTGTGATTTTTTTTTGTTTACTTTGAAAGGTTTTAAAGTATTAGGGCATGTCTTCAAAGCAGCGCATACTTACAGTCCAATATTTCCTTGAGAGTTGTCTGTTTCATGACCAATACAAGAAACGGAGTAAAACCACATACTATTTCATATTTTGTAACAGAAGCCTTCCTTAGAGGGATTTGGGCATTGTTTCAGGCGTGGTATTTGCCAGATGGTATTCTCTCAGTTTAACGTCCCACGTTTACATTCTTTAGGTTAAGAAAGACGGATCACTAAGGCACGCGAATGATAGTGGGAGAATTAGTTAATAAGAATGTGTCAGGAAACAGGGGTGCCCCGAGAAAACTCACGGCCGCGCTGTTGTCCATCACAAACTTACTAGTCCGGTGATCCAACTAGGAACACTACGCATCAAAGGTAAGCGCTCTACCACTGAGCTATCATGCTCGCAGAATTCTTTGAGCCTCTTTGATCGATGAATTCAGTTCCTGGTCTGGAATGGTGAGCTATAATTACTTGTGATGCGTCCATTGGCTTTCTAATTAGATATCCACACTACTCTAGTGGCTAGCGTGAGCACCTTTGCTGGAACGAGCCCCGGGTGCGATAGTCTGCAAAGTTTGAACACATTGTGGTGGTTCGGAATTTAGCTTAAACTGTAGATCCATGTACCATATAGTTTCGGTGCTGAAGAACGCTAAACTCCAGTTCAACCAATGGAACCGCTGTGGTTAAGTTGTATGGCGTTCACTACAGATGTGTGGGGGTCCCTGGTTCGATTCCAGCTCATGCCAAGTAGGCTTTGTGGTGTACAAACACCGTGGCGTGAATTTTCTAGAGGTTTTCCCATTTCATTCCATTTTCTTCATTCCACTTATTTTTATTCACTTTCATCATCACTGTTTTCTTTAGCTTACACGGTATAACCGTGGGATGTAAAACGGAAACATATCATTTCATTTTTTCAATGCAACCAATGAACTTCTTGATTAGCTCCAGACAGGGCACGTTGGGTCAGTATTGAGCGTTTACCTCTTGTGCGTGGGGTCCCTGGTTCGATACCTAGACAGGTAATTTTGAGATAGACAACATCATGTCTGTGGGCTTTCACTGGGTACTCCCTGTCCTCCCACATTCTCATTCCACTAATTTTTCCATCACCATTGTCCGTCTCCCTTAGACTAAAGGGTATAATCATGGGACGTTACACTGAAATTTCATTTCATTTTTGATTAACTACACACGAAATGCAAGTACTACAAGCTTGGAAGTAATAGGCATAAAAGCTACTGTAAAACAATAAAACAAAATTGTATAAACGCTTTTTTTTTTTTTTTGTAACTATCGCAGGAACTGATCAACTGAAATATGGTTCTCAGTACTGACAGGGCATTATGATCTTTCTACGTCAAAGAAAAGCAAATTAAAGCTATTGGACTCGGTTTGAAGTTATAATCAAAGTAAAATATTAAGCATGTTTTTTTTTATGACCAGTATATATACAAAAAATAAACTTACATTGCATTTGGTATGAAATTTGTTTTAAATCCCGCTCAGTATTTATACAACACAACACAAACATTTTGCATGAAATGTAAATACCCTAATCTCTATGTCCCCCTTCCCCTCTTTGGTCAAACTAATTCCTTTATATTGCTACATGTTTGTAACGAAATGAATTTTTAAAACCTTTACATTTACAACAATGAAGAAAGTGTGTGTGGGGACGGGGGGCGGGTAAATCCAATATATTTTGCAGAGAAAATCTAGCTGCTGCTAAAACATAACTCGTTTGTGGAAGATTATGTTGTTTGATACCTTGTATATTTTTGAATATATATATATATATATATCACGAACGCTATTCCAATTCGCACGGTGAATCCACAGTAGTGAAAACAGGTGTACAAATGTTAATGAGAATACGTGCTAGCAGATGGAAGAACATGGGAGTTGGATGCTACATAGAGGATCAATAAAGTGCTCCGAAACATGTTCATTCATACACACATATGCTTGCGTTCTCTCTTGTGCTGGTATCATGGACGGGCTTCTACATCGCAGCAAGTAACAAACCCTCTTTACAATTTGAGTTTTGGGAATAAAGAACTATAATCCTTTCGCTTTTGCTACGTAAAACAAAATGAAGACGGCAATAAATATGCAAAACAAATTTAATTGAAGGAAAACACACTGAATATTAACCACAGTAATTTCATTGCTCACAAACAGGGTTAGAATTTATATGGGTGGTTTTATAGGAAAAATAAGGTAAAAGGTGCTAAAAATAGGTGAAAAAAGGAACAAGAAAAGGTGCTGCTTTTATCTATTTTGGAAACTACATTGTATGTATTTGAAAACAAGCTAACAGAAACTATCTACATCTTTATAATATACTAGCATAAATTACCCGCTTCGCTGAGTTAAAACAAGACAAATTAGTAATGTGTTCCGTTAGTCAGTCATCTTTTACTATTACCCAAATTAGTAATGTGTTCCGTTAGTCAGTCATCTTTTACTATTACCCAAATTAGTAATGTGTTCCGTTAGTCAGTCATCTTTTACTATTACCCAAATTAGTAATGTGTTCCGTTAGTCAGTCATCTTTTACTATTACCCAAATTAGTAATGTGTTCCGTTAGTCAGTCATCTTTTACTATTACCGAAGCACTCTCTGATATTGGTTATTTTCGATCATTTTTTTATATATCTACTCCTAGCCAAGTTGCGAGCTGAATTTGGATTTAAACGGCATCGGAAATGTCACTGTTCATCTCAGTGATCCTTAAAACTATGGATTCGACACTAATATCGGACATTTGCGATCATTTTATTTATCTCCTTCCTCCTCCTGCCCCAAGTTGCACCGTCAAAGTGAAATGACGAAAAATATTCCAGGCTCGAACTTCATCTATGTTGAAAATTTGATAGAGATCGGTTGGGTTGTTCAAGTCACAAACATAGCCACTTTCATTTTTATTTATACTAGTTGAACCTGCGCTCTCTACACAGCGTATCATTCACATATGAGCATGAATTTCCTTGTCATTCCTCACAACATGTGCATATGTCCCTTTACAGACACAAGCGAAAGACATCTTGATAAAAATCGGCAAGAGGTATCAGAAAGGGGATGTTTTTTTCGATTATTTTTTTCAATATCTCTCACTGTTTGCAAGATTTGAGTCTACTTCCGGTTCGAGTTTGTAATTCATGTATGATCAGTGTTTCCTTTCTTCTTGCATGCAGTATGTAATATGTAAATACATTACATACAGAATTAATTATCATGTCAGTGATGTATCGTGTTCATTGAAAATGAAATGAAATTTTGAGTTTTACGTCCCACGGTTATGCCGGTTAGGCTAAAGGAGACGGTGATAATGAGTAATGAATTAAATGGTGGAATGAAGAAAGTGGGAGGAAACGGGAGAACCCCGAGAAAACCCACGCACACGGTGTTTGTCCACCACAAAGTTCACTTGGCGGGACGTGTTCATTGGGCAAAACACTTCAAACAATAAAGATCTTAGACTGGAGAAATGATTATTCTTCATTTTTAATTATCATTTGGTCACGAAACAAAATTCAGAGAGATATGCAACACACTTACAAATATGTACTCTTGGAATGTATAACTCTTAGAATATTATGATGCTTTACTTTTTTAAAATTTCAACACTTCCAGTGCACCCCTAAAAAGTGTAATAAAGGAATAGCAGCCATGCTTTTTAAATATTCAATGAAAACTGGACAATCTACATAAAATTTGGAATCGACAAGCAAAACGACACGTTTCTAGCCCTTGTGGTTTTCGAGATCTTATTGTCAAAAGGTTTGGAGACAAACATATAGGCCTAAACTTTTTTCTGGAGACAAACATATAAACCTAGCTTTTTAATATATATATAGATAATATATTCCAATTGTTAAACGATTCCCGGCGGGAGCTCATGTGGTTCGGATTCCACGTTAATCAGTAGGTCCACGTCTCATATAGCCTCGCTGCTGAACGGGACGTTAAACTCAACTCAACTCAACAACTCCAATTGTTAAACAGAAATAGAAAAACATATATACAGCTATTGTATCTGACAACATTAAGCAGTTAGGGATTTGGTGACTCAGTGGTTGAGCGTTCACCTCCGGAATAGGATGTCTGGTTCGATTCCATCTCGCACCAAGTGCAGTTTTTACTGGACAAACATCGTGTACGTGGGTTTTCTAGGGGTACTCATGTTTCCTCCACTTTCTGATTCCACATTGTCTTCCGTAGCCTGAAGGACATAAACATGGACGTTAAACTGAAAGATTTCATTTTGTTTTTCTTCATCACCTCTTGTTTAGTCTACACGGCAAAACCGTGTATCGTGAAACAGAAATATTTATTTTGATTCCAATGTTAAAAAAAAAAAAAAACTCTAAGATGCTAAATCTACGCTTGTTTCCGTTTTGAGATAAAATATGTGGAAATAAAACAGCGATGGTGCAAATTTTTGCGAAAATTACCAGAAGATAACTTACACTACAATTAAGAAAAAAAAGAAACTAAAACCAACAATATCCAGCATAGGAGGACATGGATAATGTAATGTATTATTGTGTTGTACAGCTAGAATAACACAAATTAACAAAAAATGGAATTTGATTAAAATCATCGGAATAAAATTTTAGAAAGTAGCAGTGAAGCAAAAGAGAAAACGGAATGATATGAAATAATAATTAAATACAGTGGAACCACTTATGTGGTAAATTTGATCGAGCTCGGTCTCGTGGTTCAAGAGTTATTAAGTTTTATTATATATATATATATATATATATATATATATATATATATATATATATATATATATATATGTATGTATAATTATTATTATACCCCCTCTCCCTCCCTTACGTTGTACCGCCAACGTGAAATGATAAAAAAAAAAAAAAAACATTCCAGACCCGAACCTCATCTATGTGGCAAATTTGATGAGATCGATCTCGTGGTTCAAGAGATTTAAATTTTACTTATTTCCAGGGACGTACGCAGGGGTTGGGTCCTGGGGGTCCGGATCCCCCCTCCCCGAAATTTCGACTTTTGTGTAAATTTTGCCTAATTTTAGGGGTAATTTCAGGAATTTTAATATAAAATACCCTCATATTGAGTTTGGACCCCTCCCGAAATAAATTCCTGCGTATGCTACTGCTTATTTCTATACATATATATATATCCCCCGCACTTCTCTACGTTGTACCGTCAAAGTGAAATAAAAAAAAATCACTCCCAGGCCCAAACCTCGTCTATGTTGAAAATTTCTTGGAAATCGGTCGGGTGGTTCAAGAGTTGTCACACACATAGTCACTTTTATTTTTAAAAGCTATATAGCCTATAGATTTTTTTACGAAATCTAACAGTGTTCTCTTTTTTCAAGTCTGGTATGTAGTAGCCGTACGCTATTAACATCTTAGAATTTTTCCGTAATAGTATTATTTTTAGAATGGGAATTAAAACGCTGGAACTCTCTCCCATTGCGTGCGTCACTGGTATTATGTCAGTAATTCGTTTGTGAAAAATGTTACAATACATGACACATATTCTTTAAGGGTATCATAGGATAAGTTGTAGTGAGCACTAATTGTGTTTTGTGCTTTAAAACTCTTATTGCTATAACGAAGAGGAAGACAGCCTGATTTATTTCAACATTACAGATTAACCTTAAAACTTCATCATACCATAAAGTATGTGGACTTACACAATACTAATACATTCACGAGTCATAATACTGAAGAAAAGCTTTAAGTTTTTTCTCAATTATGTTCAATTAATTTGGTGCAGATGATTGATACCTGATGGCCACTGACGTAATCTAACGGTTAAACATTAGAGACGGAGCCTCTCGCTTCAACTGACCTTGGCAGATGGTGATGACGTCACAGAGTTAATGTACTAGACAGATGTCTGGTAGGACCACTTTCCCTCTTATTTCTTCCACGACGTTATGATTCATTTAGAAAAAAATCATTAACTTTTTTTCTCTCTCCTGAATCCTCAACGTAACGTTTGAGGCAAAGATGCAGTTCACACTTTCTTCTTGGAAATATTCTGCAATGTAATTAAGTATGGAACAAAGGGCATGGAACCGCTAAACTATATTTCGAATGTTGAAGCCGTGGCACAGATGTCTTTAATCAGTAATGTACGGATGTTTTTCAATCTTAGTGCGGAACATCAAGTATTTTTATGTATTTGATGATTTATTACTTGGCTTAATTTCACCATCTCTTCATATTCGTGATTAGTCACTAGTTCGCATTCACCAGTCTTAGGGTTAGGATTAGAAATTAGATTTCTGGGCTTTCGGCATCTATAATCATGTTAGCCCGTTACATACGAGGGTTGACTTCATACTATCCGATGAAAGAGAAGGAAGAAAGGATTGGGGAAGGAAGGAAGCAGCCTGGGACCTATATATTAAACACTATCTCGGCATTTGTCTGGTGCGAGTGAGGAAAACCCAGGAAAACCTCACCTAGAATGGCTGTCCTGAAAGAGCTTTTACACTTTTTCGACCGAGTGTCCCCACCGGGAAACGAATTCGGGACAGCTTGCGCCAAAGACGGGAGTGTTAGCGACACATTACACAGGGCCATTAAATCAGTCTTATGTATCAAATTTCACATGTTTTTAACCTTACTT
The DNA here is from genome assembly GCF_964235325.1 of Thermobia domestica. NCBI lineage: Eukaryota > Metazoa > Arthropoda > Insecta > Zygentoma > Lepismatidae > Thermobia > Thermobia domestica. Next base: position 116,771,750 of record NC_137470.1, read on the forward strand.
TCGAGCAACCTTATGAAAGAAGGAAATACAATAATTGCAAAGACTATTCTTAAGAGAAAACACAGTAAAAATTAGTTTTTTTTCTTTTCTTTCTTGAAGTTAACGGAATAGAGGTTATTAAACGTATTAATTATTGTATATAACAATTGGTATATTACAAAAATTTTCTTCTTTTAGTTAGAGACATCTTTTACGACTTGCCTCTGGTTAATTGCGCAAACAGCCGAGTTTGAGATTTCAAAGGATTTATACGTTTCATCTGTGCATTTGTTCGTGGAAGTATGTACTCTTGCTTAGAGGCCATACCGTGTAACATGTCATGAGCAAATTTTAAGCTCAAGGATTTCATAACATTTCTAGGAGATGCGTTTCGAATTTCCTTCTTACTCTGAGATATAACAGTAGTTTACTAGATGTTGGAAATAAACTAACTCTATGGCCTATGGAACCGGCTAAATGCCGCGTGCACAAAATCTCTCCATTGACTTCCATCCTTAGCCAACTGGATCCAGTTTCTATTTTGTATTCTTATTTCCGCGAGATCCGTCTTAATATTGTGCTCCCATCTGCGTCTAAGGTCTTCCTGATGGACATTTTCCGATTGGATTTCCAGTTAAAAACTTTGAAAGCGTTCCGACTTTCTCCCATTGTGGCTACATGGCCTACCCACCTAAGCCTCCTAGATTACCCTAACAATGTTTGGTAAACGATATAAATTATGTAGTTCCTCGTTATGAAGTTTCCACCATTCCCTATTCCCATTCCTCTTGGGTCCGAATATTCATCTCAGGATCTTGTTCTCAAATACTTCCAGTCTACGTTCTTTCCTCAGAGTAAGCGACCATATTTTGCAATAATACAGCACAGCAGGCATAATTATCGTTTTATATATCAGTCCTGATCCGAGCCTTCTATGAATATTTCTGAACAAGTGCTTTTTTTATAGAATGGGGTTGTTAGCGTAACGCCAAACCCCGAATTTGGAGGACCAAACCCTGTCGTCTGTTGGTGACACGACGCAGTATATTCGCAGTTAACCTCTGTATCTAGAGGCCTTTTCCTCGATCCGCTACCTGAGGACAAAGACACACATTACGAAGGTTGAAAATCAACGAATAAATTAGTGCAAGTTCCTCAAAAATGTCTGTATCAATATTGTTTATATTTCGTAAATCAACATTTCATTAAAATCCATATGATATATTATAAGCGTCTTTTTCTATGAGAAAGACAAAATGAATAGTGTACTCTTAGAGATAGGTTATATCGGACATTTTTTTCTAAAAAATGACACACGCTCTTTTGTTAACATTTCACAAATAAATGCTAACAACACTACAAAATACTGTCATTTAAAAAAAAAGTGGGATAGTATACCCTTAGGGATAAATACATTTTTGTATTTTTTTTTTTTTTTTTTTTTTTTGGTCTTTCAAAAATGACAGGAAATTTTGTCCATATTTCATTAAATAAATGCTTTATTAATAGCTGTAGCATGGCTTAGAGTGAAATGAGAAAGAAACAGTAGAAACAGAACATTTTGCATATCTTTCATAGTTTTACTTTCTCACCAAACTATATCTTCGATATTTTTCTGATTATAAAAGTCTCTCTAAGTTTTATTATGTTGCCCTTTTGTAGATATTCCTTCTACTGCGGTTTTCTGCACTTGAGAACAGGAAAAAAAACTGTTTGGGTCATTGACTAAGAAGAAACTATATCATGAAGGATGTGCTAGAGGGTATGGTGGCAGGAAAGAGAAGGAGGAAGCGAAGGAGGCTACAATTAATGGACGATATCAAAACAGAAGAATCGTACTTGAAGACGTAGAGGTTAACTGAAGACTGTGATGCATGGAAGATTCTCAGTTGCACAAGTGAACAGTCAATATTAACAGAATACCTACGATGATGATGATGATGAATTGTTTTATCTAAGTATCGTTCTATCATTTCACATTATGTCTCTTTGTAGATTTCTTTTGTGTTCTCTTAACTTCGTTTCTCCATATATTCATTCTCTGGCGATGTACTAACCTTCATTTATGATTTCAGATTTACTACGCTGTTCCGCTTCTATTCGCTTAGCATTCTACGTTAGCTATATGTCAGTCATTTGCAAATGGTCTCTGTGTGACGTAGAGCACGATTTTACAATCTGAGAAGAACATTGAGAAACACAATGAGTAAAGAAGGGATAGGAATGACGTAGGAGCGTTTGTTTTACAATCTGAGAAAAGCAGAGAGAAACACAATGAGGAAAGGAGGAGAGGAGATAACGTAGGAGCGTCTGTTTTACAATCTGAGAAAAACAAATAGAAACACAATGAAGAAAGGAGAAGACAAGATAATTTAGGAGCGTTGTTTTACGATCTGAGAAAAGCACAGAGAAATACAATGAGGAAAGGAAGGGAGGGTATAACGTAGGAGAGCGGTTTTACAATCTGAGAAAGCAAATAGAAACGCAATGAGGAAAGAAGGAAAGGGGATATGAAAAAGAAGGTTTTACAATCTGGGAGAAGCTGGGAGAAATACAATAAGGAAAGAAAGGGGAGGGGTGACGTAGAAGCGTTGTTTTACAATCTGAGAAAAACAGAAACACAGTGATAAAAGGAGGGGAGGGATGACGTAGGAGCGTGGTTTTACAATCTGAGAAATGCAGAGAGAAACACAATGACAAAACTAGGAAAGAGGATGACCTAAGAGTGTCCTGGTCTGCTGGCAGTGTACACCCGTTAATTAATCTAGTAGTATGCTTTGAAAACCATCGACTTCGCTATCGATGTTATTGATTACTTGTCACTACCGTCTTTTATGAGCGTTAAATTACATGCTAATTCCTTCTCCTCACACTGAGAAGGATAGAGACAAACTGTAACGTCGCAGAGCATCCAGTTGGAAATGAGTGCTAGCCTACGTTACGTTCTATACTTTTTCGTATCTTGTTTAATTACTTCATGTTGATTTTGAGTTTAGTTTAACGTCCTGTTCAGCAACGAGGCTATATGAGACGTGGACCTACTGATAAAAAAATCAAAACCACATGAGTTCCTGACAGGAATCGAACCCGGGTTTCTCAAGCCAAAGAGGCGTATGCTAACTGCTTAGCCACGGAGAAGCTCTCGTTACTTTCAGTTTGATATATATACCACTTGTTCGATATCCTCCCTTACGTTCTTCGAATATTGTTTGTCTACCTGTTCATTGCACATCATTTATTTTAAACCACGACGTAACTGTTTCATGTCTTCTCTATGATTCGTACGTAAACCAATTAGTCAATGCTAACTCAGCCTTCATGATTCATAGCTTAGTCACAGTTAGCAGGAACTTTACCAAGAACCTAAATTCTTCACGATTCATCCTGCTTTCTAAATCTCTGTCAATTATCTTCCTCTAGAGGCTACAAAAGAAAATGGTTATGCAGAAGGTGTTCACGTTGAATTATTTTATGCGTGGTTCTTTTAGGTTTGAATCAATAAAGTTAGTAATATTTTACAAATAGTACGTGCATCACTGGTAGGGGAAGAGAAACAACAATATGTACGATCCGCTTGTTAACATTGTATTTTTACACAAAAAGAATAAGGGGCAAGATAGCTGAGTGATACAGCACTTACCTCTGGTCCGTGGGGTTTCTGGTTCAATCCCAGGCAAATAAGTTTGTGGCGCACAACATCGTGTCCGCGGGTTTTCTCGGGGTACTGCCGTTTCCTCGCACTTTCTTATTCCACCAATTTTTCCATCATAATTCACTTGCCTTAATCATGTCTCCCGTAGCCTAAAGGACGTCAATGTGGAGCGTTAAATTGAAAGGTTTCATATTTTAGATTTCATTCACGTTTATGGTATGGTCTCTACGCAAGTGTACATACGTCTAAATAAACAAAAGCACAGACATTCTACAATACTTTCTTTTTTTTTCGATATGGACCGGTCAAGAAATGTGTAAATCTGTTGAAATCTCGAATTCAATTTTGTTCACGAACACCATATTTTCTCCTCCCCTGCCGTCGCTCAAAAGTAAAATGAAAAGTAACAGAGAACTGTTAAGTCATTATTTCGGAACAAAATTATTTTGAGGGACAGACTGGCATGGGTGGTGGAAGGAAAATTAGAGAGAGGAAGAAAATGATATCTGTTCGGGAAAAGAACATGAACCAGGAAGTTTCATGTATAGAGTACTAGGTTTAATCCCGTTCTTCGCACAGGAAGAGTAGATGTATGGAAAATATTTGTTGCTCAAAAATTCATTTCAAACGGTTCATTCGTATCTTCGCTTTTGCCATTTTATCAATACACAGTGAAAAATTAAAAATATTGTAGAAATTACCCTTTCTTCCCTCTTTAAATTGGAATTTTTGGTGACTACCCTGAAACACGTGTCTGTTTTATTTTCAATGAGAAGTTTATACTCCGAGTTCCATTTTCATAACTTGAGGTCCACATGAGATAGCTACTCTGTTTTTGACATAAGTTTAGAACATTTTTCTCCCCACTTATTTCGATGAATTTTAATGAAGGTGACATAAAAAAAAACCGACTTCCAGGTAGGTTTCAACTATATTCGAAAATTGATTTCAAATGGTTCAGCAGATTTCCCGTGATAATGAGAGAGAACGTTGATTTGAATGTAGAAAGGCAGCGTTGTTTTAAGTGGAAAAACAACTTTTGAAATTGTCTAGGTCTAACGTTAAAAGAGAAATTTTAGAAAAACTGGAATATGTTTCCGCTTATTTTTACTGAGGAGTTTCTTTACCGACTTTAGTCTTCCTAACTTGAGGGGCTCCTGAGATAGGCGTAGGCCTACTCTACTTTTGTTATTACTCTTGAACCTCTCTCTACCATCTTAGAATGTGCATTTTAATCAAACTGACATAAAAAAGTAGTTCTAGGTAGGTTCTAACAACATTCGAAAATTTATTTCAAACGATTCAGCCGTTTCCTCGTGACGTCATTACAAACAAGATCTTTTTTCATTTTTATGTATACTAGCTGAACCTGTGCTCTCTACACAGCGCACATTCATATGAGCATAAATCTCCTTGTCATTCCTCACAACATATGTATATGTCCCTTTATTGACACAAGTAAAAGACGGCTTGATAAAAATCGGCAAGGGATGCCATAAAGGAGAGATAGTTTAGATTTTTTTTAATATTTCGCACCGTTTGCAAGATTTGAGCCTACTTCCGGTTGGAGTTTCTAATTCATGTATGATCAGTGTTTTCCTTCTTCTTACACACACAATGACTGAGTTTATCACTGACATTATACATGGTGTTCATTGGACAAAACACTCCAAACAATAAAGATTCGTCATAGACTGGAGAAATGGTTACCCTTCGTTTTTCATTATTATTTCGCCATGAAACAAACGCTGGGAGATATACTAACCCCGTGTACAAATGTGTGGTGTTGGAGTGTATAACTCGTAGGATATGATGCTTTACTTTTTTAAAATGTCAACACTTCCAGTGTACCGCTAAAAAAATGTAAAAAAGAAATAACGGCCATTTTTGTAAATATTCAATTTAAACTAAAGGATCTACGCACAATTTGCAATCAATCAGTGAAAACGGCATCTTTCTAAAGCTTATAGTTCCCAAGAATTGTTGTCGAAAGGATTGGCCACAAACATATAAACGCCCACAAAATATAAACTTTTCTTGGCCACAAACATATAAACCTAGCATTATAATATATAGCTTATTTTCAAAGAAGTATTAATGTTATGCGCTGTGTTTCATTCTTTCTTTTAAGTCTTAACAACATCCTCGTCTCGCTTTGGAAGAACATATTTATCGGTATTCGTGACCTTACGTATTACTCTTAATCCAGTTGTAAAGTTGTACACTATCTTCTGATAAAGGCAATCATGTTATCTTGACATATTTAATGACATTAGTTGAAAGTAACTATTTAATTCTCTTTTTCCTCATGAAAGCGACACGTGCAAAATGCATAACCAATTCTCTTTTTCACTTTATCCGTTATCAACTACACTTTTAAAAATCAAAGTATTTTTTTTTCGAAATCAAAATCCAATGCTACCTTGTGCAGGAGCTTGCTATAAAACTCTTGTTTTAAATTTTTAAAATCACTTTTGTTTTCTTCTTCAAGGAATATTGTACACTTTTGCGTAGAATGTTCTATTTCTTATCTTAATTACCACAGATTTGTGGCTCGTACATCATTATCTTTGGAATGAATTAGGATATGGAATTGGAGCCTACATATGCCTTAGGGATTAACAATTCGGAAAAAAATCGAGAATATTCCCAAAAAAAATGTTTAGTAACTTGAGTACTCTAATGGGACTCAGGTACCGGCATAAACTGTAACAAAAATAATATTGCACGTTCTAAACTATATTTTTTGCCAAGTTTTATTGATGTAAGTCAAAATGTACGAAACAAGAATATTTTTTCGACGTTTGAAATTATCAAAATATTCTTTAAGAAGTTATTCTCTACAACAATTACTTTAGATTATTTTATACTCTATTGTCTTTAGAACTAAGCAGGTTTTTGAATGATATCTCATACATTTGTTACTCTTCATAAACTTAGAGAAATTTGGGACCCCCCCCCAGAAAAGTTCTTTTCAAATTTTGGCGCAACAAGGTCAGATATCTTACAAACTACACCACCAAGAAACTTCGTAAAACATTATCATGTCTATTCTAAACATATAAGATTTATGTATGCGATGTATACGCCGGAATGAAGGATTATTATTTTAATTTTGGTTGTAGGTAGAAATGTGCAACTTTGGCTCTTAAATTAATGTTATACAGCTCGGGATCTATTTTAGACGTAAAAAATAAACAATTTACGTTGAATGCTTGGCGCTTACACCTTGAACATAAGAGACTCGAGTTCAATTCCTGGTGGGAACTTACATAAAATCAAATCAAATCAAATCAAATATGCAGTGTTTCGTCCGTTATTAACGTTTTCAGAGAGTAGTCCAGAGATAATTCCTCTCCGAGCATGTGTCCGATCGTGCTTAATGGGGATTGGATGCATTTATGCAATACTATTTGCACCTCGTATATTGAAATTACTTACTTTGAAGGAAGAACGCAGACTGGAAGTATTTGACAATAAAATCCTACGACGAATATTCGGGCCCAAGAGGAACAGGAATGCGGAATGGCGGAAATTTCATCACGAGGAACTACGTAATTTATAATGTTTATGAAACATGATTAGGGTCATCAAATCTAGGAAGCTCAGATGGGAAGGTCATTAGCCAGCATGTAAGAAAGTAGGAACGCTTTCAAACTTTTTACTGGAAATCCAAAAATGAAATGAAATCTTTAAGTTTTACGTCCCACCGTTGTGCTGGCTAGGCTAAAGGAGACGGTGATGATGAGAATGAATGAAATAGTGGAATGAAGAAAGTGGGAGAACCCCAAGAAAATCTACGCACACGGTGTTTGTCCACCATAAAGTTCATTTGGTGCGAGCTGGCTTCGAAACAAGGACCCCATGCACGAGAGGTGAACGCTCTACTACTGAACTACGGCGCCCCTACTGGAAATCCAATCGGAAAATGTCCATTAGGAAGACCTATGCACAGACGAGAGGAAAATATTAAGATGGATCTCGCAGAAATAGGAGTACAAGGTACAAACTGAATGCAATTGGCTGACAGAAGTCAATGGAGACCTTTTGTGAACTCAGCATTGAACCTTCTGGTTTCATAGGCCATAGAGTTAGTTAGTACTGAAATTCCTATGGTTATCCCTCTATACTAAAAGAAACGATAAAGAAAGTGAATGATTGTGAAAAATGGTGGAATGAGAATTAGGGAGGAAACGAGAGTACCTAGAGGAAAGCCAGAAATACATTGTTGTCCATCACAAACACACTAGACTTGGATCGAACCAGGGATTCCTCTCACAACAGGTGGGTGTTCTACCACCGTCCCCCCAACGTGCTTATATATAGTTCAGATTTGACGTTACATTGTAGGTTCATGTATCGTACAATCTTAGTGCTGAAAAACAACGTTAATCACCTAAACAAGTAACTCTGAAATGTGTATTTCATCAACCAAGTACATGAAAGATTTACCTAATTCGTAATATTTCGAAGAAAATGTCATTTGAATGAAAAAAAAAACGTTCCGGAAAACAAGTAAGGAAAAAGGATACTTCCATAAGATTACAACATACTATTTGGAAAGTAGGCAAAGCAACAACGAACGAAGAACACACTCTAACAGCATAAAATATCAGCAAGCGGTCGGCCAATCGCATACTTCAAGGGCAACTTTACCCAACGTTTCTTGTATGACGAGTTCTTTAGGAATGTAGAGGTCTGACGAAAATCTGTTGGTTATCACGCATCAACTCATTTCCACAGCAGTGTAGAAAATGACAGGAAATACTTCAAAACAACTGTATACTGCACGTAGTCACTGTAGAATCACGCACGTCACACTGAAAATTGTAACAATGTATACGAAGGTAGCAACAATGAGATAAATTGACCAGCTGTTTCTCACGTACGGAACACAGTTGAGGATTTACAATTCTTCCCGCCCGTAGGCATACAAGAATTCACTGTCGCTGCTGTCTTTTTTTTTTTTTTTTTTTTTTTTTTTGTAAACTGTTTCTCTCTGTTTTTACTTTCGATAAAAATATTAGAATAGGAAGAATTCCGTTTTCTTTTCAAGGAGAGAATTGAAATATTAAAGTTGCTTACATACTGCATTGTATTAATTATGTAGCATTAAATATTATGTATGCATGTTTGTTTACTTGGAACTGAGCATATGCTTTAAGTACTGAGGCTTGTTAGACGAGAACCTACCACAAATGTTCAAACTCGCGCTCAACCGCCTCAAAGTCAGTAACTGAGCGTGAATATGAGTGCAAGTTAAACTAAGATTCGCGACCATGAGTTTTATAGAGGTTGACTAGCGCAAATTCAATTTAGTTCCATGAAATTAGCAAGCACGTGTTAACTGAGTATGGGCTTTATTGAAATGCACACGCACAAATAAGACTGAGCGTGAGTTTCAGCTAACAAAGCTCACGAGCACAAATTTGGCTACGTTCGAGCTCCATTAAAGCTAAAGAGCGTGAGTTCCATTTAGATTGACGAGCATGATCTCCATTGAGGTTTGTGAGCGCAAGTTCAGTTTAGCGCGGGTTGCATTAAGCACAGTTCCACTGGGCATTGCAAGCGCGAATTCGACTGAGCGCGAGCTCTATTGAAGTTAAAGAGCATGAGTTCCACTCAGATTCGTAAGTGTAAGTTCAATTGGCTGTGAGTTCCATTGAAACTCACGAGCGCAAGTTCGACTGAGAACGAGCTCCATTGAAATTTGTGAGTACAAGTTCAAACGAGCGCGAGCTCCAGTAAGCACAGTTCCATTGTATTTTGCGAGAGTAAGTTCAACTGAGCTCATGTTGCGTCCAGGTTAACAAGCACGAATTGGGAAGAGTATGAGTTATAATTATGTTGACAAGTGTCATAAGAGGCCTTAGCTCTTGTGGAGCTTAGAGCGAGGATTTCTCGTGGGGCCCTTCGTCAGTTGCATGGCACAATACGAAAAGTAAAAATGTTGACGATGAAATATTGCCTGTCAAAATATCGTCAAGAAAATACAGGATTATTGTCGAGATCAGCGATCTCTGTAAGAAAATGGCAATATTACACAAAACTGTTTAACATAAGCAATATCTCGTGTGCAATCAAGAATAATGGAGTACTTAAAAAAAAAAAAACATTTCTTAAACTTTATGTTTCTTGCCATGAGTTTTGTAAATTCTGATGATTACTGATCTACAGAAAACTACAGATCTACAGGATAAACCGAAGGGCAATGAGACTCACTAATACACTGAACATTTAGATAAAGAGAATAATAGGAGATTCATGGTGTACGTATTGTGTCTTCCCGATGGACTACTGGTAGAACTGTAATCATTTTCACTATTCGGGATTTTCTAAACTTCAGTAATTTTATTCAAAGACGTATAATCTGTTGTTCATAAATGTTTTTTTTTTCCTTTAAATCAAGGGCATTACTCTGAAGCGTGGGGTCCTGGCCAATCGGCCAGGTCATCCTATGCAGAGGCCGCCACTGTCAAGCGTGATATCGAGCAAGATTAGGGATGCGCACGAGACGAGTCGAGACAGGATTTTCCTTACAAAATTCGAGTCGAGACACGGCTCTTCCAATAGAAAAATATATATTTTTCGAGTCGAGACATCACTTTTACAGCATAATTTCGAGTCGAGACAGCCATAAATCTTGTCTCGTGCGCATCCCTAAGCAAGATCAAAGAAAATTGAATGTCTCTGAGGCCTACAGGTATCATAAATATGGCAATCAAACCGAGAGTACAATCCCGGTCTTTTGCACAGAATACATAAATACTAATCATTACACCATAACAGAATCTATATACATACAAAAATGAAAGTGACTATGTTTGTGCTTTAATAACTCTTGAACCACCCAACCGATCTCAGTCAAATTTTCAACATAAATGAGGTTCAAGCTTGGGATTTCTTTTCCCATTTCATTTTGACGGTACAACTTCGGGGAGAGGTAGGGGAGACGTTCACAAATGTTCGTAACTGACCGTTGTTTGTGTCGAATCCATAGTTTTCGGGGTTACTGAAATAAATAGTGACACTTCCGATGCCGTTAAAATCCAAATTCAGCCCTTAAGGTCAAAAATGAAATGTATTCTCTCCGTGCGAAGAACGGTATTCTTTTAGTATTATTTATATAATTAAATAATAGCAACTAGCAACTGTAATAATCATCCGAAACATTGTTACGAAAGAGCCACAAGATTGGTCATCATAAAAATGCTGAAAAGTGCGTTGTATAATTAGGCCCGTATTTATACATTGTGCGCCCCCTGTGCTCTAAATAATTTGCCGCCTCCCCGCACAAAATTTGCAGCCCGAAAAGAACCAATATTAGAATTGAATTCATAGTTTTTGGGGTCGCTGAGATGAATATCGAAAGTTTTAATCCATTTCAACTTCAAGGTCATATTCCACTCCCAAGGGAGAAGGCAAGATTTTAAAAGTAATCGAAAACGACAGATATTAGAGTTGAATTCGTAGTTTTTGAGGTCGCTGAGTTTAACGGCATCAGTTTTCATGATGTTCAAGTTCATCCTCACCCTTTGGGGTGGGGGTGAGAGATGAGGACTTTTTAAAAATAATCAAATAAGCTAGCTAATTAGTAACTACTGTAATTAGGGCAAACTAAACACATTAACGTATTTTCTCGCGCTTGCGCGGAACTTTTCGGGTTGCTAGTTTTAAATATTTGCTATTTTTTAAATACTTTATTGTAAATTTTTTTAAAAAATCCAAAATTTTGCCGCCCCCAAATTCTGCCGCCCTGTGTTCGAGCACAGAATAGCACATAACAGTGAATACAGGCCTGTGTATAATAGAAAAAACACACACAAATCTATGCCCGAAAAAAAATGTTGTGAAGCAAGAATCAGATTTTAGAATATTCTCCTTTCAAAACGGTTGCCTATGAAAATTTAACGCCACAAGAGGAATGCTTATAAGAACGTTTCCTCTTGATATTCAGCTGTTATTTGAATTTATACTGACATCCTCATGAACAGAACAGAATCAAGCGTCTGGCAAAAACGTAATCACTGGCGTTTCTAAATTGGATGTTAAGTTCCATTTGCCCTCCAGTGTCGTACTGCTGTGTAAACAGAATAATAATAAGCACTGCATATGTACATTGGCACAGAGTTAACATTCAGGGACGTAATGAGAGAACATATTAAGTGACCAGAAAAGTACTGTTTACAATCAGGTCGTCATTAGAAACGCATAGAACTGTCGCTAGTTTGCATTAGGAATGTATATTAAGTCTCAAAAATTATCGTTGGTTGATATGAACTGAAAGATTTTTGGATAATATGGAAACATTCGGAAAATGATCACTTCGAATTCAGTATTTTTGCAGAGGAACGGTAAATCATGTTGGGGAAATTTTTCGCTACTCGTTTCGATTTTCGAGCTCCTTCGTGGCTAAGCGGTTACCATACGTGCCTTTGGCGTGGAAGACACGGGTTTGATTCCCGGCGGGAGCTCATGTGGTTCGGATTCCACGTGAATCAGTAGGTCCACGTCTCATATAGCCCAGCTGCTGAACGGGACGTTAAACTCAAAATCAACTCAACTCAACTCGTTTCGATTTTCAAATTCTTGACAGTCTCTCGCTAAACAAAAGACATGGTCATTTGAAAATGAAATGAATATGTCAGTTTAACGTTCCACGATTATGCCCTTTACACTAAGGGGGACGGATGATTAAGGCAAGTGAATGATGATGGAAGAAGTGATAGAATGAGAATGTGGGAGGAAACGGAAGTATACCGAGAAAACTCACGGACACGATGTTGTGCACCACAAACTTTACTTGTCCGGAGATAGAATCAGGGACCCCACGCACCAGAGGTAACCTCTCTACCACAGAGGCACTGCCACTCCACTGAATATACTCAAATCGGTGAATGTACTCAAAAGAAGGATAACCATACTCTGAAATATAATTTCAATTTCAATATTTGAAAATATAATCTCACTTCCATCTCACCTTGTGTTTCAATTAGCCTTGTCAATAATCGACCGGTAATACTAACATTTGCTCTCTATTTGTTATCCTAACAATCAGAACATTGTTGGCAAAATTGTATAGATGATAGTGTGTAAACTTGATTGATATAGCGAAATTCATAATGCCTCGCAGCGTAGTGTGTTATATATACATTAACATCAGTCTCAACACTAGGACAATAACAGACAACAGTTCCTAGTTGTAACGGAATAGATATGGCCGATAAATGCTTATATTTGGTTTCTCTACGAGGGAGTGGACTACAGTTAATTGATATGTTTATTTCGAAATGCAACAGCAAATGTTTAAAGTATTTCTTTATCTGTACTGTGCAGTAGCTCCTTTAATTTTCTTTCCAGTTTTATGGTCTATAGGGTGAAATGCCATTGAATGTCTGTTTCAGATGCCGTATGGCACGTTACATCATATTACAGTAAAGCCCCAATTTTCCGCGATTGCCGAGAAAAAAAATTAACCCTTATGCAGTAGCGCCCAATTTTTTATAGTAAGTAATCACTGAGGACTGACATTCTGCATGCAAATAAGTACTGTATGTTCTAAAACATAAAATTAAAATACATTGTAAAAATCATTTCCAACAATAGTGCACGTTTCGAAGTGCAACTCTTGATAAGCAGAAGCCAATAGTTGTAAGGTATGGAAAATGGGAATTGGGAAGAGTAATTTGCATACATTCATTGTTCACTGCGGAGTGAGAGTCTAGGGGGTGACCCCTGGAGAGTTAATTACGGACCTGAAATACCCCAATTTTAATCCAAGCCAACAACCGGGAAATTACAATGCGAAGGTCAAAAATTACTGACAGGTCGTAATCCTATAGGCCTTCTCGGAATTTGTGGATGAGTGACAGGCTCTTTCTCTTTTGTTTGGTCATGGCTTTCACATTCTCTGATCCCTGACCTTGAAGATCTGAGCAATACAAACAATAAAAGATAGTTTTTATGCTGAAATACTGTATTTATTTTCGTCTTTACACCTCATTTTTTAGTCCTTTTCCGGGTTATCCGCGGTGCTCTTGCCACCCAATTCCGCTGATAAACGTGGCTTTATTGTACTTCGAAAACTGAAACAAGGAAATCGTCTGAAATGCATATTTTAGAGGTGATTAGAAATGCCACATTTTAACCTGTGAGATACAACGTTTGATACGTGACAGTAATACACACTTATTTATCTGGAGTTCCGTTTCATCGCTGAGACGTGGACCTAAAATTTTGAGTGATCTGTATCATATGTACTATCGCCCGGAATTGAACTTGAGTCTGCAGTAACGAGGGTGAGAACTCTTGCAATGCAACTAAGAGGTCTTATAATACATTTTCGTTAGAAGAATTAATCTCGTAAGATTTTATAGTTATTAATATTTGATATTAGTACACTGAGAAAAATCCGTTATCCGGACAGCAGTATATTGTACAAATATACGGAATCCTTATGTTTACTATAGACATCAGTATGGAGCAGGCGTTATACACATGCTACATACGCACTGCCCTTAGATGTTACATCATGCCTCTGAAGAATGTCTGATGTCTAACATTCTCCCGTATATTTCATACGTATTCTTATGTTACATACGTCATCTATATGTTATTTACGTTCATCAGAATGTGAGATCCTGACCGCCTATATACAGCTCTTTCGTTCGTATGGAAAGTACGTTTATTCGGAACACTTATACGGAAAATGCGTATAAAATATATATTTTTTTTTCAGTTATACGTTTGCTGTACGTTAAGTCGAAAAACTACAGGATTTACACACGTAACCTACGTTTCTACGTACGTCACACTCGTTTTTTTTCTCTGTGTAATTTGAGTTTTAATCCCCTTCCATTTTTTTCACAGCTTCTTCATGACCAAACGGCGTTACTTTTTTGTGTGTATGGCCCTGGGTTTCATTCCCTGAGGTGACACAAAGCCTTGGATAAAACTTGTGGAGTGATTCGACCCTATTTTAAGCAATAAAATCTGTTTGGTAAGAATAGGTATGGAAAAGAATTGTCAAAATCAAGGCAAGTGAATGATGATGGAATAATTGATGGAATGAAAATGTGGGAAGAAACGGGAGTACAGTGAGAAAACCCACGGACACGATGTTGTACACTACAAACTTACTTGACCGGGATCGAACCAGGATTTCAGACACCAAAGGGAAGCGCTCTACCACAAAGCCACAGTACCCCCATGGCCAAAAAGGAGAGAAAAAAACTTTCGCCACCAGGGCTATATTTCTATTACTTATCGTGAGATCCGAACCACATAAAGCCCTTCACTCTAGTCAGTTAACTAGTTCGTGTGCCTTTCATACACAAGGTCTTTCACTCTTAAAATTAGACTAAATTTACAAAAAAGTCCGGATTTCGGGGGGACCGAACCCGCAGGACCCACCCCCTGCGTACGTCCCTGTATGCGAATGATGCGCTGTGTAGAGAGCGCAGGTTCAGCTAGTCTATACATTAAAATGCTAGAAAACTTTATATGTTTGTGGCTAATCTTTTCGATAATGAGATCTCGAAAACCACAAGTGCTAGAAACGTGCCGTTTCCGCTGGTCAATTCCAAATATTGTGTAAATTTGCCAGTTTTCATTCATACTCTAAGAAGAACTTCTCTTTATTTTTTATTCCGCATTTTAGGCATAGTTTTAATCCTATTAGTTTAATATTGCAACTAGGTTGATACCCTTGTGAAAGGCAACCAGTAGGCGAGCTACATATAGCGGGTTGATAGACATTTCAGGCGCTTTGCTTTATTCTGAATGACAAAACCTATTGCAAGCTGGCAACTTCGAAGGCTACCTTGTGGACCCACAATGAGGTGCATTCGCATATGGAATTGTAAGAAAATATGCATTTGGTATAATCTTTGACGGTGTAGCTTGGGGGAGGGGTTGGAGAGATATATAAAAATGACCGAATATGACCGTTATCAGAGAGCGCTTCAGTAATAGTAAAAAGTGACTGACTAGCGGAACATATTTCTATTTTTTTAATTTTAATCTATGGAATAGGGTAATTGACCCTAGTACAATATAATTTTTAAAAATATTTTTTCCTCTACCGGAACCCAATTACACTTCTTCACCTCTCTTCAAGACCCTTACGTATTCGTCTCGCGATTTTCTTAGGGACTGTGCTCCCAGGTTGAGAGACTCCACCTTAAACTTCAACAAACAAACGAACAAACAGAACCACACAAGCTCCTACGAGAATCAAATGCAGATATCTCGGACCATTGAAATAGGTATCACATTAATATTTTGAGAACTTCGCGATTACTACGAATCCAATTTTATCACAAACTTTTAGCTGTCACAACAAATAACATTATATTGAAAACACCTATTGTTTCATGAACTCGTTTCGTGACGAAACTTAGAAGAAACTAATTTTGGCCCAAAGAATTTAGGACTTTCCACGAAGTCAGGCCGATGAATCATGCTTTTAAAGTTACCACGTCATAATGAATACACAAGTCAACGGGAAGTTCTCGCCCTATGTGTGTGTATATTTTCATCCATGAATGTTTTATTTATTTCTATCCTGGTGTTTTATTGGCTCTCTTTCCATCTTGGTTCATGTAAACAGACTTTCATAAACATAGACAAGTTCCTAAAAATCAAGCCAGAGATTTTTAAAATCCCACGAGGATAGGAGGAACCTTTTGTACGTTCATCCCATCTTCCAACGCATTTTGGCAGAATATATATATATATATATATATATATATATATATATATATATATATAATTTATTCGTTTGTTTATTTTGCTTTAAGACTTTCCGCTTGCCTGTTCTTCGAGGATGCTCGTATTTGAGCAACGGAAGCTTTTATCGTATTTTTGTGATATTCCCTATGCAAGCCAGTAGCAAGCCATATCAAAAGCTTCGAAAAATATATTTTTTTAAAATTCATCTTTTAGCTTTTTCTTATTTTTTTAAAGCAAATATAATTTTATGGATCACTTATCAGAGTAAAGTAATATTTACGGCTTTTGTTTCTAAATTAGGTTTTCTGATTTTCATATTTGAAGAAAGTAATGAAAACTAAGTTCAACGTTTCATAAATATGCCTTGTAAGATAAAGAAGACGCAAAGTAAACGTTGATGAATGTGGAATGAAGAGAATAAGAGAAAAGCTGGGAAAGAAATAGATAATGAACTGAAATTTCTAATTTATGCCCCGAATTATGCCTTGTACCTCAAAGGAAATGGATGATTAATGAAAATGAAAACTTATGGACTAATTGGCGGAATGATAATGTAAGAGTAAATGGAAGGACCTTGAAAAAAACACGAACACGATGTTGTCTGGTACACAATATTTGGTCTCGAAAAGAAACAGAGGCCCCTATAGTACTAGAGGGGAGCGCTCTAGGACTGACTAAGTAACCGTGACCCGCAAACTGGAGAGTTAAAACGATATTAGCGATCATAAGCTATAATGGCAATAAGCTTTTAATAAAAACTATTTTAACCCATAGTGTACGGCGGGCAAAAGGCCTGCCCTAACTATTTATCTTAAAAGGGTTTCTTAGGATTATGATTAGAAATTAGATTTCTGGGCTTTCGGTATTTATGGCCATGTTAGCCCGTCACATGTGAGCGATGACGTCCCTCGGCGATCACACTGTCCTTGGAAAGGGAAGGAAGGTAGCGGCCTGGGACCTGCATGCTAGATACAATATTGGCATTTGCCTACTGTAAATGAGGAAAACTCAGGAAAATTTAACTCAGGAATGCTGGTCTGTCACAATCGGGAATTGAATCCGGGCCGCTCGCGCCAAAAAATGACTTTTTATTTGTTTTTCTAAGTTCAAGAATAGCGCAGGTTAACAAGCATTCAATAGGATGAGGACTTCTAACATCAAGAAATATGTCGTTGGACGTTCGAAAACGATTTATTAAGAGACTGGTACGGAGCGTGGCGCTTTACTAATCAGAGACGTGGACTTGAGAAAAACTGAAATATCCAAGTTGAAAGCATTTAAAATGTCATTTTGGCGTAGAATGCTGCGCATATCATGGACCAAAAAGAAAATGAATGAAGACGTACTAAAGGAAGCTAATAAAGGACAACAGATCATGGAGATAATAGGAAAAAGAAGAAACACCATGCTTTGCCATCTTAATCGGCACTCCGATTGGATCACCGTGTTGATAGAGGGAAAGACAGAAGGAAAACCAGGAAGAGGAAGACCAATGAGAGAATATTAGATGTAGTTACGAAGAAGAGACCTTGTCAAAGTACAAAACAGTTCTCCCAAGAAAGAGAAAAGTTTTTAAATGTCCATGTTGCCACCAACATACGGTTGAGGTGAGAAAAAAGATCTATTCTTCAACGGTAGCACTAAAACAGATTGATAATATTCTCAACCAAAACCATAAACCAGAAATGGCCAAACCTTGTTGTGCTGGGGCCGAAATATTGTTAGAAATTACATGAAGGGACACTATAGAAAACTTTGACTAACTTCAAAGTAAGAAAATAACTGCAATCTTTTATTTTTATTATTTTTTTCTTTTTTTCTATTTCTGTACGATGTATAAACTTCTTACAAGTGGTCACAAGTGGTCAAGTGGTCAAACAAAAGCAAATTGGGCCAGGTTAAGTTAAAAATGTTAATGCTTTTGCTCCTGGTGTGCCAATGTTTGGTCACTTTTACCATAAACGCTTTGTTTCCTATTCTTACGTACAAAATAATTTAAAGGAAAATTGTTTTAACACAGCACGAACATACACCTAAAGCTATAATGCCAAGTTGAACAATATACGCACTTCTTATATATTCGACTTTAGATTTGATTTTTTTTTTTTAACTTCCGATTACATTAATCTCAAACTCTTATCACTCCTTATCAATATCACCTGATATCAACTTCCGCGAACGCTGATGTCAGAATTTCCGATCCACGGTATCAAGCGCACTTGATTTCCTCACTTCATTTAAAATGGTGTTGTGTTTCCTTGAAATATCTCTTGAATAACTGATGTTTCTATAACAGCTATTCAGCCATCTTCATGTGGTAGAAATAATATTTTGAAAACAAGTCAATCGTGGAGTTTTGTCTCAAATATATTTGAATGCAATAACATGAGTGTTTAAATAGTGAAAGGTCGTTCTGGTTCCCTTAAAACTAAATAGGCCTAACTACATGGGTACATCCCATTTAAAACTTTTGAAGCGAAAGACCAGAAACCACAGCCAGTCTGCCTTGGGACGCAAAGTTCTTCGTACTTTTAATTTCTAGCTACAACCAGGTTGGCATCAAGAATAAAATCTGAGTTGAAAATATAATCGTCATTGTCCTTACTATAATAATCTGGAATCTAACTCGTCTATCTTAAGAGAACAAAATAACTTTTATGAGCAAGAAAAATTGTGGATTTACGGAAAACAAATATATGATCAAAATGTTCTTCATACTTAGTGTGTAATTATGCATTTCGTGATCAATTAAAGAAAAGAAAATACTGCGAGACACTTCAGTTGTTCCACTTGCATTTATAAAGCTATAAAATGTTGCGAAAAAAATTAATAATTTGTTAGAAATCATGATTTGACATGATTGTTCACCTCATGACACTTTAAATAGGTATTTGGAACGCACGTTTTCAGGAAAATCATTTGGGAAGTTTGAAATATATCTCGATGTGGCCTTGAGATTAAAAAAAAAGAGAGAGAGAGGAACGAAAACAAGACCTGGACCAACACATAAATATGTCCCCTGTTACGCTTTCCCTCGACATAGAATTAAGGAGACCCATACAAAGCGACGTTTAACGACCAGTTACTATATTTTACGCATGCCTTTAATTGCTTCTACAAAATTTAGCTCTCTAATACAAGAATCCTTTATGGCTTTGGAAAGTGGAAGATGTCCAAAATTTCCTCTTTTCCGTTTAAAGATTTAGAAAAAAAGTCCTACTACTTCTTCGATTCTCTCACGATCAACGAAACGCAACGACTTCAGTAAGTAATAGCATTTTGGGTTCATTATAATTATTTCAAATTTGTTTGCAGTATTTTAATAACCTAGTGTCTCGTAAACATGACATTACATTCTCACTCCCCAATGGCCACCACATCGTAGTAAATTCACTATATATATATATATATATATATATATATATATATATATATATATATATATATATATATATATATATATATATATATATATATACGATTCAAACTGAAGGAATTTAAGATAAGGAACTAGACTGTGGTAATACTCGTTAACACTCAAGTATGACATAGTTTAACTCAAAAAGTACTTTATATTTATAAACAGTGCTTGTATTGAAATGCATGTAACAAAAAGTATTGTATATCAAGCTTAAAACGGCTGACCAGGGCTATAAATAATTTCACTCCAGGTCTGCCGTATGAGTGTAACTGTTCTCAATTTAACATAATTCACTCAGATGATTGTTAAGACATATATATTCTCATCCGTAGTGATATTATATACACATATTCAATTGCAAATATTTAAAAAAGTAAAAACAAATATATGTATGTAATAATGTGAATAGCAGTGTCAAATGTGAGTTAATCGTTCATAATATGTTCATGTGTATGTATATTAGTTGGTGACTACCTATCATTATTCTGTGTTTTCATTTACGAGAGAAAGAAACCCCCAATTCCTTGTTTCTTTTTTGGCTTTTCTGCTGCCACACTAAAAACCTCCTTGACAAAGTATTGTGTTATCGATATGTCGCATCCCACAGAGAAACGGTTGCGCTGTAAACCCTCTAGCCAAAGGCGCCAGGGTTCGATTTCCTGTAGAAGCACACATGCTTTAAATTCCGCGTTCTACATGCTGATGAAAATTTGCTACAGGTGATTTGGTTTCACAAAGAGTAAACCCAAAGCATGGAAAAATTAAAGTAGATTCTGATATGTTAGTAGGGGAGGAGATGGATCGTCTCATTTTTTAATATTCATGTTTCTCATACATGCAAATTACGATGGGTCTTCGAGATACGAATAAAAGTGTATCTAAATGGAATACTTTGTTATATCTAATATAATAATACTATGCCTTTCAGTTTCACTTGGCACAGCAGATTCACTTGACGTGATGATCATTAATACCAATGGAGAGGTGAACATGTACAAAGGTTATTAACCAACTAAGAATTAATGAATGCATGGAAATTGGTCAGGAAATGAGTAGACGACGGCGTCTAGAAACAAACAAACTATAAAAAGGACCGGTCGATAGCGTTGTACTGCATCGTAAAAATGTAATGAGACGCGGTGACAGAGCCTGGAGGGTGAACCGGCTATGTTTATATACTTCTTTCACCCAATTCTCAGCGGTAGGGCCATAAAGGTGAGCGAGGGGGAAACAACTGATGGGGCTTCCCCGCCTCACACCGAGGGAACTTTACCCATGGTCTATCAAAGCGGATGCCCGTCACATCAACAATCGACATTGTCATATTCAGCTCTTTTACAGATATATTCACGCACGGATAAAATTTTAATAAAAACATCAACAATAATGTGAGTATAACATATATCGAAGAAATACATAAGTAACAAACCATTAGTTTCCACTTTTTAAACAAACTAATACAGTTTTAATCAGTACTATTGAGAAATTTGTTGTTAACAGCTAATATTAATTTGTTTACGTAAGACACGGACGGATACCACCAAAACCCTGAAAGATTACCACGATTAATTAGAGACACTGACCTGTTGCCAATGATCCTCAAGAGAAGGTTGTGCAGAGAAATAGCCGGTGTCGTGAATATCTTGAAGTTCACGGAATATGCCTCCACTAGGCAATACATCCATGGCGCCAGTAAGTGTAAAACTTGCCACCACAAAAAAACACACTGGAAACTTTTTTATATAAAAAAATTAATATATATATAAAATTAACACGAATTTGCTTTGTTTTCTTATCTTGAAAATTATACTTAAAAAAAGCACTATGAACACAAGATTGGTCGGTATGTTCACTAACGAAAGGGGAGGTAAGAATCAACGTGCTCCTATGGGAGGCCGAAGCACATGGGCACGCCACAGACGTAAAGAATATATGAAAAACAAAAATGATCACACACTATGCTTCCTTGTAATGTCACTATGGTTAGACACTATTCTGCATAGAGATAGAACAGAAAATAAACTGCTCAACGCTCCACCAACATAACTGCACACTTTAGTTGGGGTTTCTTCTCGAGCCGGCTTCGGTGTTCAGTATTCTGACGAACGGAAGTTCCCTTATCTGTACGAGACCACAAGATTAACAGGCCTTCCTTACGCTGATAGCACATATGATCTGCCAGATGAAGAAACCACGTTTGTACTAGGGACTAACTAGTTGTAGTCACCGGCAAGTCATTTTCTTTTAGATCGTCAGTTAACGTAATATAACTCGCAATTGTATGAAATCGGCGATTTTCAATGAAAGCACACGGAAAGAAAAAAAAATCACACTCCTTCGTTAGAAGTGTCTACAAAGATGACAAGTTTTATGTACACCTTGTGGTGCGGAGTGTAAACAAATAATAGCCCACTAGGCAGGCCGAGAGTATCCCGTCAGCGAGCGACAGTTCCTAACCCCGCTTTCAACACAGGCTGAGGATCGCAACTTCCACCCGTACATTCGCTCTTGCCAGACTCGGCGAGCTTTCAAAAACGACCGTTCGCGGCGCTATATTCCCAGTATCGCGCGGAGACCAATAAGGATCCCTGTTGCAGCAATGTCACAGTCGGGCTTTATCATTGGCTCCTGCACTAACATGTCATCCTGCTTAGAAAGATCGGCGACGATTGGGTAATATTACTTCCCCGAGGCACATTTTCCTAATATGGACGTTGTTTCTTTTCGTTCCCTTCTTTTCTTTTCCATGCTTAGAGAGAAATATCAGTCTAGTGTATCCAACTTATTACGTTTTTAACTGTTTGTCCTGAGTTCTATTCTTATGAATGGCTTTTTTCAAAAGTTGAACCTCATTTATTTTTAGACACACTTCCTTAAAAAAAAAAAAGAAGAAAAACTCAATAACTAATCATATTGCCTATTTATTTATAAGTTGATAAAATAGCTTTTCAACACCGATGTTTACGAGACGTGAACCAACAGCCGTCAAAGCAGTTGAGTTCCCGCGGGAATCAAACCTCGGTCTCCTACGTTTCCAGCTTATACGTTTATCAATTGTTTGGTCTAAGTTCTATTTATAGAGGTCTATTTAAAAACCCGAATCTGACTTCTTTTTACGCACGTCTTCTTAAACAATGAAAAATTGGTCGTGATGGCTCAGTGGTAGAGTGCTTCTTTGGTGCACCGGATCCCAGCTCGAGCCAAGTGAATTTCGTGGTGGATAAACACCGTGCGCGTAAGATTTTTCGTGGTTTCCGTTTCTCCCCACTTCTTTCATTCTATCATTTCAATCATTCTTAGCATAGGTGCATAATTGCAGAACGTTAAACTCGAAAATTCATTGTGTCTATCTATTTTATCTATCTATATCTATTTTATCAATCAAAAGCCTTTATTTTTCTATTCCACATTTTAGGCATCTTTTTGGCCCTATTAGTTTAATATTGCAACTCGGTTGAAACCCTTGTGAAAGGCAATTAGTAGAGGAGCTACATAGCGGGTTGACGGACATTTCAGACGCTTTGCTTTATTCTGAATGACAAAACCTATTGCAAACTGGTAACTTCAAAGGCTACCTTGTGGACCTACAATGAGACGAATTCGAAAATAGAATTATAAGAAAGAAAAATATTTGCATTTGGCATCATCTATTACGTATCCAAGTTGGCGACGAACTGCTCCCAATATTCTATATATTAAAAAATTACGTTTATATGTTTGTCTATAGTAATTCACTCCTTTCGAGAGCCTTTCTGTCCTTTACTTATGTTCGTGAAGGGACTTCCACTGATATAGTGAGAAGTGAGAAGGAGATTCACAATCATATTAAAACTGTGCACTGTGTACATAGCGCAGGTTCAACTAGTATAAATACAAATGAAACTGACTATCTTTGTGACTTCGTAACTCTTGAACAATCCAATCGATCTCGATTAAATTTTGAACATAGATTATGTCCGGGCCTGGGATATTTTTTTTTATTATTTCACATTATTATTTTTTTATTATATATGACAGATGTTAGTGTCGAATCCATAGTTTTCTAGGTCCTGAGGTAACAGCGACACTTCCCATCCCGTTTAAATCTAAATTCAGTCCCGTAACTTGGAGTAAAGAGAGGGTTAGACACATAAAAATGATCGAAAATGATTGAAAATGACCGAATATCAGAGAGCGCTTTAGTAATAGTAGAAAATGACTGACTAACAGAACATATTATTATTATTATTATTATTATTATTATTATTATTATTATTATTATTATTATTATTATTATTATTATTATTATTATTATTATTATTTACAAGAAATGGCACACTACTTACTCTAAAAATAAAACACTAAGAGATAGAAAGATTCCTCTTCGGTGGAAGTCAGCTAATGTTTATGTATAATTGTTTTATCCTGGCATTCGTCTGGTAGAACTCACCATATAAACAATCAGACATGAAGTTTTAGGTCCTACCGTTATACCGGCTAGGATAAAGGAGAGAGGGATGACGAGAAATAAAGAAAATGGTGGAATGAAGAAAGTAGGAGAAAACGAGAGAACCCCGATAAACCCCACACATACGGTGTTTGCCCACCACAAAGTACACTTGGTGCAAGCTGGGATCGAAACAAGGACTCTATCCACCAGAGTTGAACGTTCTATTACTGAGCCATCGCGGCCTCTATAACCAATCAGATAAGACCTAAACTGGAATCCTAACTCCCCCCCCCAGTTACAAAACAAGTTGAGCCGTTCTCAGTTACCCCGAGTATTATTATTATTATTATTATTATTATTATTATTATTATTATTATTATTATTATTATTATTATTATTATTATTATTATTAAGTACTCTGCCTTTCGGCAGGTCCTGGGAATAATGATTTTTTTTTAAAGAAACAATTTAAATTTGGGCTTGGAAATGTTTCTTCCATGTTTCCCGATCTTCAGCTTCCTCTTCTAACTCCCAATATTTTCTTCTATTTTTCAAATCATCGATCAGCTGGGTTCTTCTTCTTCATATTCCTCGCTTCCCTTCCATCTTTTCCTCTAGACCACCTATGGCAGTGTGAAAGACAATTTCTTCTCAAAATGCATCCAATTCAATTGGCCTTTCTGCGAAGAATGGTGGCTAGAAACATCCTCTTCTTTCCTACCCGTTTTAAAAGAACTTCGCTCGTTACTCTCTCTCTCTCTGTCTGTTTTATCTTCTCCATTTTACTCCAACATCACATTTCGAAGTTCTCTAAATATTTCTTCTCTAATTTCGAGTGATGCTATTAAAATTATTCGAATAATTTTTCTTGTTACTCGAATATCCGAATATTCGAACAATTATCCGAATTAGTTTTCGAATTAGTATCCAAAGAATTTTTCGAGTAATTATTAGTTATCTGCACAAATAACGAATTTTGTTCTAATATTGAAATAATGAAATATTCGAACTTTAACAATACTGATACCGAGATACCATTACTAGTGATAGACAAAACTGTTGTTTTTTAATAAATAAAAAGAACGGAAACTGGATTTTAGAAAGAAACAATATTTCTGTTGTACCTAAAACCGGTTTAGTTTTTCACCGATACGTCTTTGATAGAAAACCAAACCAGTTTTGGTAGAAAATCAACATGACAGTTTCCGGTTAATAGAAACCGCTTTCCGGTTTTTATGAATCATCCAAACATTAAATTTGAATACACCATCAACTTTAATGTTTGGGTTTAGTCAAGTTTTCGCTTAAGAAAAATAGGAAAGAGAGACAAGTGAGTTTAGTTTCACAGTGTGAAAATATGGTAAACTTCCAAGCTATGGGAATTCAATATTCAAACTTGAAGTAACACATCTATAACTACTGATTACAATAAATTCTTAAATTCAAAGATACAAACTGTTCCTCAAACGCTGAATCCGTATCAAAAAGTCATTACTTGCTATGTTTAACTGTTTTTGTTCTATGACAACAATCCTATTACAACTTGCAAAACGCTTGCTGTAAGCTTAAATTGCAAGTCGCCCAAGCTTGCATCCAGCTTGATTGGAAACATGCAAGTATGGCGCGAGCTGGATTCAGCAACGAAGTTACATGGTGTAAACCTTGCGTTCAGTGTTGATGCAAGCGTTTTAAAAGTCCAGCCAAGTCAATATCCAATGAACTACCAGTGATGCTATGACGCTCAGGGAAGAGTGTAATGCATCGCTTGCAAATACAACAAAAGGCAGGTTGTATGAAAGCATGCGTTTCAAATGCAAGCGTAGAAAGCCAAAAGCCAAGCACGCGCCAACTGGTCGAAAGATTTCTTGCTACTACGGAAAGTTTGAAACTGAAAATGGTTAATTGAAGCACTTCCGGTTTGAATGGATGGTTAAAGGAGGAGATGGAACCCACTCTTGAAAAGCTGAATCAATTGTAAAAAAAGAAAAAGAAAAAAAGAAAAAAGAAAGAAAGAAAGAATCTTGATATCTCCTATCGTTTTTGCTCTTCTGAAATCAGTATTAAAACGGAGAGTAGTAGTAAATTTAAACCATTTCCTGTCTTCATAGAGTATTTCAAGGTTATAATAATATGATCTTTTGACACCTTGAATTGATTGCAGCAAACCGTTTGTACCTATTACCATTTTTGTTCTATGGCGATAAATATTGAAACCGGAAATGCGTAACTTGAACCACTTTCAGTTTGAATAAAGGGTTATTAGAGAAGGCGAAACTTATGCTTCTAAATCAATTGCAGAAAAACTGCATCTCGATATTTCTTACCGTTCTTAGTCTAGGGAAATCAGTATTGAAACCGGAAGTAGTGATAAACTTCAACCATTTCTGGTTTTGGTAGAATGTTGCGGGTTGTGATAGTAGCTTCTCTTGACACTCCAAATCATTTGTAGAAAACATCTTGTCGATATACAATAACATTTTTTTTCTACGGCGATAAATTTTAAAACAGAAAATGTTTTATTTTAATCACATCCGGTTTGAATAGAGCGTTAACGGAATAAATTAAAGCTATTCTTGGGACGCAGAATCAACTACAAGAAATTGAATCTTGATGCATCTTACCGTTTTTGTTCTACGAAAATCAGTATTGTAACCGGAAGTAGTAGAAAACTTAAACCACGTTCGATTTTGGTAGAATGTTCAGGATAGTCATGGCATATTATCTTAAGACACTGGATCATTTGCAGAAACCCCCTTCCTCTTTCTGTTACTGTTTTCATTTTATGGTGATAAACATTGAAACCGGAAATGATTAATTTGAACCGCTCCTGGTTTGAATAGAACGTTAATAAAGGAGATGGAAGCTATTCTTGGGACGCTGAATCGAGTGCAGTAAAGAACATCTCAATATCTCTTACCATTTTATCTCCGATACCTGTCGGAAGACAGACTGACGGACGGACAGAGTCGTTCAAGTCTTCTGACACTTATGCATAGCATAATTTGGTAGTGTAAATGAGGAAAACGAAAAGAAAAAAATGTAATATTATAATTACATTTACTAGCTAGAACTATAATATATGTAACAAACTTTTTATTAAGGGTTTATTTGAGGTATAAGAAAAAAAAATTATGAAATGCTTAATTAGTTTGTTGTAAATGTGTAAAGATTTATCAGAAAAGACAACGAAGGAACATTTCTTTCCAATGTGGAATGGAAACTTATTAGTTATAATTTTCTTTCAATTGACTTTGTATTAGTTGAAAGAGCTCATTTTACAATTAAATATATTGTTAACAGTTTTAGTATACCATGTGGCCTAAAGGTCAGTTGGCACTAGAGAAAAATTAATAGTCTTTGGTTTCACTAACATAGTAGCTACTTGAGTACAGCATTAGTTTTTGTAATTCAGTTGATACTAGCAGTTATTAATTTCTGGTTTGACTATCATAGTAGCTACTTGACTAGAGCAGTAGTTTTTATAATTCAGTTGATACTAGCAGTTATTAGTTTCTGATTTGAATAGCATAAATATAGTAGCCACTTGACTAGAGCAGTAGTTCCCATAATTCAGATAATACTAGAAGTTATTAGACTCAAGATTGACCTGCATAGTGGCTACTTGACTAGAGCAGTAGTTCCCATAATTCAGTTGACAATAGTAGTTAATAGTTTCCGGATTGACTAGCACAATAGCTACTTGACAAGAGTAGTTGTTCCCATAATTCACTTGACACTGGTAGTTATTAGTTTCTGGTTTGAGTAGAATAGTAGCTACTTGACTAGAACAGTAATTCCCATAATAGACTGAAATAGTGTGACGTCACATCCTTTTCGTTGCCATGGTGATCGCCATTTTATTTTCTATACAAACACTAGCGAAGGCTGAGAAATAACGCATAAATGGTGATGTGTTATGTATTTGATTGTAAACATTAATGTAATTGAGCAGAAATGGAACAAGCAGTATCCTAGAATTCTTTACTAAAGATTTTCGATATTCTGTAGGCTAAAATTCTTAATCGTAAACGTAAAATTACTAAGGCAAAATACATGAGCAAATATGATTCGATCATAATAAACAACTGTAATATTACATGATACAGACAAATCAACACGATCTTTACACAAGGTTTGTTCCCCTTCTGTGCAATGTATCGAGGCATTTATATTAACAAATAATGGATACAAACTTACATCTACTTTAGTTCTTCATGTTTGCCTCCACTCTGCCTTTTAAATATTTAAATTCACCATCTTACATTACGGAAGACACGTGATTTGATTCAAGAGCCACCAACTTTTTCCACCAACTTTACTTCGTTCTCAAAGTATTTAAAAATTCTAAATAATTTCACAGCCATTGTTTACTCAACACCTCATTTATACATTTACGTTTGTATAGAAAACAAAATGGCGATCACCATGATAACGAAGAGGAAATGACGCCACCACTATTCCAGTCTATTCAGTTGGGAATTGACTACTCTGGCTTGATTAGCATAATATTTACTTGACTAGAGCAGTACTTCCCATAGTTCAGTTGATACTAGTAGTTAATAGTCTCCGGATTGAATAGCATAATATTTGCTTGACTAGAGCAGTAGTTCCCATAATTCAGTTGACACTGGTAGTTATTGGTTTCTGGTTTGACTAACATAATAGCTACTTGACTAGGACAGCTGTTCACATAACTGAGTTAATATATCAGTGATGAAACTCTTGTTAGGTAAAGTTGTGTTAGCCCTGCTAGTTATTTGATGTTAGTTGAAAAGTAATGCATAGGAAACTATCCACACAGAAACGAGCTTTTGTACTGCAAATGCGGTGGAATCAGTGTAATATGCAATGGGACTTTCAGAGTTTAACCCTCTCCTTAAGCAAAACATTATTCATTAATAAACATTTACCACATTAAACTTTCGCGGTCCTTTGTCGAGTAGGACTCGCCATTTGGTTTTGTTCATTTCACTCTGATGTGGAATGACGCACTTTTTTTTTTTTTTTTTTTTTGCGACAGCATGTTAAGAACCTGTAATTTGCAAGCTGTTAGCAACTTGTAAGAAACTGAATACCAAATACTGTAATTTAGCAGATTAATTCAAACTTGTTCCAAAACAGTAGGAAGAACTAAAAGAGACCGTAAAGTGTTAATATATGTCTACAAGCACCTGAAATACTATAAACTTAGGAGATTGAACCCTGCTTGAACAAATTCTCCGTTCGCTACTGGATGGAAATTGACATAATTTCACAACGATGTTGTTGGTTTGTTTGTGCATCGTTTTCCAAACATTTTCTCTCTGAGGCATAATCAACACACACACACATAGTGATGTGAAACGAGGAAGGAATTCAATCCGCACTTGCTTAAAAACCTATATTATCTGAAAATGTCTGATAAAATTTGTACTTCAGTGTTGCGAAGTTGTTAGCTTTGCATGCAATAGAAGCCACTTTGAGTATTTTAGATACGTATTTCGTATATTTGAATATTATATTTATTTCTTTTTTTTTTTTTTAAAGTTCAAAACGTATTATGTCTATCACTGTTTGTTTGTATTTCACTTCTACATTAAAAATACAATTTTACCTACTTAATTTTTGGTCCTCAGTATTGTTTCATTAAATAACTAGCCTTTGGTCAGCTGAGGGCTTCGCTCCCAGACTCCCTTCCTGGCTCAGCCTACGGCCTCGCATCTCATATGTATCACGCCCATAATGATGACATAAGATAACAATAACCGTGTAGATGAACAATATGGTAGATGTGTCACATAAATAAGAAAGGGAAGATTTTTTTAATTGTCCAAGAAACCCGATTAAATTTGGATTAAAAAAAAATTGGTTTACTTAGGTAACTCTAACGAAAAGGTAAAAACATACTGAATTCCAAATTTTTATTACCAAGTACCAAAAAGATAAGATTATAGGCTCAAAGAAATGTCAATTTAAATAACATGGGGAATTACTACATTCTCCTTTAGACTCTCGTAAAACTAAAATATTCAGTTTTGGCAATTTTTCTGTAGGCTAATCCCGCAAGGCTACAACCATGCCAAGTTTCATAATTCTAATCCTGCCGAAAGTGCCTAAATATTTTGGGATGTAGATGTCCCATATAAATAATATAGGAAATATTTTTTTTTTAATTTGCCATAAAAACACTCTAATTTCAGAAAATTTTATTTTTAGTGATTTTGTTAAATAAGCCTATAAAAAGCGTATAAGCGTACCGAATTTCAAGTTTTAATTCTAATTTTAAGTACCTAAAACATGATATTATAGGTAAAAAAATCTATTTAAATAACACTAGGAATTTCTTCATCTCCCCCTTTAGGTAACCTGAAATTAAAAATATTCACTTTTGGTAATTTTACTGTGAGTTACTCCCGAAACGCTACAGTCATGCCAAATTTTAACTTTCCACGTCAACCGGAAATACCCGGTATCTTATGTAAGTCAGTTCATGTAGTTTTATATATAGTTAGGATATGATTAGAATTTTAATATTTCGTAGTCCACTCAAAAATTTCAAAGCAATCTTTGGATCCACTCAGGGAAAAATTTGGCCTGGTTGGTTTCTGTTCTGCATTGATTCTTTTTTAAGTCATTTTCGGTATCGTTTATTATTACCAACAACAGTACTTGACACCAAAAAAGCACACACACACTTATTCCATAAAATTTTAGATATTAGTAACCTTTCAATATAAGCAGGAAAGGGGAAAAAAAATCTGTAAATAATTCTCCGTTTTCAAGCACAACCTTATCAGCAAGTCGCTCGAACACACTGATCAAACATTCTTCTTTATCAATGTCAAGTGCGTGTTTCCTGTCGTTTCAGATCATTGTGTAAAGAGCATGAAGGCACGTCTATATAATTCATGTCACTGTGATAACTGTTCTTACAGCAATATACAATTTCATCTTATCATAGTACCTAATATGGAAATAGTCGATTTCCATTTTCATAACTGCTTGAGTACTTTTTCCCACCTTTTCCCTTTAATCTTCTGTCAATATGACTACGTTTTCTTAAGAATTAATTACCAAGTTCATCAAACTTAATTTACTTGGAATCCCAATATTATCTTAATCTATAAGAAAACACTCAAAGTGTAGTTCAAAAACCTACTGGTCTAATGGTCGATAGATAGTACTAGAAATGGGTTTCTAGATAACGTACAGAGAGCTGTATTACAATCGATGTCTTCATAGATACAAATTCAGAAGTACGTATAAAGCCATGCTCGTTGTATGTACCAGCATCTAAGAAATGTTGATGGGTTACCCTTTACAGGGGTCTACTTAAGTATTTTATGCCCCTGTGTCCAAGAAAAATTTGCGCCTTCCCTTAATATTCCTATTTCTGTTACGTGTAAGTAAAAAACAATCAAGAAAACAAACTTACAGAAGATAAAACATTATGGACTAAATTTATAGTATGTCTCTACGATACAAAATAAAATCAAAAATCAAACTACCAACATTTCTTTTAATATGAAACTAATCAAAATTTGCCAAAAACATGCATTTTTTGATTGTTTGTGTGTGGTTTCTTTACGCTAGTATGGATCGCCACTCTATGGTACCTCGAATTCGAAATATCACGTGTTGAAATTCAGTTTTCTTACGATTTCGGACAGGCCTAGCTATGAAACTATTGACTTTTCTCCACAGGTCTATATGAAATTTTTCTCTTATTTTGATCTGAAGAATCACTTCTTACAATTTGTCGGTATAGTTCTTCTCTCTTCTTCTTTTTTTTAAAGTTTTGCGTCCCACGGTTATGCCGGTTAGCATAAAAGAGACTGCGTTGAGGAGAAATGAATGATATGGCGGAAAGAAGAAAGTAGAAGGAAACGGGAAAACCCTGAGAATACCCACATGAATACCCACGGTGTTTGTACACCACAAAATTCACTTGGTGCGACCTGGGATCGAACCAAGGACCGCAAACACTAGAGGTAAACACTTTACTACTGAGCCATCCCAGCCCTCGGTAGAGTTCATGAACACCCTGTATATACCTATATATATATATATATATATATATATATATATATATATATATATATATATATATATATAGAGAGAGAGAGAGAGAGAGAGAAATTTCTTAGTTTAATACAGACTTGCTGAATCTGCGCTATTTACAGAGCGCACAGTTCTTATATGGAGAGAAAGAGATACAGGATACGGCATAAGTAACGCCTCTTTTTCATTATTCAAATTTATTACACTAGTTAAATGTATAAAATAAAGTACAATAGTTTCTCAGAAATTAAGTATTGCTCCATGAAAACAACAAAACTACGCCGCTCATTGAAATTAAACGATATTTTGAAAATGAGTGCCTTCTTGTTCAACACAATGTTGAACCCTACCAGCAACATTTCTACAAATCCTTTGACACATTTCCACGTTAATTTCAGAAAAAAAAATATTAGAAATTCTTTGTTTTAGCTCAGGGATTGTCTTTGGTTTTAAGCTTTAAACAAGATCTTTCAGTACACCCCACAAGAAAAAGTCAGGTAGTGTTAGATCTGGTGACCGTGATGGCTACTTAATTGCTCCACGTTGTCTAATTTATCTGCCCTCAAAATGAACATTTAACCATTTCCGAACGTTTACCTCTACGAACACTTCTATCACTAATACATAATTCTTGTGAAAGACGTCTACTGTATTTTTAAGGGGTGCTCAACAATGATTATGTTCTTTCTTGACATTTTTCTACACTTGTTCCTAAAACTGACCTAATGGATCTTGGACATCATTTACAGTACCTGTTCTTTCAAATTTTACTTTTAAACTTGTGATGTTTCCACTCTGCACCTCTCGAATGTTGAATTTTGCAGATAACAAACGAGCTGTTTCAGCACCATTTTTTCTTGTTTTCGTAGTAAAGTTGAACTGTTCTCACTCTTTGCTCCTTTGTTAATCGCAGGTCCATATTTATCTAAAATTCCTACAATAAAAAAAAAATATTGTAAAATATTGTAAAATAATGTAAAACTAAACAAAGAAACAAAATATAAAAATAAACAAAAATAATATATAAAATAGTAATAATAATATGTAATAGAAAGGAATAAAACCTAAAAAGTGTGTTACTTATGTCGTACCCTTTATATATGGCACAGTAGTGAACATTGTACAGTAGTGAAATCTGTACAAACACAAGTGCTAGGAAATGAAGATGGAAGTAGTGAACATGAAAATGTTAAGATAGATGTGTGGTGTGACATGATGGAAATACGTAAGAGACACTGTTAAGGTGGGATTCCTTTGAGTATAAAAAGTTTCAACAATAGAGGCTGAAATGACTTGGACATGTAGAACGAAGAAACAGTTACTATGTTGGGAAGAAAACTGGAAAGCCAAAGGTTACAGGCACTGGCGTCTCTGGCATGTAAAATTTGGGGGTGGGGGAATCAAAGAAGTTATTTAAATGGTACTACCTAGCCCAACCTGTTTATTATCTTCGATTCCCTTTGTTACCTTTCTGCTTACCTTCACGGACCCCCTGAGATATATCAAGAACTCTGTTATAATCGTTTCACAGTCTGAATATTATATTCCAAATAAATATAATTGTTATTATTTATATGTTATTCTGTAGTTAGTAAATAAATTAAATTAGGAAAAACATATCGATTATTTTGTACTTCAAAATATTTGGGGGACGCGTCCCCCTCGTCCCCTCGCCAGAGACGCCTGTGGTTACAGGTAAAAGGAAGAGGGGAAGACCCAAAATGTTTTGAAAAAAAAAAATACAAGATCGTTTGAGGCAGAGAAAACAGAGAATAGAGGACGACCAGAATATAATTAAAGTCGGCAACATCGACCTCGTATGAAAATAGGCAAAGACGGAGACAAAGAAGAAGAAGAAATGAAGTAAAATGAAGTCTTTCTGTTTAACATCCGACGAATATGCCCTTTAGGCTAAGATAGACGAATGATTAATGCAAGTGAATGATGATGGAAGAATTGGTGAAATGAGAGTGTGGGAGGAAACGGGAATACTCCGAGAAAACTCACGGACACGATGTTGTCCACCACAAACTTACATAGCCGGGGATTGAAACAGGAACAACAAGCACTAGAGGTAAGCGCTCTACCACTGACTTACCGTGCTCCCGAGACAAAGAAGGAGAGACAAAAGGTACTAAAGATACATTAAAGGCTTTCGAAATGTGAGTGTGGAGAGGAACAGAGACTAAACTGGGTAGAACAAAAACAATAACGAAGTGCTAGGAAAAGTAGGTAAGAAAAAGTAATAATGGGTACAAGGAAAAAGGCGAAGAGCAACTGGTTGGGACAGTGACTTAGAGGGAGATGTACTTTGACAATTGCGATTTACTGTTCAGTGGAAGTAAAATGAGCGAGAGGCGAAAAGTCTTATTGATGGACAGTATTAAAATGGGTAAATACTATTTCAGGAGAGGTTAGTTGAGGACCGTTGTCTATGGAGACTTCTTGGTTTCAGGCAAGTGGTCTGATTGTAATGACGGAATATCTTTCATAAACAATACGTTGTATCTCAACCACATGGAGAAAAAAAATAAACATAAAACATAAAACATCCACACATGGACTAATCGATGGTAAAATTTAGTTGTAGAGTTCTATATGTGATTTTAACACTTCAGAGACAAGCTGGCATATAAACACACAATCGATCTTCTCGTTAATAACACGTGTGGCATATAAACACATCTAGACGGAAAGGATGGGTGTGGTTTATAATCCTTCTTTGTGTTTCATTTGTCAAAAACGTCATTCAATACCCAATCATAGGCTTGCATGCCTTCAGGATTAGGACATCCATTTTTCTTTCGTCTTTGAAATAACAGTAGCTGCCTCTAAACCCATTAAATACCTGCATGATACATAAACATACACCCGGTCGTTTCGTTGAGGACTAGTGTGGTATATAAACACATTTGGACAGAAAGGACTGATGGGGTTTATAACTCTGCATTTGATTTGTCAAACATGTCAATCAGTACTCAATCATAGGCTTGCATGACTTTGGGTGTACATTTTTCTTTCGTCTTTCAAAGACTAGTACCTGTCTCTAAACCCCTTAGAGACGTGTGTAGTACATAAACACACAATCGATCGTTCCATTCACGACTACTGTGGTATATAAACACACATGGACGTAAAACAGGTGTGGTTTATAAACTTCATTTGTGTTTCATTTGTCAAACATGTCATTCAATATCCAATCATAGACTTGAGTGACATTATGGCATCCATTTCTCTTCGTCTTTCAAAGATAAGTACCCTTTACAAACTATTTAGAGAGGAGCGTGGCATATAAACACACAATCGATCGTTCCGTTTAGGACGGGTGTAGCATATAAACACAATACCTAGAGGGAAAGGGTGAGTGGGGTTTATAAGCCTCACTTGTGATTAATTTGTCAAATAAATCATTCAATAATAGTCTTGGATGGCTTTTGGAGCGTTCATTCTTTGTGTATGTTTCTGAAAGCTATCCATCAAGGGACCCTTTGTAAGAGACGTGGCATATAAATACGCAACCGATCATTCCGTTGAGGGAGGATGTAGTATATAAACACAACGTATGGACAAAGAGGACAAGTTCAGATTAGAAGCCTCATTGGCGTTTATTCATTATTGGAATATAATAAAGTTTCTAGGATTGCCCTTCTCGTCTCATGGGCAATATATATACAGGGTGTCTCAAAACAACACCGGCAACGTTTAGGAGGTGATTCCTGACACCAAGATAAGACAATTAGTATAGACCAACCTGGGTGAACAAATGCTTTCTTTTGGAGTTAAAGGTTGCCAAAAACATGAAAAAGTAAATTCTAAAGGTCCATCCCTCTAAAACTATGGGATCTGCCGTAGTCGGGTCAAGACTTCACTTAGAAACTAATATGTTCTTTATCTAAATATCCATGTTTCAGAATCCTGCGGTATTTCTGCAACAATTTTTATAGAGGTAGTTGATGAGTACTTTAAAGTATATGCCCGTAAGCAAAATGTCTCTATAAAAATTGTTGCGTCAATACCTTATGATTCTGAAACATATATTTTTGGATAGCGTACGTATTAGTTCCAAAGTAAATTTTTTACCCGACTACGGTAGGTCCCATAGTTTTCAAGCTATGGGCTTTTAAAGTTCATTTTTTTATTTTCTCGGCAGCCTATAACTCCGAAAGAAAGCATTTGTGCACCCACGTTGGTCTATACTTTTTATCTTATCTTGGTATCAGGAATCACCTCCCAAAT
Organism: Thermobia domestica; assembly: GCF_964235325.1. Classification (NCBI taxonomy): domain Eukaryota; kingdom Metazoa; phylum Arthropoda; class Insecta; order Zygentoma; family Lepismatidae; genus Thermobia; species Thermobia domestica. The sequence continues at coordinate 116,808,239 of NC_137470.1, forward strand.
GTTGTCGGTGTTATTTTGAAACACCCTATATATACAGTATATAGGGGTTGGACAAAAATCTAAAACGTTTACAAAAGTGTGAAAATCATATCTAGTATGGTGTGGGGCCTCCTTTTTCGTCAAAAACAGCTTGGAATGGACGTATACAGCTCCTGAATCGTGGTGTGTGGAATTTTGTACCATTGTTCCTCCAAAACATGCTCCAGTTCCTTAAGGGGTGCTGGTGGAGGGTAATGAGACCTAACACGCCTTTCTAAATCATACCACAATGGCTCAATGATGTTCAGATCTGGTGATTGTTGGATCCAGGGAAGGTGTGATAGCTCCTGGTTATGCTCCTCAAACCATGATTTCACCGTTTTTGCAGCGCGACAGGGTGCTAAATCATCTTGATAGATGTCATCACCATCAGGGAACAATATTTGGGCCATGGGTAGAACCTGGTACCCAAAATAGCCTCATACTCCTTAGTATTCATCATTCTATGCAGGGCTATGATAGGAGTTGCAGAAAACTACAATATCACTGCCCATACTGTAACAGAACCATCCCAATGCTTTACAGTTGGGAGCAGACAATCTATATCATAGGCCTACGACGGTGTTCTCCATACGAAAATACGACCGGTTGTTGGAAACAAGGTAAAGGTCGATTCATCGGACCACATTACGTGTTTCCACTGCTCATAAGTCCACGCCTAGTGGTCCTTGCACCACTGGATAAGCTTCTTCGCATTTATTGCTGTGACCAGGGGTTTGACGATAGCGGCCCTGCCATGAATTTTCATTTTATGAAGTTCCGTCGTACTGTTTTCGATGAAACCGGGTTCTGTAGGCCGGAATTGAGTTCAGAAGTAATTTTCATTGCAGTGGTCTTCTTTTTAGCTGCTACAATCCGTTTTGATGCCCTCCGGTGCCTATCTGACAGGATAGTCTTTCGACCACTGTTGTGCTTTGCAGACGTCGTTTGTCCACGAATTGTGTATACCCCCGTGACATTGAACACAGTGCCCTTCGATACCTCTCACAATGTTCGCCTCTGTTGCCACTGAAGCTCCAACCAGACGGGCACCAACGATCATGCCTCTTTCGAAGTGTGTCAGGTCGCCCATTTTACCGCACCACTTTCACACCACGACACTCACAGGTGAACTGGTTACTGCTGACGGAAGGTCCGCATGACACATTGAAAACAAAAAACGATCACCAACCGCAACACGTGTTGTGCAATGGAGGGCCAAACTTACGTGTCCTGTATGAAGTGTTTTTAGATTTTTTGTCGATCCCTTATATATATATATATATATATATATATATATATATATATATATATATATATATATATATATATATATATATATATATATATATATATATAAACTGGTTCTACGAACACAATGAGGAACATTTGTCAACGTTTAAATATACACAAGTCATTATACAATATATAGGATGACCCAATAAAACTTCCCACATTTTAAATTGAAATAAAACGAAAAGTATTGTAGATGAAACTTATTTATTCGAAAATATAAAATGGTATTGGTAACAGTTTGTAATTAGTTTGTTCTGGTTTCAATTACTCTGTTGTCTTGTGTGTTGAAATCACACATAAATTGACAATACAGTTATTCTCAATAATCTCCCCACTTCTTTATCTGCTATAGCACTGTCAATGGAAGGGAATAATTCCTTCCGCTCACCACTCTCCTGCTATTTTCAGTCATTATGGTTGTTTTGGAGCTCATCGAGAGTGTGCAGTCGAAAAGGTTTTTCGAAAACAGAAGTTCTGTCTGTGATTACTGTCCAAAGAGTTTCTAGCTTAAATTTTGCTATTCCACGTAACACTTAAGCTGGGTTGTCACTTTACAAGAATCTTGTAGCTGTCATAAAAAATCTTGTAACTCTACAAGATTTCTCCATGTAAACCTAGTCTTGAAAGGGACATACAACATTTTCTTCATCTTGCAAGGAGTCAAACAATGTGTAACATTCTGGGTCGTCTTGCTTGCTACCTGCTATCGCCCTCCCGCTGACATAAACTAAAAACCAGTTTCGCCGCTTCCGAAACGACGGATTCTATCGGGCGGGGAAGGGAATCGCGCCAAAATGTACGTTTTTAATGAAGAGATTCACTATTTGTCCACGAGAGTGCAGTGCTGCATAGCTGGATATATCTTTCTTGCTTTCAGTAAGTTGTAATATGTAAACAGTAAGTAGAAAGATCGGGTTGCAAGATTTTTTAATGACAGCTACAAGATTCTTGTAAAGTGACAACCCAGCTTAACTTGCAATGGATCGAGAATTTCCGAAAAGCAGGCTCGGCGTTGAAAAAAAAAATAAACTAGCTTTTATTGACCTTTTAAATGTGGGAGGTCATATTGGATCATTTTGTACTTTAGTCATAAACATGGCTCAAATATTGCAATATCACACAATTCGTGGTCCTTCCTCTTGGAAAGATTCTGATAAATTTCGGATGAACTTAAGAAGAAAATCAGAACATAAATTTTGTACATAAATTCACAAGACTCGGAAAGAAAAGTCCAAGAATCGAAACGAGACGAGAAAGAACTCTTCCAGAATTGAGAAGGGAGGAGAATTCGACAAAAGTTTACGAGACGAGACAAGAAAAATGTATTTCTCGTCTAATGAGCAAAAATAAAATGTTTAGTTTAAAAATGATTTATTTCATTTTTTTGTTTTTTGCGTCTCTGTAAAAACACATTTACAATAGTACCCTTAAGAGTTAAACAAAGTATATGCTTGCAAGAGAAAATAATAAAAGTAATAGTGCTATATGCATTTTCGTTAAACCTAACGATCGTTTCAAATTCCTAAGCAACCGTGTTGATCGGAATGAATAAATCTTTAAGTTTTACGTCCCACGGTTATGCCGGCTGGGCTAAAGGAAACGGTGATTATGAGAAATGAATGAAATGGTGGAATGAAGAAAGTGGGAGGAAACGGAAGAATCCAAACAAAACCGACACACACGTTTTTGTCAACCAAAAAGCTCTCTTTCGCAAATTGGGCTCGAACCAAGGACCCCATGCACCAGAGATCAACGCTTTGCCACTGAGCCACCGGAACCCCTTCGGGAAGAATAAGTTTGTGGAAAAAATTTGAATGGTGTATTTGTACCTTGTATTCCCTTCATCATCATCATTATCATTATCATAGGTACTCTGCCAGGCTGATGCAACTGAGAAGCTTCCATCCTCCACGGTCCTCAGCTAACATCTTCGTTCTCACTTATGATTTTTATCTTTGGATACCGTCCATCAAGCGTAGCCTCCTTCACGCTACCCTCTTTTTCCTGCCACCATACTCTCTAGAACGTCATTCATGATACAGTTCCTTTTCAGATAATTTCCCAATCCTCTCTTCAATTACATCTAAAATTGTTCTTTCCAGCCCCACCATTTCTAACATTATTTTTCATTTGCTTGCCGCTTGATACAGCTATTTCTCTCAATTCTTCTCCACACCCACATTTCGAAAGCTTCCAGTCTTTTTTGCATCCTTTTTTTGTAAAGTCAATGTTTCTGCCTCATGCAGTACGAAACATTTTATAAGTGTTTTTCTCAACTCTTTTTTCAAGGACTCACAAAATAGACTTCTCTTCATCCTAAATGCTTCTTTCGCCACTGCTCTTCCTGATGTTATTTCACGTTCACACTTCATATCATCACTTATATTTACCCCCATATCAAAAAATAGTCACCTGTTCTATTTTCTCTCCTAATTCTATGCTTGGCACTGACTGCGTTGTTCCAACCACTATTGCTTTTGTGTTTTTAACATTAATTTTCATACTATATTCCTCAGGGGCTCCACCCAAGTGCTAAATGTGTTCAAAAGTTCATATCAAAGTGTTTATTCTTCATTCCTTGTTAAAAATTTAAATTTCATCTCCCATTTAGGTTCGAAGCTCAAAAGGTAATAATAATAATAATAATAATAATAATAATAATAATAATAATAATAATAATAATAATAATAATAATAATAATACACAGGTCGAATTAAGTGGTATATCGAAAATTCATTTAAACGCTCAAATCATTTAGTTATTTTTAGCTCCTGGAGTAAGCATACAGGAGCTTATAGTTTCACTCCAGGTGTATGTGTGTGTGACTTAGTTTCTCGGCAACTACTGGCCAGATCTGAAGCATATCTGATGGGCAAATAGCAAGTGTTCAAATGAATAAAAAATGCTATATTTGGTGGTTGCACTAGACCAGAGATATGCTTGGCTTGTGGTGGACATCGCAAATGATCTTAAAATCCATCCATGAACAGCGTTAAGTCATTTGGAGAAAGAAGACTGAAAGAGTTCTTACCATTTTATTATATGCAACCCACCTAACTTTGTTGAATTTTTGGTTGCAGCATATTTTAGGATAAGCTCTTCTCAGGCGTTACAGGAATTATTTGATTCTTAAGAAAAGTAATAATTTGTTAGGCATTTTTTCAAATGTTTTATATGTATAAACATTACTTATAAATTGCTTATACGATTAGTGAAAACCGTATCGAAATATGACTAACGGTATTCTCGATATACAGAGCCGGCCAGAAAAATGTGTACACTGTTTTTAAAAAAAACTTATTTCTTAATATATTTCTTAACTATATTAAAAAAACATATTTCTTAATTACATTTAATTATTGTTTAAACATGTGTTACAAACCTTGAAGTAAGCATATGTTTATATTAGACGTCCAAAATATTGGCCTTTGGCGGCCAAACGTCTAATAGAAGGACTACCGGTCGCTGTAGCTGCAGCGGTCAATGTATCAATGGAGACCGATGCACATGCCTCTCTAATCGTTCCATGCACCTCAAATTTGTCACCAATGCGTTTGATTGTTAGGCACCAATGGGTTGGTGGTTCAGTACAAAACTCTCCTCTCCACTGACGCTGCATTTCGATGACATTCCCAAATCTGATAAAACGCTTCAAAACGTACTTACGCTGCCATTTTCTTATCTCACTAACCGTGCTGACAGTACCGACATCTGTTGAGCGAAAAACCGTACAACATAATTTTAACTGAAAACAATTGACAATGCTGACATCTGTTGGGCTAAAATCCGTACTACAACATACTTAAATTTAAGAACAATTGTCAATGAAAGTATCCTGATACAGGATAAAAAAGAGTGTATACATTTTTCTGGCGAGCTCTACTGTATGTCGCTTACGGTCATACATACATGCATACAGGTCAAACTGAAAACCTCACTCTTTAAAAAAATGGTTAAAAATATACACCCAAAATAGCATCTCATGAGCCTACTAATTCAGGAGGATGAAACTCGGAGTATAAATTCCCCATTAAAAATGTGAACAAGTCCTCCATCCTCTTCGAAAATTTCTCCTTTAGGGGTACAAAGGGGTTTCTAATCTACATATATAAAATTGAAAATCACTATGTTTGCGACTCTAAATCTCCTGAACCGCCCGACCGATCTCGATCAAATTTGTAACATGGATGAAGTTGGAGGCTGGGCTGGTTTTAGGCTATTCACTTTGATGGTAGAACTAATGAGAGGTGTAAGGGGTATAAAATAAATGAAACTTAATAACTCTTGAACCACTCGACCGATGATCAAATTTTCAACATAGATGAGGTTCAGTAATGGAATCGTTTTTGTGGTTTAAATTTGACGGAGGAACGTAGAGGAGGATTAGGAGGGGGAGATATATAAAAATCAATTTATATAAAACTTAAAGTGACTCTTTTGTAACTTAATAACTCTTGAACCTTAAACCGATATCAATCAAATTTTCAAAATACATGAGGTCCGGATCTGGAAACATTTTTTTTTGTAATTTCACTTTAACAGTAGATCCGAGGGGAGGGGCAGGGGAGGAGGACGTAAAAATAGAAACTAATAAAATTTGATAACTTTTGAACCATCCAACCAATCTCGATCAAATTTTCAATATATATGAGGTTCGGGCCTTGGGTGTTTTTTTGTCGTTTCACTTTAACAAGCCAACCTAGATTAGAGGAAGATATATGTAAATAATAATAATAATAATAATAATAATAATAATAATAATAATAATAATAATAATAATAATAATAATAATAATAATAATAATAATAATAATAATAATAATAATATAAATTACTGCCTTTGTGACTTCATCACTCTTGAACCACCCGACCAATCTCAATCAAATTTTCAACATACATGAGTTTAGGGGGCAGGAATTACTTTAGGCTATCCACTTTAACGATGCAACGTAAGGGAGGGAGAAGGGAAGAGAAATTTACAAATGATCGAAAATCACCGATATTAGTGTTGAATCCATAATTTTTGGGGTCCGTGAGAAAAACAGTGACACTTCTGATACTGTTTCAACCTAAGTTCAGCCCTGATAGTTGAGGAGGGGGAGAGTACAACGTAGGGGAGGGGAATAAACTTTTAAAATAATCGAAAATGACTAATATTAGTTTCGAACCCATAGTTTAAGGAGTAACTTAGATTAACAGTGACAATTCTGATGCCGTGTGCCGTAGCACGGAGGAAAAAATGAAATGAAATATTTGAGTTTTACGTCCCACGGTTATGCCGGTTAGGTGAAAGGTGACAGTGATTATGAGAAATGAATTAAATGGTGGAATGAAGAAAATGGGAGGAAACGGGGAAACGACGAGAAAACCCACGCACACGGTTTTTGTTCTCCACAAAGTTCATTTGGCGGCGGCTGGGATTGAACCTGCGACCCCAAGCACCAGAGGTGAACGCTACACCACTGAGCCACCGCGGGCCCCGCAGCACGCAGGAGGGGGAGAGGGAGCTATGTATAATAATAATTTAAAAAATGCCAATTTTAGTGTCTAATCCATAGTTTTCGGTATCATTCAGATGAACAGAGTCATTTCCGATCCGGTTTAAATCCAAAATCAGCCCCAGCACTTGGGGGAGGTAGAGAAAGAGATATATAAAATGATCGAAAATGGCCACTATCAGTGTCGAATTTATAGTTTTCTGGGTCGCTTAGATTAAGGGAGGAGGAGGGGAAGAGAAATTTATAAATGATCGAAAATGACCGATAATAGTGTTGAATCTATAGTCCTTGGGGTCGCCGAGATGAACAGTGACACTTCTGATGCTGTATAAATCCAAATTCAGCCCCGTATCTGGAGGGAGGGGGAAAGGGAGTACATAAAACTGATCAAAAATAATCCATGTTAGTGTAGAATCCATAGTTTCCGGGATCGCTAAGATGTGCGATTACTCTTCCGATGCCGTGCCCCGCAACATGGAAGAGAAGGAGGGGAAGATATATAAAATGATCAAAAATGGCCGAGATTAGTGTCTGAGATGAAGAGTGACACTTTCGATCCCATTTAAAACAAAATTCAGCCCCGCAACTTGGGAGAGGGGGGATAATAAAATGACTGAAAATGAACAATATTAGTGTCGCATTCATGATTTTCGAGGTCGCCGATTGATCAATGATCTTTCTGATGCCGTTTAAATAGATGCCATTAAAAACGAAAACTGCATATTTCACGGATACTAAACAAATTAGATACGGAGTTGTGCATTTAAATTTTTATTTCAACTCAGCGAAGCGGCAGTATATGCTAGTATATAATAATTTCCCATCTTGTAGTCATGAAACAGGCCAAAGCGACGAAAAGTATCAACTGTACATTGAATTTTTGAATATTGTTAGCACTTGGAACGAAATCGTTTTTTTTTTTTTTTTTTTTTAATCATTTCAGCTTGATTAGGATGCATATCGTAAGAGGGGAAAGAGATTTGTTTCCGTAAGCAAATTCTTTTCATGCCTTATTTATTTATTTATTTATTTATTTATTTATTTATTTATTTAACAATCACCAGATACAGCTCAGAGGCCATTTTACACTGGATATCCAACAACAACAACAACAATGGAAAGGATTTGGGAAGGTATCGGCCAGGGCCTGTTTAGTAGGTACCATCCCGGCATTTGCCTGGTAGGATTGAGGGAAACCCTGGAAAACCCCAATCAGGATGGTCGGCAGCGGGAATCGAACCCGCGACCTCCCGAATGCGAAACCAACGCTCTACCACTTGAGCTACTTCGCTCGTTGAACTGGTATACATAAACTATAGTTTGCAGCTGTATTGGGTGTAAAGAACGTAGAATTAAAGCCCATTTCATCCAGTGTATATCTGAGCGTCAAAGGGGGGGGGGGCTATAAATAGATAAATATAGATATAGATATATAGAAATATATATAGATATATTTAGGTGGTTATATATATTTGAAAATGAAAATAATATGATGCGTCCTATGGTTATGTCGGCTAGGCTAAAGGAGAAGTTGATGATGAGAAATGAATGAAATGATCGAATGAAGAAAGTGGGAGGAAACGTGATAACCACGATGAAACCCACACACACGGTGCTTGTCCACCACAAAACTCACTTGGAGCGAGCTGGGATCGAACCAAGGACCCCATGCACCATAGGTGAACTCTCCTACCAGTGAGCCACCGTTGCCCCTTATATATTTTTGAAACGCTGATATATGGTTGAGGTTGATAGAGATACTCATCTTTATTTCAGAGAAGTAGATGTAAATGCATTGTTAATTATAATAATAGTAAAAAATCTACACCTACGTATTCAAACTAAGTAAACGACTAAATTTGTTGGGACGCCAGAGAAGAGCTTGTAAACTATAATCGTCGGTAAAACAAGAATCGGAGATTTCGAATTAGTGCCCAACAATCTATAGAGTTGTGATAAAAATTTACCAAATTAAGACAATCACATTATTGCAATCCGTTACTGAACATACTCAAATTCATATGCACAAGCTAGGAGCGAAGTTGAAGACTATTCTCTTGAAGACACAAACCAGGAACTTGCTTAGAAAAATGAAGCCACATTGTGTAACATTGCTAAGGATATGTTATGTATACAGTAGTGTGTTACTATGTAGGAATAACACAAATATATCGCTTAAGCATAACGTGGTGAAAACAGGAATATTGTTTTGTGTTGGCAGCACGAAATTTGTGTAGAGAATTGACTAACAGAAGAAATTGCCACAAAAGGTAATACCGAAACAATAGACGACCATGTGTTTCAGTATTTTCTACAGGATCTTGTTTTAAAATTTGACACGTAATGTTGAGATTCTTAGAATTGTTGACTTACGCTTGTGTTCAACCTGTACGTGACTTGCACAGCTAATAAGGATCGACAAATTTACAAGTGGATGTGTTCAAATGTATGCAACGGTGACATTCTTACGTTGGTTACGTCAGCTTTCGGTTTCTCAACAAGCATCCAACAACTCGTTGGCTGTTTCTTTTACTTTGAAGGGAGCAACGTCGATTTCTAACGGCGATCATAACTTCTCCTCGTATGAGAAAACAAAAGCAGGGAAAGGATACAAAGAAAACAAAAAGTTAACACACAAAGAAAGAGAAAAGTATGAACTACCTTAACAGCGTACCGTGTGTACGGAATCTGTAATTATCTTAAACCTTCTTTTGTTCCGTAGCAATCTTTCGAAAACATTTCTTGGTACTTGCATTATTGGTAAGTTGAAGAAAATGCGCGTTTACGCAAGTTAAAGTAATGAGTAGCATTAGCAGAATTTCTACTTGAAGTCGAAGCATTATTTTCTTCCTCCTACAAAACATCGTAGGTAACTTAGAATATATTTATTTTTTCCTCTTGGGACAATAATCTCTAGCTTGGTTTCATGCAGCATTCCTTCTTTAATTATCTTAAATTATCTTTAAAAAAATCATAAGAATAATATATATCATACGTAGGGTTAACAGATCAAAATTATTAAATGCAGGACATTCTTTCAGAAAATGTCTTACTTTTCATTTTTACAAAGCAGGACTTCCATTTATTATCTTGAAAAAAAAAGTTTACTATACATGGACGTGTGCAAGTGGGGGCAAACGTGGACCATGGTTCCTTCCTCGAATCATCATCATAGGTATTCTGCCATCATTGGCAGGTCACTTGCCTCAACTGAGAAGCTTCCATGCTCTACGGTCTTCTGCTAACCTCTTCGTCGTCACGTACATTCTGTTTTGGTTTTCATATCATGCATTAATTGTAGTCTCCTTCGCCCTCTCACTCTCTTTCCTGTCACCATACCCTCTAGCATGTCCCTCATGATACAGTTGCTTCTTAGCCAATACCCTGATCAGTTTCCCTTCCTCTTTTTAATAATATCTAAAATAATTGTTTTCTTCCCTACCATTTGTAACACCCTCTCATTTCATTTTCCTTGACCGAGCTAATTCTCTCCATTCTTCTCCATATCCACATTTCGAAAGCTTCCGGTCATTTGTCCTCAGTTTTGCTTACGCTCCATGTTTCTGTCCCATACAGTGCACTGTTCCACATGAAGCATTTTATATTTCTTTCTCTCAACTTTTTATTCAAGGTCCCACAAAATAGTATTTTCTTCCTCCTAAAGGCTTCTTTCGCCATTCCCATCCTTGCTTTTATTTCACGTTCGTACTTCATATTGTCACTAATAATACTACCCGGGTATCGAAAACTAGTCATCTGTTCTATTTTCTCTCCTCCTACTTCTATATTTGACACCGACCGCTTCGTTCCAATCACTATGGCTTTTATCATTCTCACTTTTTTTCACCCCATATTCTTCACAGTCCTCCTCAAGTTTTCCATCAATTATGTTCCTGAGAACAAGCAACCATTTTGTAAATTTTATTTTTCACTATTTTCTTTAATTCTGTTGCAAAAAACACTTGTTATATGAACAGGTTAAAGATACAGTGGTTGAAGTTTTCTTTTTTCTAAAATAAGTGATTAGACACAGGAAACAGATCTAGATAAGTCAATCTGTTAACAGAAAACGCAAGTCATAGCTTCATTCAACTGCCAACAGATGGCAGTAAAAGTCCTAGTCATAAAGGAAACAACTATTTTGTTCCCGAACTAATTACATTACTTTTTGTGTCAATTTCTAAAATAAATAAATAAAAGCTATAATTTTAAGCTGTTCATATAATACTGAGATATTAGCAAAATACGAAAGCATCTGTCTTTTTGCTAATAATTATTGCAATGAATACGGGGATGGTGCAAGTTCTCAGCGCCTGGACTTCTGCTTCCCACTTCTATTGTTTCTCCTATCCTGAGCTGAGCATTATATACAAAAAATGTCATAAATATATCTCTTTTTTTTTAAAAAAAAAAAAAAGGAGAAAGACTACAAACTATGTTCTCCTACTGTGAAAAACGCTGCGAACGTTCATGTTACTTTATAACTACGTTGACGGTGATCAACTTGTATTAGCTACAGGCATGCACCCAGAAATTTTTGCTAGGAGGGTCCATTAATACAAGCCACTACGTCTATGTAGTGTTTAACGGGTATTATTCTATACTAGACAAGTAATGGTAAAGTATTTCCATCTATATTTTCAGGGAAAAAAATGATACAACTAGATTGACTGTTACTATAAGAGAAAGAGTACCAATGAAGTATAAAATCAAATGTTCATGCTACAGCAATCAGTTCCCTGTTAAGCAAGTATAGTTTTATTTAAAAAAAAAAAACACAAAAAAAAAACAGTGTACAAATGTATGTTGAATTAGGGAGGGTTTTTTTTTTTAGGAGGCGACGACCCTGACATGGTAGTCCTACTTCTCGTGGGTGCACCTCTGACTAGTTACAGGAACAAAATGATATTTGCACATAACCCTCACTTTTGACAGAAAAGACACTCATGTGTTATGCTCTTGAAATAAGTACTTGTGAAATTTCTTCACAAGTGATGAGATTAAAATAATATTTTACTACACTGATCTCCTTAATTGGTTGTATTAATAAGCAATTCCATTCGTTTTACCCACGTAGCGTCGATTCGTTTCATCACTGTTTGAAACGGCAATGTAAATTCGACAAATTTTAAGAAGTTCCCTGAATGTTTCAATGGTATTGTTACTCAGGAGCGTCATTTCAGATTTTCCTTGGGGGGCCAAGACCCCTTGATATAACTAAAATTTCGCATTTTTATCTGATTTACTACTATTCTATTGATAAAATCTATATACATCTCAAACTTAGGGGGGAGGAAAATGCCCTTCCCTGCCCCCCTAAATGACGCCCCTGTTGTTACTTCTAAAAAAATCACACTATTGTTTGGTCAGAGTATTGGGCTATATTTATATAGTATTAGAAATGTGGAAGTTGTTTAGAAATCAATTGCTGTTCCAACAGAGTATAGATTTAACAACAATTTAGATTTACGGTAAATAAAGTAAAAAAAAAAAAAAAAAATGGAAAATAAGTCAAAAGTCCGAGTGAAGAAAATTGCTAGACAGTTTATGTGTATCAGCAATTACTTGATTATGGGATCGAGTTCCAGGACAGAGAATCTGTTTAACATCAATCGGAAGCGAGTGTTTCTAATGAAGCCTAGCCGAAATTCCCGAACAATATTCTAGCAATTAATAATCAAACGCTTAGAGATCAAATCACTGACCTAATTTGTTCACCAATGAAACAAAAGAAACCATTTTATTTTAGACAATCTAAACTACACTTCTAGTTTCCAATTAGTAGAAATCAGTAGGTTCCGAAAACATCACTAAATAAGACATCTTGTATCTAAAATAACTAACGCTTGTTACGTGTCTAAAGCTTTAATGTCAACTAATTCACAAAATCCCCTCTTTCATTAAACTGACAATCCAGATATGCCACATAATAACCTCACACATATATATGAATATTAGGAATATAATTCATATAGAGAACATGTTGATTATTAAATACAATTGAAGATTACACAATCCTCATTTACCTAACGTTCATAAAGAAGCCTGCATACCGAAGCGAACGACAGAGAATACTAACAAATGAGCATTTGAAGAACATTCGTAAATGTGCATTTCCATTCCTTACTGTAAATTCCGTGCGTCGTTTACAAAACCACCAACATCTTGAATCAGTGTTGTCATAGGCAGGTGTTGAAATATCATACACAAGAGTCTTTCACATTCGAGACACCACACGATTTACTTTACATACAAGTTGAATTTAAAATAATCTATATTGCACTATGTTGAACAGGAATGTTCATCTCATTTACGAGTAGTAATTATACTAGTAATTCTTATGTACACAGGATATAGGAACTTCGATGATTTGTATTAGCACAACGTAGGAAACCAATAAACGAAGCTAAATATGTTCGGAATAACCAACCCGGGAAGATAGGGAAAGAAATATGGAAGATAACAGAAGCGACGGATATAGTCACGAAAGTAAATTTATTAAAAAGACAGTGTGTGGGATAGATTGTAAGAAGAACCGATAGCAGATGGACAAAAGCAATTATTGACTGGATACAAACAGTCGGGAAGCTACATAGAAAACGTACTAATACGAAGTGGTGTGACAAAATTAAGAAGCACTGTGAGTTATCTTGAAAACGTACTGCCCGAGACAGATGATTATTGAGAAATATTGGAGATACCTTCATCCAGTAGTGGATCCACAACGGTTGATATTAAAATAGGTCTACTAAAAATTTATTAAGTTACCGGTAATTATATAAAGACAATTCATCGTGCGTGCAATTATGTTCAAATAAGTAGAGAAACACCGAATGCTGAAATGGCGGCTATCGAAACCCAGTATGTTGAATAGTTGCTTTACCACTGAGCAAAGCTCTCTGATCAATTCTCTCTTTTCATGCGTGTGTTATTCGTTTTCCATATCTTGGCGACGTCCGGTAACGCCATGGTCTCCAACACCTCCCCATGTTGTCCTTTTCGTGTTCCTACCAGGATGATGTTTATATATAAAATACACCACGTAAACACGTTTTCATAATTTTGGTCATCTTTTGGTTTTCCAAGTGCATATACGCATTTTCCTATCTTTCCTTGCATACGCATAGTTGCTCAAACACCACGGCAGGGCAATTGTGAACGTATGAATCTAACATTTTATTTGAAAGTAAGTTTACGAACATTATTTTGCAAGTTAATCGACATGTGCAGTCCTGAAGCCCGTGTTTAGTTTTCCGGGATGATATTCCGCGAGAATAAAGAATAAGGTAGGGATTCAGTTAGGGGCGTCATTTCAGACTTCGCTTAGGGGGGCAGGAGCACCAGCGACATAAGACTTTCACGTTTTGTACTGGTATATTAGTAGACAATCAATTATGGTATATGCATTCCTCAAATTCTTGGGGGACAATTTCCCCCTCCTGCCCTCCGTAAATCACGCTCCTGGATCCAGTTGTGTTGGGCAGCATCTTCAAAAAAAGTGCAAACGCAGTTTAATTTAACAGCCTTTGAGTGAGGGTTCAATAGAAAGGATACTTTCTAGAAGACACCTGTAAGATTAATTTCTTTTTGTTTTACTACACAGAGAGAGAGAGAGAGAAAGAGAGAGAGAGAGAGAGAGAATAAGAATAAGAATGAGAATTAACGTCTTAAGGATAAGAATTTTTCTGATTGAGTTTGTGTTAACCCATCAGAGCTGTCCTGGCATTGTTCACGCAAAGGAACGAATAGTATCCGTGGTGAGGTAATTGCGCCATGTGAAGACACGAGCTGTTGTTTAATATAATGCAATACGGCATTTTAACTGGCATTTGAGAAATCACAATGCTGCTCACATTGGGACGCGGTACCTCTGGGAGCTCCGGCGCTCAGTTTGGCATTCATATATTATTTAAAGAAAACTGTCAACTCGCAGTAGTTCATTGTAGTTTAAGTGTGATGCCTTAAATGCAAGAAATGTAACAAATATGGCGAAATAAATACCACTACATATTCACTATGTGTCACATGTTCTTGAAAATAAGGAATCATTCTTTCTACATTATCCTTGTTGTCACGTACTGGTAGGGGGTGAGTCTTCTTGCTTACACCATGTATGAGTGGTGTGTTTTAAGTCTTATTTCTGTATATCTATATACATGTTCTGATAGTAATTGTCGCATTGGGAATCGTTCCTGTATAACCTCCGAGCGTCGGACGCATTTCGCAGAGCTTCACAATAGATAACAATCACTCCTCACGTAAAAGCACCTCCAACACCAGCTATCTCGTCACAAATGAAGCCACTTACTACTGATTATCAGTACTACTGCAGTCTTTGAACATCATACAGAAATAAACACTCAAAAGGAATAAATAACTTTCATCTAGCGATCATTCATACACAGTCTTAATTACTTTCGTTATTATTCCCAACCAGTGTGCGCCGTAGAGTTAGGCAACTGCTTTTACACATAAGTAAGGATGGTCAACTATTTACGTATTGTACGCCACAAGCAGACTACTTGTTATATCTTGACCTACTTTAAATTTTTATTATATTTTCAGAAAGAGGGTTAAGAGTGAGAGGTATGACATATGAAAATATGTTTGACGGTTAACTCCTTGCCCACTGTGCTGATTGGATGATTTTTGGTACATGAATGAAACTTTGTCTATCCTAGGTTTAGTACATTTTTAGCAAGGAAATGAGAAATTGTGAGGGGGTGACATGCAAAAATATTCAAAACCGACGGATATTAGTTCTCAATCAGTAGTTTTTAGGGTTGCTGAGATTATTAGTAACACTTCCGATGTCTCTGTATTCCAAGCTGACCCGCATCGATATGGGCTGGATAGGAAGAGGGTGAAATGTAAAACTTTTCTGTTCCTCGCAATTGACTATAAGCAATTTACGTTTTCTTAAATTACATTTTTGGTCATTTCAACAATTACTTAAATTCAATGTTACAATTTGTCTAATTATTTTTTTTTTTAATATCTCCATAGACAACGTTAACTTTTGTCACAAAAACCATATTTTTATCATTCTTGCTTCAAAAAATATAATTCATCTAATTTGGGTTATATTTCTTTTGGGACACTTTGTATATTGTATGCTGTAGAGTTTTCGATTAAACACTAAAAATATAAGGATTTATTTTCTAAAGTAATATCGATTTTGTTGATACTTTCTTCTCGTACTATTTTTTTTTTTTTTTTTTTTTTTGTACGCCACTTGTGAGGTTGATCACTTGAGTTGCACTTTTCCCAGAACACTCAAGATTTAACTTCAACAGACTTAGTTACGTTCTTTAAAAAAAAACTAAATAAATAAACTTCATAATTACATTTGTGTTCAATTAGATTTTGATTGCAACTGCTGCAATTGTCGCGAACATCTATAGATTACCACAATCACTTATACTTTACCACAACATCCACATTAGAATTCCTAACGTATGATCTCTATTACTAATTGCTGGTTGACAATCATGTTCTTCTTTAAGCTTGATCTGGTGGCATCAATCATATTGACATAGTTATACACAGTAGAACAGTCGTTACACAACCTGTAAGAAACAAGGACACAATGTCGGGTACAACTTCACGTTGTTTTGATAACAAACCATTATTTTAACATATTAAACTATATGTATTAATACTCAGGATATCCAATTGAGTTAAATATAAAAATAGATCAACATTACTCCTACAATAAAGCACCAAGTTTCAAATCAGTTACATTTTTCTGATAAAATGGTATATAGAACTATATAACAATCTGGGATGTTGAAATCATAGTAAACATAAAAACGAAATACATTAAATCTATGCTTAACGGAGTACCATAATATCGTAACTTATTTCTACTGAGGGCGCGGTAGCTCAGTGGTAGAGCGTTCACCTCTGGTGCTTAGGGTGCCGGGTTCGATCCCAGACCCCGCCAAGTTAACTTTGTGGTGGACAAACACCGTGCTCGTGGGTTTTCTCGGGGTTCTCCCTTAGCAAGTCAGAACAGGTACGACAGGGTGTCTGTGTGTCCTTCAAACTATGTGGAAACGCTTTGCGTCCTGTAAACGCAATTATCATCTTTCAATATGGGAAGATTCAAGCATCTTCATAATGAAAACGGACGTTTGTGATACTGTGCTGTTCTTAATTCGTATAAGCGCGACATTGTAAGTTTTCGTTTAAAAATGTAGATTTGAAATACAGGGTGAGTCAAAAGTCCTTGGACACCTGCATAAGTTTGAAACTCGACGGGAAAAGTAAAAAGTGATGATGGGAACAGAGGTTTGATGAGGGGCCGCAACTTTTGGAGTGTATGTCATTCATGATCACCATCTGGAAATCCGCCATTTTGGATTCAAGACATTTTTTTTCAAATGGGAAGGGGGCTATATGACACATCAAATAACACTAGCTTGAGCTCAGAAATTTAGTGGTGTAATTTGTTTTTTCTATCTTGTACAGTTTAGAAGTTATTAATGTTCAAGGGTGGGAAATTATCTTGATACTGACCCAGTTCTCTCTTTGTTCCAGGTGATCTAAAATGGATCT
The DNA here is from genome assembly GCF_964235325.1 of Thermobia domestica. Taxonomy (NCBI): domain Eukaryota; kingdom Metazoa; phylum Arthropoda; class Insecta; order Zygentoma; family Lepismatidae; genus Thermobia; species Thermobia domestica. Next base: position 116,825,610 of record NC_137470.1, read on the forward strand.
AAAATGATGGTGAAAAAAAGATCGAAATCATCCTTATATCAGGGGAACGCAGCTACCGAACAATAGCAGCTTACTACAACAGATGGCACCCAGATAGAGAACCGGTATCGCACAGCACGGTGGCTCACGTGATCACCAAATTCCGGGAGACGGGCTCTGTTCAAGATAGGGCACATAGTGGGCGGCCAAAGACTGACACCAATAAGGAAACTGCAACGGCGGTTGTTGTGTCGTTTGTGAAAAGTCCTAAACGAAGTACTCATCGTGTGTCCCTAGCATCTGCAATAAGCCAATCCTCCGTTGTCCGGACATTGCACGCCAATCAATGGCATACTTACAAGCTGCACATGCAACATAAACTGAACGAGGATGACCCTGATCGCCTGCTGGATTTCTGCACGTGGGCTACGGAACAACATGAACTGGATCCTGCGTTTGGCAAGAGCATACTGTTCAGCGACGAGGCGTATTTCACTTTGAACGGGGAGGTTAATCGATATAATTGTCGATACTGGTGTGACGCAAATCCGAACTGGGTTGACCCGAGTCGAGAACATAGTCCAGCGAAGGTGATGGTGTGGTGTGGCATATGGGACACCCGCATCATTGGGCCATTTTTCATTTACAACACCTTAACTGCACCACAGTATCTGATGCTGCTGCAGGACCTTGTGTTCCCTGCCACACTGAACGCTGACGGCATTTTCCCATCTTATTTTCAGCACGATGGAGCCCCTCCACACTATGGACTTGGTGTCCGTGAATGGTTGGATGAACAACTGCCAGGGAAGTGGATTGGTCGCCGTGGTCCCGTGGAGTGGCCGCCCAGATCCCCTGACTTAACACCCCTTATTTTTTTATCTATGGGGCCATCTTAAGCAGATAGTGTATGCTGAGACAATCTGTGATTTGAGACGCCTGGAGGAACACATCCAACAAGCCTGTGACCAAATTTCAGGAGACATTCTCCTACGTCTGCAGTCAGAGTGGTTGCGGCGACTACAGTTGTGCATTGCACAAGATGGACAACACGTAGAACATGTGTTGTAGCATTCAGAATCAAGGTAATTTCCCACCTTTGAACATTAATAACTTCTAAACTGTACAAGATTAAAAAAAAAACAAATTATACCACTAAATTCCTGAGCTCAAGCTAGTGTTATTTGATGTGTCATACTCCCTTTTTTCCATTTTAAAAACTGACTTGAATCCAAAATGGCGGAGTTCCAGATGGCGGCCATGAATGACATACACTCCAAAAGTTGCGGCCCCTCATCAAACTTCTGTTCCCATCATCACTTTTTACTTTTCCCGTCGATTTTCAAACTTATGCAGGTGTCCAAGGACTTTTGACTCACCCTGTATATATATTAACAAGACACAGTTTAATTTAAAAGATATAACTTTATTTTGGTTTAACACTGTTAATTACATAGGTTTCGAAGTATATCAATCAATGCTCTACTTCGATATTTTCACATTACAATATTTCGTTAAATTTTGTCTATTAGTTTAAAAGTTACGGGGAGAATTGAAGATGAATGTTCCACCCTGTATATTCTACTGTTACTGGCAGTTCACGTGCTGTAAACTGTGAAGCTTCAAAGCATTAGAATCTTCAGCTAACTTCTTCGACTTCATGTATGATTTTTTTTTCACTTAAATACCGTTCACTAATTTTAGCCTCTTTCATATCTCCTCCTTATTCCTTCTATCACGTATATAATATATACAGCAGTTGGACAAAAAAATCTAAAACGTTTGCAAAAATGTAAAAATCATACCTAGTATGGTGTGAGGCTTCATTTTGCGTCAAAAACAGCTTAGATCCTACGTGGAATGGACTATACAGCTTCTGAATCATGGTGTGTGGAATTTTGTACCATTGTTCCTCCAAAACATGCTCCAGTTCCGTAAGGCATGCTGGTGGAGGATAATGAGACCGAACATGCCTTTCTAACTCAGACCACAATGGCTCAATGATGTTCAGGCCTGGTGATTGTGAGACCCAGGGGAGGTGTGATAGCTTCTGGTCATGCTCCTCAAACCATGACTTCAACGTTTTTGCAGCGTGACAGGGTGCCAAATCATCTTGGTAGATGCCATCACCATCAGTGAACAATATTTGGGTCATGGGTAGAACATCTTCCCACAAAATTGCCTCATACGCCTTAGCATTCATCATTCCTCGCAGGGCTATGATGGGACCTGCAGAAAACCACTATATCACTGCCCATACTGTAACAAAACCAACCCCATGCTTTACAGTTGGGAGCAGACAGACTGTATCATAGGCCTGCGACGGTGTTCTCCATACGAAAATACGACCAGTTGTTGGAAACAAGGTGAAGGTCGATTCATCGGACGACATTACGTGTTTCCACTGCTCATGAGTCCACGCCTTGTAGTCCTTGCATCACTGGATACGCCTCTTGGCATTTACTTGACCAGGAGATTCGCGATAGCGGCCCTGCCATGACTTTTCATTTTACGAAGTTCCCGTCGCACTGTTTTCGATGTATTTCATACACATCCCCCCTTTAACAATGAACGCGCACCACATCAAGTTAACACCCTGAGGTGGCACCTCATTCTCGTTAAGATCGGCCACTTTACTCAAGTATTTCCAGTTATCGTAATGAGTGCACATTGTAGTGAGTCACCCTTGCAGTCAATTGTGAGATAGCCCACATAAAATGTCAGAAAATAAAAGTACTAGGTTCCAAGATGATCTTTCTAAATTTGTCAGAAGTCAGAATTCGAGATAGAAAGATGCGGTTTGTGGCATAATGTTCATACAAATCTTAAGTTTTGTTCTATAGCATTACTTCCACAAATCTCTCTTCTCTATTTTTTTTTTTGTTTTTGCTTATGTGGTTGCAGCGGAGGCATTCACGAAAATGTCGACCCCCCTATATATGGCACAGGTGTAGATAGAGACCAAATCTACCACTCAGATCCAACAAAACTTCTAGACGCGTAACAAACGCAGAACCTAATCACGTCCGACCTTCCGGAAGTGGTATACGAGTTTCAAGGAAACCGGAAGTGTCACGAAGAGAATGATTTCTCGACGTTCGAGCACGAGTGAAACAGATGTGGAAGAGTTGCAACAGGCATTTTCCAAACATATCAATCCGTCAAGCGACTCGACATTTGCCGCTACCACCGACCACAGTGCACAGGGTGCTACACAAGTGAATGAAGCTGAATGCCTACAGATTGTAGCTGCTGATGACAGGCCAAAGCGCAAAGCATTTGTAATCGAGATTCTGAATCGCATCGACGAGGGCCTCAGATTTTTCCGAACGAAACATGATTCCACGTGTCCGGGATGGTAAACCGAAACAATGAGCGGATTTGGGGCTGGTAGAACCTCCACGTAAGCCGGGAAATTATGCGCGACAGTCCAAAGGTAAACGTGTGGTGTGATCTGCTTCGTGGCCGCGTGGTGGACCCGGTTTTCTTTGCAGAGTCTTCAATAATGATGTTATCTAGCTGGATTATCTGAACATGCTGGAACAGTTTGCATTTCTGCAGCTCGAACACCTGCAATCTGACATCCTGCTATAACAGGGTGGTGCCCCTCCTCACTGGGCCGCGATTGTTAAGAGGGCTTTGAACGACACATTTCAGGTCGCTGAAATAGTCAAGGAGGACCATTGCCTGGCCTCCAAGGTCTCTGGACATCACCTCAATATTTTATTTTTAGGGGCTTTGTAATGGATAGGGTCTAACAGACGCTAGTGCATGACCTACAGAAACTGCAAGCTTGCATCGGCAAAGCACTTGAATACATTACGGAGGACGTGAGCAGAACTGTAATATTGCTTAAATATTCTGCTTGCTACAAATGGAGCAATTATTAAATTCTGTTCAACGGATAATAAACCTTTAGATGTATGTGAACATTATGTCGCAAACCGCACCTTTCTAGCTACCTCTATTTCGGATTATATGCGATCAAAGTTGGAAAGATCATTTTGGAACACCCTCTATACTCATTCCCTGCTGCAGGCATAATAGATGGACGTTAAACTGAAATATTTCATTTTTGTTCCCTGCTGTAGTTATGCAAGCACGCACAACAAATAACATTCAATCGCCATTTTGATTCTGTTCGAAATATTGAAAGTTTATCAACAAGTTTTTGTTACTTACTTGGACGTCATTCCATACTTCGCAAACCGACGCCACTTTTCCTAACAGAATGTCCAGGATTCTTTCATTTCCAGTGAGGAATCCCTTGCGACTCACTAAAAGGTTCTGTATCATGCAGTTTTAGATAAAGCAGATTACAAGTCTAAGGCGAAGACATGCGACTAAGGAGACTGCGGTGCAGTAACACTGTTGATCATGAAGGTGTAACATCAGGACGAGTTCCCATTAACGGAAAGGAGTTATATTATCTTGATGTACCAAGCGCTTTGTTTTATGTTATTGGTAACGATTTTTGCTCCAAGTCACGAGGGACTACCAAATTGGAAAGGAATTAAAGCTAAAATCAAAGACAGACGGAAGTGTTAATGAACAAACTTTATTGTCATTGTGTCTATAAGGACTTCTTCACTTATTTGTTCATAACAGTGGTTTATTTCATAAAAAATAGACAGGAGGTGCATGGAATTAAAGAAAAAAAACATCTTTTTGAAATTAGTTTCTTTTTATTATTATTATTTTGGAAATCTACATATTCTAAAAGGAAAAGTCGTAAGTATTGCAATATTTCCACACCCCAAACAGCAGGTTATGTATAAACCGTGATTGACCATAAGTACAAGGGTCCAAAGATAAACTGGCCGAAGAGGTACTATTGCAAGCAGACTTCTTAACACGTAGGCCGTTATTCCGTATGTATCTGCAGCCAATTTTTACTGGTAGTGACCACAAAATTACTAGACTAACCATTAGAGCCACAATTGGCGCTGCAAACGTGTTGTCCTCTCAACCATATTGCTGTATGAAAAATGAACGCTTGTATAACACAGTGTGCTAAAAATGACATTTGTTTGGAGGAAGCAAATCCCAATTTATTGTGAGGCTTGTGGCTGTACAGAGAGTTTTATAGAGAAAACGACACACCGTTTTACTCTTAAGTTATACATACCTTTAGACCTAGAAATAATTTTTTATCCTCAAAAGTGTTTTAACGTTTAAATCAAGGTTATTATCGTGGCCCATTTATTGATACCCCAACTACATGGATCTTCGGGGGCCGCGGTGGCTTAGTGGTAGAGCGTTCACCTCTGGTGCTTGGGGTCCCGAGTTGGATCCCAGCCCCCCGCCAAGTGAACTTTGTGGTGGACAAACACCGTGTGCGTGGGTTTTCTCGGGGTTCTCCCGTTTCCTCTCACTTTTTTCATTCCACCATTTCATTCATTATTCATCATCACCGTCTCCTTTAGCCTAACCGGCATACGCGTGGGACGTAAAACTCAAAGATTTCATTTTCAATTTTCAAAATATCAAATACATACCTTACTTTTAAAAAATCCGATTCGATCCGGATGTCGAATCTAGGTCCGGACCCGGTTCCAAATCCGGCATCCGTTCCTCGGATTTGAAGTATCTGAAACCAGAATATATTTCTAACCGCAATACAAAACTCGGATACTAAAAATTGCTCACGAGAGCTCCGTAATTGACAGTTAAGAAAACATAAACAGTTAAGACAAGTATTGAGTAGTCTTAACTAGTACTGACTAATCTCCGACGGAAGGCAAGAACACTAGCCATATATTCACGAGGAAACGATTGAGCTGTTAGAGGAACTACGTAAATTAACAAATATTGATCCGCAGTCCACACTATCATATATTTTAAACATGTTTCACTGGGCTGCACTGCTAAGCAGTCTACTGCGTGCGAACTCTGATCCAGATCCGAGATTCGAACCCAGGTTCAGATCCGAGATCCGGGTCTCATTGGGTCCGGGATATCCGGATTCGAAAATTTTGGGCCATCCCTAATATATACTGTGCATAGCTTCAAATTTATGACTGCAGACTTCATGGCTCTGAGGCAAAACTTTATCATCGTTGTCAGCTCTACCAGATTATCATTATAATGTTCTCCAGCACCTTCATACCTTCCTTTTACAACTTTACCTCATAATTTCATACAATCTGCAACTATTGTCCAATTTTAAGCTGTATACACTTGAAAATATCTCTGGCCACAGGGAAGATATTGTCTTCTACGGCCCCCTTATCCTCGGCTGGAAATGGAAAGCCTGTTAAAAAAATGAAAGAAAGGATTTAAAACTTGCAGTAAGTTTATACAATTTCTTGTAACCAAATTCATTGACTTCCGGTTGGACTCGAACAAAAGAATTTAAAAGCTTACCTAAGGTGATGATAAACAGTGACACACTTTTCCTCCGTCTTCCACTTTATGACTTCCCACCTTTCTCCTTGTCTCTACATGGTTTTGCTTTCCAACATCGCACTTAATCAAAGGCGTTACCACATTTTCTTTCTGTTGGAGTGGGCATTGAATGACAAGAAAGCATTGCATCAGGGAAACCTTTGAAAAATCTATGAGCTAATTCTTTAGTTACTTACTCATCACGTTTTAACAGTCGCTGATAATGACTTCATTGCGTTAACTAAAAATCGGTATAATATACGATACGTATAGTTATAAAAATGTTGAAAACACACACACACACACAAAATGAATCCTACGTGATTAATGTACCTTAGACCAACGTTAGTCTGTAGAACTGCTCTGGTTCAAGCCCAAATGAAGTAAATAAGTCATGAATTGTTCACAGAGGAATAATGCACCATTCTTCATGCAGTGAAATACTCAGTTATGCTCGACACGACATTAGACAAAATGGAAGACGGTTTCGTCTCGCCTCGAGAATAAATCCTATCCTAACTATATATAAAACTACATTAACTGACATAAAATAAAGAGGTTCTTCCGGTTGACGTGGAAAGTTGAAATTTGGCATGATGGTAGCTGTCTAGGACTAACTCACAGGAAAATTTCCAAAAAGTGAATATATTTAATTTTTAGGGAGTCTAAAAGAGAATGAAGAATTTCCCCATGTTATTTAAATGGGTCTTTTTTTGGACCTACAATCTCATGTTTTAGGAACTTGGAATTCGAATAAAAACTTGAAATTTGGTATGCTTGTACGTATTTGTTAGCATTACCTAAGTAAATCAGTAAAAATGAAAATTTCCAACTTGGGAGTGCTTTTATGGAGAACTGAAAAATCTTTCCCATATGGGACACCTTTTACACTCCCAAAATTATTGGGCACTTCGTGTAGGACTAAAATGATGAAATTTGACATGATTGCAGTTTTTTGGGACTGACAGGAAAATTACCAGTGAATATTCTTAATGTTTAGAGGATCTAAAGGGCCGATGAAGAAATTTCAGATGTTATTTAAATGAACTTTTTTTGGTCCTATAATCCCATAGTTTAGATACTTGGAATTGAAATAAAAACTTGAAATTCGGTATGCTTATGCAGATAGCTAAGGATGGAAGTCAGAGGAGAGCTTTCGTGAACGCGGCATTGAACCTCCGGGTTGCATAGGCCATAGAGTTAGTTAGTTAGTGGTACGGGTATTTAACAAAATCACCAAAAGTAAAAATTTCCAACTTTAAAGTGGTTTTATGGGGAACTGAAAAATGTGTCCCATGTTATTTATATAGGACACCTTTTACACCCCAAAATTATTTGACACTTCCTGTAGGACTACAATAATGAAATTTGGCATGATCGTAGCCTTCCGGGACTAACCCACAGGAAGATTGCCAAAAGCTAACATTTTTATGGTTTTAAGGGGAATAAAGGGAGATGAAATTCCGATGTTATTTAAATTAGCGTTTTCTTCGATGCAAAATTTTACATTTTAGATAGTAGAAATACGGAAAGAAACTTGAAATTTGGTTGAATTGTAGGATTACGAGATACGAGGCCGTAGGCCGAGTAAAGCCGGGGGTCAGGGGGTAAAACCCAAAGCTGGGCCAAATTGACGAAATGCTAGGAGAAAATGCACGAAATTCACTCTTGATGCAAAGACTGATACATAAGAGACGAGAGGCCGTAGGTCGAGCAAACGTGGGGTCTGGGGGCAGAAAAGGACAAAAGACTAGTCTAATATATAAAATTGAAAGGGATTATGTTCGTGACTCCGTACCTCTTGAATTACACAGCCGAACTCGATCACATTTTCAACATTGATGGGGTTTTCACCTGAGGTGGTTTTTATCATTTCACTTTCAAGGTACAACGTAGGGAAGCGGGAGGAGAAGGATATATATGCATAAATAAAACTTAATAACTCTTGAACCATGAGACCGATCTCGATCAAATTTACCACATAGATGAGGTTCGGACCTAGAATGATTTTTTTTTTTTTATAATTTCACTTTGACGGTGCAACTTAGGGGAGGGGAGAGGAGATATTTAGCAATGATCAAAAATGACCGATATTAGTGTCGAATCTATAGTTTTCGAGGCCGCTGAGACAAACAATGATACTTCCGATGACGTTTAAATCCATATTTACCCCTTTATGTCCAAAATGAAACTATTCCGTCCGTGCGAAGAACGGGTATTCTGCTGGTAAATAAATAAACTATAAGGAAAATTGCAACATTTTGGTCAACATGCAGTAAATCTCGCAAATTATGATGGAAGCAAATGATCTATTGGACAAGACAAAAATCTTGAACGGGCGTTATTGACTCAATGTATTTTTGCCGTTTAGAACTCTTCGACTTCAAGGTCAACACAACTTTTATGTCTTATGAAATTTTGATGTTTGGGTGCTCATCATGCGCGCCTTCATTTTTCCACATTTTGCAAAATTTTGCGAAAGGAGAAAATAATCCTAAAACTTCTATACATAATTAGTTAGTATGTAGAAAATATCACTTGGTGAGATGGTTTGTAGTATCAATGTGTTCCCTATTCTGAAAGAATAAGTCTTTAATTATGATTTTATTGGTTTAAATGACGTCGTAAGCTAGAACGAAAACCGCCTTAAAAACAGCGGTGTAGTTTACTAAACAATATTTGTTTAGAAAATTACACAAATTAATTATAATATTAATTTATAACTTGCACTATTTTGGAAACAAATTGAGGTGGAATTGATATCTTTTAGTTTAACGTCCCACGATTATGCCCGTTAGGCTAAGGGAGACGATAATTAAAGCAAGTGAATGATGGTGGAAGAATTGAGGGAATGATAAAGTGGGAGGAAACGGGAGTACGACGAGAAAACCCACGGACATGATGTTGTCTATCACAAACTTGCTTGACTGGGGATCAAACCATGGACCTCGTGCGCCACAGGTAAGCGCTCTACCACTGAGCCACGTTGACCCCACTAGAGAGAGACTCAGCCACGCAATTCATAAGCTGTTACGAAGACGCTAATGGGGACATTCCACTTCAAGGGGACAAATTTTAGATGTGGTCCCAATCTGATCAAATTTAATGAAAATTTGTAACAAGGTTCAGTAATGTGTTGGATTATTATGTCCCAAACGCTGTTATACAGGGTTAGTCAAAAGTATTACGACAAACCAGTAATAACGATACTTGTAGGCGGAAGAAAAGTAGTAGGTGGCTATTGATGCAAAAACTGCATTAAATGTGGTATGGACCTCATGGTAGATACATTGGATACCACCATATTCGATATCACACAATATTTTTAAAATGAAAAGGGTTACGTTTAACAAATCAATTTAGACTAGAATTTTCCCACAAATGAGAATATTAACTTTTTTTGTGTATATCTTCATTCGTTTACGAGATGCGGTGTGGTACCTTTGACATTTGTATCTAGTAGGCAAAAGTATCTGGACAGGCAATTAAAAACGAGACACGCGAAATAGAGAAAGGAAAAGGTTGCAAGTGTTTTTTGCAGCGAAAACTGGGTTGAGTGAGGGTGTAGGCATCATGGCATCCATCTTAGATTCCGCCATATTGGATATTATGCAACATTTTTAAATGGAAAGGTATATTTTTGACACATCTATTTACGCTTGAATATGACCACAAATGGTGATATGAATTCATTTTAATACCTATCATCATTCTTTTACGAGGTAGGGTGCTACATTTGAAATTTATGTGTAGTAGAGAAAAGTATCGGAAAATAAAATAAAATGAAATATTTCAGTTTTACGTCCCTTGATAATTCCCTTTAGGCTAAGAGAGAAGGATGATTAAAGCAACTGTATGATGATGGAAGAATTTTTGAGATGAGAATGTTGGAGGAAACGGGAGTATCTCCGAGAAAACCCACGGACACGATGTTGTCCACCACAAACTTACTTGGCAGGAGATCGAACCAGGGACCTCATGCACCAGAGGTAAGAGCTCTACCACTAAGCCACTGTTCCCTCCGACAGACCAGTAACAGCGAGACGTGCTGGCGGAGAAAAAGCAAATGTTGCAATTGTTGTTGGTGCAAAAACTGCATTGAATGGGGATGTGGACTTCGTAGCAGCCAACTTGGATTCCCCCCATTAAATATCACTCAATATTCTTTAAATGGAAATGACAAGTGTGACACACATCAATATTTGCTAGAATCTTTGCCGAAACGAGAATATGAACTCACTTTTTACCTTTCGCTAATTTTTTACGATATAATCTGCTATGTTAGACATTAAAAATTGAGATTTATCTGCAAAGAGGTTTACTACGTATATTCCTGTACGAACTGTACAGTGCATATTACAGAGAGCACGAACAAGAAAATATGACATTTACTTATATTTACTTGCACCTTTTCTATTGTCAGACAATACTGCACTCGGTCGTAAAAATTGGAAAGTGCATGCTGTAGCATATCACGAGGAAGTCTTTTTGTCTCTTTCATGATGCGATGCCATAAGTCATTCAGGGTGCGTGGTTTGGTATGATACACCTTGTCCTTAATGTACACCTATAGAAGGTAATCCAGAAGTGATGGATCGGAAAATCTTGCAGGCTATTCGATCACACCTCGTCTTTGAATCCATCGTTCTGGAAAGGTTTTGTGTAAATATTGTCAGTCCATACTGTGGCAGCGCTCCGTTATGTTCGAGCCAAATGCGATCAAAATTATATGTAAAGACTTGATAGCAGGAAAAATCTGTTTGCGCAAAACTGTCAAATATTTCTCACCTGTCAGGTTACTGTCAGTGAAAGAAAAGGTCAATATTGATGTTTTCTATCACCTTAGCCACACATGTAGTTTCTGTGAATACTGGGTATGATGTTCCATCATAGAATGCGGGTTTTCATCGCTCCAATAGGGTAAGACGTTCCATCATCATGCAGTTTATGTCAGTTCAACTGATCATTCAACGCAAATGTCGTTTCATCACAGAATATACAATGGCATTTACGTTAACACTGGTATCATCGATATTTTGTATCATTATTTTTAATATTCATTCGGTGATCAAAATCACCTGTAGTCAGCTCGTATTTTAAATGCACTTTGTAAGGTTGTAAAATTACTAGAATTCGCTGTACTGAACTCTGAGAAGTCACCGCCGTGTTGGAAACGCTGATTCTCTATGTTCGTGTAGTTTCCATAAAAGATTGTAATAAACCCAAAGGAACTGTCTCATTCTTACAGGATTTAGGTCTTCCTGATCACACATGATCTTTATCAACCCTGCTTTCTGCAAATTGTCGAATAGTTTTTAGAACGGTTGACTTCGAAACTGTGTTACATTCGGGGAAAGTAGCTTTAAATTACTGCCGCATCTTGATATATGATCACTGCAAAACAGAACACAAAACAGAACAATTGCAAAACATAATGCAACATAAGACAACTATGTAATCCCTGTCCGAATTGGACGAAATTTCGTATAGGTACTATTTGAGATCGGTGAATAACGTGAGAATAGTCATTTGATTCGCTTTTGAATACTTTGCTAGATATACAGGGTGATGCAAAAGCAAAATAACATAGAAGCATTCTGTAATACACCGGTATAGAACGATGAAAGCCCACACACGGATACCAAAATGAATATGCGGAATCTCATGGCGATAATGAAGAACGCAGCGGCGTCGAAGGAAAATCACCCGCTGAGTAGAGGTTGTTCCACATGAAAATAAAAGGAGAAACAGTGTTCGAGGTCGAGATCCTGGAAAAAAGTACGAATCTTTGAGGACTCATCTTCCTGAAATCGCACCGTTTACCAATTGCAGTAGCACCTTGGAAGCTCAACGTTAAAACAGAAACTGGGTTCCAGCGACTGTAAAGTAAACAGCCCAACTCTATTGACAAAGTTTAGCAAAAGAAACAGCCCAACTCACATGTTCACGTGCGGCAGGCCGCGCCTTGTCAATGTTGCTTACTGTGCATGTCAGACGGTCATTCTGCATACACGATTCAAATATAGCAAGTCTCTCTTTTACCCACGAACAGCAGATTCATACGACAGGCTAATCCAAGTACATTCGAAAAGATGCAAAAGCGAATCAAGTGACTATTTCCACGTTATTCACCGACCTTAATTTAGTATCTATACCAAATTTCGTCCACTTCGAACTCGAATTACATATTTGTCTCATGTTGCATTCTGTTTTGCATCACCCTGTATATCTCGTAAATTACGCAAATGCGAATCGAATGACTATTCTCACGTTATTCACCGAGCTCAAATTAATATCTATACGAAATTTCGTCCGATCCGGACTTGTCAGGCTGGGACCATTTCCTTGTAAGAGGTGGGAACTGGAGAAATGTAAAAAATAATTTTAAATAATGACCGATATTAATGTTGAATATATAATTTTGGATGTTGCTGAGACGAATAGCCTCACTTCTGGTGGCGTTAAGGACCAAGTTCAGCTTCCTAAATCAGAAACTGAGTTGAGAAGGGGGAACAATAAAATGTCTTAAATAACCCAAGTTATTGTCGAATCATGGTTTCTAAGATCTCTAACCTGCTAGGTGACAATTCTGCTGACGTATAAGCGCAAGTATAGTCAAGAATGGGTACATCAGCTGGATTGAAAATTTAAAAGAAACGCCAAGAGGCGTTGCTCGTACATCTTTACATCTATTTGGATGTAGCTGTATGAATGTGTATTCTAGCGTAACTCTGGAATATCTAAAACAATTCTAAATATTCTTGGTGGTTGAGGGGCACGGTAGCTCAGTGTGGAGCGCTTACCTCTGTTGTGTGGTGTCCCTGGTTCGATCCCCGATCAAGTAAGTTTGTAGGAGACAACATCACGTCCGAGAGTTTTCTCGGGGAATTCCCGTTTTCTCACACATTCAAATTTCACCTATTATTGCGTCATCGTTCACTTGCCTTAATCATCAGTCTTCTTTAGCCTAACAGGCATAATCATGGGACAGGAAAACATTTCATTTCATTTCATTATTTTAAACTAATGTTGGTAGACATATGACATACAGTCTGGGAAGAATACATAGTTCGTAAGAGGTTGTGACGGGTGAAATAAAAATAATCTAAAACGACCGTTATTAGTGATTAGTGTGCAATCCATACCTTTCGGGGTATCTGTAATGAATAGTTGCACTTCCAATACCATTTAAGTCCAAATTCACTCCCATCATTAGAAGGGTGAAGAAGGGGTAAAAAATAGAATGTCAAAAACGACTGAGATAATTGTCAAATTCATAGTTTTCGAGATCAGGCAAACCGCTGGCCCATTCGAAATGACTTTTGGAATACAGTTAGTACCCATTTCAAGACGTTTTTCTTTATCATGTCAATTTGATATAAAGGGCGTGTTCTGTGGGAGCAAAACGTTTCAAAATTTATGCCAAAAGTAGATTATCTTCTGTATTGTCATCATTTCACTTTCATTGAAATACATATTCTAACTGGGAAAGGGATTCAAATATTTTGCGTAAACTTACTCTTCCCGTGGGAAGAACGGGCATTTCAGATACTTTATTATACGCAAAGATCTATAGCGTCATTGATATGTTGTGTTTAGTGTGAACATACTCAAAATAATAGAGATTTCATTTTAGAATCGAGAACAACTTTTTGAATACTTCGTGCAACATTCCTTTACAGCAAAAGCGTTTTGCAGAGCTCCCTCATGGCTAATCGGTTAGCGTACTCGACTTCGGTGGGGGATACCCGGATTTGATTCCCGGCGGGAGCCCATGTGGTTAGGATTCTTACATTAAGCTGTAGGTCCACGTCTCATATAGCCTCGCTGCTGAAAGGGACGCTAAACTGATATCAAATTTGAAATAAAAGAAAAGCCTTTTTCAGGGCTACTAACTGGTTTCTTTGCTGAGAAATGACCAGTATGTGCTAGGTTGCATATCTATAAAGGCGTTTGAAAAGAAAATTATACGTACTTCAACTAATGGAATTATAGAACTCAGCTGTCCATATGCCTATATGAGTAATTGTACATTGCGGAGATACAAAGTAGTCTTTCTATATTAAAAAAAGTATGAAAATTATTTATCTGAAAGAACAATCGAATTACCACAAGTGAGTAACGAAAGCTATTTTAAAATGTTTTGTCCTATATAAAACCTATGCATATTTTCAACTTTTCACTTAAAGCTTCCATACAAGAAAAAATAGATACAACATGTGATTAAAAGTATGATCATGTTATGTGGTTTAACAGAGTATATCTGCTATTCCAAAATGTTTTGCACCGATTTTTCAGTCAATGGGCCACATTTCGTAGCGATCTATGCGTTATTTGTGATCGCAACGCAGCATTGTAAATACAATAAGTAATTATAGCTGCTATGACGACTAAAATCATTGATTTTGTGTTATCATTCAGTTCAAAATCCTTTGTCGTCGCGAAATCTGTCGAGGAATTTGAAGCTTCAAATATTTAAAACGACAATCTGGCTGTTGTTCTGAATGGTTGCGAAACATGGTCGCTTACTCTGAGGGAAGAACATAAACTGAAAGTATTTGAGAACAAGATCCTGAGACGAATATTCGGACCCAAGAGGAACGGGAATGGGGAATGGCAGAAACTTCATAACGAGAAATTGCATAATATACGAGGGTTTACTAAACATTGTTAGGGTCATCAAGTCTAGGAGGCCCAGGTGGGCAGTTATGTCGCGAGAATAGAAGAAAATCGGAACACTTCCCAAGTTTTAATTGGAAAAAATGAAATGAAAAATGAAATCTTTAAGTTTTACGTCCCACGCTTATGCCGGTTAGGCTAAAGGAGACGGTGATGATGCGAGATGAAAGAAATGGTGGAATGAAGAAAGTGAGAGGAAACGGGAGAGCCCCGAGAAAACCCACGAGCACGGTGTTTGTCCACCACAAAGTTCACTTGGCGGAGGCTGGGATCGAACCCGGGACCACAAGCACCAGAGGTGAACGCTCTACCACTGAGACACCGCGCCAAGTTTTAATTGGAAATCCAATCGGAAAATGACAATTAGGAAGACCTAGGTTCAGATGGGAGGATAATATTAAGATGAATCTCGCAGAGATAGGAGTACAAAGTAGAAACTAGATCCAGTTGGCTAAGGACAGAAGTCAGTGTAGAGCTTTTGTGAACGCGACATTGAATTTCCGGGTTCCATAGGACATAGAGTTAGTTAGTTATAACAATTATCGCGAAACAAAACAAACTTCTGCGGAATCAAGCCCAATATCTTCAACAATAGTAGACATATATCACTCAATTCAATTCTCTGTTGATAGCAAATTTGTACAAATATAAGGAAGGAACTGCGCACACATCTCTGAATTTAGGAAACGTTGCATGCAGTACTATTGAGGTAAGAGCGTAATATATAATTCTTTATGGAAACTCGACCGAGACATCCCAAAGCTATACATGAATAAAAGTATTCACCAAATACAAGAATGAGTTTTCACGCATCGACACAGGAAATAAGGAAAGAAAATGGACGTAGAAACTTTGACCATGTTATTTCTCTTTTCCTGTCCTTCCTGTACCCCTTTGGGAAATACGAAAATAAACAAAAACTGCGTGAAGGCAGTCTTCGACTCATCGCTGAGGGTTAGTCTTCCCCACGAAGTTTCCGAAAACAAACTTTTTTTCTTCTTCTCTCCACATGGTGTGAAGCCAGAAAAGAAATTTCAAATCAAGACGTCTTGCAGTGCTGCAATGCGAATCTTGCTTGAGTGTTAGACAAAAAGGAACTCAGACAATGGTGTAGAGTAGTAACATTAAAGAATTTGTATTTGTTTACTGAGTTTTCTGTCAAGAAAATATTATTATATTGAAAGTGAACGGATGGCAGCGAACCCATACTTGATTTCTACCACTCAATGGAAAAGTACAATTCACTTAAATGTGTATCTTCTATTCAACGAAAAATTATTATTTGTAGATCAAATTCTTATTCAATGGAAAATGTTTACTGTGTTAGATAGGATTCTTTTATTTAATGATAAATCTTTTTTTGTTTGTTTGTTTAGATAAAGTCTTATGTTTAAGTGAAAATTATTTAAATGAAACTTCTGTTCAACGGGATAAAAATGTTTTATTAGAAGAGATTTTTCCATTCAATAGGAAATTATTATTACGTTAGATAAGACATCTATTGCATGAAAATTAATATTTTATTAGACGAAACTCTTCTATTAGATGGAAAGTCACTACTCCGGTAGGCGAGACTCTACTATTCAATGGAAAGTTATTGATCCGGTAGGCGAGACTCTACTGTTCAATCGAAAGTTATTCTTTCGGTAGGCGTGACTCTATTATTCAATGGAAAGTTATTAATCCGGTAGGCGTGACTCCACTATGCAATGGAAAGTTATTGATCCAGTAGGCGAGACTCTACTGTTCAATCGAAAGTTATTCTTTCGGTAGGCGTGACTCTATTATTCAATGGAAAGTTATTAATCCGGTAGGCGTGACTCTACTATGCAATGGAAAGTTATTAATCCGGTAGGCGAGACTACTATTTAATGGAAAGTTGTTGATCCGGTAGGCGAGACTGCTATTCAATGGAAAGTTATTAATCCGGTAGGCGAGACTACTATTCAATGGAAAGTTATTAATCAGGTAGGCGTGACCCTATTATTCAATGTAAAGTTGTTATTCCGGTTGACAACACTACTATTCAATGGAAACTTATTAATCTGGTAGGCGAGAGATTCTGTTATTCAATCGAGAGTTTTATTATCTTATATAAGACTTTCTTATTCAATGGAAAGTTATTATTTTATTAGACAAAACTTTTGTACTTAGACAAGATTTTATTAGACGAACTTCAGATTGTATTAGTCAGATTCTATCCCGCCATGTCCCACATATAATCGATATAATTAAGACCCGAGAATATGGCAGGCCAGAAAGAAGAAGTATATCAAACAGAACACGTTGTCTTGCTCTGGTGGTTCAAGGACGTTAGTTGTCCTGCTGGAAGATGAGGACCAGCAAAGTATAAAGATAAATGTAGGAAGACAGATTGACGACACCAAGAACGCGTGACGAACTAGTCATATTAGAATAAATGAAACCTTGCACAAGGTTTCCTGTGCCTTACGGGTACACTGAAAATTCACACACCCATCCACAAAGTATAATAAAAATAGTGACTCATCTGACCAACAGACCTTATACAGTCTTCTATCATGCAATTCACATGTTCGATGCATCAGATGTTTGTTGCTGAACTCGGGTAAGGACCAGGTGATTGGAACTTCTGCTGTGACAGTATTACAAGTGTGAATGTACGGCATTACAAGTGTGTTCTAGAGTATGCGTTTGCTGTGAAATCGTCATTGTTTTGGATATTTAGCACTCCAACCGTGTTGCGCCATTAAGTCTTTATTACTCCCGGAGTGCAATACTCATTTAGGTGTAGTTAGAGAGATATTTGACCGTCATGGGCTGATCATGCATCTTCATTTATAGACCGGCACTTGATCGGTTTAACCCGGTCGGTATTTGCAAACTGAATGGTAATTGCTTCATTCAAGTTGTCAAGTATTATAGTAATCGTGACGACTCGTGACGCATGGGCACTACGAGCTGCTCCGTGGCTAAGCGGTTAGCGTACCCGCCTTTGGCGTGGGAGACCGGGGTTCAATTCCCGGCGGGAGCTCATGTGGTTTGGATTCCACGTTAATCAGTAGGTCCACGTCTCATATAGCCTCGCTGTTGAACGGGACGTTAAACCCAAACTCAACTCAATGCATGGACACTACACCAATCATAGTACAGTTTCGCCTTACGTGTGATGAATCCGAGGAATTCTGTACGATTCGTGGAGCTGCCTTCCGAATGCACACTTGAGAAAAAGTGAAAGAACAGGTTCAGGTTCATGTTCAAGGTATTTAGAAGTGCATCAACAGTGTTGCCAAACTTAGAAGACATGGCATACGAGCGACAAAAAAACACTTAAAGAACTATAAGAAAACTAACAATAAATTAGAATTAAATGGTAACAATTATAGCAAAAGCATAAAACAACGAGAACAAAATAAATAAAACGAAACTTAGCAGCAATCCGACAACACTATACCCTCTGGAGATGTTCTCCGTATAGCACGATAGACGACATTGGCAAAATTTAATGAGTGGGCCTTGACGATCGGAACACACCCTCGTGGTCTATTGGGTGCTGGAATGGGTAGATTTAGATCAAGCTTTACGACTTCTTCCGACCACTATAGCAACAGAATCCTTACGATGAGAGATAATGCGTTACATCCATTAGCTCAAGGGACCAAGCTCCATCTACCAGTTATACATACTGGTGTAGAAAATTCTTCTAGTGAATAGGTATTTAACAACGTTTCTAATGTCGACATAAAGGGCTGAGGCGAGTCTACATCCTGCTTTTCATACCAAGTGTCACCTAAATACTGCAATTCTAAATTCTATGTTACGATCACAATCCTGCAGTCATGATCTAAGAATCCTTGAAAACAGAGAGACAAAAATCGCAGACCTGCTTCCCTCAGGCTAATAGATGAAGGCTCAAGTACTATCATTACTACCGAAACCAATCACTAGTGGTACGCCAATTTGGGAGTAAGACAAATCTTTCCTTCCTCTACGGGATCTTTCTTTCCATGGCCAGTTCTAACTGGATGAGATAGAAAAACAATACTAGCGTAGGCTTTAATTTATCCCAAGTTCCTCAAAGATTAAGAAGAAAAACCAGAAGGCTCCTTACGAGCTATTGAATTGCTTATGACATTTCTTAGTCAATTCACCTTAACAATTAATCTTCCGCCGTCTTCTGCAATTTTATTAACGGTTTGAAAATTACCTCTGTTTACATTAATCTTAACATACATTCAGTACAGCTTTCTGCAATCATACTATTATCTCAGTCATTTGCTTGATGAACGTTTCAGAGAGTACAAAATTACGTAAGCTGGGATCGAACTAGGGATTCGTTACACCAGATGTAAGCTCTCTACCACTTATCCACCGTGCTCCTAAGAGATAGAAAAGCTTATAGTTGATAGACGATATTTAAAAAGAGGATTTCTCACTTTGAAGCGAACAGGTTAGCGAAGAATCAGCATTGAACGGAAAATTTCGACTTGTGTGGCAAGCAACCTTCCAGTAATGAAAAACAGAAGCTTTTAATGATAATGACCTAGCAACCCTATCTATGCGAAGAATTTTATCTTTCTTTTGAAAAGAAGATATTGTTTGAAGACAAAAGCACTTATGCATTTCAAACGTCTCTCTTTTCAAATCAAATTAGCTCTTGAAGCAGTAGGGGAAGAAAACCAGTTCTCTCCACGGATGTCGATTCATAAAACTTTACTTAGATAGATTTATGATTTTTTTTTCTGGAATATTGTTTAATTAGAAAATAAACGATAAACATGTGAACTATTTATGTTTCAGTACAATGAATTATTTATTATTGTCAAGACATATTTATAAGTCTGTTTTGTTAGGCGGCACGTATAGTAAGAAGTATGTGTACCCGGCGAGTTCTTTCCTGGAAAACGCAATAAAATTGTCGAGAGTAAGAAAAAAATCTAAACACAATGGAAAATAGCATTACCATTGTTAACAATGTATTCATAAAGTATTTTCCTTGATCACTACGAAAACATTGTTTGTTTCTAGTTACGCGTCAAATGAACACACACTAAGAGCACTTCCAATACATAGGAAGATTTCCTCAAGAATAACCAGTATCCATCAAGTCATGAAGAATAGGAATTATTTGCTTTTCATGTTCGACTTTTGATTTCTTTTTCATCTATTTGATTTGATTTGATTTTGAGTTTAGCGTTGCTTTCAGCAGCAAGGCTATATGAGACGTAACCGCACGAGCTCCCGCCAGGTATCAAACCCGGTTCTCCCGCGCCAAAGACGCGTACGCTAATCGCTTAGTCACGATGAGCTACGCTTTTCATCAAGCAAAAAACCTAGAAATTATAGTAGTCGCGAAGAGTCGTGAAGCTTGCCAGTGGCGGATCTAGCCCGGGGTCGGTGGGGGCTAGGACCCCAGTTTTCTAAGTGGCAAAATACATAAACCTATTATTTATATATTTTTCAAGTTTATAGTAAACGCATGATATATCTATCATAGTCGGGGTTCTAGCTGCCCCCAACCAGTGTTTACCTTCTAGATCGCCTCTGCCTACAACTACCAATTTTATCATTCAATAAAACGCAAGGCTGTGTCCTGGTCTTCAACTCCTCCTATGAAATGTTGCCAGTGTCATTTCTCTAGCTATACAGAGAACATCTCCTGACAAGGTACATTCGCGAAGTGTTCCCTAGGGATTGATTCAAATGCAAAGTTATCCGCGGCCCAACTTGTATTGTACTAATTTAAGCGGCCCATACTGGTAATTTCCATATTTATGGGTCTTTATATATCCGGAATTCAATCATACACTACTATAACGCTCGGACACAAAATTACTTTGTTCCTTTAGATGTAACTGGACATGAATGTGGGCATATGCGAAACCAATTGGATCAAATACTGCTTCTCTGACGCATGTTACGAACCCCGGCCTCCATATTAGATTCAACTTTAGGGGGGCGCGGTGGCTCATTGGTAGAGTGTTCACCTTCGGTGCTTGGGGTCCCTGCTTCGATCCCAGCTCGTGCCGTGTGGAGTTTGTGGTGAACAAACACCGTGATCGTGGGTTTTCTCTTGTTTTTCCCGTTTCCTCCCACTTTCTTTATTCCACCACTTCATTCATTTCTCATCATCGCCGTCTCCTTTAGCCTAACCGGCATAACCGCGGAAAGAAAAAAGTGAAAGATTTCATTTCATTTCATTTTGGATTCAACTTTCGGTTTTTCAAATGGGAACAGGGGCAAGTCATACATCAAATTCATGTACAATGTTCTCACAAATTCACTGCTGAAAGTGAATTTTACCGTAGCTTCTACCGTTTGGAAGATATTGCATGTTAAATCCCTGCAGGCCCAGGGGCGGATCCAGGACGGACTTCTGGGGGGCGGTGGGTTGTAATACTGCCACATAGAGCTACTTTTAAGACTTCCAAACTCTGGGATGGGTTTTGTTTACATATAAAATAAGAAAAAGTTTCCTCTTCTGGGGGAGGCGATCGCCCCGATCGCCCCCCCCCCCTTGATCCGCCCCTGGGCGAATAGATAATGCAGAGTAATATCAGTTACGTTTATGTTTTTGATGTTGACAAATGAAAACAATTTCTAACTGGGAAAATACTGTAGATATAAACAAACTCTTTACAATATTAATGTCATAATCTTATTACATTTCTGTGAATGATTGTTATTACTTCCATGTTATACTATAACAAGTAAGTATTTTATTCCGGTTAATATGCCTAACGTAAATCCAGATACCTCCATATTTGGGAGAAGACCTAAAATTTCAGTATTGACATCTGTGTGTTTGTATGCGTGTACGTGTAAAAGATTACATATACACACGGAGCCCTGCACAACTTTCTACTTGGTTCAATATTCGTGAAGTGCCTGACATTTAACATAGGCCTAGAGTACCTTCCAAACGGTACAAGTTACGGTAAAACGAACTACACCAGTGAATTTCCTAGAAAATTATACATGAATTTGATGTATCACTTGCACGTATTCCCATTTGAAAAAAAAATAAATAAATAAAAAATAAAAATGAAGTTAAATCAAATATGGGGGATCCAAGACGGTAGCCGAAGTGGAAAACATGTGTCAGAGGAGCAGCACTTGATCCAATTTGTTTTGCATATGCTCACATTCATGTCCAGATACATCTAAAGAAACTAAAAGCAATTTTGTGTCCGAGCGTTATAGTAGTGTATGATTGAATTTCGGATATATGAAGGCCTACAAACATGCAAATTACCGGTATGGATCTCTAAAATTAATACAATACATATTGGGTGTTGTCGGATTGAAGTTAAGTTTTGTTTTGTTGTTATTTATGTTGTGGTTGATTTATATTTTGCTATTATTGTTGTTATCGTTTATTTCGAATAATTACTAGTGTTCGTGTTTTAGTTCTTTAAGTGCTGTTTTCTTGCCGCTCGTTTGCCATGTCTTCTAAGTTTGCAAACAGGGCCGGCCTTAGGTGGTGCGGGGCCCGACTGGGAACATTTTGCCGGGCCCCAGGTTTACAACTAACTTGACCAAGGTATATATATATATATATATATATATATATATAGCGCTCTCCCTGTTCTAGTATTTATACTCATTTCCGTTTATAACGCTTTTCCATCTGCAAAATGTTCTAGTGAAAACGCTCACCCTGTTCATTGCTTGCTGATAGCAGCTAACTTTTCTGAAAAAAAAAGAAAAAAGAAGAAAAACTCAAATGGAAATGCAGACTGTGAATTAATTTTAAAATAAATATTTCACCCTTGTGCCTCGAAATTTTTCAAGGAGGTTCTGCACCCGTATTTCATAGTTTTCTTCTCTTACAAGTAAACCTTACCTATCGATGTCAAAATCTACAGTATGCGGCAAAACAAACAGCAGTAAAATCACATCGTCGGCATTTATTTATTTATTTGTTGCACAACATAATGAAACATAAGAAATGTTGTCAAATGGGTGTCAACTAAAGGTTACTCAACCCATATTGTAAATTTAAGAAGACTCGTACCTGCATATAATGTGTTCGAAATGTTAACCATTACATCGCGCACATTCTTCATACTGGTCTTATAGATCGATGGACATGTTAGTGAACACGGGTTGCTGGAACGATAGAACAATTAGCGAATCTTCTCTCTGAACTACGGTATACTGGTAGGGGGTTATCTGTTCGGAAAGTTGCTTCCTTCAGCATACTCCATATGTAGGAGTCTGAAGCACTGAGGCCAGGGGAATGGGAAGGATATGGAAAATCCACTTCACGGGAAATCAAGTGATATCCAAACTCTCGTGGGCAGAAGGACAAGTCACTCAGTTACAATGTGAGCGATAGCCCTTTCATTCTGCATCCATTGTTATTGTAACGACAGATTTTTGGTGTGGCGGAAACCTCGCAAAAGATGCAAGAATGGATCAATAGTCAACTGGCGATCGATGTAGCGATCAAGGTACACATGGCTGTTATCACTGAACCATGTGTTACTAATGAAGACTTCATGTTCATATGCCATAGCTCTAGAGCAATACAGTAGACGTGGGCGCTCATCTCCTGCAGTGTAATGCTGCTCCACACCGTATGAGCGGAAATAGTGCTCGTCAATAAACACCTTCTCCTCTGTTGTAAGTAACATTACCTTTGCGCCAACTGCACACTACGCTAGTCCACACACGACTGAGCACACGTGTGGCGCTCACAGCTCATACCATGTTGCATCTGCGCGCCACCCGTACGCGAATTTCAGTACTGTTTGTTTTGCCGCATACTGTAGTTTCTTGACCAAACTTAGCACAGAAGTGTGAATTATCAAGAAATGAGCGTAAGCAAAATTTAAAGTGCTTTCATCCATAAAGACTACCGCAGTGGCCAAAAGCTGATTGACCAGAATAAGCCATAACAATGTGTTACAAGTTTGAAAATTTCATTTCATTTGTAAAATGGGTAAATGGATTAAAATCAGAACATATTCATCGACACCGTGAGGAAGTAGACATCTATTTGAGGGTATGCTTATCCTGGCCGCCGCCTTGAAGTCGGCCGTCTTGTATCGCTCGACTTCTTAAATAGGAAATCTGTCATGCAATGTATCAAATTGGGCTAGAATTTTACGAGAAATACAATGCTGAAGTCTATGTTCCCATAAGTTTATATTTGTAAGACATTATGAAATGCACATTGATATGAATTCGTTGGTTCAAAGATTTCTTAACAGCTGTATCTTTCTGAAAAGAATTCAAGTCAAGAAAACCTAATGTACAGTACGGAGTGAAGAGACCGTAGGTAGCTACTTATGAAAGGTATCAGCTTGAAATCGTTATCGACTGCAGATAAAATGAAATGGTGATGAGACGATCACAAACCTTAAGGGACTGATGGAAAATGGATGACATAATTTCCATTGGATTATTCAAGTTAGAAGAGAAATCTTCATAATCAGCCACCTATTCAGTACGCAGTAGTATATATTCCGTTTTCCTGACTTGATTATAAAAAATACATCTACGGGATTTTTCGAAAGAGAGGCCAAGGTTTATCCTCTGCCTGTTTTGTATTTTTAATATAGCTACAATAAGAGAAAGGATATGCAAAGAAGTCTCACTGAGACTGATTTATTTGATATCATCTCGGTATTCACGGTAGTATCACATGGCATAAGCAGTAAAAACGCCACCAACTTTTACTTAGTGGGGTGTTCAAAATAAAAGAGGGTGTGCACCCAGAATAATGATACACATTTTTACACAAACTCAAAGAAAACAATATTTTTACGCCCAAGGGTGTGTGTAAGGAAATTTGGGGGAGGGTTAGGGGTGTTGGGGTGTGCAGAATACTTCCTGGACATAATATCTATTTTTACAACAGAAGTTATAAACGTAAAAAAATAAAGAAACTACTGCAGCATTAAATTCAGAAAATATTTGCTTATGACTGGAAACTTATAATACAAACCAGAGTTGGCTGGTTTAAACCAAAAAACGAAAAATGTTCGTAAAAGTGGAAGTGTTCGCAAAATCTTGATGAAAACACATTTGTGGGTTATCACGTTTCACTCCCGTATATTATTCATATTATATTCAGACCTAAATTCTCCATTCATTACTCAAAGAGATTATACTACAAAAGCAATTTTTTTTTTAAGTTTATGATTTAAAGTTTGTGATTTTTTTAAATAGTTTGTTATTATTGTTATGAAATTGCAATCAAAGAAAATTCTAAATATTGTTTCGTTTTAATAATAAATACTGTTGATAAAATACATCGAAATGTTGTACTTTGGGGGGGGGGGAGGTCCATACAAACCCCACGAGAGGCATTTATTGAAATCAGAAGTATCTTTGGTATATATTTATGTATAAATGGTTCAAAACCAAAGTAGACTAAAATATTTCGTATCTTTATTCACTTTTTTTGCTGATATGCAAATTAAGTCGTATTCCTTTAACTTGGACTAATAAAAGTCGTAGTAAACTAATTGGACTAAATTAGTTCTTCTGTACTCTGCAGTATTTTAAAATTGTCCATATGTAATTCTGTATAGTGGTTTCACTTGTGCATTGTTAGGGATGCGCACGAGACGAGTCGAGACAGGATTTTCCTGACAAAATTCGAGTCGAGACACGGCTCTTCCAATAGTAAAATATACATTTTTCGAGTCGAGACATCACTTTGACAGCACATTTTCGAGACGAGACAGCCACAAATCTTGTCTCGTGTGCATCCCTATCCATTGTTCTTCTGAAATGACTCTCGACAATTATATTAACAAATATGTAAAGATCAGTACAACGTATTTTTATCAGGAGTCCTTCGTGAGTGATTCGGCAGACGTATCGCACTTGTGGCCAATTAGTCCTCGTTTCGAGTTCAAATGACGGACAATTTCTCTCGGATGTAAGCTGAGAAGCGGTTTAGATTCCGCTTTAAGCTTCTGTGACCCGTTCCAGCATAACCCGGTTGTTGTATGATAACAGCAAGGCTAAATAAACTTATTTCTGTCCATATGTGATATAAATATATAGAGCAAATTATTTAAACAAAAAAAAATATTTTGAGTATGCTACCCCATTATAAACAATGAAGGGGGAAAAGAGCACTTGCACTCAGAAAGGACAAACACTACAAATATAATTTCGTTGTGTCAGTTCATTTTCTTTAGATAATAATTATGTTAGTGAAAGATAAAGCAAACACTTGCGGAGGAAAGATGATAATCCTTTTTATAGATTTTAATATTGAGCTTCAATCTCAATATATCAGTTTGCAATTCCAGCGCAACTAGCTCTTTTATCTTTATTTCTTGATTTTCCTTCTACATGTGGTAAAAAGTAAAAAAAAAGTTTCAACCTTCAATAATAAGGAATTTGTTTGTGATAAAGTCAAGACCAGTTTTCACATAAAAACTATGATAACTAACTAAATGGAACAGGTGTTTGCTACTGTTGGACAATTGAGTTATTGTATTTGACAAAAATCAAACAATTCATGGTGGGATTTGTTTGAACATTTGCTTTAGCACTGTCAGTGTGGCCTGAAACTAATGAGACTTAAACATAATTTATGAATGTAGTAATGAATAGAAGGTTAGCTTAGTAAATTTAACTACGTCATCATAAAGTCTGTTTCTAACAAGAAATAATAATTTTAAATAATATAGTTATGACAGATTTTGCCATCTCTCTAAAATTTTCCGCCTCGTGCAAATGCCAGCCCTGCTAAGAATTATGCTCATTGTTTGGAGTATTTACTTATGGTCTGTATATAATATTTCAACACGGGCAACGTAAGGACAGCGAATGATTATGATACCGCTTTACAATTTCACGATTTCATCGTCTCATGATTCATAATGTATCACAGAAATTCCCTTGTCACCATTTTAGGCGATATGAGATTAGGCAAGATGGGGAATGCCCATCTCAACTAAAATGGCGGAAATTTTTGTCTTGCAGACATCAACGGCTGATAAACTGTTAAGTGAGATGGGATAAAGTGAAATGGAGGACACTCCTGAAAGCATCTCGTACGGTACCGGTTTCAATAGCGGAAAAGTGTTTTCGACAGCTAAACTGCAAAGTTATCACTTAACGGCCAACCTTCATGAAATGTTGTATGCCGTATATCTGCTGACGAAATATTTATGTCTGTGGTAAGTTGGTAGACAACTAAGAAACCAGAACTAAGAACACATTGGTGCTGTGTCGCCAATGTAATATGCATTGCACAACCAGAAAAAGAGTACTTCATGGCCGTAAGACGATAACGATTTTGTTTCATTCTTCAGTAAAAAGAACCACGGTTATTGCTTTGGTGGTTAATACTCTTACGATACCAACGCTAACAAATACCTCGTACACAGCAATGTTTACGTAGTAGTATAAAGCAAAACTCGCGAACTTTAATGACTTCATCCAATGGCTTTTGTTGTCATTAAAAATTATCACTCATTCTGTAAAAGTTACATTGTCTGATGTCTGGTCTTGTAAACAAAAGGTTGTTTGTCTACTGCAGTGTTGCTAGTACTAGGCTATGTTTCAATGTATGGCTAAAGGACTCAGGACCTCTGAAGCGTCACAAAATGTTGATCTGTCTCGGCGTGTTATATTTCTTCTTATAGTAAACGCTTTAAACAAAGTTAGATACACTCGTAAAACTTCTAGACATTAGAATAAAGTTTCAAATATCTCTTTCAGTAAAAGCACTCAAAGCTTGCAAGAATAAGAAGTTTTCCAGTTTTCTGAAAACGTTTTCTAAAGCGCTTTTTTTAAAAGAAAAAAGTAAGCTTACAATATTGTCTCATTTAACTTCCCCTCTGAAAACAAATCAATGACAATGACAATATATCTCGTACGACTTCGACCAAGCTGATCCGATCTATATCAAACTTGGCATGATCGTAAACTTTGAGATTTTCTCGAAACTAACTCTGTGATTTTGTTTACATTTCATACAATATTCCGCTAAAACTTAATAACTGTGCTATAAGTCATTTCTCTGGGAAAAATTGAAAAGGAAGTGTTTAATCTTGGGGGTGAGTCTCCTTCGGACGATTTCCTCAAGAATCAGTCAGACGATGTTGTTCATATTTATCTATATATTAAAATGCTAGGTTTATATGTTTGTCTCCAAAGAAAAGTTTATATATTTGTTTCCTATTCTTTCGACAATGAGATCTCGAAAATCACAAGTGCTAGAAACGTGCCGTTTGCACTGATATATTCCAAACTTTGTGAACATTGTCCAGTTCTAATTGAATATTTTTTTTAAAAGAAAAAAATGGACATTACTTATTTATTACACGTTTTAGAAGTATACGGGAAGTGTTGATATTTTAAAAAAGTAAGGAATCATATCCTACGAGTTATACATACCAACGCCACAGAGTTGTATATCTCTCAGGCGTTTCTTTTATGTGCAAATGGTAATGAAAAACGAACGATAAGATTTTTTCCAGTCTACGATGAATCTTTATTGTTTGGAGTGTTTTGCCCAATGAACACCGTACATCACTGACATTATAATTAATTGTGTGTGTAATGTACGTATTTGCTTCTTACATACTGCATGCAAGAAGAAAGAAAACACTGGTCTCACATGAATTAGAAACTCAAACCGGAAGTAGGCTAAAATCTTCCAAACGGTGCGAGATATTGAAAAATACTCGGAAAAAATTCCCTCTCTGATACCCCTTCCTGATTTTTATCAAGACGCCCTTCACTTGTGTCTCTAAGGGACATGCACAGATGTTGTCAGGAATGGCAAGGAGATTCATGTTCATATGTGAATGATGCGCTGTGAAGAGAGCGCAGGTTCAGCTAGTCTATATATTAAAATGCTAGGTTTATATGTTTGTTACCAAAAAAAGTTTATATGTTTGTCTCCAGTCCTTTCGACAATGAGATCTCGAAAACCATAAGTGCTAGAAGTGTACCGTTTCCACTGGTCGATTCCAGATTTTGTGTAGATTGTCCAGTTCTAATTGAATATTTCAAAAACATGGCCGTTGTTTCTTTATTACATTTTTAAGGGTACACTAGAAGTGTTGAAATTTTCAAAAAGTAATGCATGATATCCTACGAGTTATATGCTCCAACACGACATA
Source organism: Thermobia domestica (assembly GCF_964235325.1). Classification (NCBI taxonomy): domain Eukaryota; kingdom Metazoa; phylum Arthropoda; class Insecta; order Zygentoma; family Lepismatidae; genus Thermobia; species Thermobia domestica. The sequence goes on from NC_137470.1 coordinate 116,854,739, forward strand.
ATTATACACAGGGATTGCATAGCTCTAACGAGTTTGTTTCACGGGCAAATGATAATGGAAAACGAAGGATAACCATTTATCTAGTCAAAGATGCATCTTTATTGTTTGGAGTGTTTTGCCCAATGAACAATATATATTACTGACATTATAATTAACTGTGTGTGTAATGTATTTACTTCCTACATATTGCATGCAAGAAGAAAGAAAACACTGGTCATACAGGAATTAAAAACTTCAACCTAAAGTAGGCTCAAATCTTACAAATGGTGCGAGATATTGAAAAAAATAATCGAAAAATCCCTCCTTCATGGCAGTCCTTGCCGATTTTTATTATGACGTCTTTCACTTGTGTCTGTAAAAGACATATTTACAGGTATTATATGGAATGACAAGGATATTCATGCTCATGTGTGAATGATGCGCTGTGTAGAGAGCGCAGGTTCAGCTAGTCTATATATTAAAATGATAGGTTTATATTTTTATTCGCAATCCATTCGACAATAAGATCTCGAAAACCACAAGTGCTAGAAACGTGCCGTTTCCACTGGTCGATTACAAATTTCGTGTAGATTGTCCAGTTCTCATTCAAATTTGCAATAACCGTGTCGTTATTATTCTACTAAACATTTTAGGGGCCGTTTTGAGCCCATAAGATTAACGTTCTTGCAGGCCAAAATTACGGTGTTAGGCAATCAGTAGAGAAGTTACATATGGCGGGTTGACGGACATTGCAGGCGCTTTGCTTAAATATGAATTGCAAAACCTATTGCATGCTGGCAACTTTAAAGGCCTCAAGTGGCGCAATGAAGCGTATTCGGACGGATATGGATTTATTAGAAAAAATATTTCCACTTGATATCGTGTTATTTCTACAAATTTGCTACAAACTCACTCCAACATATATACATAGCAATTCACTTCCTTTGTGAGCCTCGTATCCTTTACTTGTGTGAGTTAGGAGACATGCACAGTGGGAAGGAGATTCTTGGTCACAACAGAACAATGCGCTAAGTAGACAGGGCAGGTTCAGCTAGTATCTATCTATTAAAATGCTACAAAAGCTTTAAAAAACACGGTCACGGTAATGTTGTAGTTTTGTACAGAGTATCGGGCCAAAGCCCCTGACTCCATGAGTAGGACTGTATAAAAATATATAAAGATATGTTGGTAGTTAGTTGGAAATTACTATTGTTTTGTTATGGATGGAAGTCTACATCTGCAACTGTCGCAGAGTAGCTGATTATGAGTGCATTACGAGTTCTGGAAAGATATTAAAGACGTGGCGTGCGATGGACGTTCCGGAGAGTGCATTCAGTGCCGATGTTAGCTATGGCGGGATTAATATGTCTGGGTAAAGTACGCCAGAACTTACTGTGCGAATGCCGTAGAACTTCTCTAACAGTGGGTAGCTCTAAATCTTCCAGAATCTGACTGTTTCGTGTGTATCTGTCGTGACCAGTGATTATACGACCAGCTCGAGTTTGTACAGTTTCGAGTGTTTGTATATGACTGGGTGAAGCATGTTGCCAGGCAGGGCATGCATAAGAGATTGTAGACAGGACTATCATCTTGAAGATGTGAGCTCGAACCTCATGGGAAAGTGAACTGCAGCGAAAGATGGGGTATAACGCTGAAATTTTTCGTAAGGCCCTTTGTTTTATGTCCCTGATGTGAGCGGCGAACGTTAAACCACGGTCTAAGGTTACACCCAAATATTTGGCGTGAATAGCATGAGGAATACGAGCGTTCTCATAGGTTAAATTTCGTGGAGCACGGATGCGTCTCTTACTGTGAATGACAGCACAGCTTTTGTCTGGATTGATTTTAATCCTCCAACGCCTTGCCCATTCCTGAAAACCGTTTAGTTGTCGTTGCATGTAGATGTAACACTGTGCAAGTGAGCTACTGGTCGTGAAAAAGGCAGTATCATCAGCATATGTTGCGAAAAAGCAATGCGGTAAGGTTGGGAGATCTGCCGTGTAGAGATTATATAAGAGTGGTGAAAGTACAGCACCCTGTGGAACACCTGCTTTGATAGATCTAGACGTGGATTTGACACCGTCAACAGACACATGAAATTTTCTGTGAATGAGGTATGAACGAAGTAAATGTAGAAGACGATCCGGAAAACCTTGGGTGTATAACTTATATAATAGTCCTGCTAACCAGACTTTATCAAAGGCTTTTGAGACATCTAGGTAGACTCCAAGAGTGTGTTGTTTCCTGTTAAAAGCCGCTGTTAAGTGATCCACTACGCGGACGAGTTGTGTAGTAGTGCTATGTTGTGCACGAAACCCAAACTGATGGAAAGGTAGGAGATCTCTATTAACTACATGTTCTTTCAGCCTCGAGAGTAACACACGTTCAAAGAGTTTACTCAAGTGCGACAGAAGACTTATCGGTCTATAGTTTTCCGGGAGCAGTGGATTCTTTCCAGGTTTGGGGATGGTGATGACACGAGCTTCCTTCCAGGTCTTGGGGTAGTAGCATAATTGAAATATGGCGTTAAATAAATAGGTTAAAAAGACCAGTAGTTTTCTAGTTGGATGTTTAAGGATCTCAGATCGAATCCCATCGGGCCCAGATGCTGTCTTTCCTGGCAGACATTTGATATGTTTTTCTATTTCCCGAGGTGTTACTATGGTGATGTCATGTGTTGGGTTTTGTGTCCTTATGCTATATAGTGTGGTTCGGATGTGTTGTTTGAGGTAGGGATCGAGGCGTGCTCTGTTAGGCTGAAACTGTTCTTCTAGAGAGTCAGCAAAAATGTTCGCTTGCGTCTGAGGATCTTGTGTCAGACCTTGAGGTCCTTGTATGACTCTAGCTTTGGAAGCATTTGTAGCTCGTTGGAATGATTTGGAGTATGCCCAAATTTTACGGTCATTTACTGTGACATTTTGAAAAGTGTCTTCCCAGTATTGTTGATTTTGTCGCGTTGTCAGCAACTTGAGCTTTGCACGCAGTTTGTTCCACAGCGTTTTATATGCTGGATGTAGTGTGTGCTGCCATCGACGTCTAGCCCAACGTTTTAGATGAATATAGAGTTGTAGGTGGAAACTGTCACATTGCCCGGTTTGCGTTGGAGAGATTATGGAGATGGAGCTCGCTGCCTCTGCTGTGCGAAGTGCTAACGTGATGTGAGAGACCGCTTGGTCGATGTCCTCAATGGTGGCGGGCCGATCTCGTAGATCGATCATAGTGTTCAGTTCTTGTTTGAAAAGATGCCAGTCAGTTTCTATTTGCTTGAAGATAGGGGCAGAATGAGCGATGCTGCGGTGCGAGACGTGAAAAATGACTGGATCGTGGTCAGAATCTAAATCCGAAATGACGTAAGGATGAACACTAAATGATACATCTTTGCAAAGAGCGACGTCAAGAACATCGGGTTGTCCGCCGAATTTTGGATAATGAGTTGGGTCAGGTGGAGCACTGATGATGAAGTTGGAGGTAAGTAGATATTCATGTAAATCATCTCCAGCAGTGTTTGGAGTAATCGAGTTCCATTCTCCATGTTTAGCATTGAGATCTCCAGCTAAGATGACTTTTGGCCCTAGGTTAGCAATGACATCGAAGTCTGTGGGCTCTAGTTGTGTGGCCGGGGACCTGTACCCGGTAACCAATATTAATGGAACACCTGGAGTTATTAATTGAACAGCAAGTGCCTCCAAAGTAAGTAGGGGTGGTATTGGAATCAACTTGACTGGGAATGCCTTTTTGATGATAAGTAGTAATCCTCCTTTCTGTCTGCCCACTCTATCCTGTCGGTACACAATGTAATTTGGTAGTCTCCAAGTAGTGATCCGAGCTGTAAAGTGTGTTTCTTGTATAAACATGACATCAACTCTGTGTTGTGTGAGAAATCTAATCAGCATTTGTTTCTGCCCCTCTAGACCATCTGCATTCCACGTAGCGAGGACAAGTGTGTGTTGTAGGACGCTGGATTTAGAAACAGCCATCGTCAACCATTTCCGCTATTGTTTCGATGACTGCTGCAGCCTTGGAAGCTGAGTCTGCAGCTTGTCGGAAACGTGTAATACCACGTTTTATGTGTGTTATTATTTTGCGGAAATGCAAGCCCTTGAGGAATGAAAGAACGGACTTTATATCCAGGTCTTCATTAGGGCTCTCGTGTTGTTGAGTAGAAGCTGAGTCGGTGTGGGATGAAGTGGAAGCTTTACCATCAGCACCATCCGTAGCCACAGGTTGGACATTGACAATAGTGGGAATTTCCTGATCTGATGGATCGTGGGAACTTTTCTTGGTTTTATCTGGATGTTTCTTCGGCTGCTGTGCCGGCAATTTTAGAGCCTCAGAGTAAGATTTAAATACCGGGCAACCGCGGTAATTTGCCGGGTGATCTCCCTGACAGTTTGCACAAGTGGCGGGTGTGGATGTATCTGGTTTACTGCAAGATTGAGTAAAATGCAGTTGCCCACATTTGAGACACCGAGGATGGGCCTGGCAGGTATCTTGCGAATGCCCCAAACGTTGGCACCTATAACATTGTAGCACTGAGGGAGGCTTATAGGGTTCGATTTGGACCTTGTAATGTAGTAAGTTGTTAATTGCATAGATCTCTTTAACAGCTGCAGTTCTCTCCAAAGCAACCAAGAATAATGGCATTAGTATTTTCTGGCCATCCGTCTTACTTTTGCGGGACATTTGATGGATGCTTGTCGGTTTGTAGCCCAATCTGATAAGATCTTCTTTCAGGTCATCTAATTCTGTATCAATAGGGAGTTTTCGAACAACTACCTTAATGGGCCTTTCAGTTTTGGCTACTCCTGTGGCATATTGAGTCTTCGTTTGTTCACAATAAGTCTTAATAGAGTTATAATCGTCTTTGTTCGCCGCTTGAAGCCGAATGCGCTCTTTGTTGGGCTGTGCTAAGGGAGGCTCCTTCAATGCACGTGACAGGGTCTTTATAAAGGAATACGTGTTGGTAATCCCGTATATGAAAATCGGAGGCGGCTTGAAACTGGAGGGCTTGTTAGGCGGTGGAGTGTTGTTACTGGAACTAGGATTGTCCATTTGTTCCGATGACAGAACATCGAACTTATTACTAGTGGGAAGAGGTGGAAATTCTGGGGTTTTATTGATTAGTTTTTCTGCCTTGTTGAGATTTTCCAAAGAAGACCTACGTCGTTTTAGTGTTCCCACTACTGTGAAATCCATGTCTTCAGGCTTATTTGAAGTTGATGGCTGTGAGTTTCTTGACTGCATAGGTGCAGGTGTTTTCATTTTCAGCTTTGCTGGTGTGGTTGTTTGGCCCTTTTTACCTAAAGGCAGAAGGAAGTCTTCCGGTTTATATGTCGCTCTTATTAGTTTGCCCCTGGTACCGGGAATTTTGGTAGATTGGGCTTTTTTCTCTGGTTTGATCAGTGTTTTCTGAGAAAGCATCTTTATTGTTAGAGTGGGGGATGGCGCCAGCTTACAAGAAGGGTAATGGCGTTCCCAATAAATGATATGCTCTTAGAGCAGTGCTCTAAGTTTTAATTTGAGAAGGTGCTTTTCCTCCGAAGAGGAAGCACTACTAATCTTTCGCCGGTATAAGTGCCAAAGTCGTCAACTATTTTCTTCCTTCAGTTATCTCTACCTCCGAAGAGGAGAGTACCAAAATAAATCGTTAAGCCAAGAGGAATAGCAAGGTCGTCAACAGAAAAGATCAATTTGGTGCGTTAACCTCCGTGGAGGTATTCAATATAATTCGACGGTTGTTTCCTTCACCTCTAGGAGGTAAGTAATCCAACCGTATATACGAAGATCGCGACTAAAATAAACCAATGGGGATGGAATACCTAAGTGACTTGGTTATTTTTCTTCGCCAGCTACGAATACCCTATTTTTTTACCTGGTTAGAGATTCCAGGTGGCCAGTTCCTTTAAAAAACGCATGAACTCCAACCTCTAACTTTGGATTTCAAACCTTTGACTTACGGTTATTTGTGATTTCACGTTTAGCAAAGGCAATATTTAAAAGTATGTGTACTTTAAACAAATTATTATTTAAATACTTTTTTATAAAGTTTATGTTTTAAAGCTATTACTCAAAGCCTTTTTATTTTAATAAGCCTTCTCCAAAATAATGCAAATGAATTGTGCTGCCATCTTTGGAGTTCTTTATAAACTATATGTTTGTGGACATTTATAGGTTTGTGGGCAATCCTTTCGACAATGAGATTTCGGAAACTACAGGCTCTAGAAAGACGACTTTTCACTGAACTATTGCAAATTTTGCAAAGATTGTCCAGTTCTAATTTAATATTTAAAAAAAACAAAAAAAAAAACACGGCGGTTATTTCTTTATTACATATTTACGGGTACACTGGAAGTGTTGAAATTAAAAAGAACTAAAGCATCACATCCTACGCATTATACATTCCAACACCACAGAATAGTACACTAGGGTTGCATACCTCTCAGACGTTTGTTTAAAGGTCAAATGATAATGAAAAAGGAAGGATAGCCATTTCTCCAGTTTGAGATGAATATTTATTCTTGGAGTGTTTTGCCAAATGAACACAATATATAACTGATATTATAATTAATTATGTATGTAACGTATTTGCTTATCACATACTGTATGCAAAAAGTAGGCTCAAATCTTCCAAACGGTGAAAGAAATTGGGAAAAAAATAATCGAAAAAAAATTTCCCCTTTGTGATACTCCTTGCCGATTTTTTTTTTTATCAAGACATCTTTCACTTGTGTCTGTAAAGGAACATATACAGATGTTGTGAGGAATGACGAGATTTATGCTCATATACGAATGATGCACTGTGTAGGGAGCGCAGGTTCAGCTAGTCTATATATTAAAATGCTAGGTTTATATGTTTGTCTCCAATCCTTTCGACAATGAGATCTCAAAAACCACAAGTGCTATCATAGAAACGTGCTGTTTTCACCGTTCGAATCGAAATTTTGTGTAGATTGTCCAGTTTTAATTGAGTATTTAAAACATGGCCGTTGTTACAGTTTAGGGTTACATTGGAAGTGTTGAATTTCTTTTTTTAAAGTAGACGCATCATATCCTACGTGTTGTACATTCCAACACCACATCGTTGTATATAGAGGTTGTATATCTCTCAGGCGTTAGTTTCATGGTCAAATGATAATGGAAAACGAAGGATAACCATTTCTCCAGACTAACATGAATCTTTATTGTTTGGAGTGTTTTGCCCAGCGAACACGATATATCACTGACATTATAATTAATTGTACATGTAATGTATTTGCTTACTACATATTGCATGCAAGGAGAAAGAAACCACTGATCATACATGAATTAGAAACTCCACCGGAAGTAGGCTTAACCTTGCACACGGTGCGAGATATTGAAAAAACAATCGAAAAATGCTCTATTTTATTGTACCCCTTGACGATTTTTATCAAAATGTCTTTCACTTGTGTCTGTAGAGGGACATGCACAAATGTTGTAAGGAATGACAGGGAGATTCATATTCATATGTGAATGATCCGCTGTGTACAAGGCGCAAGTTCAGCTAGTATTTCATTAATAACCCCTACTATATGGCATCTTATGAGAAAATACTAAAGGGTAGTTTCCTCTTGCAGATGAAATATCTTCAGTTTTCCAACAGCGCCTTATAATTTTATTCATATTCCACAAATAAATGCTTCACCAATAATTACAGCATAATAAGATTTATATTTAAAAATTGAAGTGAAATAGTTTATTGCTGTGGCGTGTACATTTTATTTCATGACATAATAAAAAAAACGAAACGTGGGTGTTTCTTGATTAAAATTGATTTGATTTTTAAAAAGAGCAAAAGTTTTCCAGGCAAGTAAAGCAATGTAAAATAGCATCATCAGATGCACAGAAACACGGAACTGAAAACCAAGCTTTGTGTCAAAGGCATTTTTAGTTCCCGGTGTAAATATATGGGAGCTTATTGTTTCATTCTAGATTATGTGACCGCTAGATGCATCCGGCCCGTAACTTCTCAAACATGAACAATTTGTTCTGGTGCACCGTCAAGATGTATCCTTTTACCTTGATTCGCAAATTGCGATGTAGTCCCTATTCTGTAAGGGAGTGGGATACGCCTACTATGCAGCCAGACTGAAGTCTTGAGTGCCTATCAGATAACCTACTGGTAAAGGCGGTCCTGCTAGCGAGTCAAGTCCTCCCATGCTCTGCAGGCATGGTGCCCGAGCGTTAAGACAAGCTCACCTTCTGCTCATGCTTGTCGTTTTCAACATATTCACCAGTGGAATTCAGACATTGTCATACCCTCGAATCAACTTTTGTATTCCAATGTCGTAACAGTCAGTTGCCTGGGAGTGGAACCATTTTATGACAGCCATTTCAAATTGTATATCATTATAAAAATGCTAACCGAACAGGGCATTCCTGACGTGTAAAAAGATAGGAAAATCGCTCTGAGCAAGACCTGGGCTACACGGTGGGTGACAACCCATCTTCTGCAGTAGTTGTATTTTAACGTGTTTGACCAAGGTGGATGGTAACAGAGATGGAGTGGGTCATTGGGTCGTGGAACAAGTGGGTAAATATTTGTGTGAGTGGGTCAGTGAGTTGTGGGTCAACAGGACCTGACCCACTACCCACTGTGACCCGCTCTGACCCACCAACCCACGTAACCCACTCGGACCTACCGACCCACTGTGCTCAGTACATTGTAAACAGCATCTTCTGAACACTGGTGAATTTGTCTACATTTTACTTTCAAGGCTTCCAGTTTTCTTCCTTCATTTGTTTCTATTTACTTACCTGGGATGAGTATATCTAAGTGTGAAAAGATCTTCAGATACTTTTGGACATTGATGTTTGTAATTGTAAAAATAGCAATAGGAGTTACTATTTGGCTTTCGGAAAAAGTCGAATTTTACACTGTTTTTCTTCTCTCTTTACGTCGGCCTACTTAACTTTGATTAAGACTTCCAAGTTTAATCCAATTTTCACTGAAAAATATCTGTAATTCAACAAGAAAATAATTATATACGATAATTAAATTTAAATTCATCGCAATTTCACCCATGATAAACACTTTAATATTGTATATCGTGAAAGTCAGATCCACCGGTATTGTAACAGCACTGCTTGGGCGATTGACCGTTGAAATTCAAATTCCGACTAATGATAATTTCACAGCCTTGTTTTATTACAAGTGTAAACTCTTTAGTCAGAGGAAAAGAGGACGTGGATCATGAGTCAGAGTTGATGACGATGGGGTTTGGTCAGAATGGGTCACGGTGGTTGGTGTGTTACGGTGGATAGTAGGTCAGTGGGTCATGGGTCAAGTTTTCATTGCCCCAAGCCATCTCTAGATGGTAACATTTTCAAAAGGAGGACATAGATCAATAATTTAAGGATAATACTCGATCATAAGTTTCTTTCGAAACATATATTGAAAAGACAAAAGATGTATATAATAACTCGTCTCATATAATATACGTTTTATTATAGCAAATACAAAATAAATTAACATTATAAAGATATTATCTAGGTAACAGTTTCGGTAGACGGATATTTTCTACTAATGTCTTATACACAAGCTACAATTCTAAGAAGACCTTATGTTCAGTATCCTGCACTTACAGGCCTGCACGGGCTGGGCTCGGCCCGCGGGCCGGGCTTGGTCGGGCCGACACTGATTTCTCTTCAGGTCGGGCCGGGCTTGGGCCGATTAATTGCAATAATTATTGACTTCCGTTAAACGATAATTAGAATAAAGACAAACGTTGAAGAAGTGTGTCCGTGAAAAATGTTACAAAGAATGCAATAGCTATTTACAGTTTGTGTTGCTTAGCGGCTCCACTTTCACAATAGAGGATTGCTGGCATTGCGCGGTAAATTGAGCTCTGACCTTGACCATCACTGAACCCAAAATATGACAAGAAGGAGTGGGAAAGTTTGCCCGTCGTTAAACAATATTGCAATCTTCACTTTATGCTAAAAATCAATTAAGTTAGATTTTTGTTACAGGAAATTGAGTTCTTGTTCTATCTATGACAGGCAAAGCTCTAGGAGGCAATGGTACCATTCGAAAGGCAAGCGTCAGGCTGTGAACCAGAGTTTAAAAAATGTTTCTGAGCCTTAGGTCAAGTTTAATACTAAATTTTGAGAAAGATTAGGGCTCGAGATATTTTTTTTTTTAAAATTTATCGGGCCGGGGTCGGGCCAAAAACTTTTAAAATTTATCGGGCCCGGGCTTGGACCGAGAATTTAAAAAAAACTTATCGGGCCGGGCCGGGCTAGGGCCGAAAATCTCCAAAACTTTTTGGGCCCGGGCTGGGCCGGGCCTAGGTACATTCCGGCTGGATTGGGCTCGGGCCGAAAAATTCGACCCGTGCGGGTCTCTACACGCACTATTAAACTTATAAAAATATGCCATATAAGGATACAGATACCACATACAAGATGTGTTGAAAAGGTATCGAACTTTTGGTTGGCAAAAATACATTTATTGATTTGGAAATTCAAAACACTAATCCCTTCAAAGTTGTATCCTTGGTAATGCACGCACTTCTTACAGAGCTCCCACCATTGATGGAAATGCTCCTGGAACGCAGTGTTTGGAATGGTGAGCAACCCTGGCGTCGCGTGCCGCATGATGTCTTCTCTTCACTCAAATCAGGTCCCTTTTAGAGGCATTTTCAGCTTGGGAAATAACCAAAAGTCACACGGAGCCATGTCAGGTGAGTAGGGAGCCTGACGACACACAGAAATGTTGTTTGGCGATGAAAGCCTGAATCGAATTTCGTGGACACTCTTATCATGCTCAAAGTCTCGTTCAAAATTGAATGTATCGATCCGATTGAATGATTTCCCCTTGGGTATTGCCAATTTTTTGGTAAAATTTGATGTAATGTCACTGCTCAAGTTTTTCTGTCATTTTACAAAAAAAAAAAAAAAAAAAAACGACAACCGTTTACTACACTCTTCACTCGTTGGCCGACTGCCAGTGACTAACGCTTTCTGCGGGCAGGAAAAAATTCACGACTACGCATGCGTATCCCCTCTACACCTACACTGAAGAAAGTCTCGCTTCTTTGGTTTACGCGGGAAAAAATAAGATTCGATAATTATTGAACACACCTCGTATAAAATTTCTAGAAGAAAGTAATGTAAGCTAGTGTGTTGTCCAGTAGAAGAGAAGTCTACTAGAAAATTTTCTTATAAAAATATCAATAGATGAACGGGAAATCGGCATATTTTAAAATTAGTCTATTAAAATTCAATATGATCAAAAATTTGTTACGCGCTTACGCAAGAATTAGATTTCTTTTGCACTTGCTTTGTTTTGGAAGTAGATTATACATATAATACTCACGTCATTTGGCAAATATGTAGTACATTGAGAAAAATCCGTTATCCGGACAGCGGGATATTGTACAAATATGCGGACTCCGTAAGTTTACTACGGAAACCTGTACGGAGCATACGTTATGCATATGCTACATACTTACTGCCTTTTTCATGCTTAGATGTTAGATCATGCCGCTGCAGGAGGTCTGACATCTAACAGTCTACTGTATATTACATACGGCAGCTATATGTTTTATACGTTCATCTGTATGTGAGATCCTTACTGCCTATATACAATTCTTTCTTTCAGACGGAAAATACGTACAGATGGAACATTTATACAGAATTTATTACAAAACATACGTTGTTAGTTATACGTTTGTTGCAGGATATTACTTATAGTCGTCCAAAATCTACAGGATTTACGCATGTAGACTACGTTTTTACGTACGCCACATATGTTTCTTTTCTTGGTGTAATATATAAAAGACGGTGTGAAACTGTGTAGTCGATTTTCATTCTGTATAAATATAGGGGGCGCTGTTTTTGCTTATCACAAATCCTAAAACCGCCAGTATCATGCTTATAGTATAGCATGAATTTGTAGGTTTACATAATTTTTTTCTTGATTTTCTCAAGGAATCGCAGTGGTTCAGTGGTAGAGCGTTCACCTCTGGTGCATCGGGTCCTTGGTTCAATCCCAACTCGCTCCAAGTGAGCTTTGTGGTGGACAAACACTGTGGGGTGGGTTTTCTCGGGGTTCTCCCATTTCCTCCCACTTCCTTAATTCCACCATTTCAATCATTTTTCATCATCACCGTTTCCTTTAGTCTAGCCGGCATAACCGTAGGACGTAATACTTAAAGATTTCATTTGATTTTCTCAAAAGCTGCGCATAAGGATATACAGTATACTTGATCGATTGGCATATGGTTCACTTTTGGACATTTTTGTCAACGTTGAATGCTAATAAATTGTAGAGTTAAAAGTGGTGTTAATTGACGTTTTTCTTTTACGTTACTTATCAATTCTTGCTCTAGATAAGAAACTTATGTTTGTCTACATAGAAGTGAAAGTACGTTATAGTGGTTGTATCCATGTTAAACCCAAAAAGATAAGTAAACACTTCAAATGATGATAAGTGGTTTACTGTGTGGATAAATAAGTAACTTTCAAGTAAGGGTACGTTCTTATTTGGACTATGACGCATTCGCCTTCTGACGCAGAGGAAGAAGATTTTCTGTACTTATATTCCACTGTTGACTTAATATTACTGGTATGAAGGCTCAAGTGTTATGTAACCTTTCTGTTACTCACCGTATGGAGACGCTTCGTATGCAGATCTACACTCTGTGTAAGAACCGTAAAAAAAAAAAAAAAAAAAAAAAAAAAGCGTAGGTGACTGTTATGTCATGGTGAGGCATCATCAGGAAAAGAATCTGACATTACAATTCGTGACGGCTACGAAAATTGAAGAGGAGGGCGTTTAGGACCTTTTATAATGATCCCTTTGATTCTAAATTATATACTTCTGTTCAACTGGAGACACAATGCGTACCTGTCATTTAGCATAATCATACGTTTTTTTTTTTTAATCGCGTGACATCTTCACAGTAAAATGACTTAATCATATACGACCACTTTTATTGTTACTGCATTTCGCAAGAAGCTAGCCACTACTATTTACCGTGTACCACCTTCAAAAGAATTTGTAAATTTATTTATTTATTTGCTCTTCATTCACGGGAAAATGGAAACTGATTTTTAACAAATGGAAGGGAAATAGTAATTTTGTGAAAGGATTACTGGTTAGTAACTTACGTTTCTTCCTCCCTCTCTATCTCTTCCTCTCTCTAATCTTTTCAAATGAAACTTTTGCAATAGATATAATTGTCGTCCTGCAAAAATTATAATTAAATAATTTAAATGAAATCAAATCTTTGAGTTTTACGTCCCACGATTATGCCGGTTAGGCTAAAGGAGACGGTTTAAAAAATTTAGTTCTCTGTGATTTCCGTTGTAGTAGTAGGGCCCAAATATATGATGAAAAATCCCTTCGAAGCAGTGATCGAGGGTTTTCTAAGGAGTGGTAAAAACCAGTGTAAATGGAAGTAGTTCAAGTATTGAACATTGAAGTTTCAATTCGAGAATAGGATGACCAATCTAAAACTCTGAAACATACAACTAGCCAATCAAAATGTCCGAAACAATTGCTCGATACCTTCAAAATGCCTGTTATTTCATTATTCGTATAGACAAAGCTTCTATTTGCTCTCACTATGGCGTCCTTTTGTTGGTGTGTAATTATAAGTAAAGAGACTTCCCTTTTTCATATATAAAATAAATCCGGTATTTTCGTACTAAACAATGGCCAATCACGTGATGTTAGAAATTCTCCCCAGCGAAAGAAAAGAAGACGAGGCTTAAAAAAAAAATAGGTCCCCAAATTATTCTGATTATGTTTTGGATCTAGAAATATGTGATGTGGGTGGATTAAAAGACTGCAACTACAGAAAGGTATTGCTAATAATTACTATTAGGCATTGGAAAAACTCAACAAAGAATTTTGAATGGAAATACGCTACACAAAGGTTGCAATATTCTACGATACTTTTTCACTTTACGTGTGTCTTCCCGTGGCTATAATATAATATACTCGCCTTTGATACGGGAGACCAGAGTTCGATTCCTGGTGGGGGCTCACGTGGTTGAGATTCCATGTTCAGCTGTAGGTCCACGTTTCATATAGCCTCGCTGCTGAACGAGGCACTAGACTCAAATCAAATCAACTCAATTTACATTTTATTGTTAATTTTACATACGGCAACTACAGGAATGAGCAGCGCAATCATACCTCAACCAACTATATAGTCTGGGCATTTTCTTTGAATTTTCTTTCCTTGAAATACCTAAGAGCATTATTTTTTACGAACTTTTCACCTCAACCTTACAATTAACTAACTCTATGGCAGGAGGTTTAATGTAGCATTTACAAAAGCTCTCCATTGACTTTTTCGCATTGGAAGCGATTGTTATACATTAAAAGTATGAAAGTACACCAGGACGTAACCAAACGAAATCTTGAGCGTTTATATTCCAGACTACTATCTTAAAATGACAAAGAATAGACATTCAATAACCAAATAATATTACAATGTTCAAAACTCATTTCAAATTCGCAGCACAACCAATTATTCTCAAATATCAAACACGGTTTTCAATTATTAAATTATTGATTAACAAAACCAATTATTCTCAAATATCAAACACGGTTTTCAATTATTAAATTATTGATTAACAAAAATAACAACAACAATATAACATTCTGCAAATTAAGTATTCCAACAAAAACATTAATATTTCGTTGGTAAGGAGAAGATATAGAGGTAACCAAGAAAGTTCTGTCGCTTTTTCTGGAGGTCTGTGTTCCATTGTCCCTCCAAAATCTTTCTGCATCGTGAGTTGAATGTGAATGGAGATAACGCGAAGGTCAGTTATGTCTAACATACTACCTGGTTGCAGCAGTTCTGTTACATCTTGAACTCGCGTAAGGCCAGAGTGAATATGGGACCTCCACAGAGCGTCATAAGGGCATATATGCTGTACGAGTTCAAACTGGGGTCAAACGCCACTGCAGCTGGGCGGAAGATATTGTAGGCCTTTGGTGAGGGTGTCGTGACTACACGAACAGTGTAGTGGTGGTTTAACGAGTGTAAGAACGGTGAAAAAAACACTCGAAGATGCACCATGTGCCAGAATCTAACGCATGTAAAATAATGAAGATCTTCAGACAGTAATTGAGGCGAATAGTGGCCAGACGTATGAGAATAATTCAGTGGGACTGCAATAATTCAGTGTGAGTGGAGAAACCATTTGGCAGCACCTCCATCAATTTGGGAAGCACTACAAGTTGAGTCGATCGGTCCCACACGATTTGACTCCGGGCCAGAAGGGAACACGAGCAGATACCTGTGTTTCTTTGCTGTCTTGTCTGAGGAAGAAGCCATTTCTAGACAGGGTGTTGACATATGATGAGAAGTGGCTCCTATGTGAAGCTCCACGGTGCCGTCATCATTGGTTAGCATCCCACGAACCGGTTCCAAAAAAGCCGAAATCAGCACTACACCAGGAGAAGGTCCTTCTGTGTGTTTGGTGGACTGCCCGCGGCATCGTGCATCGGGAAGTGCTCAGCTGGTAAGAGTATCAATGCAACTATGTGCTGTCAGCAGTTGAGCCGTGTTCAAGAGAAACTCAAAACTCTGGAGCCAGCACTTATGAATCGCAAAGGGTTCCTCCTGTTACAGGACAACGCTAAACCCCGCGTGCCTAGGATGACCCGGGACACCATTCTATGCCTTGGATGGGAAACACTTTTGCATCCGCCATACTTCCAGATATTGCACCGTCCGATTATCAGCTGTTCCGTTCTTTGGACAATCACCTTATAGGACGCAAGTTCAAATCCTTAGTAGAGGTGCAAAATGCAGACAATACCTTCTTCGCTTCAAGGTCCACCAAGTTCTACCTCGATGGAATCCATGGCCTTCCAGAACGTTGGCAGAGGGTCGTCGATGTTGATGGGGATTATGTTTGATCTTCCAGGTACGTCTTAGGTGACATATCGATGTTCGAAATTGTTGGGTGAAAAAGCGATAGAACTTTCTTGGTTACTTTGTAAGTACCAAGTAATTATTTTCTAAGGGCGGTCACTGATCTATGAAGATTACTTAAAAAAAATAAATAAATGAATCAGAAAAAGCTTGGTGATCTCATCTATATGAATCAATAAAGGACCCCGCACTTTTCTTATGGAAAGTGGCTTTCGGCTAATGTTGTTGAAACTTCGCTGGTTGATAGTTCTTAACATGTGGATCAAAAGTCTCAATGGGCACAAAGACCGAAATCCACTCCTTTCCCCCCAAAAACCGCCTCCAAGTAGCTGGGGGAATTGAACTGATTTCAGCATGTAAAACAATTTGTTGTTTTAATCAACTCAACAAGGACCCCAAACAACCACATGTTAGACTATCAAACTACCCCACTTGACACCGCCCTTTTCCCCCCACATATCCCCCCCCCGCGAATTACCTTACGGATGTTCATATTACTGTAGTTTATAGTTGCGCGTATGTGTTGAAATACCTACAGTTTTGGTCTCACCGACGATATAATGGGTTTCACGTATCGCTGATTACGAATCTGAGATGAGAGTTCTAGAATTCAAGATGGAGGATCAATATGGCGGATCAAAAACACGAAACTCCTGAATGTAGCCACAAATAGCTGTTTACTAGGGTATTTTGGGTCGTTGGTTACGAATCTGAGGTCAAAATTCTTGAATTCAAGATTGCAGATCCAATATGGTGGATAAAAACGTCGAAGTCACAAATCGTAGTAGACTAGAGTGTTTTTAGATCGCTGTTTAAGTACGCAACATTCCTTGATACTTCAGCCACCATGTAGAATTATTCTGCACGCTTGCCCTTTACCAAACCCACCACAGATATCTTAATGCTGAACAGTGTTAAAATAATTCA
This sequence comes from Thermobia domestica, assembly GCF_964235325.1. NCBI lineage: Eukaryota > Metazoa > Arthropoda > Insecta > Zygentoma > Lepismatidae > Thermobia > Thermobia domestica. The sequence continues at coordinate 116,871,568 of NC_137470.1, forward strand.
TCAATTATCTGTTCATTATTTTCATCATTTCGGTTTGCAGCATCTAATGTGGTACTTAGCAATGAGTCATCCTGATATCTAATATTCTGTAAATGTCGTGCATGGCCTAAATACCACAAGACACTTGCAACGTGCGCACATGTACCTAATGTACGAGCACCGCTTTGACATGTACAGTAGTAACCTTGAATAACATTTTGATCATAATCCTGGTCATTGTGTTAGTAGACAGAGGATACCGCGATGCAATTCCTTTACTGGAAGATTTAGGAATTGATCATGGAATGCCCGCACTCCTACTACCACGTGAAAGACAACTATCAACAGAAGATGCGAATACTTCTCGACTAGTTACTAAAAGTCGATGGATAGTCGAGGCAAGAAACGGGCATCGAAGATATGTTTATAAGTTTCTAGCACAAAGATTGAATCTGCAACATGCAAAGAAACTGAATAGTTTCTATCGCATAGCTGGAGCTATTTTGAACAGATACCATCACGTTATTTTCATGCAAGATGCAACCATTGAATTAGCTAGAGAAATTGGAAATAGGTCAATCATGCCGAACGTTGTTAAAGCAAGAATGGAGGTAGATAATCTTATTAGAAGTAACGGTCAATGGGTACCGCTGAATGATCAAAGCCTAATTGATTTCTCTGTACTTAACTTAAACTACTTACGAGATTTGACTGTAGGCACATATCAAGTAGATCTCTCATCCTCTTAGGTCGAAGATAAACTAATACGAGATAAGGATGAGCAATTCCAGCTTGACGAAAACGTAACTGAACCGGAATTCCTGCGCATACGTCTCTACTCAAGGTTCCGCAATTCAACTAAGCATCAAGTTTTCATAGCATATGTAGAAAATGATGAAGATGACCAGGATTATGATCAAAATGTTATTCAAGGTTACTACTGTATATGTCAAAGCGGTGCTCGTACATTAGATACATGTGCGCACGTTGCATGTGTCTTGTGGTATTTAGGCCATGCACGACATTTACAGAATATTAGATATCAGGATGACTCATTGCTAAGTACCACATTAGATGCTGCAAACCGAAATGATGAAAATAATGAACAGATAATTGATGAATTATTTTAACACTGTTCAGCATTAAGATATCTGTGGTGGGTTTGGTAAAGGGCAAGGGTGCAGAATAATTCTACATGGTGGCTGAAGTATCAAGGAATGTTGCGTACTTAAACAGCGATCTAAAAACACTCTAGTCTACTACGATTTGTGGCTTCGACGTTTTTATCCACCATATTGGATCTGCAATCTTGAATTCAAGAATTTTGACCTCAGATTCGTAACCAACGACCCAAAATACCCTAGTAAACAGCTATTTGTGGCTACATTCAGGAGTTTCGTGTTTTTGATCCGCCATATTGATCCTCCATCTTGAATTCTAGAACTCTCATCTCAGATTCGTAATCAGCGATACGTGAAACCCATTATATCGTCGGTGAGACCAAAACTGTAGGTATTTCAACACATACGCGCAACTATAAACTACAGTAATATGGAACATCCGTAAGGTAATTCGCGGGGGGGGGATATGTGGGGGGAAAAGGGCGGTGTCAAGTGGGGTAGTTTGATAGTCTAACATGTGGTTGTTTGGGGTCCTTGTTGAGTTGATTAAAACAACAAATTGTTTTACATGCTGAAATCAGTTCAATCCCCCCAGCTACTTGGAGGCGGTTTTTGGGGGGAAAGGAGTGGATTTCGGTCTTTGTGCCCATTGAGACTTTTGATCCACATGTTAAGAACTATCAACCAGCGAAGTTTCAACAACATTAGCCGAAAGCCACTTTCCATAAGAAAAGTGCGGGGTCCTTTCTCCGTACGATGTTAAAAATTTATAGTATAATTTTCCTAGCTTATTTCGTAACATTTAGTGCTTGGAAAGAAGCTTCATTTAGAATTTACACATAAAAAAGTAAATTTGCATTGTTGTCTATCTATTTTTGCTGAGCTTGCAAACATGTATTTTTAATGTAATATTTCATGTTTCTCCTTCTTTACAAACATAAAGAATGATAAGTTTTGTTTGCTCATTATATTGACTGATAATGTTGGCTTAAAGTAATATATTTATATTAAAAATGTAGTCTTTTATCAATAAAGTAGATTCTGCTTATTTACAAATAGGATGAGAACAGCAATGTGTATTCAACGAATTCAAACATTTTACACGTTAGCAGATGACATTACAAGTACAGTAGGATAAGTCTTAAAAAGTGAAATTTCGAATATAGTATTCTAATAGTGCAAGAAAATTGCATATTTGCTACTAATTAAGAAGAAAATATTGAAAAAAAATATAGTTCACGCAAAGGGTCTAAAGTTTGAAAACATTACGAAAAGCACCAATTACGAACTGTTAACGTTCAGAGAACACGGTGGCCCAGTGGGCCGGTGGATATAACCGAGCGGTCTGAGGCGTTAGGCTGATGATCGTGAGGTTTGAAACTCATTGGAGGTTCGAGTCCCTCTGTAGTAGAAAGAGTGGAATTTTAATTGTCCTCGATGTTTCTGTGTTCATGTTCCTGTCGTGTCAAGTAGTTCCTGAAAAGTGGTTGAAGTGGAAAATAAGTCAGGGAGTTTTTTTTTTTTTTTTTTTTTTTTTTTTTTTTTTTTTTTTTTTTTTTTGTAGTAGTAGAACGTTTATCTCTGGCGTGAGGACCCAAGTTCGAAAAAGAAAAATATATATAATTGTATACTTTTCGGGTTCTCGTCTGGAGATGTGAATTGCATTATGTGGCAACGTTGCAGATAAAGAACCACATAGAAGATATTCCAATCCATCAAATAGTTACATTGACTTTTTTTTTCAGATGGGAGTTAAAGTCAATAGATGTCGACGCTAGCACCAGTTATTATCGTAACAACCGATGCAACTGTTTGATGGATTCGTAGAGCAGCGCTAATGGTTCCTAGTTAATCTGTAACGTTGCTACATAGTGAAATTAATGTCCCATAGCGGCTGAAGGGGCTCCGTAGGGTATACTAAGATATAGCAACACTACATAGCATTTTGGCTTTATTTTGAACTGAAGAATAGTGCCCTCCGTGTTGCCCGTGGGGGCTAAATTTTTTAGAACATTATATATATATATATATGTATGTATGTGTGTGTGTGTGTGTGTGTGTGTTTGAAATGGTGGCTGGCCATCGACATGTTAGCGTAAAAGAAGTAACTCCATTCACTTATGTTGTGGGTCCAGGTAAATGGCAACGTTGGATTTTCATTTAACATGGGCACATAAAGAGTGTAGAACCCAGCTCGTTCGGTTTAAAAAATATCCATCACTTTAGATTGAAAACGTCATAGTTGGAGATGTTTTTTCCTCTTACGTTTTGTTGTAACTCTGAGAATAACAGGGTCATCCTATGTCAGGTGATTTTTGGGACACCCTATATATATATATATATATATATATATATATATATATATATATATATACGTATATACAGTGTGTTTCAGAGAACAGTACCCAAAGTGATGACAACCTACAGAACGTATGAAGAAACAACATTGAGGAAGAGTAATAGTGACAAGGATTGCAGAACATTAAAAAGGACTGTTACGAAGGACCGTAGAGAGGATGTGGCAGAATGACTGAACAACTTACTTAGCACCTGAAGCACTCTATTGCAACAATTGTAGTACGGCGGTAGTTGCATAACCTGAACATTCAGGGTCCGTTTGCAATTTCCAAACCGCTGATCACCACTAACATCGCTTTACTGTATAGAAAGTAATATGGAGAAGATGTAAAGTGGACTGCCGGTAACATAATCCTATGAATCCTCTTCTACCTTATTTCCAACAAACAGGTCGTGTTTATACATGGTGAAAGACCAAAGAAGCTTATGCTTCGAACTATCACCTGTCTACTGTGAAACGTGGCGGCTGGACTGTGATTCTGCCGTCCGTGATATCCTGGTATTCTAAGGGTAATGTGATTACATTCACAAGACGTATTACTGACAGTGATTATGATTATACCCTAGGTACTTTAACTAACTACGTGCATCCTTTAATGTAGATGTTTTCCCCGTCAACGGCACAATGTTCTATGATGACAACGTACCAATTCATACTACTGCAAGAACTGAGTACTACAGTATGCGTCAATGCTACAATATTTCCTTGGAAATTATTCTTGACTTATATGTTTGCATTCCAGGACGAATCAGGTCTGTTGGGCAAACCAACAATAGTTCCACGATGTGTAAATCAGGTAAGCTGCACATTTTTCATTTGCCTTTATTATTGTAATAACCCACCTGTTGCTCTCGTAGGAGTGCGGTAAATAATTGACTCTTAAAACTTATAAACTTAGCTACGTACATATTAGCAGTGATTATCTTAATGTAACTCACACTCATTCCAACTATCACTTTCAAAATTTGATATGCAAGCATCACTTGAACTCAACCTATGCACACTGTCACCCACGGTAACAGAGTGATTAATTCACTTTCACTTCAATTCAAGCTCACTGTGCAATTGAAATTTAGTTCTCTAAACTGATTCTTATGAAGGTCATAGATATTGACGTCCTACTCTCTTCCATCGGCGTCACTAGCTGACAATATGTTGCTTGGTGCTTACTAACCACAAAGTATGTAATCAAATTTACTGAGATAAACCCCGTTTATATTGTCAAGAATGCACAATTATACAAATTCACAATCCCACTGCGCACCGAAAGTCCTCGTTCAAATTTAAATCTTCATTAGAACTCTCTCGTGGCTATGTCGATAGCATTCACGGCTTTGGCGTGGGAGACTAGGGTTTGGTTCCTGGAAGGAGCTCTTGTGGTTCGAATCCCATGTTAATTTTTAGGTCCACGTCTAAATGGCCTTGCTTCTGAACGGGACACCAAACTCAAATTCATTTTCAAATTCCATCAAATCTTCACTGTCGACGTCAGTTGAATCTGGCTACTTTTGAGATTTTACGTAACTTGTATATTCTTGTTTTCACAAAAAATGACCAGTACTTAAAATCTTTTTATTATCTAGTGTAATTAAGAGCAAAACCTCGACCAAAATGCCAGCACTGGTTTGCACCCGAAACATTTAATTTATAAGGCAATCACGTTAATCCTTAGGCGACACTCATTCCTCCATCTTTACTCTAAGTCATGGTACTTAATAACGAAAACACTATTTATGTTCCTTGTGTAGAGGAACTCAACAGAGGTAAAACTAACTTTAGAAGGAAAACACAGCGTAGAAGTTCTTAAGCTCGAAAATTTTATTAAGGAGAAGTGCGTATGTGCTAAAAATAGGTTCTTAGCTAACTCAACTTCTGCGCTATGTGTTTAACCGTAACCTAGGGGCAAAACGCTTTGAGGACAAAGACAAGATGGAGAGAACTTGTTAGAAAAGTTACCAGGTCTCTTGGGAGAGCCACACAAATGAAGGTCTACATTTTGCTGTAGATGTTTTTAATCCAGAAATGAAGAGGTGTACGATTATGAAAGAGTTCCGAATGTCGCTCCTGTCACTCTTCCGGAAGAAGAAATTATCTCTTCAGGCACTGCCTTCTTGTCTCCGTCTTCTCTTCTCTCATTCTTCTTTCATCCCGTCTCTCAGCCTTCCCTCACTCTATATTTCATTGTCTCTCCTTCTCTTGTTTTCTTTTAATCCTCTTTCTTTTCTTTAGTTAATCTTAAAACCACTTTGTTTATAGTTGAATGATCAAAGAAAAATGGCGATGGTGCTGGAATATAAGGAAATAGAAAGAAACGATAAGAGACAATCTATTTAGTTGCAAGGAGGAAGACGACAGGAGATACAATATCTTTTGCTTTCTCAATTTTCGAAATGATAACCATCTTCTTAAATATCATCTACATACTTTGTGGATCAAAAATCTATGCCGGAGGGAAACAAAAGCTAAAGTATTCACAAGGGAACGATTTACATTTTTACATTAGTAAATGGACCAAGAGTCCAGAAATTATTTTTCTTTCTTTTACATTTTAAATTGTACGATCAGAATTCTAAGGAGTGGGAAAGGAAATATTCTGCAAACATGAGGTTTAGTCTATAAATTTCCTCATTTAATTTCTTGAGCTCGTTCGAGTAATATCCAGGGATAATTCATTAACCCATGATTTCCTATGGTTTACAGTGAAGAAGCTATGATTTATAAGCTAAAGTGTACATTTCTTGCAATGTTTTTGGATGTATTCTTTTTGTGAAGTTTGTGCTTCAATCAATTCTGATATGAGCTTGCCAAAACCAACACATTAAAACATGCCTTTGAAGAAGTCGCTTAAGTGTCCGTAATAAACTATTTATGCCTTACTATGACTAAGGAGCCAAAATTTTGATTTGTGATGACGAGTGAGAGTGTAATTCCAAAATAATCCTAAAATATTGTCAGACTACTCATTAAATAATTTGGTTAACCAATCGATTAGTCAGACAAGGATGTATTATGTAGCCACAATTATTCAACATTTACAGTGAATGTTTAATGAAGGATGCATTAATGGGAATTGGAGATTTCAAGATTGGAGGGCAGATCATTAAGAAGATCAGGTATGCAGATGATACAGTTATTATAGCTTGAACCAAAGAAGGACTACAGGAGATGATTGACAAAATAGTTGATACTGGGAAACTACATGAAATGAAAATCAACGTAGAAAAATCAAAAATCATGAGAATATTCCATGGAAATGCGCCCTTACAGATCACAGTAGAACAAAGAGAACTTGAAGAGCTCGATCATTTCAAATATCTGGGAAGTATTTTCACGAAAGATGCGTACTGCACCAAAGAGATTAGGTCAAGAATTGCCATAGCCAAAGAAGTATTCAACAAGAAAAGGTCACTCTTAACTAGCAGCCTTGATATTGGACAAAGCAGGAAATTGGTCAAGTGCTATATATGGAGCGGGCCCGAAACCAGCCACAGATGTTTGGAGGGGCCATTAATAAGTTAGGGGGGACAAGTCATTAAACATTTGCTTACAAATATCTAAATTATGATTTTTGCATTAATAATAGCATTTTGTATTGAGGTCTGGAGAGGCCACGGAAAATTTGGGCGGGGTTTCCCTATGCTTGCGGGCCTGATACAGAGTATTGTATTTATGGTTCATAGACTTGCACATTACGAAAGTTAGAGAAGAAATATTTAGAGAGCTTTGAAATGTAGGTGCGTGAAATTGGCCCCCCGACCTGGAACACAAATGATGAGACTAGTGTCATCAGTTAGTGCTTCGTTTGTGCTCGTTCGTGCACGAAACCCCATCGTTTGTGCTTTATTAGTTCCGAAGATATAAGCGAAAAACTGGTAGGGGGACCAAGTTCACGCTGGCCCCCCGACTTCAAGCACAAACGATGAAAATAGTTTCATTCGTTAGTGAATCGTTTGTGCTCGCTTGTGCACGAAACCCCATCGTTTGCGCATTATTAATTCCAGAGATATAACAGAAAAACTGGTACGGGGGCCAAGAAGTTCACGCTGGCCTCCCTACTTCAAGCACAAATGGTGATTGTAGTGTCATTCGTTAGTACATTGTTTGTGCTCGTTTGTACAAAAAAAAAAAAAAAAAAAAAAACATCGTTTGTGCTTCAATAGTTCCTGACTTATAAACCAAAAACTGAAAACAGAGTTGGAAACTGGATACAAATTTTAGAAATTTCCTTTGAAATAATATGCTTGCATTTCTCCCGCATGTGAAGCATAAACGATGGGATTAGTGCCACTGGTTAGTGCATCGTTCATGCTTGTTTGTGCACGAAATTCCATTGTTTGTGCGTTATTAGTTCCGGAGATTTCAACGAAAAACTGGTAGGAAGCCAGCGTGAACTTGGCCCCCCAACCTAAAGTAAAAATGACGAAACTGGAGTCATTAGTTAGTGCATCATTTGTGCTTGCTTGTGCATCAAATCCCACCGTTTGTGCTTCAATAGTTCCTGACTTATAAGCCAAAAACTGAAAACATATTTGGAAACTGGATATAAATTTTCGAAATTTCTTTCGAAATAAAATGCTTGCATTTCTTCCGCATATGAAGCACAAACGATGGGACTAGTGCCATTGGTTAGTGCATCGTTTGTGCTCGTTTGTGCACGAAACCCCATCATTTGTGTTTTATTAGTTTCGGAGATTTGAGCGGAAAACTGGTAGGGAGCCAGCGTGAACTTGTCCTCCGACCTCAAGTAAAAATGACGAAACTGGTGTCATTGGTTAGTTCATCATTTGTGCTTGTTTGTGCACGAAATCATCTGTTGTGCTTTATTAGTTTTGGAGCTATGAACGAAAAACTAGGAGGGGACCAGCGTGAACTTACCTGCACGTCTTTAAGTATAAATGATGATAATAGTGTGTTTCGTTAGTGCATCGTTTGTGCACGAAATCCCATTGTTTATGCTTCTATAATTTGTGAGATATAAGGCAACTGAAAACAGAGCTGGAAACTGGATACAAATCATTTATTTTTTGGTCATCGGAAATATCTATGCAAAAATTTAATGATAATTTTTTTTTTGCTACAAGAAATATTTGGGGGAGATGCTTGCATGTGAAACATTCTTTACGTAGTGCCCCCAGTTATGGGTTAATCAGCTCCGATTGGTTAAGAGACGTAACGTGACCTGATCACGTTGTATGACGCCATCTCTAATGTTTGGCAGGGACGCCGTGGCCCATCTCCTAAATTTTGATAAGGTACATATGACCCCCTTCTAAGTTTTGAAAGTTGTAAAATGTAATGTTTGTTTTGGTAATATAGGACCGTGGAATGTGCTTCTGTAAATTTGAGGGGTCCATCTCGTTCTCTTTCATGGGTAAAAATGCCACAAATTGAAATTGAAAAATTTTGACATATTTCGTCCCCTTTGGTGAGTCTTTATTACCTTATATAGTTATATGTGTGAGTATAGGGGTTCATTCTCTTTTATAAGACAAAGGTATGTTGATACTCCCCTCTTAAATTTTTGAGGGATACATAGGACCATCATTTAAATTTGGGCATTGTAAAAAATTGTAAATGTTTTCCAAAGCCCAAACACACAGTGCCGGTATATAAAGTACTACTGTAAATTTGAGTGGTCCATCTTGTTTCCCTTTGTAGGTATAAAATTGTCAAGAATTTAAAATTTGGAGAATTTTGACCTATTATATCATCTTTCATGGGGCATTATGTATTATATTATTATATAGATGGGTACATTGTAGGGATGGGTAAAGCTGGTTCCTAAAATATCTGGGTCTCGTATAATAATGGATCCGGGTACGTGATTTATTGTCCAGATCCGGGTACCCGGTTCTTGATTCTATAATTGGGTACCTGGTTCTCGGTCCCGGCTCCGAGTATGCACTCAACCCTTGGTTCTGTATCCGGGAACTTGATTCTCTGTTAAGTATCCAGATACTTAATTCTAAATTCTAGAACCGGGTACTCTATTCTAAGTTGAAGAAATGGGTACTCGATTCTAGGTTGTAGATCCGGGTACTAGATTCGTGTATCCATTTCTCGGATTCGGATACGTACAGTATTGACCCTATCTAGCATGATTATGGTATTAAACGAAATAGAAGTGTTCATTTCTATAACGAAATTCGGCTCAAAGAGCTTACAAAATTACTTAGTATTATTATTCAGATTCAGGTTCATGGTTAGCTGACTATCGGACACTTTTCTTTTCTGTTCAGTAGCTCGGTTTACAAGTTTCAAAAAGAAAAAAAAAATGTGTGTGGCGAAACGAAGACCATGATTAATAGATTCATATTCTACATTCCTGTCCCAACTGCCATGATATATATGATTCATATTATTAATATGATTATTGTTGATAGGAAGCTAGCTAATTAGTAATCCTATAACAAAATGTGGCAACGAGAAGTAGTTTAGCATCCATATAAGATAGTAAAGCAAAAAGGCAGTTTTGATATTGAAAAGGTCATGGGTCTATAAAGCATAGTATTCCCCACAGAAGGAACAGGCAGATCACGAGAAACAGTTACCTTCATAATTTCTTTGTTGTTTCGACTTGTTGCGAGTGATTGTAAATAAATACAGGTACTTGGTTTGACGCTGACATTTCGGCCGACAAAATCAAATCATAGCAAACAGGGAAATTCACTGGACTCTGTTGAAAGCAACTTCTAAACTGGATCTGGATACCCAATTTCCAGCTCTGGAACCGGATACCCGATTCTCAGTTCTGCACCAGGATACCCAATTCTAAGTGCTGGATCCGGATATCGATTCTACGTTTTGGATCGGGGTTCCCGTTTTTCGGTTTCAGATCCGGGTACCCTGTTCTCGGTTTAGGATACGGATACCCGATTCTCACTCAATCCAGAACCAGGTAACCGGATCAGAAATTTTCTGGCAATTTTCGTACAAGGGTAAATTCTCTTTTTTAAGATATGGGTTCTACAATGATACTCACTTTCAAAATTTAGAAGGGGTACATTAGCGCACTCCTTAAATTTAGGGATTGTCAAAAATGAAATTTTGTAAATGTTCTCTAGGACCCGGATATATAACTCAGTAAATTTGGGGGGGCGCGGTGGCTCAGTGGTAGAGCGTTCACCTCTGGTGCTTGGGGTCCCGGGTTCGATCCCAGCCCCCGCCAAGTGAACTTTGTGGTGGACAAACACCGTGCTTGTGGGTTTTCTCGGGGTTCTCCCGTTTCCTCCCACTTTCTTCATTCCACCATTTCACTCATCTCTCATTATCACCGTCTCCTTTAGCCTAACCGGCATAACCGTGGGACGTAAAACTTAAAGATTTCATTTTTTTCAGTAAATTTGGGTGGTCCTGTTTATTTCCTTATGTGGGTAAAGAAAAAATAGTATTCCCACGCGGTCGGTTATTGGCCTAATTTATCTATTTTGGTGAGGTTATTTCTTTGAGTACAGATTTCAATTCTCTTATAAGATATATGTACATTGATGCACTCCTCTTAAATTTTGGGAGTGGTACATTGAATCGCCTCTTAAAGTTAGAAATTGCCAAAAACAAAATTTGGTAAATGTTCTCTAGGGACCAAATATATATTTTTGTAAGTTTGATTGGTACAGTTTGTTTCCTTTTAGGAGTAAAAAAAAATTATCAAAAATCAAAATCTGGAGTTTTTGATCTATATTCTCTTTGGTGGAGCTTTAGTGTGTTCTGTTTATATAGGTAAGCACATAGTGAATTTCATGTTCAGTTTCATTTTCGTAACTTGGAGAACACATAACATGTATTTTTTTACGTACATGAAGTTTTAATCCTCTTTACCTCCTTCCCCTAGATGCGCCCTTGAATCAAAGTAATATGATACAAACCCAGATCAGCGTAGGTAGGCTACTAACTTCTGTATGTTCATTTTGAACTCCTTAATCGTTTCCAGGTTATACAATCATAAACAAATGCATCATCGCTTTCAAAGTATAGAAAACGCTTCCCTTTCCCACTTAAAATGGAAATTCTGAAAAACACTGGACACGGGACCACTTATTTTTAATGGGAAATTTATATGGGAATTTATTTTTATCTACCTCATTTGACAGGATCGTAGTCGCGTAAGTATTTCGCATATATTTTGACCCTCCGCTCTCCATTCCGCTCATAGAACATGCATTTTAATCAAAGTAACATGATTAGAAACCCAGTTCGAATTACGTAATTACTACATCCAAAATTCATTCCAAACGGTTAAATCGGTTAAACCGTTTCCCCGTGAAGCGAACACAAACAAGATCATTTTCACTTTTATATAATAGACTACAGTTGAACACTGTTACAACGAATTCGATCGAGTGCAAACACAATTCGCTATGCATGATTCCTAAATCTTTTATTTTTTAATGTATTCGGTTTTGATGATAAACATATTTTAAGCCAATTCTGAAACTAGGCATATGCTAAGAACAACGATTAGAGAAAGTAATTGTAATCATATTACGTTATTTCAATCCAAGTTTTGTAGTATATTTTTGGAGGCAGTTTTCTCGTTTTTTTTTTTTTTTGTGTGTGTGTGTGGTTTTAATATAGGTTTTACCCAGTGCATTTTTTAAGAAATCGCTACTGGGTATCCAGGCACAAAAGGGCCCTTTGCACACAGAAAAATTCAAACATATAGAGTTTTTTTAAAGTTCATTTTTCTATAATGTACACTTTTGAAATAATGACATACAAAATGACGTATTTGTCAGACTTCTGCTAACCATTTCATTTCCGATTCAATACATCGCTATCAATACAGGAGCGGACATTTTGTTTTTTTGCATTTTGGCTCAGATCCGACTTCAGAGCGGCACTTAAAGATAAAATCGTACTGTGCTATCATAAATGGATGTTTTCCTTTATTTATTTATTCATATTTATATCCATATTTTTAAGTTGGATATAGACAGGACAAGGACCGAGAAACGCGACTGGTCCAGATGGAGAGGATACAAAGCGCACAATACAAGACACAAATAACTCAACAAGGAAATAACAATACGTGAACTTGACTAAACATTTCCCTAACGAAATCATTTTATGTATATACGTATGTATTCAATACTAAATATTACTACCAATACTTTACTTTTTAAAGAAATAATGTAATTAAGAATTTATCTTTATGGTTTAAAACTTATCAATGATTTAAATCATAGTATGTAAGCCTTTTTGTTAGTGGTTCCACTTCTGCTATAATTTTTACACTTTAAATCTGAGTGTGTTTCACACTGTTTGGTTTCTCTCCTGTTGTAAAGTGTTATTCCACTTGTAACTGGTTAATTTCTAGTATTATTTACACACTTCAAATTTTAACCTGTCCCATATTATTTGGTTTCTTACCCGTATTAAAGCATTTTAGGCTATTTGTTAATGGATATACTCTTTCACACTTTACACCCGAACCTGTTTCACACTGTTTGGTTTCTCACGTGCTTTAAAGTGTGTTATCCCGTTTGTTATTTACTTACACTCCTACTATTATTTGCACACTCTACATCTGAATGTGTTCTGCATTATTTGGTTTCTTACATATTTAGAACATAATTAAGTTTCTCATCTAGTTACCATAGGTTTGACGGAGCCGTTAATATCACTAGCAGTCTTAACACCTGTATTACTGTCACGACTATTGATACATGGTCTACTATTACCGAATGCGATATAGATATGTTTAATTTGAATATCACAGATTATTCATCTCTGAAAAACTTCTTCACAAACTCCCTCCTTTTATAGATATCACTATCAGGCCTGCTCTCCCGTCTGTCCTTTTGCTTCAAGAACTCCGCTACAGCCGGTCTTGGGTCATAGTTTGCAGTACCCGTTCCATTTAGCGATATCATAAGTCGATCATTTGTCGTGTTTTCACTCATCGACAAACGATGAATACTTCGAAGCTGGTTATAATGTGAAACAGCTCGTTCAACTGACATGCTGTGAGGCGATATTGCAAGTAAGGCTGCAAGAAGTTTCTGTAGCATTCCAGAGGAGACTGGTAATAGTCTTCTCAGTCTCACAGAATATTTCATTCCTGCATCAACACTGTCCACTAGTAATGGTATTTCTTCAATTCCTGGCCAGCTGTCGCACACATCTGAGGCAAAAGTCTGTACTTCTTCTTTTCCAAATATTGCTTCTACTAATGGACGAGCAGCATTTATCATCGACTGTGCTGAGGATGCGGACAAAGTAGTTTGAATAGAGCTGAGAATACCGTCATCTTCTATGTTCAGTCGAACACCAAGGAAGTTTAAGCAAGACTGTACTATTTCTCTTCGAACAGCTTCCCAGTTTCTGTTCCGACGAGTCACATGCTTATTATGAGTTGTACGCCACTGTCGCCTCTGTTCATCGTCATCCGCGTTGTCGCTAACTACGCAGTCCTCCTTTCCACCGGGAAAGGGATTCTCCAACATTAAATTCAGTTTCCTTAATGCTGCATCCCTTGCTGTAAGAACATCAGGCAGTAGAAGATCAGACCGTTGAAGAATTTTCTGCATCTGCTGGAAGATACTGGTGATGTCATACATGAGAACTGTTAGCTTAAACTGCATAGAATTTTCGGCCCATGCGTCTAACAATCCTTTGGCAGCAGCTCGATCCTTCTTCTCCCCTTCCCTGACAATTGCCTCCCAAACCATCTTGCATCCAGGTAAGTTGTGGAGTACGGCGGCAATCAATGTATGCAAGTGTTCAGCAAATCGTACCTCGAAGTAAGCAGGAAAAGTATGGAAATTAGGCATTGTTTTGTGCAGCATTTTTGTTTTTATTTTCGATGTTCTGAAATACGTTGCAACACTTTTCAAACTTGACAGCCAATGTGTCATTTCAGGGACACAGTCCAACATGTCCTCCATTGCAAGATCGGATCTGTGGCAAACACACCAAACAGTAAGGATGTCGTGCCCCACGTAATTTCTTACAAGTTGCCATAATCCTCCGTCCTTCCCTGTGTTCGCAGATTCACCATCTGTAGTTAGCCCTAGAAGATTTTCTGTGCAACTGGAATTCCTCAATAGTCTTTGTTGCACAGTGCAACAAACCTTGTGCAAAGCATTCATCAGGTTCGACAACAGACAAAAATACATTTTTAACACAAAAATCGTTACTTGAGACGTATCTTGCAGAAACAAATTTATTGTCTCTCTGCTGGCGGTCACAACTGCCATCCACTTGTAAACAATAGCAAATCGCACTCTTCAGTTTTTCGCACAACTTTTCTTTTTCCAACTTTGCAATTATTGCCAGCATTTCTTGATATACTACAGGATCTCTGTAGTGAAGATCAGAAACTGCAGGATCAAAAGGTATGAATGAGGAATCCCAGACTTGCAGTGCCTCGCTGCTCTGCATGGACAATGATTTCAAGTGAGCTAGAGATCTGGCTGGCCAGGAGTGAGCTGTGGGTGTCTCATACAGGGAATCGTTGTACACATCAATGCACATGGCAATTAGGTTGTTCACAGTCTACACCTTTGCTTTCTTTAGTATTCTGGCCCAAGGATGTCTGTCAGAAAATGTTGCCCAGGATTCTTGCAGCTTCTTCGCTTCTGCAGCAGCTTTGTGTGCTTTCGAGTCTATATGATCAATGATCCTCTCCAGCTTCAATTTATTTTCAGCCTGAATTCCTCTTGCCATCGGAACAGTTCCATTACGCGAATGCTTCACTGCTTCATCCTCAAACTCCTTGCATATAGTGCACCTAACAAAAGGCCTCCTCCTCTTTCCAACCCCTTCCTTATACGTTTCAAGAAAACAGTAGGTTGTTACAAGCCAAGTCAAAGATAACTTTCTTCCCTTATACATATCACATTCAGGAGTGGCCGCTACTTCCTTTTTGTACGATAAATCTGAAGTTATGCTGGCTGGTTCCTTATCATGACTAGAATGTCTTTGACTGCTGGTACTGTCGGTTTCTGTTTCAGTTGTTTGAGTGTGTGTACACACAATCTCGTTACTAATTAATCCATTGTCCTTCTCATTCTGAACTTCACTCGAAGTTGTACTTCGCACATTGACACTCTGCACACTCTGTAAGACATTAACAGTCTCAGTTATGGTCTCTGTTCCAATTCTACTACTTCCACGCCTCGCATAAGATTGATCCTGATGGACACGAGTTCCATAAAGTGACCCTGGTTCATCTTGTGTAGCAGCAGAGAAATAACTTATCAACTTTTGCTGACCCTTGACACTTCCTGTTTGTTGACGCAGCTTTCGCTCCTTCTCTTTCCTCTTTTCGCTTCCACTTGAGGCACGTTTCATTTTGCATGTAGCCCTATAAAAGTACAATGCATGCGGTGTATTAGAAAAATGAATTGAAATAAAATTGTAGTTTACGTCCCACTATTATACCGGCTAGGCTAAATAAGACGGTGATGATGAGAAATGGATTAAATGGTGAAATGAAGAAAGTGGAAGGAAACGGGAGAAACCCGAGAAAACCCACGCACACAGTGTTTGTCCACCACAAAGTCTCTTGGTCCGAGCTGGAATCGAAACAAGGACCTCATGGTGTATTAGAGATTTCGGCATTAAATACTATCAGTCCATTAATTATATAACGCTACAGAAGATGAGAAAGGTTTACAATTTGTTACGCTTCGTGACTCAAAGGATTCTTTTTTACAATTTAACTGTCGCAAACTTTCAGTCATTTTGTAGCATCTTACTGATCGTAAAATTACCAAAAAAAAAAAAAAAAAAATTCTGGCAATATTTAAGAAAACTCGCGCTGAAGGAAAAAAAAAACGGGAAAATAGATAGTGACCATAATCTGAGTATTAGGCTACAGATTCTAAAATCTGAGTAGGAGGAAAAAAGGAGATGAGAACAAAGGTAACCAGCGAAAGATTTAGAAAAAATATTTTGATAGGGTCTTCTCTTAGGAATACTTCATGTTTACAAATCCCAAAAATTTTTAGAGAGAGGGACTTGAAAGTTATGAGCAACACTTGATTCGTTTTTATAGAAATCTTAAAATTTTGGAGGAGCTCAGCCCCTTCCCCGCCGGCGTAAATCCGCCACTGAAGGTAACTCTGCTACAAAGGTCAAACATTGTTTAAAAATAGCGCTTTGTACTTAATGGACAATTCCGTACCTTCTTACAAGTGTGTGCCATTTATTAATTATGTCAAAATTTTCCTGAACAAATCTCAATTACCGATATTGTCCATAAGATACACGAAATGTTTGGTTGCCAGGAAATGTTAGGCCAGGATAAAACAGTTAATTTAAGAATTTCTCAACCTGGGGATCGCGAAGATAAGCGAAAGAGGTAATTAGAATCTAATATCGAAAAACTGAATTTTGTTCTGAAAGACGTATTTTTATTTTTATACATACTACCATGTGCGTAAGTTTTCTCGGGATTCTCCCGTTTCCTCCTACTTTCTTCATTCTACCATTTCTTTCACTTCTCATTATCACCATGTCCTTTAGCCTAGCCGGCATAATCGTGGGACGTAAAACTCAAAGATTTCATTTCATTTTTTATACGCATTGTTAAAAAAAAGATGTACTAAACATTTTCAACAGGTGTAGAGTTGTTTAAAAATCAATTTAAATGAAAAAGGTACGATATGAAACTAATGAGAACTGCATATTGAAATACCAGAAAAAATACAAATGCAAGAAAACCTGAATATTGAAATACAATTAAAATTGAAAGCTAATGAGATACCTGAGCACGGTATGATTTCATTAGTGCGGCAATGTCCGGTTCATTCTTCGTGACACACATTATCAAGTCATTTAAAATACTCAATAACTTTTTTAACAACTGTCCAAGTTTTTAAAATCAAAATTTGAAATTACTTAATTTTTTATTATATGACCCAAAATTAAGGGAGTTATGAAGTTTTAAAATTTTCAAACGACCTCTATTTTGAAACAGTATGACGGATAGGGTTCGATATAGGTTTGAGTGAACTGACCAAATTTGATTTAATCCATTCGCTTTTAGGAAAATTACTGTATGCACTATATACAAGAAATGGATTCTGCTATTATAGAAATAGATGGATATCGTGAGATCTCTGCAATAAGTATATTAAAAATCCCACACAAGCTTATTACAAACCAGAGATTATAATGGAGTCGCTGGCAAGATGTGATAAAATATAGGGATGCGCACGAGACAAGATTTGTGGCAGTCTCGTCTCGAAAATGTGCTGTAAAAGTGATGTCTCGACTCGAAAAATGTATATTTCTCTATTGGAAGAGCCGTCTCGACTCGTCTCGTGCACATCCCTAATAAAATAGACTCCAAAGTCTAACGACTCCAAAATCATGTATATTTAATAATCAATGCACTCAATATAATCCAACCTAGCAAAAAACTCAAAAGTTGATTTATCGTGTTTATGACAATATGCGTCGCATCAAAAAAATGTCAACAATATAATGCATAGTAGATCCATGTGAGGGCAGGGTGTGTGAAACAATCATGTGGTGGTAAAGAATAAAAGGCAATCTGACTTTAAACGAAAAATCATCTGTGATCGCTTTTTCTCAATAAAACGGAAGTGGATTCTAGGAAATCGATATTCAGTTGTCTGTAGAAAACATGCAAGCAGCAAAACAAATCAAATATGGCAAGCCTAATTATTTCTGCCGCTCTAGTTCCTTCCTATATATCATAATAAACTCCTCTCCAATAGACAAGTTATATTGACAACTATGTTCTAAGACGTTGGCCTACCTTATACCTAGGTAGATGACAGACGACAATCCTTGCTTTGACTTCACGTAGCTACATTAACCATTCAGCGTGGGAGAATTTCAATAAAAATCCATTGGCGTCGACACTCTGTATTAGCAGCTTCTTCTTGCTCTACGCTCGCCGTTTTCAATCTAAGGTTTTCAGATCCGAAACACAACTGGCTATCGTCGCAAGGCATTGTTTTCCCCGAAAGCAGTGTTGCCAGACCGATCAGTTGGAAAAGCAGAAGACTCGAAAATTAAAAAAAAAAGCAGTAGACACATACAGTGGCGGCGTTTGAGCGTAAATCCAGGGGAAGGGCAAAACATTGCCATTATTAAGGTGGCAGTGGTCAAAACAAGCAGTCTAGAATTCATTGTTACTTTCATTTCAAAATAAAGCAATACATACAAAACATAAATTTGAATTTTAATTGCTTCAAAATAAGTTTCATAAAGAAAATGTTTTCCTATGATTAGGTAATCATTTGGAAGTAGAAAGACCTCCATGTCCTCTAATTGCTGTCCATATCCCCTAATGGCAATAGAGTGAACGGATTTTCTGCTGAACCACGCTGAGCAAATGAAAGGGGAAAGTCCCGATTTACACTAATAGACCTAATGTTTGATATACACGTGTATGAAGTGGGGTGAGAAAATGTCTTATCATGCACGTAGCGATTACATAGCTACCTAGGTATATGATACAATCACACGTGATCTTGTCGTAAAACAATTTCTTGCTGACGAACGTGGAGAGGTGATCTACGCTACTCTTCCAACCCAAATCCCAATCTAAACAACACGTACTCGTAAATCTTATCATACAGATTGCCAACCATCATACATATAGAAGATGGCGTACAGTTGTATTTTTGTATTTATATTTTATACAGCAAAACTCTATAACTACATTCTCTACATAGCTATGTGTATGCATACAGAGAAATTTCCTCTTTTTAAATGAGGAGAAAAATGAAAATTCAATATTACTAATATATTTCTTTAACTTCTCGAAGTAAGGGAAAAGCAGGAGATTGTTTACTTTTCATTTTCTTCACAATATTTTATCAGAATAATGAGTCTTAATTATAACAAACGAAAACAGTATTGTAAGCAAAAGATAAGAAAAATTTCCATTATTTCATAAAAATTAGATATCCAAATAGCAAGTTATTTTCTTCTGTGATTTTCTCTCAGAGGTTATTCAAAAGGTATATAAGCCAAATGTAATTTGGACCGTTACATGTGAGAGTTCAGCTTCAACCTTTCTACCTCTTTAGTCGGTCTATTAACTTCCTCTGTATTAGAGTAAATGAAACTGCTAACATCTCGAGGTAGATAAATGAGTACACAAAACGCAGAAAAGAGGAATATCTGAAATTTCAATAATGAAATTCTCAAATTTTATACCTATCCACAGAATACGAGCTAATACATATAATCACAAAACCAAGGTATGTTGAAATAATTTAAAATTTACAGTAGTTCAAGCAATTTATTGTTCAAGTTCTCTTCCAGTAATTTAAAGATTTATTAAGTGCACTGGGTATCCAAACGGCTGGGTCTGGGTATCCAAGCGCTGGGCCTGGGTATCCATTTGGATACAAAAAGGTAGCTTAAAAAATGCCCTGGTTTTACCTCCCCCCAAAAAAACACTAGGAATTTTTTCTAGGGAAAATTCCACCAAACATGATAAAAGGGAACAACATGAACCATCCAAACTTACAGTGATATATATTTGGGTCCTAGATAACATTTTTCAAAATTTCAGTTTTTCCCAATTCATAAATTTAAGTGGTGGTCTTATAGAGTCCTCCAAAATTTAAAAGGAAGCATCAATGTAATCAAGCCTTGTGATACAGAATGGATTCTATATTCGCATATACAACCATATAAGAGATGGATAAAGTAGGTCAAAATCCTCCGAAATTTGAATTTTTGGCATTTTTAAACTATAAAACGAAACGAAATGGACCCCCCAAAATACTGAGCCATATAGACTGGTCCTAAAATGCCAACCAAATTTTTAAACTAGGTAATTTCCAGAACTTTAGAGGTAGTTGGCCCCCAAAATTAGGGGTAGGCACGGTATCCCTGCCAAAATTTCGAGGGCATAGACTCCTATGAAGCCATACCACATGATAAGGTCCTCATACATCCCTTATCCATGTTTGACACGGAAGCATTTTTCGGATGATTTCTTGTAGTAAAAACTTTACAATTGAATAATTGTGTAGATAATTCCTTTGATCAATATCAGCATATCAGCCTTTTATTCAGAAAGAAATAATACTAATTTGTATCCAGTTCCCAACTATGTTTACAGATGTTGGTTTATATTTAACGAACTTTTTTGAAGCACAAACGATGGGGTTTCGTGCACAAACGAGCACACACGATGCACTAAGGAACGGCGCTACTTTCAACGTTTGTGCTTGAAGTCAGAGGGCCAGCATGAACTCGCCCAACTACCAGCTTTTTGTTCATATCCTCAAACTAATAATGCAAAAACGATTGGGTTTTCTAACACGAACGATGTACTCATCAACAACACTATTTTCATCGTATGTGCTTCACATGTACGAGAAATGCAAGCATTTTATTTCAAAAGAAATAGCAAGAATTTGTATCCAATTTCCAAGTCTGTTTTTCGTTTTTGCTTATAAGTCAGGAACTATTGAAGCACAAATGATGAGTTTTCGTGCACAAATAAGCACAAACGATGCACTAACGAATGACACTAGTTTCGTCATTTTTACTTGAGGTCGCGTGGCCAAGTTCACGCCGGCTCCTTACCAGTTTTCCGCTCAAATCTCCGAAACTAATAATGCACAAGTGATGCGGTTCCGTGCACAAACGAACCAATTGCACTAATCCCATCATTTGTGCTTCACATGTGAGAGGAATGCAAACATTTAATTTCAAAAAAAAAAAAATGCGAAAAATCGTATCCAGTTTCCAAGTCTGTTTTTGGCTTATAAGTCAGGGACTATTGAAACACAAACGATGGAATTTGATGCACAAACAAGCACAAATAATGCACTAACCAAAGACACTAGTTTCGTCGTTTTTACTTGAAGTCGGGGGGATAAGTTCACGCTGGCTTCATACCAGATTTCCGCTCAAATCTCCGAAACTAATAATGCACAAATGATGGAGTTCCGTACACAAACGAGCACAAACAATCCACTAACCAATGGCACTAGTCATATCGTTTGTGCTTCCCATACGAGAGAAATCTAAGCATTTTATTTCGAAAGAAATATCGAAAATTTGTATCCAGTTTACAACTTCGTTTTCAGTTTTTCGCTTATAAATCAGGAACTATTGAAGCACAAACGATGCGGTTTGATGCACAACGAGCACAAACGATGCACTAACGAATGACAATAGTTTTTTCATGTTTACTTGAGGTCGGGGGGGGGGGCAAGTTCACACTGTCTCCCTACCGGGTTTCCTCTCAAATTTAAGAAACTAACAACTCACAAATGATGGGGTTTCCTGCACATACGATGCACTAACTAGGGATGCGCACGAGTCGAGACATGTCTCGAATCTCGACTCGACTCGACTCGAATTCGAGTCGAGATTCGAGTCGAGACACACTTTGTAAAATTCGAGACGAGTCGAGACAAACATGTTTCTCGACTCGAATGTCTCGAAAATTTTTCTAAAACTTTTAATATTATTATGAAGAAATTATTCACTCAGGAACAGCCTTGAAACCAATTCCAGCATTTATTACTTTAGAAAGGTACAGTACGCATAAATTTAATAGTTAATCTTCCGAGATCAAGATTTAATTTTCAGCTCAATTCAGTTAATTAAAACTAGTAATTAATGTCGTGATATTTGATTGTACTTCAAATATAATAATAATAATAATAATAATAATAATAATAATAATAATAATAATAATAATAATAATAATAATAATAATAATAATAATGTTAATAATAATAATAATAATAATAATAATAATAATAATAATAATAATAATAATAATAATAATAATAATAATAATAATAATAATAATAATAATAATAATTGATTATCTAGTTTGTATAAAACTATTATCCGTAGCCTATATCTAGTCTGTATAAGAACATTGCAATAAAGTGAACATCATAAATTCTCTGAATGAGCAATTGGCAGTCTATAGTAATTTAGCATAGTTATAACTATTGTGTTTTTATTTCCATGAACGCCATAGGGCTACATAACTTCTGGACAGGGCCCGATTTAGGGGGGTGCAAAGGTGCACGCTACCCCCCTTTGTTGTAAATATACCTATCTAAAATGAGAAGCTAGCAGTGAAAATACCGCGACACTGGTGTGTCGTGAATGGTCCACTGGTGTACCGCGAGGATATCAAAACAAAATTATTAATTCTATACCAATCAAATTGCAAAACGTAGGGGAAAATATATATTTGTATTGCACATTACTATCAACCTCTACTATGAATATACAATTTTAAGTTTCATGCCGTGTTACTTTTCTGTACATTTCTAATGTTGAAAAAAGTATTTGTTATTGTTATGACCATTATTGCTTCTTTATCGTTACAGACTATTTCGTAACTTGAAAATTTAAAATATTATTCAATCCTTTCGATAAATTATTTACATTTGTGTTTTAAAAGTAAAATAGATTTATTTGTTCGTTCGTTATTTAATGATCTTCATTCTTAGTAAAAGGTTGGATACAGTTTTCGAAAGACTAAGAGTATTTTTAATAACCTGAGTCCAACATATCATTGCAGTTGTTTTCTCCTTTTAAATTAGAACGAAAAATAAGCATAGTGATTTACCACGAGGAAAACCCAGTGATCGAGCTTTCTTCTCTGTGCGAAGGAGATAAGTAATCAAAGAAAAAATACCAGTGTGTTTTATATTTACAAATAATAATATCTATAAGTGTGCCGCGAGAATTCATGTTACACCCGTAGTGTGCTGCAAGTTGAAAAAGGTTGGGAAACGCTGGTTTAGAGGAAAGAATAATTGGTACACTCCCTCCTCCCTGCTCTCTCTCTGCCTAGTATATTTTCTTTATTTTATTATCTTCGAAACACCATTCCAGACAAATGCTTTTCGGTAGAAAAGTTAGAAACAAACCATCCCGCTCTTGGACAAAGTGGGCAACATGCAGTAGTCAGGTCAATGAACCTGCTTTGGAAATTTTCGTGCAATTTAGGTTATTGAGAGGGTCTAGTTTCCTCAACTATGCCGCCTTCTACTATGGCACGTGCCATAAATAAGTCATCATCTGATCGTATGGGAAACACCGCTAGTTGTCCTTGCCTGACATCTGTTTCATATTCATATTAGCCAGTGACAGCGATAAAGGGCGCGCATACCCTGGGGTGCGGGGGAGCATACTTGAGGGGGTCTCTACAACGTACGCTCAGCAAGGCACCTTTTACTTGTCATTTATAATTTTAATGCATTTTGAAAGCGTTTCTACACAGCTTATAATTAATTCTAACAGTTTCACAGAATTAAACCAGTTGAGAATGCTCCATGAGCATTGCCAGAACGAACTTAAAAAGAATGGAGATATGGAGCGGGAAGGAAAACTGTCATTGTTCTTACCTCGCAAAAATTAGTAAAATATTATTTCTCTATGACTTACAGTTCTCGAGATATGGCTGCTTAAATATCTAGAAATTTGAACTTTTGGGCCAGTATTTGGGGAACGGTGGCCAGTTGGCCAGTAGACAGTTAATCAGTGGACACTGGTTATTATTTGGTATTAAAATGTTCACCACTTTCTTAGGTATTGATCAACACCAATATGATCTCTCTACAACTTACGGCTCCCAAGCTATGGCTCGTTAAATATCTAGAAATTGGCCATTTTTGGCCAACATCACGGGAACGGTAAGTCATAGAGAGATGATATTGGTGTTAATCAATACCTAAGCGAAAGGTAAACAATTTGGTACCGATATTAATTCGTGGCCACTGGCCATTGGCCAAACCAGTGGCCAGTTGGCCAGTGGCCACCGGTTACTATTTGGTACCAAAAAGTTCACCATCCTCTTAGGTATTGATTAACATCAATGTCATCTCTCTACAACTTATGGTCCCTGAGCTATGGCTTCTTAAATAGGTAGAAATTGGCCATTTTTGGCCAATATCACGGGAACGGTAAGTCATAGAGAGATGACATTGGTGTTAGTCAATACCTAAGAGGATGGTATGCATTTTAGTACCGATATTAATTGGTGACCACTATACAACCGGCCATTGGCCAAACTAGTGGCCAATTGGCCAGTGTTAATCGGTTACTATTTGGTACCAAAATGTTCACCATCCTCTTAGGTAATGAACAACATCAATGTGATCTCTCTGTGACTTATGGTTCCCGAGATATGGCTCCTTAAATCTCTGGAAGTCGGCTATTTTTTGGCCAATATCTTGGGAACGGTAAGAGTGACGCGAAAAATTTAATCACTTTTTCTGATAGTTTTTGAAGCTCTATCAAATACACGGTTCAAAATTGAAAAATCGCAAATAACAGACAGACGGACAGACAGACAGACACACAGACATAGAGAATTCAGTATCGAACTTTTTAAGTTCGTTGATAATGAAGTAATAATTAAAATCAAATAATGAGGAATGACTGTGAACATGAATGTCAGGTTCCTCTTTGCGATTTTCCAAAGATTTTATTTTCCAGTGTAATATTTGCATATTATTATGTTAGTCTATAATGCCATATTTTCGATATCGTGTATCTTAGAATAGAATTACAGTGTATTATAATAAATTATCGTATTTACCAGAAATATCTTCCAAGAAAATAATTCGAGATATAACAACTTGTTATTTGAAGAAGATAGTTGTTTACTGACAAGGGAGTGGCGCTACTGAGATCCGAACGAGACAATTGTGTTCGCATTGGATATGTTATAACTAGACGAATCCCGAAGTTATACGTGTCACCGGGCGGGATATCGTGAGTTACAACATATTCAACGAACTTAAAAAGTTCGTTACTGAATTCTCTATTTTGTACACTGCATTAGATAGAGCATCAAAAACTATCAGACAAAATGATTAAATTTTTCGCGTCAATCTAACCGTTCGCAAGATAGTGGCCAAAAAATGACCGATTTACAGAAATTTAAGCAGCCATATCTCGGGAACCGTAAGTCATAGACAAATCATATTGGTGTTGATCAATATCTAAAAGGATGGTGAACATTTTGGTACCAAATAGTAACCGGTAGTCACTGTCCAACTGGCCAGTGGTTTGGCCAATGGCCAGTTGGCCAGTGGCCACCAATTAATATCAGAACAAAAATGTTTAACATTCTATTAGGGATTGATTACCACCAATATCATATCTCTATGGCTTACCGTTCCCGTGATATTGGCCAAAAACATGGCCAATTTCTAAATATTTAAAAAGCCATAGCTAGGAAATTACCTGCTAGAATAGTTTGAACCGAGTCATTTGTTCGGAAACGATTGGGTAAATGGAAAACTCGGTGAACATGTATCCCATCATTTTCAAGGCCACACTTTTTTGGGGTAAAAAGTTTGCCCCAGGGTTCCCCGCAGGGCCCCAGACGGGATCCAACTAAAAAGTTTCAAATGGCAAGGGGGTTAAGTAGCATATCATTTGAAATCTGTTGTAAAATGAAGGAAAATGGAGCAAGTCTCGACTCTCT
The DNA here is from genome assembly GCF_964235325.1 of Thermobia domestica. Lineage (NCBI taxonomy): Eukaryota > Metazoa > Arthropoda > Insecta > Zygentoma > Lepismatidae > Thermobia > Thermobia domestica. The sequence goes on from NC_137470.1 coordinate 116,897,444, forward strand.
AAGACAACCCTGTGCAAAATGGCGGCGGGTCAAAATGAAAACAAAAACTTAATTGAAAAGTCCACGGCCACCCGTATAAATCGAAAATGGTGAGACAAATGTAAAAACAAGAAAGGACGTGTGGCATTACGAAATCGAGCTAAAGAGAATTTCACAGTAAATATCAAGCAAAAGCTCGAATTAGTGAGAAACTTGACTAGTGTGATCCTCATTGAGATTAGCGAACGCGAGCTCCATTGAGGATAGAGAGAATGAGCCCGAGTGAGTCACGGTTGCAAAATTACCAATTTTACTTCTTTCTTTCTTTCTTTTTTTCTTTTCTTTTCTTTTCTTTTTTTCCTACTCCAATGCGTAAGATTTATGAACAGCAGAAGTGCTTGCTAGAAAGACTTTAATTAGCATTGTTTGAATTATCCATAGACTAGGAACTGCTTAGATGTCTAATGCAACTTACGTTCGCATTTTAACAATTCAGGTTGTAATTAAAACCTTGAATACTGAGCAGATGAGCACGCAGAATGTTTTGTTTGGGTGTATTTCTAATACACAATTAATTCTTCGTAAACAAATACAACTCTATAGTATCTGAAGCGGCTTGAGTTGGATTGAATGAAAACGTGAACATGTATTCGAACTGCGCAATGTATTGTTAATTATCATGAACTGGAACAATTAGAAAAAAAAATGGAAGCGCGACTGATGAGCACCAAACATCAAAATTTCACAAGGCATGGTCAAAGCTCACACCTCAAAGACCAGAAAAAAAGATTGCCCCATCAACTAACCGTTGTCTTGTCCAAGTCAGTTGCTTCTTTTCATTGTGAAATTTCCTGCAAGTTCATCAGAATGTTGAAAATTTCCTACATTTTAAATTTATTTAGTATGTACTGATCAGTCAGAACATTATGACTACGAACCTACTATCGATATAATTTCCGTCCAGGCGATATCTGTGTCACCTGCCGACGAATGCCTGCTAGTCAGTCACGCGTACGGTGCATGCAGTATCAGTGAGAGTGCTGGCCGTGTGTAGAATGGGGAAGGCGCGCGATCTGAGTTTGACCGAGGGCAGGTTGTAATGGCCCGCAGACTCGGCAGGAGAATTTCGGAAACTGCAGGACATGTCGGATGTTCGAGGAGTGCTGTGGTGAGTGTCTTCAACAAGTCGCGAAACCAAGAGAAAACGACGTCCAAACGTCGAGGGGTTGGGCGCCCCCACCTCATTACAGATGTCGGACGTCATAGGCTGGGAAGACTGTTAAAACAAGACAGGCAGCGAACTGTGGCAGAACTAACATCATACTTTATTACTGGGCAAAGTACAAGTGCGTTTGAACACACAGTGCACCGAACACCCCTAATGATGGGCCTCCGAAGCCCATGTCCCATCTATGTGCGAATGTTAACGCCACGACATCGGCAACTACGACTGAAATGAACACATGACCATCGTCATTAAACCTTGGCACAGTGGCAGAGCGTTGCATTGTCTGATGAATCCCGATACCTTCTTCATCATGACGATGGGAGGGTGCGAATCCGTCGTGTTTCAAGAGAACAGTTCTTTGACGCCTGTACTGCGGGACGGAGACAAGCTGGCGGTGGCTTAATTATGCTCCGGAAAACATTCACGTGAGCATCCATGTGTCTAGTGAAGGTCGAGCAAGGCACCATGACGGCCAAGGCGTATCACACACTGCTTGCAGACGACGACCATGTTTCCCAACGGTAGTGGCATTTTTCGAAAAGATAATGCACCATATCACAAGGCCAGGATTGTGATGGAGTGGTTCGAGGAACACAGGGGCAAGTTCCAAGTGATGTGCTAGCTGCCCAACTCGTCTGATCTGAACCTAATCGAACACAAATGGGATGTGATTGAACATGACTTCAGAGCGCATCGCCCCTCTCCCTGGAATTTACGGGAATTAGATGACCTGTGTGCAAGGGCGCCGATCCTGGGGGGCCGAGGGGGCCCGGACACTCCCAAAGCTCATGTGAGACCCCGCATTGTATTTATGAATATACAATATTTGGCATAATTTGAATACAATTTGTCTTAAAATCCTCATATATATGCCTTCTGCATCTGGATGCCCCCCACATTTACAGAAAAATCGGCGCCCTTGCCTATGTGTACCAATCAACTCTCTCCAGTGACCTTTCAAGGGTCATTGCGTCCATGCCAAGACGCGTCGCCATTGTTATCCGTGCCAAAGTTGGACACACTGACAATAAGGTAGGTAGTCATAATATTCTGGCTGATGTGTGCGTATGTTTTAACTCGTATATTTTGTCTCGACTCGAATTTCGAGACGTCTCGACTCGAATTCGAGTCGAGTCGAGACAGAGTCTGTCGAGTCGAGACACGAGTCGAGACAGAAACATATTTTCGAGTCGAGACACGAGTCGAGACAACATTTTCTCGAGACGAGTCGAGACAGGCTTAAATCTCGACTCGACTCGACTCGAATGCATCCCTAGCACTAACCAATGGCACTAATTGTATCGTTTGTGCTTCACACGTGAAAGGAATGCAAACATTTTATTTCAAAAGAAACTTCGAAAATTTGTATCCAGTTTCCAACTCTGTTTTCAGTTTTTAGCTTATAAGTCAGGAACTATTGAAGCACAAACGATGGGGTTTGATACACAAACGAAGCACTAACCAATGACACTAGCCTCATCGTTTGTGCTTGAAGTTAGGGGGCAGCGTGAACTTGGCCCCCCTACCAGTTTTTTCACTTATATCTCCGGAACTAATAAAACACAAACGATGGGGTTTTGTGCACAAGCGAGAACAAACGAAGCACTAACCAATGACATTAATCTCATCGTTTGTGCTCCAGGTAGGGGGGCCAAGTTCACGCACTCTCGAAATGTGGTGTTGGAGAAAGATGGAGAAGATAAAATGGACAGAAAGAGTAACAAACGAAGATGTTTTAAAACGATAGGAGAGAATACGACGCTTCGTAGAAAGGCCAAATGGATTGGACATCTTGTTAAGAAATTGTCTTTTTCATGCCGCTACAGAAGGAAAGACGGAAGGAAAGCTAGGAATAGGAAGAAGAAGAGCACAAGTAATCGATGATTTGAAAAATAGAAGAAAATATTAGGAGCTGAAAGAGGAAGCTAAAAATCGAGAAATATGGAAGAAACATTTTCAGTTCCAAACTGAAACTTAAGAAGGATAAAAGAAAAAACTCATTAGTCCCAGGACTTGCTAAGAGGCAGAATACTTAATAATAATTTAGTTGGTTGTGGCTGATGTAACTATTAATCTATATTATAATTTGAAAGTGACTATGTTTGTGAAAAGCCATTGATTTTTTTTAACACACTTAATCTTAAAACGTTTCCCGATGGGAACTTATGTGATTCGGATCGCGCGTTAAACTGTGGGTCCACATCTCGCACAGCCTCGGTGTTAAAAGGGGCGCAAAACTCAAATCTATTTCAATTACTGTTCCAATTTGGAAACTGAACGACTCAATCTTGTGCATCTTTTAGGGCCTTAAGCTCATTTCAAAAGAATAAGCTCAAATAAGCGTCAATTAGAATACAATTGGCGAATCAGTTTCAACTTATATCAATTAAGATGACCACATTAGATAATGATTAATTAGTTTATGTTGGTATCTCCTTACGTTTTAGATCAGTTATATGGTTGCTAGGAAAACAGCTTAACTCTACCTATATGTCGTTTCGTCAATACTATTAGGAGTGCAACGATTCGAGCGTACTTTTCAGAGAGCAACAAAAGAGCTGAAAAGTAAGACAGACAATAGGAGAATGAAGTACTATTAAGTGCGAGGATCATATAGTTAAAAGTAAGGAAAGTACGAAGTGTACTTGCACTAGTTTATTTCGTTGATGACTTACAATGAACAAGTACTCTCTCTTTTTACCCTATTTGTCTTATAGCGCATTTACAGGAAAGGTACTTGTAAGGTAAGCAGGCGCTCTTTGCTTGGTTGCGGGCATTGCAAAACCCAAGACAAGCCTTGGATGCCTTATTTATGTATATTTTTTTTCTGTCTCTACACGAAAGGTGAATTTTAAGTTTAGCGTCCCATTTAGCAGGGAGGCTCTAAGAGACATAAACTTACAACTTAACATGAGATTCGAATTACATGAGCTCTCGCCGGGAACCTACCCTGGGTCTTCCATGCCAAAGTCTCGTTTGCTACCTACATAGCCACGAGAGAGCTCTCTTTACAAGAGAGAAATATCTTTCTTTCTCTGTTTCTTTTTATTTCTCTATTATTATTTCTTATTTAGAATTCTCAAAAGACGAACTTTATTTTCCATCGATATTTCCGATACAGCAATCTTTTGATACATTCGATGTTTTTTTCGATATGTTTCAATACATTGATCAAGTTTCGATATTTTTCCGATATCGATTTTCGATATTCAAATCTGGATATCGCACAGCCCTATGCTTGATCCGGATATTTCGAGTATGTCAGCTATCCGTTGCAGACCAGACCTTGGTGCGCATACAAAACAATATATTTCCTTGTTTTCTTGTCATCATTGCTTTCATTCAGAGCGATGTACCTGAAAAACCATTGGTTCAGTTATCGATGCTATTATTTGGCACTTCTACTGCTTTTATGCCGAGTGGTGTACCTGCAAAGCCATCCACTCTACCATTAGTGTTCTTGTTTTCCCCTCACCACTGCTTTTATTCAGAGTAATGTACACTCATGTCCAAAATTATTGCCGCATGTGTATGAATATGTTGTTGTAGGAATATAATTTGATAACGAATTCGCCCGGTATTTCTTATAATGTTAGTATGTGTATAATCGGTAAAGACATATATGTGGACAATTTCATGTCAAAAGAGCAGTAAATAAGAACGATGAAACGAAAATAAAACTTTCTTGTCCATTTAGCAACATTTTGTTTTACTCATTCTAATTTTCGTATTTATAACTCCTTTCCAGTGAAATTTACCACAAATATACATTTCCCGATTATACACATAGTATCAGTATTAAAAGTACCCTGCAAAATCATTATCAAATTATATTCTTAAAAGAAGACAGCTATAGATATGCGACAATCATTTTGACCATGAGTGTACCTTTAAGAAACATCTGTTCAGTTATCGATGTTCTTATTTGCCTCTTACCATTGCTTTTTTATACTGAATGGTGAACCTGCAAACTTATCCACTCCACCATTGATGTTCTAGTTATCTCGTCACCACTGCTTTTATTCAGAGTGATGTAGCTGCAAAACCATCGATTCAGTTATCGATGCTTTAATTTGGCATTTACCACTGCTTTTATACTGAGTGGTGTACTTGCAAAACTATGGAATCTAGCATTAATGTTTTTGTTTTCCCATCACCACTTCTTTTATTCAGAGTGATGTACCTGACAACCATCGCTTCACTTATCAACGTTGTTATTTGGCACTTGCCACTATTTTTATACCGAGTGGTGTACCTGCAAAACTATCCACTCCACCATTAATGTTATTGTTTTCCTGTCACCACTGCTTTTATTCAGAGTGATGTACTTGAAAAACCATCAGTTTAGTTATCGATGTTTTTATATGACACTTACCACTGCTTTTATACCAAGTGGTGTACCTACAAAATTACCGACTCCGCTATTGATGTTCTTATTTGGCACTTACCACTGCTTTTGTACCGACTGGTTTACCTGAAAAAACTAGGGATTCCGCCATTAATATTCTTGTTTTCATGTTACCACTACTTTTATTTAGAGTGATGTATCTGCAAAACCACTTACTCCGTTATCGATGTTCTTATTTGGCACTTACCACTGCGTTTATAGCGAATGTGTACCTTTAAAACCATCGACTGTGTCCTGGAAACTCTTGTTTGTCAGTCACCACTGATTTTATTTAGAGCAGTCCACCTTCAAACCCATTGATATTGTTATTCACTTTCACCGCTACTTTTATCTCCAGCTGGTGTACCTTCAAAAATTTTCGAATCCATCATTGCTGTCGTTATTTCCCCATCACCACTGCTTTTAACCCGAGTCGTAAACTTACAAAACTATAGACTATGCTAACAATATTTTTGTTTGTCTGCTGTCACTGTCTTTATCCTTAGTGGTACACTTATAAAACCATTGACTCCAGTATAGACATTCTCGTTTTTCTGCCTACATTATCTTTGCCAATTTCCAGCCTAGATCGGTCTCTACTTACGTCTGTTCATCTGGTTTATTGGAAATCGCTGAAGTGAACGATGACGTAACAAAATGGAGTTGAAAATGACTGCACTAAACCGTTAGCCATCTTTTGTAAACGTGAAGGAAGGAACTTTTTTTTTTTTTGAGGAGGGTGGCATTTTTTTAAAAAAAATTCTTCAATGCCCCCCTGAATGTAATCGCCAGAAGAAGCACATTCTACAGAATCATGACATTTCTTAGACGCTTTGCCTTCAGCATTTCTTGCCGTCGTCGACTGACTGGCGATTATCCAATACCTATCGCACCTAGACAACTGGAAACACATTTCTTTCAAATGGTGATGCAGGATACGAACTAGAGAAGACACAATAAACAAACGGAGTTTCTGAATTGGAGAATTGCCAGGGAAACAACATTAGCTGTCTATATATCTATGTAGTAGCTTCCACAGTTTGGAACACAAAGCAGAAAAGAGAAATGCATCCATCTATCTGGCTTTTTTCCTGTGTGCCGATCTCTACCAAAAACCTTACCGACATTTTTTTTTATTTTCTTTTAAAAAAAAACTTTCTTATATGCGAGGAGATAAATCAAGGGACCAAAAAATTCTTACAATGTTCCATTTCGAGACTCGTAGCTAATACAAAAAATCGTAATCTGCTTTTGGATCAGTTTGAATTACACTGAAAGCAAACTGTGTTTTAAAATAAAGACTGTTTCTAATTTTGCTGAGACATTGTGTTAAGTGGAACGTATATGATAAACCTATTCTTAAAATTTGCACCTAGGGGTACCACATACAGTGAAAAAGAGCAAAGTACGTTTTCCATTTTATAAACTTCTACATCGCACGATCATGCCCTATAGGTTAAGACTATGATGGGGTAATTGATGGAACGAACATGTTGGAGAAACAGAAGAACCCCGAGAAAACCTATTGACCCCATTTTTTCCACCCCCACAAATTTACATGGACTAGGATCAAGCTAGAAACCCTCATACGAGGGAATAGTATGCTATTTTAAGTTGGGAAGCAAATCCACTCTAGTCTTTATTATCATTTCTATAGTACAGAGTTAGGCAAAAATCCAGCATGACTTTTTTTTTTTTTTTGAAATAGCTTGAAGAAAGATAATGAAGTTTTGTATGTGAATAATTGGGGTGCGACACACCAGATGCTGCCATTTGGTATCATAGCTGCCACCTTGAAATCCACCACTTCAAAATCAGGCTCAATATTTTAAATGGTAAAAGGAACATGCGACACACGATTTTAGGCTAGAATTTTACCAGAAATACGAATCTCAAGTTATTTTTCACCTGACCTTAATATGTAATGATTTTTTTTAAAGTAAACATTGCATATGGGAAGCTACAAGCTATGTGTTACCCATTGTGTGCTACACATAACGCAAGACATTCTCTCCGATAATGATGGACACGTAATAACACTTCCGGCATCACATAATCACAAGCGTGCCTGATTCGTTGTTCGAGGTGTCGGAGATCAGTGATTTTTCTTGATAAACTAATGCTTTGAACTGGCCCCACGGTAAAAGTCTAAGAATGTCAGGTCGGGTGAACTGGGTGGCAACTCAATTGGCCCTCGACAACCAATCCAATGACCCAATAACTGTGCATCCAACCATTCCCTGATACATAATGCATAGTGAGAAGGCGCACCATCTTGTTGGAAAAAGGCAGTGAATTCACCTTCTGGATTCAGCAGTGATGGGAACAAATGTCCCTGCAGCATGCCAATATGTCTGTCCCCATTTAGGTTTCTGGGAATGAAAAACAACCTGATGATACGAATGTTCCAAATCCCACACCATGCTCTCACTTTTCTCGCAACAATTACCCTCGAAGCATCTGTCCATGTGTCTGAACAAAAACTGTAATTCTGTTTATTGATCCCAGCGTTCACATGGAACAGAGTCTTATCACTAAAGAACACACTAAGTGGAAACATGGGATCCTCATTACACTTTGTTACAGCCGATTCTGCAAATTGCATTCTCTAATTTGAGTCATCCTCTGTTAGGTATTGTTGCAGTTAGAGTTTGTATGGATGCCACTTGTTTGTGTGCAGCACACAGAGTATCGATCTCTGACTTACACCTCAGGAGCCGTGGTGGATCAATGGTAGAGCGTTCACCTCTGGTGCTTGGGGTCCCGCGTTCAAAACCTGCCCCCTCCAATAAGCAAACATGTTGCGTAATCCTTTTAAGATTTGTCTTTCAAAAGCCTTAAAATTTTTAAACACAATTTCACTATATCAGAAGCAATGGCGAAACTACTAAGACGATAGAGAAAGTAATATCTAGATACAATTAACGGGATGATATATGCTCTTAAGCGACACGGATCTACGTGTAATGAGTGTCAATATATCAAAAGCTTGAACAGCCAGAGCATTATTTTGTAGCAAAAAATAATCTGTAGCCATGGTTTCCCATTTCCTTACCACATGTCAATCACAGTGTTTTTATGTATCTGCAAAATTCAAAAATTTTCTGTTATGCTAATGTGTTTGTGAGACACGTATCTCTCCTTATCATATAATTTGGAACAATGCGGAAAACATACCTTGAAGAACAATTTAAAAATTTATTTTGAATATAAACAATCGTATTTCAATAAAGGAATACATGAAATAAAACTTTCGTAAATTTCGCTGAATATGAAGAAATAACATGTTCTCATGCGGACTTGGTATTTAATTATAATCTTTGTGACCCGCTTGATGTTAAGTGGAATGTTATGGATTTATATATGCTGTAGACAATAAGAAGGTAGATGTTTGGCTAAACGCAATTAAAAAATATGAATTCGGCATGAAAAAAAGGAAAAGTTATTTGATAAGCGTAGAATACATACAATTTAACAATAAAGAGATTGTTTTTTTTTAAGTCAGGCAAAATTTAAATTCCCTAGGTGATAAAATGACAATGAAATTCTTGAACGTTGGACTGGGTCATTTGAGATCAAATTCTTAGAACTCATTACTATCCAAGTAAGATCTGTAAGTAATGAACCAAAGTAAGAAAGAACCATATTTCCCTAACTAATGTTTATACACAAAGACGGCATAATAGAGTGTAATACATGATTATAAATATCTTCAGTCATTGAAAGATTTTAGTCAATTGGTATTCTATTACTATATATATGTATTCATGTATACTTTTGTTAATAATTATTTTTGTGTTTCAGTCGTGGAAAAATATTTGTGTAATTGTCGTTGTGTAATATACCCTACAGGTTTGAATAGAAATTAATTTTGTATTCGACTACACATCGAATTGAAACTATCCATGGGTTTGGGCATTATATTTGAATGCAGTTTATAAATTTGAATTTGTAATTTGAGTCAAGACTACAGATGTAAGTGTAGAGTTTTTTTTTAGATCTCTAATCTAAAGATTTTTGTAAATTTTGAATAACATTCAATAAGTAATTATTACTATTTAATCAGAAATTACTACAGTGAATCCTCTACTAACGGACACCTCTATGAAGCGGACACCTTCCGCAACGGACATATTTTATAATCTCCCAACACTGTAATAGGAAAAATAAATCATTGGCAAACCTCTCTAAAGCGGGCATTCTCCAGTACGGATACGGACAGTCTTTCCTGTCTTTATAGGTATTATTTGCCTCCGTATTACGAACACTTTCTTTAGAAACAAGTTAGAAAGTGCAGTAAAAGTACATTTTCAGTAATTCACATATATGTCACCAAGGAATCATTGTGATAACATTTTGAATAATCAAGTAGGTATTCAGCAACCCAGATGAAACGTCTCTGTTTAGCAACACCCTCATGTCCGTTGCTTGCATTCCACTCTCACCCAACCTGTTTTATAGGGCCCATACACGGTCCTCGGTTTGTGCAAACAAGGCTGTTTGTGCAAACAGTTTGACCATGTTTTGCGCTGTATGAACTATTTGCACAAACGTTTGTGCAAACATTTTTCACATCGAACTCGTTCGAAAATTGTTTACACAAACATGATGTTTGCGCAATAACGCGGACCGGGTATGGGCATGCTTGTGCAAACACAAGGTTTAGTTCCAAGTAGGAGACCTAGTGTACAAACGCTTATTTCTTGCGCTGACGTCAATGAATAGGATTCAAGAATGCTGGCGAGAATTTATTGAACTTTATCGAAATGTACCTGCACTGTGCAAGGTAAAGAGTGAAGACTATAAAAACAGGAATCCGAAAAACGCGGCCTCACATGTTTCTATAATAATTTGTCCAAGTGTCTTGGGTGCAATTGCTGTTTCAAATTTTAAATCCTCGTACGTGTTTCCGCACACAACGCAAAGTGGCAAAAAACCTCTGCTCGGGAGATATCACATCCCTCATATTTGTATCCTGTTTTAGAATAAGAGGTGTAACCATTTCCAGTATTTCACCAAACGCAGTTGAATTCATTTGTAAATAAGTCCACAGTCGAAGTTATCTCAAGTTTGGCTCTTAAATTTTGATGATTAAACTAGACCGTTTCTTGAACCACTCTTTCATCCACACTCTCTTCTTCCTTTTTGGTTTCGCGAGTCTTTCCGCGAAGTGATTGAAGTGATTGAATTTTGGAAGAAATGAAATTGTGGTGTGCAAGGGATAGCTTAACATTTTCGTATCGGTAAAATACATGGAGCTGAGATAATACGAAACCAAAACAATTTATTGAATTGGTGTGAAAAAGACAATGAAAAATAGTGTCTCGGTGCTTTGAACAGAGCTGTTTTGCAAGTGGCTAAAGTGTTTTTTGAATGGCTCTATAGAGTATGAAATTAAAAATAATCCTATGCTATTAAGGCAAAAGCAGACGATGACCCCAAGATGTAAAGGAAAATAAAGATCAAATAAGAAAACAAAATGAATAAAATCATTATCATTGTTAAATCTGAAATACCTTTCAAAGATTATGAATATTTGTTTTTGAAAATAAAATGTTGTATAAAATACAAAGTTCAATACGAAGTAAGCATAATATTTTTCAGTAGAAGAAAATAAATTAGCATTAAACTCTTACGATGATAAAGAATACATATTAGAAAACGAAATATGTACCCCAGCTTGAAGTATTACAAAGCTGATTTAAAGAAAGAAGAACTAATAACGAAATTAGAAGAATTAGAACAGGTTATAAGAGAAGAAAAGAAAAATAAAACAGAGGATAGAAGAGTTAAACAAATATGATTAGGTTTAAATTTAGATGTAAGGATTTTATGGATGTGTTTATAAAAGCTGTAATTTATTAATCTTATGTACAATCATCTGTTCAAAATAATAAATTTTTATAATTTTATATAGAAAATATTTAATCAGGAAATCTTATAATTATTCATAATTTAACCTAATTCAATAATAGAAAATTTGACGCAGTATTTTTTGTAATTTTTGTATATAAAATGCTTTAAAAATGGGGATGCACTGAAAATGGTTTTATTTTTACTACTCCTACTCATGAATCATATTCCTACTCATGGGATTTTGGACTTATTTGGACCTATGTGGGATTAGGACTTATCAAAATTTTCGAAAAAGATTCTCTAAGTAATCTATGAAATTCATTCCATTCTAACCAAACTAGGCATGATAGTAGATCTTAACGTGAAATCGTGTTAAAATTCAGTGAAGGGTGATTCTTATTGCAATAGGGAAATTTACTACCTCGCAAATGGTTTTATCGAAATTTACATAGAACTAGAAAAATATAATTTGCATTAATATCACAAATATTATATTCACAAAGTATTAATTTATTAAAAAGATAGAAAAAGTGTTTCAAAAATGAAAAAAGGAGACTGTATCAAAGGGCGAAAATGTGCCTAATTTCGAAATGATCTTCGCAAAATTGCGGATTACAAGACAACGCATATGATGCAACAAAAAATATAACTGCTACGTCGACTATCGCAAACTAAAGCATAAATTTAATGTTACGTTGACGCAAATCGCTACTGAAGGAGGCTTCTTATCAACCTTAATCGTATGTTACATTGGAGTGTGTTCAATTGATTTTGCAGCGACTCTTTACTAATCACTGATTAGACATATATATAATGTGCCTTATGCTAAGTTGTTCTGACGCCTGATTAGTGTCATACTAAAGAGTTTGACTAACATATGTTTCTTGCAATAGTTAGGCCTTTAGTATGACGCTAGTCATTCGTATAAACGACTCTTCATAAGGCCTAATGTTTCTCTAACGGAGTTCATTTCCTGCATAATAAATTATTATTGTATCATCGTACACACAACGTAGAAAAGTTTCTGCTTATGTTGATGATTGCCTAACATTGATTACGAACAGCGACGGAAGCAGAATTTCATTAAGTGGGATTCGAACACTCAAAGCCTTATCCAGAGTCATTCTGACGCGTTATTAGTGCCATACTAAACAGTTCGACTAACATATGTTTCCTGCAATAGTCAAGCCTTTAGAATGACGCCACTCATAAGTCAATACAACTCTGCATAAAGCCCTCAATATTTTATCTTTTCGGAACAAGCGTGAATGTTGTATATACAATCTTAACATAATAAATGTTTAATTTTCCATATATCTTGTTTAGACCCCGAAACTTTCCATTCGTACGCCATTGATTCTGAAACATTTTCCTAACGGGCAATTAAAAAAAATATACTATATTTAGTGAACTAAGTTGTTTAACGATGCTAACGTTGTTTTAGCAACGTTTATTTAATTTAAAGTTTTGGTTCTAAACATGTGTAAAACAGTTGAAACTGAGTTATTACTTTCTTTAAAACAATTATCTCTCTCTCTCTCTCTCTCTCTCTCTGGCAAATAAGTTTTTGCGAGCCTTAGCAGAAAACATATACAGAATGTGTTTCATTGCTGATGTAATTACCTATGCTATTCGTGTTTAGAATGATAAACACTGCCAAATAGTGTAATATACTGAAACAACATCCTGCAGGTCTACATCAAATGTTGTCTGTAGTAATATGTGTACATCCACAACTTTTTCTTTTGCATTAAAAAAAAACAACAAAACCGTAAGTCATGTTACAAAATATACACATAAGCATAAATTACAATACCGTTACTTCACGTAAAAAATGTTTAATTTCCAAACGTCGAGTTAGAAAAAAGAATATTTTGGAAAAGAGAGTTGGTCATACCTTTGTCACGAAGCAACTACTGTGTTAGTAAATCATATGCTTTGCATCTGTTTTTTCCAATGCTATGTTCAATGGAATAAATTGAAGCTTTTTTCAGTAGATATTCAAATTTTCTCTGGTTTTCTTAGTATCATAAGGTTACTGTATCCATATGCATATGTTCGAAGAAGCATATCATTTTACAATGAAATACGAAGCTCACTTCGTAGGATGGAACAGTCCGCAGCAATAAACCTGCAACATGAGCATGTGAATTTGTTGTGAAACAACGACGTTTTTTGTTCCAAAATAATTGTGCTGGGGAGGACGCCGAGGTTTCTCCTGGCGTGATTCGTGCCACTTAGACGTTATGTTGATTCCCTGTGTTGTTAGGCGTAGTTTGACAATAAACTTACATGCACATGTTGCAGGTTTTTGGCTGCGGACGGTACATTGTGGGTGCGTGGACCACAAGACGTCATAGTCGTATATTTTATATTATCGTATATTTTCTGTAAAGTCAGATTTTATTTCAAGTGTTGACTTTGTGGCTCAATTTTCTTATTCTCGAAAATCTGCCTTAAAATAGAATTACAAAATAAGATAAAACCTCCCACAGTGACCCATGTTCCTCGTTCAGTAATACATATTTTGGTCAAAATGAGTGTGACAAATCGTAACACGAATCTACTTTGGAAACGTCTTCGTGCAAAACGATTTTAATTCCATTGTGAATGTTTCTAGAGGCATCTTTTCAATTAAATGGATCAGCAATGATGATATTAGATAAATTCGTGGCTTAGGAAACTCGAGGTTCATCTTCACAGTAGTAAAATCCAGATAGTGGACCTTATGTAAAGTTTATTCACTTTTAGCATTAACTTCCAATTATAAGTAAGATAGAAACAGTGCCACTACTGCGTTAACACGAGAACGGGTGCCCAGAGAATTCGTAGGTGAACATTCAGACTGCGTGTTCTTACTACGATGGGACAATGCCTTTTTTCAGGTCACTGCTCTGCGAGCCAAGTGATTTGTGTGTTTATGCAGCAAGGCAAAAACAAAACACTGGGATCGTTTGAAAAGTTCTCGGAATGACGTACAGGGTAGGTCAATAAGTATGTGCACTCTTATTCTAGTCGTATGTAGGTTGGCTGTATGGCTTTCTGCGCTCGAAAACTGATAGATGATACTATTGTCTTCGCTCCTCGCAGGTTTCAGCGTTATCATTTCAGTTTGTTTTGTGCTGTTGTGAAGTAAACATGGCTGCAGCACTGTTTGTTCACACCACAAAACAATGTTTCGTAGTCCGTGTTTTGCGATCAGAAAGTGTACCCGGAGCTGAAATCCATAGAATACTTTCAGCACAATACGGGGCAATGTTTTACCACGTCGAAGCGTTTACCAGTGGATTGAAAAGTTCAAACGCGGTCTGCTCTTTTCTCGTTTTTCACGTATGTTCAACCGCTTATCCATAGTACCACTGGTAAACGCTTAGCCGTGGTAAAACGTTATCCCGTATTATGCTGAAAGTCTTCTTCGGATTTCAGTTTCTGGTACACATTCAGAGCACAAGATACGAATTGCAGAATGCTGTTCTTCTATGATGCAAGCATGTTAATTTCGCAACATCCCAAAGTGAACTGAACTGATAACGCTTCAGACAAGCCTGCCAGAAGCAAAAACAATGGTCCCATTTATCGGCTTGCAATCGCAGAAAGCCGTATAGCCAATCTACAGACGATTACAACCAAGTGCACAATACTTATTGATTTACGAGGGAAGGGCACGATGTCACTCAGAGATAATTGCACTAAATTTGGCGTAGGAGTAGGTAATGGTAATAGAAAAAGAAACACGTGGAAGCATTTGTTTTGCAGGCGTTAGGAATCAGAAATAATGAGCCATACAGTTCAGGAGAAGTATGGCCTATCAAACAGATATTGAAGTTACGGAGCCTTTTCTCACTGTTGCGGCCAATGCAGAAGAAGTACAATAAAGTAGAATGATGGCAGAAAAGGTGAACTGAACCGAAAATGAGCCAATGTCCGCCCTCAGTCCTACCAGGCGAATTCCGGGATACTAAATCATCAGCTGCCCTTGCCATTACTCACCTTATCTCTATAAAGAGAAATTGCAATAAATTTTTAAAAAAGCAGTCTCATCTGTTTCAGACTGAACGTGTGTTCTTTTTTTAGCATATTTATTTTATGAATACAATTCCTGGTACTATGTGTGCCTGTTATATTTTTAATGTTTCTCTTAACAACTGTTCCATTATGTCAAAAAAACAGTATATAACTCACTGTCATGTATATTAAAGTTAACTACGGTATTTTCTAATTTTTTGAGACAAATTTGGAAGCTAATTTTATGAACATGACGTGTGTGTAGACAATGAAGATGTTCTGTTTCATGTTTGCTAGGCAACACAAGTGAAACGCTCATGTTCATTTTGTGTTCACACTATTAAAATGCAGTGTTTGTGAAACATGCGTGAGTTACATTTGGAGCCTTGAACGCAGTGATTACGAGGATATTTCGGTCCAATACATTTTGCTGGTTTCTAATGGTGAGTAGACCAAATTCAAATACTTCCTTTATCCTTTGCTTTAAATAGTTGTGTTAATGAACAGTCTTGTGTGTATTCAAACAGTTACTTTTCTTATGGCCGTCCACAATCGTTCCCATTTTTAAACATCACTAATCCCGAAATATATATATATATATATATATATTTGGTCTAGGAATTAATTCGTGCGGTTGGTACGCACACATTGAAGCTGTAGTACAAACACAAAATACATAAATACCTTAAGAAAAATATTGTCCATCGCTAGCCACCACTTTCGCCCATCTGTCAGGCAATGTACGGATTCCGTGGCGAAAGAAGTCCTCATCCTTGGAAGCGATCCAGTCAGAGACCCATGTTTCGATATCTTCTGAAGAAGTAAACCGCTGTCCAATCAAATCGTTGTTCATGCAATCGAACAAGTTATAGTCCGAAGGAGTAACGTCTGGTGAATACGGCGGGTGGGGTAAAACTTCCCATCCGACATTTTCTAAATAGGTTTTGACCGGTTTTGCGACATGTGCGCGAGCGTTATCATGCTGAACAATAAGTTTATCATGTCTGTTCTCCCATTCTGGTCGTGTTCTGGCCAGAGCTTGCTTCAAACGCATCAATTGTCGTCGATAACGTTCTCCATTCATAGTTTCACCCGGTTGCAGCAGCTCATAGTACACCACCCCTTTCATATCCCACCATATGCACAGCATAACCTTTGCACAGTGAATATCTCGTTTTGGTTGTGATGGACCTGGCTCACCTGGTTTCACCCAGGCCTTTTTTCGTTTAGGGTTCTCGTAATGGATCCACTTCTCATCACCCGTAATAATTCAATGCAGAAACCCCTTTCTGTTCTGTCGTTGAAGCAGCAATTTGCAAATGGTTTTTCGTCTTTCAAAGTCTCTGTCTTTCAATTCATGTGGAACCCAATGTGACATCTTTTGAATCATTCCCATGGCTTTCAAGCGTTTGGAGACTGTTGTTTGATCAACGCCTAATGCTGCTGCAAGTTGTTCCTGCGTTTGACACGAATCCTGCTCGAGCAATGCTGTCAATTCTTCGTCTTGAAATTTTTTTGGCTGTCCAGCTCGCTCTTGGTCTGCCAAGCCGAAATCACCACTTCTAAACCGTGCAAACCACTTCTGACACGTTCGCTCAGCTAGAGCATGGTCACCATACACTTCCACCAAAATACGATGACTTTCAGTCGCACTTTTCTGCATGTTAAAGTAATGCAGCAGGACACCCCGCAAAAACACTTTATCAGGCACAAATTGCGCCATGTTCACTTAACTACAAACTGGTGTTGTTGACGCTTTAATCCACTGCCCTATACTACGAACGATACGCGATGACAGGGGTTTGCAACACATATGTGGATACACGGAACTGTGGGACGCTCCGTTCGTTGCGCCATCTCTTGTCCACCCACACGAATTAATTCCTAGACCAAATATATAAAAATTCGCCTCACATACACACAATACTTTAATTTTGGTGGGCGCTACGTCGTAGATACCAAACACTCAAACAAATGAAATTAGTTACGTTGTGTGTTCAAACATTTAATACTTGCGTACTGACAGCATCTTATAGTGTGAAGAAATACAGAAATTCGTTTCGACCCATTCCTGGAAAACTTTTGGCGAAGCCCATGATTAATTTATGTATATATTTTCTTTATTTTTAAATATAATTTCATTAAGCTAACTAGTGATGCATACCAAATTGGTAACGGCAAGGACAGGGTAGTTGATCCACACTCTCTTTCGATCCACAACCCAATACACGCGAAATACTAAAGGATTAGTTTCGAGGACGAACAATTTTTCATATTGCTTTGCATAAGAGTAAACATTAGACTGTGTTGTATTAAGGAAAATGCGCCAATTTCTGCCCTCAGTCCCACCAGGTGAATGCCGGGATACTAAATCTATCAACTGCCTTGCACAATTTAGCTGTGATTTTTGCACAATTTTGCTGTGCTTTTTGCACATTTTTTTCGAGTTTGTTCCTTTTCAGCTTATCTATTATATGTGATGCTGAAAACTAAAAGGGACCATTTGTCGGAAAAATTAATTTTACAGGAGAGCGAAATAACGTGAAGAAAGTCAACTTTTGACATTTTCAGTTCTTGAGTAAGTTAGATAAAACAACTCTTTTACTACAAGAAAAATGTACTGTATGAAGTATAAACTGTTAAATAAGTAAGACAATTGTTTCTGTGAGGTTATGTCATTGCTGGGAAAGGGACCAAATGTCGTTATGACGTTTCAACATGAGAGCGACATACGGCACACTTTCTAACGGGTGGTGATAGGCTCAAAAGTCGCCCTCTTCTGTAATCAGCGGAAAACATGGAACTAGGTAAAACTTTAACAATGAAGAAGGATAGCGTTTCTTTAAAATATCATCACCAAACATTCGGCACCTTTTCTGATAGGGACAAACAATGAGTGTGAATTTTACCGGCAAATGATCCCTTTTAGATTTGACATGCGTTTTACAGAATAAGCATGTTTTAGTAAGGAGTTTTATTCTTTTAATAGTGAGCAGCTGTATAAGTCATGTTGTTGTGACCAGTATTGGGGTTGGAAGTGAGCGGCCAACTGATTCTTGTTATAAGTAGGTTCCCAACATCATACAGTACAACCATTTTATATTCGAGTCAAGCAAGAAAGGAAAAGTAGTGTGTAAAACAGACATGTATGCCGTTGAACTTGTGCACCAAATATTTCAAGCTGAGAGTGGCCCTCCAGGTTTTCCCAAAATTGTTGAACACCTGGTCTCTCACAAAGCCGAAAGAACTATTTGTACACACATATCAGACCATATTGTAATGAAAAATTTCAAGATTTGCTATGCCCTGATCCAAATCCAGATGATGATCACAAAACTAATGACGAGCGTGACACCCTGATGATCCTGTGCCCATGACGCCCGATGTTGCTGGACCGTCTCATGCCACCAAACGCCATGGGAAACTCAAGCGCTCCATTTAACTTTTTGTTTCACGTAACATCAAACATGTCAATTTTTTAAAAGTTAATGGATTTTGTAGAGGAAATTTTAAAGAATATTTTAAAATGAGTTTCATCTCTTAAGTAGCTTAAGCCAATAAATAAAGTGATTTTGTATTTTGGAAAACTTTAACCTCGTTTTTCTCAAAACAACCCTTTTACATCAGTTATGATTAGTCATTTTATAAAAAATCCAATTTTAAGATATATTTTCCATAGAGGTTCTTTTTGTTCAGAATTTTAAGCTCTATTCAATGATGGTAATAACACCATTTTGCAAATTCGAGACAAATGGTCCCTTTTAGTTTTCCGCATCACATGTTACTCAGATCTTGACCTTTCATCTGGTATTTTTTAATACACAAACTGGCTAACGACATATTTCACATAATTAACATACACATACACCTTACCTATTGCAGACGGTTCCGAAACCATCTCCTCACAATTCTCTATATGATGTGACCCAGTGGCGGCCGGTGGATTGTGGTTTCGGGTGTTGCAGTACGAACGATAAGAGACAGAAGATATAAAGTTGATTAATTGACTAATCAGCATAACTTTAGATGCAAATGCTATGTGACATGTTAAATTAAATAAAATTCTGTTTTTTAAAAATAAAAAAATGCAGAACATTTTATCCGATTAATCACCTTAATTAGTTAGTAAGTTCATTCTCCTCTCTTTGATTGGAGCAAATCTGTCTAATACATGCTAGTTGAACTCTGGTATTCTTATTGTCAGATCTTTTTCGATGGAAAGCATAACCAATGGTGATAACCTTTCTTGGGACATTCAATTCCTTGAAAGTGTCAATTCTTTCTCATGTGGAAAAAAACTTTTCGTCTTTTGCTGATGCCATAAGTACTGTTAATATTAATTTCAAAGCTTTGTAGATTTACTAAATATTTTCTCTAGATTATTGCAAACGATTCATTCTAGCAAACTCAGTCCCTGACAGTGATCCGAATTCCTCTTCAGCGTTGATTGAAGAGAGTTCGTAGCAGAGATTAGTGTTATAAAAAAAATGTACATTGAACACACTTTATTCACAGTTTATCCAGGAAAATTTAAAATAAATTGAGGAAATGTATCTGGTGCAAACAACACTACTGCATAAGATATCCTGTAAATTTAAACTGGATTTTTTTTTTCGAACACTCTCCTGAATTGCCCTTTGCTTATTTTGTCTAAGCCTTAATTGCAAATTTTTCCTCAGTTGAAAGCTGGTCAATGTTTTTTTTTTTTTTTTTTTTTTTTGTTATTTACAGAAGTCATGGTATACAATTCATTCAGAATTTGTGGGTTATTTACAGAATTAAAGCACACACAATAAAATTAAACCTAATAATTAAAACCCAAAACAGCTGATACAAAATAGGTACTGGTATATGAATTCCGAATGCCACATATTCATCTATCAACACACACACATGTGCGTAAAAGAAAAAAAAACATTCCAAATCAACCGTCTTGCTTGTTACGCAATACACGATGAACACAATATACTTCCACATGAAGCGAAACAATGCTTACCAATGTGATATGTTCTGGAAAGGAAACCTCGAAACACGCCAGATGAAGGATCAGCATGTAACAGAAGCCAAAAAAAAAAAAAAAAAAAAAATCAAAGGACATCAAAACAAACTACACTGCCAGTTCTACATTCAGAAATGTTAACTGGGAGGGGGCCAAAGTATTTGAGGGAGGTTCAATACGTCTACATAATATGGAACCTGTCTTATACTGTACCCGAAAAGACGATAAATAATTCTTACTTACTGTCATCTATATTTTAGAATAAATGATAGAACGATTATTTTTATAAATAAAAGAAGACTACATGATGAGGCGTAAAATAAAATATTTAGCCTACATCAATCGTTTCTGTGTTAAAAAGTATAGTTTATTTAGTATAGAAAGTATACAAATCTTAGTCAAGTTTCGAAATTTTGGGGAGATCCGGATCCGGTGGACCCCCTCGTGGCTACGCTCCTGAGCATTGCTAACTAGTCCCAAATTCAATGTACATCATACAGTTTTATGTGGAAATTATCAAGAGTATAAAACATACTTATTTTATAAAAGAAATATGTTTATACTAAAATACTATCCACAGAGGGGGGAGGGGAGCGATTCTACATACAGACTTATTAATATTGGTTTCACTAATTACTGTAGAAGAAGCCTTCATTATCAATATAAGCTAAGAATTAACTTGTAAATACGGGTCTACTTTCATTTGTTTTCTTCTCTACTAGATATTTTCTTTCTTATTTTGTAATTTTGCAATCACTTTTTTTAATTGTCATTATATTGATTTGCTTCAGTATGGTCCCGTAATATAAAAATATGAATGCATAAAAACAAATTCCATTTGTTAATTTCTAAGTGAAAGAAAATTCAGAAATCTTATTTAGCGTGAAAAACCTTCTCGTTCACTGGAAACAGTTCTGTGTTGCAGAAGCACTGCAACGACCAGTCCCTTTAACTTCTGAGATAGGGGAAAGGAGACTTAACATTTGCTCCAATTCCCGCGCTGAAGGAATCTGGTCGTTGCATGCTCGCTGCAACACAATGTAAAAAAGAGACTCTGTGACGGATTATTTTTCGCTTTTTAAAACGGATTAACGGAACGGACAGTTACAGAAGTAAAAAATATGTTATTTAAAGTGTATATATGCAAGTATTAAAAAATATTTTTTTTCTGTTCTTTACTACTATTGATAATATTTTTTTCTTGAAATACTTTGGTCGTTGCGCAACGCTGCAACACTAACATTAGCCGCCACTGATGTGACCTTGAAATAATACCTGGAATAATGTTTAGGTTAGTAGGGACACGATTGACATCGAAGTCAGAAACAATCAGTCTATATAGCTAACTACTATATTTTCACCCTTCTTAAATATTTAATTGTATATGGCAACAAATGATGATCCACTGTTAACTCAAATTGAGAATGCGAATATGTTTTGAAACGCTCCACGGTCTCCACTACTGCCATGAGTTCTAACAAAAGGACAGATTTGTTTAAATCATATGTTTTATGCTTGCAAGCATAGAACCCTACAGTTTTTAAATGTCCTGTACTATCATATTGTTGTTTCAGCCTCCGAAACCATAATTTTTCTCCTGAAAGAAACATTGAAACGAGCATTGACTATCACTAGCCTATATATTTTTGGCTAATAATTCATCCGACAACTTATCCAAATTCTTTTGATTCGCCCGAGATAACGGATATGTCGTTTCTTCCTATAGGAGTTTTATTATGAACACGTATATCCTATTCATCTTTCCATCTCTCCAATATTATCCGTAAACACGCCATAAAATACATTCAGTAGTTTATTTAGATATCCTTGTAATGAAGGATCTGCCTCCTGAAGTGTTGGATGTACAACAATTTTAGCTCGTAAATCCACAACCTTCTGGTTTTAGAATAGTGCATGTTCTTAAATACCAACGAAAGAATTAGCAACATCATTAGAAGCTGTTTTTCTCCTTATCGACTTATCCTGTTAATTCTACACATACTATTTCGTTGTAGCCTGGTTATGCATATTGTGAAATAGATGTTCTCTGGCATAATTAATGAAGTCACTAGCGAGAGGAATTGGATTATAACTAATGTGAGACTTGTTCATTCTCACGTTTCAAAGTCAACTTATTGATACTTTAATGGATTTGACCTTTCATGAAAGTAAGTACGTTTATACCTTTATGAACAAAGAATTCAACTAATGAATTAAGAAAAAATTAATTGATAAACTTTTGTATGAAATTTAATAGGCAAAACAAAATAAGAATGTAAAGAAATTCTCTTATCATCAACAACCGTTCCTTTAAATGTTCCTTGAATTTGATTCATTGATTGACTCAAAATACTTTTTCACTGTTCAAAACTCCCGTTATTAACCAATGAAACCGAGGAGCAAGTATCAATTCTACAAAAAGCAATGTTTTCCCAGAAAATATACTCGGACGAATGCTGCTATTAACCATTCCTAATTAACAGATACGTCTTATGTACTCAAATTCACCGCCTAACTGGTTTCATTTTTCATTACTTTTTCCTGTGAAAAGTTTGGTTTATAATTCCATCCCGGCTATTTTTTAGTTGATTCATGTCGCGTTTCATGTGTTTGTTGACATTCCTACCCAAAAATGGTTCCATGTTATTCAATTCATCATAATTTTGCATCTTATTTATGTATTCAGAATAGTTACAACTACCAGTATTTACAGTTATTTTATCAAAGTACGTTTTAACTGGAACAAAAAGCTGTGCCTCTATTAATCTATCAACATTTTAATTTCCATTTCTGTGCTGGTCATCATCCAATTTCTTATCTATGTTTTAAAAACACGCAAGTGGTCCATCGTAATGCAAGCCATCATTACCTTGACCTGCCATGACACCACTATCATCAACTATAACTGACCACAATAGATAAATAAGATCAGTATCGACCCTGTTCCTCGGACTTAAAACTCATTCCAAAAAGCCATTATTTGCTATGTTTTACTATTTTTGACTACGATTTAAAGAAATGAACCCAGAAATCGTTAATTTGAACCAATTCCGTATCCTACCCTATTCGTAGGGTTAACGTAGGATATAGTACCTACTGTTGGAAAAGTGAATCGATTGCGAAAAACTGCATCTCGATGTCTCTTACCGTTTTTGCTCTACGGAAATCATGATGGTATCGAGACGAGACGAGACGAGATTTTGTACAGTCTCAGTCTCGTCTGGAGTCAAAAATCGCCGTCTCGGACTCGTCTCGGTCGACAGATGCTTGTCTCGATCTGGGTCTCCGTCTCGTCTCGGCATCGTCTCGAAGTAAATACTATTTAATTAAAATTGTGAAAGTATTAGTATCGTGTAGTCTGTCGTTTCCGCTTATTTTTTGCCTTTATTCTTGACTTAGAGTTATAGTATAGTATACCTCTTCATAGCTAATTGGCTAGGATAATGCTTTCTATGCGTGTGTTCCAGGTTCAATCATCAGTGGGTACATCATACCTGGGATAAAACCCTAATAGTAACCCATATTTCACTTTCAACAATAGACTTTGTCTCATATAGCCTCGGAACTACCTATACAATTAAACTCTATGAAATTAACTCCAATACTATACAGTAGTTTGTTTCCTTTCTTTGAATCAGAATTGTTCTAACGAATAACGTAATACATGGCAGCACGAATGTTTTTAATCGTACCGAAATTGAAATTATACAATTTCTTATTTATTATCTAATACATTCCGCTTTGACTGTCAGTTTAGAAACATAATATACGTTTATTATCTTCACAAGTAGGTTGAATTATTACTACAATATATTTTGTTTCAAATTGACCAAATGCTTTATACCGTTTCACATCTCCGTGTTAATTGACACTTTATAACACGAACTTCCTGAACCTTGTAGTAGGAGCTATGACACTCATCTTTGCTATGTGTGGTCTCGGGTTGGATCACCAAACAAGTTAGATTCAAAGTCCGATGTTTCGCATAATTCGCTTATCAAGTACATTCTGTTTCTTATACAAATTCATAAGGTCGTAATGCATTGCATAAGCATATATCCAGTCCCGTAATATACATTAAGCTTATTCATGAACTCTGAGTGGTGCATGCGATCTTTATTCGAGAAAACTAATCGTGGGTTCATTACGTTGAAATTTTATATTGATTGAAAATTACTTGCGAAACATGCACATATATATTATGTAAATATATAGGTAATTCGAGCTATCTGTATCTATTTTCTCTCTCGACCAAACAAGTAATTGTTAACTTTCTAGTTTTCTCTTGTATTAATTTTCGTAGTTTTGCTGCAACATGAAGGATTGAATAGTCAAAAATATTTTTTTGTGTACGACTTTGGTTAAATTTTGGATCCCTTTTACCTTACCTTACCTAGTAAAAGTTATATATACCTAGTATATGTATATCTGAACTTTAGAGGTAGACTACGCTAAGTCACTTTTTGGTCGAAATTGAGTTAAGAGTACTTTTTAATAGACTATGTTATTTCTAGGGGTGTAATAATATGAGACTAAAAGTATTCTATGATACTACCTTGTAACTATTTAGGCCTAGTACAGTTTGAAAACAGTACTATAGGTGTTACTTAAGGAACCGGTTTTTCGCTTCTCCTGTAAAATTACGAAACTATGACTTGGTTTAGTTTATCTCAGAGGTCCAGATATAATAAAATCATTATCATCATAATAATCAACAATTATCAATCCATTGCTGGATGAAGGTCTTTCCAAGCTTTCTTCAAAACTATCTACCTTGGGCAATTCTTCTTCTGGTTCCTCTCTAGTAGTTCTTGATTTCGTCATACCATATTGTATGCGGACGTTTCCTAGGCTGTTTTTGTCCCGTATATCCAGTCTAGAATTGTTTTCGTCCATCGATCATAATTACTTCTTGCAATTTGTCCAGCACATTTTCCAGCCCATGTTAAAATTATTTCATTAGTACCAGCTATTAGTGCCAAATAATTCATTTCTATATATTTGGGCTACAAATAGTTCAAATCCGCTACTTTTGGAGCACAGACACGCTACTTTTTTATCTTCGGATCTGGCAACACTGACTCAATGATTCAAATCAACACAATGTGGGGACCCCCATTTGGTCTAGCCGCTAACACACTTGACTTCGGTTTGCGTGGTCCCGAGTTCGATTTCCGGTGGGGTAAAGTTGAACGACCGAACTGGTTCAGATTTTACTATAGTCAATAGCTCCACGTCTCCTTTAGCTACTCTAGCATTACCGTGGGACGTTAAACTAAAACCAAACAAACGAAAAATAAACAATGTGTATTACTAACTGTAAGTCCTTGAACAACTGCATATAGCTATATGGTATGAGTCGAGTTTGAGTTGATCGGTGGTCAAACTAAAACATGTGAAATGAAATTAGGGAGAATTAGAACTTTTAATTAAGCACGGTTTTAATCTGAAGTGTACACTAGGCCTAAGGCTTAGGTGAAGCAACTAGTGTTACTGAAAATTTATCAATTACATTTAATTTCAGTTACCATTTGCATTCACATGTATTGCTGGAACGAAAACTTTGACATCAACATAATAAGTAGCCCAAAGACTATAAATAAACGTCGTCTTTTGAAGACATTCTTGCACCATAAAACAAATTACGAATAATTTTAAAATATTTTGCAGTTTAGCAGCATTATTTGCACTATATTTAGAATAATATTTAGCAATTTATATAAATGAGCAACACTGCTTAAAATAATGTAACTGCGACTTGTTGTAGTTAAAACCAGCAAAAACTATTGTTGTAATGTTATAGAAACAAAGGAAAGCAACAATCATTATTTTTTAAAACATAACACAAATACGTCATTTTAAGCAGTATAACAGTTACTACCCATGTGTTTGGTGTCTTTGAAAAGGTTTGAAATAATAATTGTTGTAAATGGCATTATGATCATTTAAGTCTTTTGGAAGCATCTACATGATGAGACGTGATTTGTCATCACGTTTTCGAAATATTCTTTAGAAAAAGTCAAATTTTTCATTCTTGTAACTGTTTCATCACTCATTCGAAATACATTATACCATGATCATAATATTTGACGCTAAGATACAATTGATGCACATTGCACCGTGCATGCCATTTGAGTTATTAGAGATCTCCAAAATGTTGATGTTAGTGATACTGTATTGTACGCGTGTCAAGTTGGACCAACCACCAACACCAAAACGACCGGAACATATCTCAGAATTATGGGCTATTTATGGGCTAATTAGTTGCTCTAATCCCAATTTTTGGGCTCCTACTGTTTAGCGGAAAATCGGATTCAAAGTGGGCGAGTCCAGCTTGATATCAAGCTAGAACCCCCCATATGGTTAGAATGGTCCGATCGAAAAAATTCAAACGCCAGAATTATGGGCTATTTATGGGTTAATTAGTTGCTCTAATCCCAATTTTTGGGCTCCTACTGTTTAGCGGGAAATCGGATTCAAAGTGGGCGAGTCCAGCTTGATATCAAGCTAGAACCCCCCATATGGTTAGAATGGTCCGATCGAAAAAATTCAAACACCAGAATTATGGGCTATTTATGGGCTAATTAGTTGCTCTAATCCCAATTTTTGGGCTCCTACTGTTTAGTAGAAAATCGGATTCAAAGTGGGCGAGTCCAGCTTGATATCAAGCTAGAACCCCCCATATGGTTAGAATGGTCCAATCGAATAAATTCAAACGCCAGAATTATGGGCTATTTATGGGCTAATTAGTTGCTCTAATCCCAATTTTTGGGCTCCTACTGTTTAGCGGGAAATCGGATTCAAAGTGGGCGAGTCCAGCTTGATATCAAGCTAGAACCCCCCATATTGTTAGAATGGTCCGATCGAAAAAATTCAAACGCCAGAATTATGGGCCATTTATGGGCTAATTAGCTGCTCTAATCCCAATTTTTGGGCTCCTACTGTTTAGCAGGAAATCGGATTCAAAGTGGGCGAGTCCAACTTGATATCAAGCTAGAATCCCCAATACGGCTAAAATGGTCCAATCGAATAAATTCGAACGGCAGAATTATCGGCTATTTATGGGCTAATTAGTTGTTCTGATCCCAATTTTTGGCTCCTACTGTTTTATCAGGAAATCGGATTCAAAATGGGCGAGTGCAGCTTGATATCAAGCTAGAACCCTCCATATGGTTAAAATCGTCCGATCGAAAAAATTCAAACGCCTGAATTATGAACTATTTATGGGCTAAATAGTTGCTTTAATCTCAATTTTTGGGCTCCTACTGTTTAACGTGAAATCGGATTCAAAATGGGCGAGTCTAACTTGATATCAAGCTAGAATCCCTCATATGGTTACGGTTAGAATGGTCCGATCGAAAACATTCAAGTGCCATAATTATGCTCTATTTATGGGCTAATTAATTGCTCTAATCCCAATTTTTGGGCTCCTACTGTTTAGCGGGAAATCGGATTCAAAATGGTCGAGTGCAGCTTGATATCAAGCTAGAACTCCCCATACGGTTAAAATGGTCCAATCGAAAGAATTCAAACGCTAGAATTATGGACTATGTATGGGCTAATTAGTTGCTCTAATCCCAATTTTTGGGCTCCTACCTTTTAGTGCAAAATCGGAATCAAATTCTGCGAGTCTAGCTTGACATCAAGTAAAAACTCTCCATAAGGTTAGACATCTCGAATCGAAGAAAATCAAACGTCAGAGATATGGGCTATTTATGTTCTGATTGATGCTGTAATTCCGAGTTTAGGGCTGCTACGTTTTAGCAGGAATTTCTTATCAGATTGTGAGATTTAGCTTAACTTCTTGCTATAAACCTAGGGCTATAACACTCCGATCAAAAGAAATAAAACGTCGGAATTATGGGTTATTTGTATTCTAAATTGTTGCTCTAATGTCGAGTTTTTTCTTCTATCGTTAGCAAGAAATCTCAAGCAAGATTGGTATTGATTTTTAGATAAGTTGGGATGATACTTTCAAAGTTGCAGTGAGAAAACATCGATGTTTATTAACTGAAAATTGATTTATTTGCACTCTCCACAAATGTAAATCTATATCTCTACAAGTAAATCCATGAATTCTTTTTTCAGGTGTGTATGTTCATTATGTTTTTAAGTAAATAGTGTATATATAGAATTTATATAGTGAAATATCATTATTTATTAAATCAATTTTTTTTTCTAAGGAAAAGCCTCTTTGCCGTTGCTGGGGGCCGCAGTCAGTGGCACAGTGGTAGAGCGTTTGCCTCTTGTGCGTGTGATTCCTGGTTCGATCCCAGATCACGCCAATTGATCTTTGTGGTTGACAAACACCATGTACTTGGGTTTTATCGGCATATCTACCGCTGTGCCATTGCGGGCCCCAGCAACGATGAAGAGGCATTTCCTATAAACTAAAAAAAAATATTTAAAAAACAATATGATATTTCACCATATAAATTCTATATATACACTACTTGCTTCCAGACATACTGAACATATAAACGTGAAAAGACATTTCATAAATTTACTAGTAGAGATATATATATTTGCATTCGCGAAGAATGCAAAAAAATCAATTTTCAGTTAATAGATATCGACGTTTTCTCACTGCAACTTTGCAACTATCATCCCACGTTATCTAGAAATCAATACCAATCTTGCATGAAATTTCTTGCGAACGATAGAAGAACTAAAATCGACATTAGAGGAACTAATTAGAAAACAAATAAACCATAATTCCGGCATTTTAATTATTTGATTATTTATAGCGCTAGGTTTATAGCTAGAAGTTATGCCAAATCCCACAATTTGATGAAGAACTCCTGCTAAACGGTAGCAGCCCCAAACTCGGAATTAGAGCACCAATTAACCCAAAAATAGCCCATAATACCGGCGTTTGAGTTTTTTTGGATCGGACCATTGTTACCGAATCGGAGGTTCTAGCTTGATGTCAAGCTAGACTCGCCTGTTTTGTTTGCCAATTCCCGCTAAACATTAGGATCCAAGAAATAGAATAACAGCAACACATTAACCCATAATTCTGGCGTTTGAATTTTTTCGATCGGACCATTCTAACCCTAACTACATGGGGGTTCTGGCTTGATATCAAGTTAGACTCGCCATTTTGAATCCGATTTCCCGCTAAACAGTAGGAGCCCAAAAATTGGGATTAAAGCAACTAATTAGCCCATAAATAGCTCATAATTCTGGCGTTTGAAATTTTTCGATCGGACCATTCTAACCGTAACCGAATGCGAGGTTCTAGCTTGATATCAAGCTAGACTTGCCCATTTTGAATCTGATTTCCCGTTAACAGTAGGAGCCCAAAAATTGGGATTAAAGCAACTAATTAGCCCATAAATAGCTCATAATTCTGGCGTTTGAATTTTTTCGATCGGATCATTTTAACCGTATGCGGGGTTCTAGTTTGGTATCAAGCTAGACTCGCCCATTTTGAATCCGATTTCCCGCTAGACAGTAGGAGTCCAAAAATTGGGATTAGAGCAACTAATTAGCCCATAAATAGCCCATAATTCTGGAGTTTGAATTTTTTCGATCGGACCATTTTAACCGTAACCATATTGGGTCTTTTAGCTTGATATTAAGTTAGAATTGCCCATTTTAAATCCGATTTCCTACTAAACAATAGGAGCCCAAAAATTGGGATTAAAGTAAATAAGTAGTCCATAAATAGCCCATAATTCTGGCGTTTGAATTTCTTCGATCGGACCATTCTAACCGTAACCGTATGGGAGGTTCTAGCTTCATATCAAACTAGACTCGCCAATTTTGAATCCGATTTGCCGGTAAACAGTAGGACACCAAAAATTGGGATTAGAGCAACTAATTACCCCATAAATAGAACATAATTCTGGCGTTTGAATTTTTTTGGATCGGACCATTCTAACCGTAACCGAATGGGAGGTTCTAGCTTGATATCAAGCTAGACTCGCCCATTTTGAATCCGATTTCCCGCTAAACAGTAGGAGTCCAAAAATTGGGATTAGAGCAACTAATTAGCCCATAACTAGCCCACAATTCTGGCTTTGAATTTTTTTCGATCGGACAATTTTAACCGTAAACAAATTGGGTCTTTTAGCTTGATATCAAGTTAGACTTGCCCATTTTAAATCTGATTTCCTACTAATTAATAGGAGCCCAAAAATTGGGATTAAAGTAAATAAGTAGTCCATAAATAGCCCATAATTATGGCGTTTGAATTTTTTCGATCGGACCATTATAACCGTAACCGTATGGGAGGTTCTAGCTCCATATCAAGCTAGACTAGCCTATTTTGAATCCGATTTCCCGCTAAACAGTAGGAGCCCAAAAATTGGGATTAGAGCATCTAAGTAGCTCATGAATAGCCTATGATTTTGGCGTTTGAATTTTTTCGATCGGATCATTCTAACCGTAACCGTATGAGGGGTTCTAGCTTGATATCAAGCTAGACTCGCCCATTTTGAATCCGATTTCCCGCTAAACAGAAGGAGTCCAAAAATTGGGATTAGAGCAACTAATTAGCCCATGACTAGCCCACAATTCTGGAGTTTGAATTTTTTCGATCGAACCATTCTAACCGTAAAAGAATGGGAGGTTCTAGCTTGATAACAAGCTAGACTTGCCCATTTTGCATCCGATTTCCCGCTAAACAGTAGGAGCCCAAAAATTGGGATTAGAGCAACTAATTAGCCCATAGATAGCCCATAATTCTGGCGTTTGAATTTTTTCGATCGGACCATTCTAATCATATGGGGGGTTCTAGCTTGATATCAAGCTGGACTCGCCCACTTTGAATCCGATTTCCCGCTAAACAGTAGGAGCCCAAAAATTGGAATTAGAGCAACTAATTAGCCCATAAATAGCCCATAATTCTGGAGTTTGAATATTTTCGATCGAACCATTTTAACCGTAACCGAATGGGAGGTTCTAGCTTGATATCAAGCTGGACTCGCCCACTTTGAATCCGATTTCCCGCTAAACAGTAGGAGCCCAAAAATTGAGATTAGAGCAACTAATTAGCCCATAAATAGCCCATAATTCTGGAGTTTGAATTTTTTTCGATCGAACCATTCTAACCGTAAACGAATGGGAGGTTCTAGCTTGATATCAAGCTAGACTCGCCCATTTTGAATCCGATTTCCCGCTAAACAGTAGGAGCCCAAAAATTGGGATTAGAGCAACGAATTAGCCCATAAATAGCCCATAATTCTGGCGTTTGAAATTTTTCGATCGGACCATTCTAACCGTAACCGAATGCGAGGTTCTAGCTTGATATCAAGCTAGACTTGCCCATTTTGAATCTGATTTCCCGCTAAACAGTAGGAGCCCAAAAATTGGGATTAAAGCAACTAATTAGCCCATAAATAGCTCATAATTCTGGCGTTTGAATTTTTTCGATCGGATCATTTTAACCGTATGCGGGGTTCTAGTTTGGTATCAAGCTAGACTCGCCCATTTTGAATCCGATTTCCCGCTAGACAGTAGGAGTCCAAAAATTGGGATTAGAGCAACTAATTAGCCCATAAATAGCCCATAATTCTGGAGTTTGAATTTTTTCGATCGGACCATTTTAACCGTAACCATATTGGGTCTTTTAGCTTGATATCAAGTTAGAATTGCCCATTTTAAATCCGATTTCCTACTAAACAATAGGAGCCCAAAAATTGGGATTAAAGTAAATAAGTAGTCCATAAATAGCCCATAATTCTGGCGTTTGAATTTCTTCGATCGGACCATTCTAACCGTAACCGTATGGGAGGTTCTAGCTTCATATCAAACTAGACTCGCCAATTTTGAATCCGATTTGCCGGTAAACAGTAGGAGCCCAAAAATTGGGATTAGAGCAACTAATTACCCCATAAATAGAACATAATTCTGGCGTTTGAAATTTTTTGGATCGGACCATTCTAACCGTAACCGAATGGGAGGTTCTAGCTTGATATCAAGCTAGACTCGCCCATTTTGAATCCGATTTCCCGCTAAACAGTAGGAGTCCAAAAATTGGGATTAGAGCAACTAATTAGCTCATAACTAGCCCACAATTCTGGCTTTGAATTTTTTTCGATCGGACAATTTTAACCGTAACCAAATTGGGTCTTTTAGCTTGATATCAAGTTAGACTTGCCCATTTTAAATCTGATTTCCTACTAATTAATAGGAGCCCAAAAATTGGGATTAAAGTAAATAAGTAGTCCATAAATAGCCCATAATTTTGGCGTTTGAATTTTTTCGATCGGACCATTCAAACCGTAACCGTATGGGAGGTTCTAGCTCCATATCAAGCTAGACTAGCCTATTTTGAATCCGATTTCCCGCTAAACAGTAGGAGCCCAAAAATTGGGATTAGAGCATCTAAGTAGCTCATGAATAGCCTATGATTCTGGCGTTTGAATTTTTTCGATCGGATCATTCTAACCGTAACCGTATGAGGGTTCTAGCTTGATATCAAGCTAGACTCGCCCATTTTGAATCCGATTTCCCGCTAAACAGTAGGAGTCCAAAAATTGGGATTAGAGCAACTAATTAGCCCATGACTAGCCCACAATTCTGGAGTTTGAATTCTTTCGATCGAACCATTCTAACCGTAAAAGAATGGGAGGTTCTAGCTTGATATCAAGCTAGACTTGCCCAATTTGAATCCGATTTCCCGCTAAACAGTAGAAGCCTAAAAATTGGGATTAGAGCAACTAATTAGCCCATAAATAGACCATAATTCTGGCGTTTGAATTTTTTCGATCGGACCATTCTAACCATATGGGGGGTTCTAGCTTGATATCAAGCTGGACTCGCCCATTTTGAATCCGATTTCCCGCTAAACAGTAAAAGCCCAAAAATTGGGATTAGAGCAACTAATTAGCCCATAGATAGCCCATAATTCTGGCGTTGGAATTTTTTCGATCGGACCATTCTAATCATATGGGGGGTTCTAGCTTGATATCAAGCTGGACTCGCCCACTTTGAATCTGATTTCCCGCTAAACAGTAGGAGCCCAAAAATTGGGATTAAAGCAACGAATTAGCCCATAAATAGCCCATGATTCTGGAGTTTGAATTTTTTCGATCGAACCATTCTAACCGTAACCGAATGGGAGGTTCTAGCTTGATATCAAGCTAGACTCGCCCATTTTAAATCTGATTTCCCGCTAAACAGTAGGAGCCCAAAAATTGGGATTAGAGCAACGAATTAGCCCATAAATAGCCCATGATTCTGGAGTTTGAATTTTTTCGATCGAACCATTCTAACCGTAACCGAATGGGAGGTTCTAGCTTGATATCAAACTGGACTCGCCCACTTTGAATCCGATTTCCCGCTAAACAGTAGGAGCCCAAAAATTGGGATTAGAGCAACTAATTAGCCCATAAATAGCCCATAATTCTGGCGTTTGAATTTTTTCGATCGGACCATTCTAACCATATGGGGGGTTCTAGCTTGATATCAAGCTGGACTCGCCCACTTTGAATCCGATTTCCCGCTAAACAGTAGGAGCCCAAAAATTGAGATTAGAGCAACTAATTAGCCCATAAATAGCCCATAATTCTGGAGTTTGAATTTTTTTCGATCGAACCATTCTAACCGTAAAAGAATGGGAGGTTCTGGCTTGATATCAAGTTAGACTCGCCATTTTGAATCCGATTTCCCGCTAAACAGTAGGAGCCCAAAAATTGGGATTAAAGCAACTAATTAGCCCATAAATAGCTCACAATTCTGGCGTTTGAAATTTTTCGATCGGACCATTCTAACCGTAACCGAATGCGAGGTTCTAGCTTGATATCAAGCTAGACTTGCCCATTTTGAATCTGATTTCCCGCTAACAGTAGGAGCCCAAAAATTGGGATTAAAGCAACTGATTAGCCCATAAATAGCTCATAATTCTGGCGTTTGAATTTTTTCGATCGGATCATTTTAACCATATGCGGGGTTCTAGTTTGGTATCAAGCTAGACTCGCCCATTTTGAATCCGATTTCCCGCTAGACAGTAGGAGTCCAAAAATTGGGATTAGAGCAACTAATTAGCCCATGACTAGCCCACAATTCTGGAGTTTGAATTCTTTCGATCGAACCATTCTAACCGTAAAAGAATGGGAGGTTCTAGCTTGATATCAAGCTAGACTTGCCCAATTTGAATCCGATTTCCCGCTAAACAGTAGAAGCCTAAAAATTGGGATTAGAGCAACTAATTAGCCCATAAATAGCTCATAATTCTGGCGTTTGAAATTTTTCGATCGGACCATTCTAACCGTAACCGAATGCGAGGTTCTAGCTTGATATCAAGCTAGACTTGCCCATTTTGAATCTGATTTCCCGCTAACAGTAGGAGCCCAAAAATTGGGATTAAAGCAACTGATTAGCCCATAAATAGCTCATAATTCTGGCGTTTGAATTTTTTCGATCGGATCATTCTAACCGTAACCGTATGAGGGTTCTAGCTTGATATCAAGCTAGACTCGCCCATTTTGAATCCGATTTCCCGCTAAACAGTAGGAGTCCAAAAATTGGGATTAGAGCAACTAATTAGCCCATGACTAGCCCACAATTCTGGAGTTTGAATTCTTTCGATCGAACCATTCTAACCGTAAAAGAATGGGAGGTTCTAGCTTGATATCAAGCTAGACTTGCCCAATTTGAATCCGATTTCCCGCTAAACAGTAGAAGCCTAAAAATTGGGATTAGAGCAACTAATTAGCCCATAAATAGACCATAATTCTGGCGTTTGAATTTTTTCGATCGGACCATTCTAACCATATGGGGGGTTCTAGCTTGATATCAAGCTGGACTCGCCCATTTTGAATCCGATTTCCCGCTAAACAGTAAAAGCCCAAAAATTGGGATTAGAGCAACTAATTAGCCCATAGACAGCCCATAATTCTGGCGTTGGAATTTTTTCGATCGGACCATTCTAATCATATGGGGGGTTCTAGCTTGATATCAAGCTGGACTCGCCCACTTTGAATCTGATTTCCCGCTAAACAGTAGGAGCCCAAAAATTGGGATTAAAGCAACGAATTAGCCCATAAATAGCCCATGATTCTGGAGTTTGAATTTTTTCGATCGAACCATTCTAACCGTAACCGAATGGGAGGTTCTAGCTTGATATCAAGCTAGACTCGCCCATTTTAAATCTGATTTCCCGCTAAACAGTAGGAGCCCAAAAATTGGGATTAGAGCAACGAATTAGCCCATAAATAGCCCATGATTCTGGAGTTTGAATTTTTTCGATCGAACCATTCTAACCGTAACCGAATGGGAGGTTCTAGCTTGATATCAAACTGGACTCGCCCACTTTGAATCCGATTTCCCGCTAAACAGTAGGAGCCCAAAAATTGGGATTAGAGCAACTAATTAGCCCATAAATAGCCCATAATTCTGGCGTTTGAATTTTTTCGATCGGACCATTCTAACCATATGGGGGGTTCTAGCTTGATATCAAGCTGGACTCGCCCACTTTGAATCCGATTTCCCGCTAAACAGTAGGAGCCCAAAAATTGAGATTAGAGCAACTAATTAGCCCATAAATAGCCCATAATTCTGGAGTTTGAATTTTTTTCGATCGAACCATTCTAACCGTAAAAGAATGGGAGGTTCTGGCTTGATATCAAGTTAGACTCGCCATTTTGAATCCGATTTCCCGCTAAACAGTAGGAGCCCAAAAATTGGGATTAAAGCAACTAATTAGCCCATAAATAGCTCACAATTCTGGCGTTTGAAATTTTTCGATCGGACCATTCTAACCGTAACCGAATGCGAGGTTCTAGCTTGATATCAAGCTAGACTTGCCCATTTTGAATCTGATTTCCCGCTAACAGTAGGAGCCCAAAAATTGGGATTAAAGCAACTGATTAGCCCATAAATAGCTCATAATTCTGGCGTTTGAATTTTTTCGATCGGATCATTTTAACCATATGCGGGGTTCTAGTTTGGTATCAAGCTAGACTCGCCCATTTTGAATCCGATTTCCCGCTAGATAGTAGGAGTCCAAAAATTGGGATTAGAGCAACTAATTAGCCCATAAATAGCCCATAATTCTGGAGTTTGAATTTTTTCGATCGGACCATTTTAACCGTAACCATATTGGGTCTTTTAGGTTGATATTAAGTTAGAATTGCCCATTTTAAATCCGATTTCCTACTAAACAATAGGAGCCCAAAAATTGGGATTAAAGTAAATAAGTAGTCCATAAATAGCCCATAATTCTGGCGTTTGAATTTCTTCGATCGGACCATTCTAACCGTAACCGAATGGGAGGTTCTAGCTTGATATCAAGCTAGACTCGCCCATTTTGAATCCGATTTCCCGCTAAACAGTAGGAGTCCAAAAATTGGGATTAGAGCAACTAATTAGCCCATAACTAGCCCACAATTCTGGCTTTGAATTTTTTTCGATCGGACAATTTTAACCGTAAACAAATTGGGTCTTTTAGCTTGATATCAAGTTAGACTTGCCCATTTTAAATCTGATTTCCTACTAATTAATAGGAGCCCAAAAATTGGGATTAAAGTAAATAAGTAGTCCATAAATAGCCCATAATTTTGGCGTTTGAATTTTTTCGATCGGACCATTCTAACCGTAACCGTATGGGAGGTTCTAGCTCCATATCAAGCTAGACTAGCCTATTTTGAATCCGATTTCCCGCTAAACAGTAGGAGCCCAAAAATTGGGATTAGAGCATCTAAGTAGCTCATGAATAGCCTATGATTCTGGCGTTTGAATTTTTTCGATCGGATCATTCTAACCGTAACCGTATGAGGGGTTCTAGCTTGATATCAAGCTAGACTCGCCCATTTTGAATCCGATTTCCCGCTAAACAGTAGGAGTCCAAAAATTGGGATTAGAGCAACTAATTAGCCCATGACTAGCCCACAATTCTGGAGTTTGAATTTTTTCGATCGAACCATTCTAACCGTAAAAGAATGGGAGGTTCTAGCTTGATATCAAGCTAGACTTGCCCATTTTGCATCCGATTTCCCGCTAAACAGCAGGAGCCCAAAAATTGGGATTAGAGCAACTAATTAGCCCATAGATAGCCCATAATTCTGGCGTTTGAATTTTTTCGATCGGACCATTCTAATCATATGGGGGGTTCTAGCTTGATATCAAGCTGGACTCGCCCACTTTGAATCC
Source organism: Thermobia domestica (assembly GCF_964235325.1). Lineage (NCBI taxonomy): Eukaryota > Metazoa > Arthropoda > Insecta > Zygentoma > Lepismatidae > Thermobia > Thermobia domestica. The sequence continues at coordinate 116,934,998 of NC_137470.1, forward strand.
GATTTCCCGCTAAACAGTAGGAGCCCAAAAATTGGAATTAGAGCAACTAATTAGCCCATAAATAGCCCATAATTCTGGAGTTTGAATATTTTCGATCGAACCATTTTAACCGTAACCGAATGGGAGGTTCTAGCTTGATATCAAGCTGGACTCGCCCACTTTGAATCCCATTTCCCGCTAAACAGTAGGATCCCAAAAATTGAGATTAGAGCAACTAATTAGCCCATAAATAGCCCATAATTCTGGAGTTTGAATTTTTTTCGATCGAACCATTTTAACCGTAACCGAATGGGAGGTTCTAGCTTGATATCAAGCTAGACTCGCCCATTTTGAATCCGATTTCCCGCTAGACAGTAGGAGTCCAAAAATTGGGATTAGAGCAACTAATTAGCCCATAAATAGCCCATAATTCTGGAGTTTGAATTTTTTCGATCGGACCATTTTAACCGTAACCATATTGGGTCTTTTAGCTTGATATCAAGTTAGAATTGCCCATTTTAAATCCGATTTCCTACTAAACAATAGGAGCCCAAAAATTGGGATTAAAGTAAATAAGTAGTCCATAAATAGCCCATAATTCTGGCGTTTGAATTTCTTCGATCGGACCATTCTAACCGTAACCGTATGGGAGGTTCTAGCTTCATATCAAACTAGACTCGCCAATTTTGAATCCGATTTGCCGGTAAACAGTAGGAGCCCAAAAATTGGGATTAGAGCAACTAATTACCCCATAAATAGAACATAATTCTGCCGTTTGAATTTTTTTGGATCGGACCATTCTAACCGTAACCGAATGGGAGGTTCTAGCATGATATCAAGCTAGACTCGCCCATTTTGAATCCGATTTCCCGCTAAACAGTAGGAGTCCAAAATTGGGATTAGAGCAACTAATTAGCCCATAACTAGCCCACAATTCTGGCTTTGAATTTTTTTCGATCGGACAATTTTAACCGTAACCGAATGCGAGGTTCTAGCTTGATATCAAGCTAGACTTGCCCATTTTGAATCTGATTTCCCGCTAACAGTAGGAGCCCAAAAATTGGGATTAAAGCAACTGATTAGCCCATAAATAGCTCATAATTCTGGCGATTGAATTTTTTCGATCGGATCATTTTAACCGTATGCGGGGTTCTAGTTTGGTATCAAGCTAGACTCGCCCATTTTGAATCCGATTTCCCGCTAGACAGTAGGAGTCCAAAAATTGGGATTAGAGCAACTAATTAGCCCATAAATAGCCCATAATTCTGGAGTTTGAATTTTTTCGATCGGACCATTTTAACCGTAACCATATTGGGTCTTTTAGCTTGATATTAAGTTAGAATTGCCCATTTTAAATCCGATTTCCTACTAAACAATAGGAGCCCAAAAATTGGGATTAAAGTAAATAAGTAGTCCATAAATAGCCCATAATTCTGGCGTTTGAATTTCTTCGATCGGACCATTCTAACCGTAACCGAATGGGAGGTTCTAGCTTGATATCAAGCTAGACTCGCCCATTTTGAATCCGATTTCCCGCTAAACAGTAGGAGTCCAAAAATTGGGATTAGAGCAACTAATTAGCCCATAACTAGCCCACAATTCTGGCTTTGAATTTTTTTCGATCGGACAATTTTAACCGTAAACAAATTGGGTCTTTTAGCTTGATATCAAGTTAGACTTGCCCATTTTAAATCTGATTTCCTACTAATTAATAGGAGCCCAAAAATTGGGATTAAAGTAAATAAGTAGTCCATAAATAGCCCATAATTTTGGCGTTTGAATTTTTTCGATCGGACCATTCTAACCGTAACCGTATGGGAGGTTCTAGCTCCATATCAAGCTAGACTAGCCTATTTTGAATCCGATTTCCCGCTAAACAGTAGGAGCCCAAAAATTGGGATTAGAGCATCTAAGTAGCTCATGAATAGCCTATGATTCTGGCGTTTGAATTTTTTCGATCGGATCATTCTAACCGTAACCGTATGAGGGTTCTAGCTTGATATCAAGCTAGACTCGCCCATTTTGAATCCGATTTCCCGCTAAACAGTAGGAGTCCAAAAATTGGGATTAGAGCAACTAATTAGCCCATGACTAGCCCACAATTCTGGAGTTTGAATTTTTTCGATCGAACCATTTTAACCGTAACCGAATGGGAGGTTCTAGCTTGATATCAAGCTAGACTTGCCCATTTTGAATCCGATTTCCCGCTAAACAGTAGAAACCTAAAAATTGGGATTAGAGCAACTAATTAGCCCATAAATAGACCATAATTCTGGCGTTTGAATTTTTTCGATCGGACCATTCTAACCATATGGGGGGTTCTAGCTTGATATCAAGCTGGACTCGCCCATTTTGAATCCGATTTCCCGCTAAACAGTAAGAGCCCAAAAATTGGGATTAGAGCAACTAATTAGCCCATAGATAGCCCATAATTCTGGCGTTGGAATTTTTTCGATCGGACCATTCTAATCATATGGGGGGTTCTAGCTTGATATCAAGCTGGACTCGCCCACTTTGAATCCGATTTCCCGCTAAACAGTAGGAGCCCAAAAATTGGGATTAGAGCAACTAATTAGCCCATAAATAGCCCATAATTCTGGAGTTTGAATTTTTTCGATCGAACCATTTTAACCGTAACCGAATGGGAGGTTCTAGCTTGATATCAAGCTGGACTCGCCCACTTTGAATCCGATTTCCCGCTAAACAGTAGGAGCCCAAAAATTGAGATTAGAGCAACTAATTAGCCCATAAATAGCCCATAATTCTGGAGTTTGAATTTTTTTCGATCGAACCATTCTAACCGTAAAAGAATGGGAGTTTCTAGCTTGATATCAAGCTAGACTCGCCCATTTTGAATCTGATTTCCCGCTAAACAGTAGGAGCCCAAAAATTGGGATTAGAGCAACGAATTAGCCCATAAATAGCCCATGATTCTGGAGTTTGAATTTTTTCGATCGAACCATTCTAACCGTAACCGAATGGGAGGTTCTAGCTTGATATCAAGCTGGACTCGCCCACTTTGAATCCGATTTCCCGCTAAACAGTAGGAGCCCAAAAATTGGGATTAGAGCAACTAATTAGCCCATAAATAGCCCATAATTCTGGCGTTTGAATTTTTTCGATCGGACCATTCTAACCATATGGGGGGTTCTAGCTTGATATCAAGCTGGACTCGCCCACTTTGAATCCGATTTCCCGCTAAACAGTAGGAGCCCAAAAATTGGGATTAGAGCAACTAATTAGCCCATAAATAGCCCATAATTCTGGCGTTTGAATTTTTTCGATCGGACCATTCTAACCATATGGGGGGTTCTAGCTTGATATCAAGCTGGACTCGCCCACTTTGAATCCGATTTCCCGCTAAACAGTAGGAGCCCAAAAATTGGGATTAGAGCAACTAATTAGCCCATAAATAGCCCATAATTCTGGCGTTTGAATTTTTTCGATCGGACCATTCTAACCATATGGGGGGTTCTAGCTTGATATCAAGCTGGACTCGCCCACTTTGAATCCGATTTCCCGCTAAACAGTATGAGCCCAAAAAATGGGATTAGAGCAACTAATTAGCCCATAAATAGCCCATAATTCTGGCGTTTGAATTTTTTCGATCGGACCATTTTAACCATATGGGGGGTTCTAGCTTGATATCAAGCTGGACTCGCCCACTTTGAATCCGATTTCCCGCTAAACAGTAGGAGCCCGAAAAATGGGATTAGAGCAACTAATTAGCCCATAAATAGCCCATAATTCTGGCGTTTGAATTTTTTCGATCGGACCATTCTAACCACATGGGGGGTTCTAGCTTGATATCAAGCTGGACTCGCCCACTTTGAATCCGATTTCCCGCTAAACAGTAGGAGCACAAAAATTGGGATTAGAGCAACTAATTAGCCCATAAATAGCCCATAATTCTGAGATATGTTCCGTGCGTTTTGGTGTTGGTGGTTGGTCTAACTTGACACGCGTCTGTATTGTCCTTTGTTACACTGAATAATGTATTTGGTATTGTAGTTTAATTTAATATCTAAAATATAAATACATTACGCAGTGCAATTTGAGAAAATATATTTTTATATTGCGTTACCAACACTGCTTGTTTATCTAGTGGTATTGCAGAGAATCTAGGAAAATTTCCCCTTCAATATTTTTTCACACATGGCACAACATTTCAACATTTTTAATATTATATATATATATATATATATCGAGGATTAAGTGGAAGGGCTATAATTGGTATAGCTCCCCCTTGACCCTCAGGTATACACTGGATAAAGCGGCAAACTAAGGTTTAGCCCCTCCCTTGATCATATCCTGGATCCGGGATATATATATATATATATATATATATATATATATATATATATATATATATATATATATATATATATATATATATATATATATATATATATATATATATATATATATATATAGCAAGAGAGAGAAGGCTATATACATCAGCAGTGGATTTGATTTCGGGTGAAGCTTGAGGAACGAGTAAGAAACATTTATGTTGTACGTGCAAAGCGAAAAAATAATCACAAATTTATTTCGGGAGGGGTTTGAGCCCTATAGCCACCCCTAAATACGCCACTGTACATCAGTCAACTGTTCCCATATTATCTAACAAAGCAACGAAACAAATTTCGAGTAACGGCAATTTTAATAACTATCAATATCAATATTCGAGACGAGACCGAGTCTTTCAAGACTGACTTACGTCTCGTCTCGGTCTCGTCTCGATTTATAGCGGTCTGTCTCGGTCTTGTCTCGGTATATAAAAGTCCATATTGGTCTCGATAATTCGAGACGAGACCGAGACCGACTCGGTCTCGGTACCTATCCCTACAAAAATCACTATTGAAATCGGAATTAGTGTTAAATTTGATCTACTTCTGGTGTTAGTAGAATGCTATGATCTCTTGACACCTTCAATTGACTACAGAAAACTGCTTGTCGCTATCTACTATGTTTTGTTCTATTTTCATAGATGTTGAAACCAGAAAAAGGTTATTTTGAACCATTTTCGATTGGAATAAAGGGTTAACAAAGAACATGGAACCTAATCCTGGAAAGCTGAATCAACTGCAAAACGAACATCTCCATACCTCTTACTTCATTTGTTTCATGGGAAATCGGTACTGAAAACAGAAGTAATGTTAAATTTCAAATAGTTTCGGTTTTGGTAGACCGTTTTGGATAGTCATGTTTTCTTTATCTTGAGACACTAAATGTTTTGCAAAAAAAAAAAAAAAAAAAGTCTTAGTATCTAGTATGTTCATAAACGTTGAAACCTGAAATTACTAAAATAAACCTCTTCCGGTTTGAATACAGAGTCACATGAGGAGATGAGACCAGTTCTTAAGATGCTGAATCCATTTTAGAAAGACGCATCTTGATATGTCTTACCATTTATGCTTCATGGCGGTAAAAGTTCAAACCGGAAATGGTTAATTTGAGCCAGTTCCGGTTCAAATAGAAAACTAACAGAAGAAATCTAGCTTATTCTTATCACGCTGAATCGATCGAAGAAACCTCGTCTCAATATTCTTCACTGTATTTTTCTGTGGAAATTGGTAATGAAACCGTAAATAATGTTAAATTTGAACCACTTTTTTTTTCGGTAATGGTTTCTTTGACTTGAGACGCTAAATTGTTTGCTGAAAAACGCTTTTCGCTATTGTTATCATTTTTTTATGGCGATAAACGTTAAAACCGGAAATTACAAATTTGAACCAGTTTTGATTTGAATAAAGAGTTTAAGGAGGAAATGGAACCTGGAACATATTATTAAGACGCTGAATCGATTGCAAAAACCGCATCTCGATATATTTTCATTTGATACCTGTCGAAAGACCGGCGGACAAACCCGTTTTTATAACGCTTCGGACACTTGTGTATAACATAGTTTTGAAATCTAACTATATATAAAACTACATGAGCTGACTTAAATTATTGAGCACTTCCTGTAGGTCCTTAATGTTTAAATTTGGTATGATTGTATCTTTCCGGAACTAACCGACAGAAAAATTGCCAAAAGTGAATATTTTTAATTTTTAGGGGGTCTAGAGAGGATATGAAGAATTTCCCCGTTATTTAAATGGGTCTTTTTTGAATATATAATCTCATGTTTTAGGTACTTAGAATTGGAATAAAAACCTGAAATTCGGTATGCCTGTACGTTTTCGTTAGCACTACCTAAGTAAATCAGTAGAAATGAAACATTCCAACTATAGAGTGGTCTTATAGGGAACTGAATTTTTTTTTCTATGTTATTTACTGTATATGGGACACCTTTTACACTTCCAAATTATTGAACACTTCTGGTAGGGCTACAATGATTAAATTTGACATGATCATAGCTTTTCGTGACAAATCCACAGGAAAATTGCCAAAAGTGAATATTTTCAATTTTTAGGGGGTTTAAAGATTGGATGAATAATTTCCCCATGTTATTTAAACGGGCCTTTTTTGGACTTTTAATCTCATGTTTTAGGTACTAAGTTATTTTTTTCAAAGTATACACATACGATCAACTTAAACTAATTCATAATGATCATAAGATCTTAACAGAATTAATAGAAAAACAAATACTATTAAGATAAGACGGAATTGTGGCAAAATAACAAGAAATGCTAAAAGAACAAGAAATTATGGTAAAAGAAATATATACATTAGAATCAAATTGGGATAGTAAACGTGAAAATGAAAATGTATCTTTTAATGACGATGACAGTTATGACGAGATAAGTGTTTTAGGTACTTAGAAATGAAATAAAAACTTGAAATTCGGTATGCTTGTACGTTTTCGTTAGCGTTACCTAAGTGAATCATCAGAAATAAAAAAGATCCAAGCATAGAGTAGTTTTATGGGGAACTGAAAAAATCTTTCCCATATTATTTATATGGGACGTCTTCTACACCTCAAAATGTTTAGGCACTTCCTGTAGGACTAAAATGATGAAATTTGGCATGATTGTAGCAGTCAGGACTAACAGAAAGGAAAATTGCCAAAAGTGAATATTTTTAACTTTTTAGCAGTCTGAAGGGGGATGAAGAAATTCCCGTGTTATTTAAATGGACGTTTTATTGTGATACAAAATCTTATCTTTTAGATAGCTGAAATAGGAAGAGAAACGAGAGAATTGTGGATTACAGAGGTACGAGGCCGTAGGCCGAGCAAAGAAAGTTTGTGGGGGGCGAGCCCCCGGGTGGACAGATTCAGGGAATATGAAGAGCAAGTTCGCGAAATTCACTGTTGATGAAAAGGGCGATATATAAGAAATGCGAGGCCGCAGGCCGAGCAAATCCGGGGATCTGGGGACAGAGCCCCTAGCTAGCAAAATACTAGTTTGAATAACTATAAAACTGTGCAATTTAGGTACGACGACTATTTAACAAACTTGAGAGACTAACCATATTAGTCGAGAGGATAGCAATGGTAAAATTCGCTGTACCGTACCTCATGGTATAAAGTTTTTTTCTTTGCTTTTTATTATGAAATGGAATGTTCACTTTCAAATTCCGATTGATGCCATCTTGGCATCCTTGGGCAATTTTTAATATTACGTTGTATATGACGTCACTGTTTCAACCTCTAATTTACGCATTAAATGCTGATGGATGAGTTAAAATCTCAGTAACACAGCAACCATACACATTAAAAAAACAATTTTTGGCAGGGTACAGGTAGTCAAACCTTTGTACAATTTGGAACATTTTGGTGACCATTCCTGGTATGAGAACAATATAGTGACGTCACAATTTCCGAAAAATATTCATTTAAAAAATGCAATTTAATAATTCGCTATGAACGAAGTATTCAAACAAATTGGATCAAAATGAAGGAAACGGCAAATAAATATATAAAATAAACATTTCTTACTGATAACAGCACTACAGTTAAACTGCAGTATAAAGTGGGATATTATGTTACGGTAATATGTACAGCGTATAGGAATCATATATACCTGATACCACGAGACGATCATATGGATTAGCAATACTATGTGTGAAAGGTTCATCCTTGTGTAAACTCAAACTCAGTGATTTGCACAAATAACGCCTATGCATTACCGCAGTTCAAAGGAACCGTGTCCACCTTTTGTGGCTATCAGGAAGGATCCATTTCTCGATAATATCACCAAAACTTCAGAAAATATTTCTCATGCCTTAGAAATGGACATGCAGTGGTTGCAAAATATTCTGACTGGTGACGATATAGAATGGTCGGGTACGCCAGACAGAATTGCCAGACAGACAAACTATACATCAACTCCACCACGCTATATGTTTGGGCCACTTATTGATTCTCCACCGTCCCATCCATATACTGTTCTTAAAACGTCGTGTTTATGGAAGAAGTTGTCACCCAATGTTCCAAATTGTGGAAAGGTCCGACTACATGTATCCTGTCAAAAATTGTCTTTTTACTATGTATGGTTGCTGTATTAATTGAGATTTTAACTCATCCATTTGCGTTTACTACGTAAATTAGAGGTTTGAGACAGAGACGTCATGACGTAATATTAAAAATTGCCCAAGGATGCCAAGGTGGCATCAATCGGAATCTGCAAAAGGACATTCTATTTCATAATAAAAAGCAAAGAAAAAACTTTATACCACATGGTACGCCCACCCCCAATCTGCCCGACTATATTTACTTCATCTTGTGAAGCTCAGCGTAATTTTAGCACTATGCGGCACATTCAGACTTATCTACGGAGTAGGAACGAATAGCCTAAGTTGCACCAGTTACCAAGAAAAATGAATATTCCTAGAAAAACAATTGACATAATCTAACGTTTTATTGTTTTCCTTGGTATTGAATTTATTATAAAAGGGGTATTCCATCTTTTATCACAAAAATGTGCAAAATTATATTGCAACTCATAATAGAAAAAAATTAAAGGTGCCATTTAGTCAACTGATCTCCTAAATCGAACCGCACTTTGAAATATATAGCACTGACATACACCAACCAAAACAATTCAGCATACATTCTGTGAAAGTAAAAATTTATATGTATAAAATTTCACGTTATTTTTAGACAATTGTAATAAATGACAATGAATACAAAATAATAAAATTAAAAAGAAAAATATAGGATTTACATTTACCTGGAAATAAAGAACGTCATGTTCAATTAAAAGCAAAACTGTGTACTTTCATAGGAATCGACATGAGCATTTCCATGCTTTGTTGTTTGAATGATACTGACTAATTAATAGCATAAAGTTCGTAGTGTCCATCATGAAAAGAGCACTATTTGCACATATCATAAGTGTAGAAACCAAGTTCTTCAGCTGAAGGTTCGAAACACGATTCATGAACCCATGGTTTGCACACGATGCACTGTACGATGTTTTTCTTCAGAGTTTCTTCAGATATGCAAAAAAAAAAAGAAAGAAAGAAAAAGAAAAATCGTGTCAGTAGTGGCTTCGTTATTAAGTTGATCACAAAATTTCAGTTTCTTAAGGTGGATCACTAGGTGTCCTCGGTGCTATGCTAAATACTGCTTGAACAGTGCAGCGTTGCCAGGCAGTGTCGAGTGTTTACTTGTGCCAGATAATAAAGGAAGTAATCATGGAATTCTGCTTAGATACTTACTGGAGAAATTAGTTTTCGACCCGTATCGCAATTCACAGATAAGTTCCGCTTCTGGAACTGCAACGCTACGATCCAAGAATTAAACGTACAAATTTGGCAACATCGAATTATGGCGTTCTGCGCAAGTTTCTTCTCAAAATCTATTTCCTTAAATGTAAATTAATATTTAAATAAAATGTGAAACGTAACACGAGAAACGGTCAAACAATATATCTATTTCGTAATAAAATCGTTACTTTTTAAAATATTTTATACATTCATAACACTGAGCACCTCTAGTAAGATCTAACAGCAAGTGCCATCTTGTGTGCTCATTGTAAAACGAATCAAATATTTTCTTTTATTTGTTACCTTTTTCGAAATCATAATACGCAACCAAATGAACCAGTGTCTTGTATTATAGCTCAAACGTAGCTCTATCTTATAGTACAAAATTTGTAATATTTAACGTTTCATTCCGCAATAATTAAGAGAATGGGCTAAAATAAGTAGTACTAAGTAGTAATAAGTAGTAAGGGAATAGTTCCGGGTGTTGATACACGTTTACCGCATAAATCATTGGCTTTATTCGCTTCAGTAAATTGTCGTTTGTACCGTCCTTTTTCTGAGATGATGTTGAAGCTCGCTTCTGCGTACAAATTCGAACCTTTACAGTCTTTTAGCCTGTTGCTCAGCTTTTGTCATGTGCATTTTTTCTAGTTTTCTCTTGGAGGAACTGGAACAGTAGCGTCTTCTCTGGGTGGGCAAGTAGTGTGTTAACGCCCGACGAAAAATGAAGAAAAGAGTATTTTAATTTAATTAATCGGATCGTCAGAACTTAGGATTTTTTTTATTTTCAACGAGACAGAATCAACTGTTGAAGTACAAAAGAACAGAGAAGTGCTGTGCGGTCTCCTTCATATTTTCAGGAGGCAACCCTGCGAGTAAGACGTTGGAAAAGCTTTGGCTGAATTTTTACTGCTTTAGAAGACTCCTATTGTGCATGCGCTTCGTGTTCCTCACCTCGTGCTTGTGTGATCCAAGGCGTCGGTTAGGAAATCAACGTCTTGAGTTATCTGCTCAAGCATTGCCAAGTCTGTAGATTTATTTGTGGATGTACAGATATTTTATACCAATACGGAAAACTTTTTGGGGGGAGAGGGGGTATGATCTACGCACTTTTTCAATGCTAAACATATCATTAAATTCAAAAGTTAATGGTTCAATCGACTTCTTCCTAAAATACGTGTAAGGAGTACCGTTAAAAGAAACATAATTTTTTTCTCGATCCAAGTTATGTTGGAAGTGTCAGTTGATGCAAAAAAAAAAAAAAAAGACTTGGAGGTTAAGCTACAGAACGGTTTTCCATTCTGCCTTTTTACTTCCCTAATTTTCATTTACTTTGTCGTTAGTGGGTCATCCTCAAGACTTACGGTTTCGGGCCCCTATTATTGTTTCTAAAGCAGTAATCCGGAGGTTTCTACGCAAAGAAAGACGACTTGAGCTGAAATTCACGTAATTATAAGTAAATAATAATTGCTTGTTTTTGATTTTCAGTTTCATATTTTGAGGGTATATTTACTTATACTATAATTATAACATCCTCCTTGATTGCTCTTTATAATTTCCATACTAAATTGTTAGAAGTAAATTGCTATTTATAGGTTGACGTAAATAGGACATTATGCAGCGACGATCATGGTTCCTTACTTTCGAAAATTGCATGACCTTCCAGGTACAGACTATATTCAGGAAATCGATGGGTGGGCAAAGTATAGTCACTATTAAATACTCGTATGCTGAATGTGAATGCCACTAAAAAAGTTATGCGTAAATTGAGGTAAATTTATCACAATATTTTCTATCAGTAAAAAAAATGTGGGTGGGCCCATCTTTGCTCCTGGGGAGTGGGTATTCCCCGTCTAGTATCGCCTATGGTTGTGAGGGTTAATATATTTTTCCTTTCTTGCCAACGCCCTAACACCCACGTCAGGAGACGCTACTGGACTGGAAGTTAGTAGTTCTGCTCTTTGGGGGCTTTATCCTTTGCTCCTAGTTTTGTTTGGACCTGTCTCCACCTTCGACAAGGGGCTTGTAGTAGCTACCTTCTTAACAAGACTCCTGGGAAAATGCTTGTTTCCTGTTCCACATTCTGGGGGGTCTTCAGATGATTTTCCAGCAAAATATTTTTTTTCTGGCTTGGATCGTGGCCAGCATTTGGTTCCTCTTGATTTCGCAGAGTGTGTTTCTCAGCTGTAATGAAATCAGCATCTGTGAAGACAAATCTATCAGTTGGCCACACAAAACTGGCGTTCAAACCTGCGATCACGTTGCTCATCTTTCCAGCGTGGGGGGTGAGTCTACTCAGTGATAGTGGACACATGACACTGATGTAGAGGAGATGTATTATCTCTGTTCCACTTGGTAAATCCTCATCGTAGTAGAGCTGAAAAGGTTTGAAAACTGCCACGTCGAGGACGTGAAGACTATGTGTTGTATGACCAAGAAGTTGTAACAACAAAACAACATTTTCTTTCACAATCTTCACAGCTTCTAAATTCTTGGAGTGTGTAATATGTCTATCTAAAAGAAGAAGCGCAGTTTTTCCCCCTGTTGAGGGCTTGACATACGAGATAAAATGTTCTAGTCATTTGACGAACAGTTAGAAATTGATATAACCGGATTCTGACATTTCCATCAAACTCCTTGGAGGAGAGCCACCTGCAAGAGAGCAGTCCATTCTCATTCTTTTAAAAATAACACTAGTTAACAAAGATTTTGTTACATAAAAGGAAATACCTGTTCTTAAAGGAACTTTTTGCGCTGAATTCGAATATGCACTCGGTTTTTCTCTATCACGTACGATTTTCCCTAACAGAGGGATTTTCGGGAAATTCCCTCAAAAATTTCCCTTTTCGTTTATTTTACACCCCAAGATCTTGTCCCCTTGCATATACTAACATGGAAATTATACCTAAGTATACTTTGATTCATATTTAACAAACCCTCCAAGTTTCGTAATAATCGCTTTATTCTTTCCAGAGAAATAAATATGTTTGTATGTATACTGTGTGTACTGTTTATTGCACCTTATAGTAATGCTTTCAGATCTCTTAAGTTGAGGTAAAACGTTTTGCTTTATTACCACAAACACATATATAAAATATAATACAATATAATTTACAAGTGTGACAATTTACAATAAACAATAATACAAATGTACCAAAAGGTCATGAAAAGACAATCAAAACTACCACAATATATGAAACTTCCATTGGGTTACAAAAACGTACACTACTTCCTTCTTTTGTAAGAAATGTTGCATTCTCTAACACGACCACAACAATAGTCCCCCATCATTGAAGGATCCCATCGTCCCTGGTACCTTTTCTCCATTGCCATTATATCTTGGTGGAATCTTTCCCCCTGTTCGTCGCTGAGAGCACCTAGGTTAGCAGGAAAGAAGCTGAGGTGGGAGTGCAAAAAGTGGATTTTTAAAGACATCCTACAACCCAACTCTTTGTATTTCTGTATCATGTCCTGTACGATTTCTGTGTAACTCTCAGCTTTGTTATTGCCCAGAAAGTTGCGCACAACACACTTAAATGCTGTCCAGGCAGCTAGCTCAGCACTGTTTAACTTGCTGTCAAAGCTATCATCAAGCATTAATTTCCTAATTTGGGGACCAATAAACACTACCGCTGAAATCTTAGCATCACTCAGGTTAGGGAACTTATCTCGCAGATACTTGAAACCTTCACCAGATGTGTCCATGGCTCCTGACAAAGTTTTTCATAAGTCCTAACTTGATATGAAGTGGCGGTAGTAATATCTTATTAGGATCTATCAAAGGAGCGTATTTGACGTTGCATTCTCCAGGTACGTAATTCACTCTAGGTTCCCATTCCTTCACTTCATAATGTTTGTCATCAGCTCGGCTGTCCCATAAACATAAAAAACATTGGTACTTCGTGTAACCGCACTGCAGTCCTAATAAAATACCAACTACCTTGAGATCACAACATATTTGCCAACAATGGTCCTTGTAATTTATAAGATTTAGCAAAGTTGACATGGTGTCATAGGATTCCTTAATCTTCACTGAGTGCGCAAGTGGTATAGAAGGTTTTTTATTTCCATTATGTAAAAGGACAGCTTTAAGGCTGACCTTTGACGCGTCGATAAATAACCTCCATTCTTCTGGAACGTAAGGAATTCCTTGCTCCGCCATCAACCCATTTATATCCGTACATACGCACACATTATCTTGCATTGAGAAATAGCTTAAAAATTGAACATGCCTTTTCCTGTACACTGATATGTTCGTTTCTGCATCCAATAAGTTCCACTGCTGGAGCCTTGATCCCAGAAGTTCCGCCTCTTGTTTTGTCAGGTGCAAATCACGGACTAGGTCATTAAGTTCACATTGCTATCAGGTGCAATAAACAGTGCACACAGTATACACACAAGTATATTTATTTCTCTACAAAGAACAAAGCGATTTTTACGAAACTTTTAGGGTTTATTAAATATAAATCAAGGTATACTTAGGTATAATTTCTATGTTACTATATGTAAGGGGACAGGAGCTAGGGGAATAAAATATCTGAAAAAGGGAAATTTTTGAGGGAATTTCCCGAAAATCCCTCTGTTACGGGAAAACTGTACGTGATGGAGAGAAACCGAGTGCATATTCGAATTCAGCGCAAAAATTTCCTTTAAGATCAGGTGATTTTTCTCATGTAACAAACAAAAATTTAAATTTGTTAACTAGTGTAATCGTTGAAGACACGTAAAACCCATTGGAATTTGTGCAACAGACAACAATCGTGTTTACTCCTCCTTTTGCACTAGAAAATACTACAACCTGATACTTTCCCTCCTCTACCAAAATTTTAAGAGCTTTCTAATGGACAGTTTGAAAGCCTGTTTCGTACACAATAAAAATTCTGAATCCATTCAGGTTGTTTTCATCAATAACCTTCTCAATGACATCGAGAAAAATGGTAGACACTATCTTTGCTGAACCCTTTGACTGTGTGTACAGATATATTCTCCGGTTACCTAAGAATAATTTTTGCGTTTCGTTTAAGATAACCACAATAGAATCTTTTTACCAACCATTTTCTTCTCTTTATTAAAAGGGTTGTGTAAATGGGGGTTAGCTCCAAGAACATCAAACGCTAGCTTCCTTACATTTGTTGGTGCCAGTCTAAACAAACAAGTCTCAAATTGCAAAATAACTTGAACTAATTCCTCTTTTGCTTCCTAAGATAATGCAGTCTTCCTTCCACTGCAAGCAACATTCACATCATGTTCCACATTTCGAGAAAATTCTCGCCAAAAGTGTCGCAGAAATATCTTCGTTGTTATTCCATATGTTTTAAAACATGTTCTGAAAATGATTTTTACCTCGCTGTATTCTTGTAAAGCAGACTTCATATCCTCTGGGGTTCAGACATCATACATCATATACATCTTGGTTCCTTCCTTTTCCTTCGTTTCCTCTCGACTCTGAAAAATAGAAGAAAATAACAACTTACATACATGAAACCCAAATCGCACCGGTGCGTCTTCAGCAACTGCAAAGAAATGCGATTTTGGAGACCCTGCTGTTTTCAAGAAAATATTTTTCTCAGCTAAAATGTGTAAACATATCTCAGTTTTAACAGTACAAAATACAACCTAATGGAGTACACAAACATATCCAGGAATTAAATGGGAATAAAATCCACATACCTGTTTTCTATACTCTTTTGAATGTCCGCAAAAACTAGCAAGAGAGATACAACCTTTTAAAAAATGCACACAATACGTTTCTCAGTTAACCGACGGGCACAACTAAACTGGACCACGCTTGGAGATAGAAGACGTTTCAAATTCAGCTACTAGGACCCAATATCATAAAAAGATGATGTTTTTCGGGCTTTTGTACGATTTAAGAACCCGTGAGATATAAGCAACACGTCTGACAAGATAGCCCCCCGACTTTAGAAAATTGAAACAATGACTAGGTCATTTGTTTGTACTACGTTTCTACCGATTGTACGGAAAACATTTTCGTTTGTACTATTTTCCTTATAGGGTTACTTGAGAGGTCAACTGGGGGGCTATCTTGGTGCGAAGATAGCCCCCCGTATCACAGCACAAAAAATTGAAATACACCATTCGAAAGCAAATCGTTTGTACCGTTTGTACCGAAAAAAAATGTTTGTACCCTGATAGTTTTCGAGAAAGGAAGGATGACATCTGGGGGAGCTATCTTGGCGCCAAGATAGCCCCCGTTTCACAGTACAAAAGACTGAAATACACCATATGAAAGCAAATAGTTTGTACCAAAAAAAAATATTGTTTGTACCCTGATAGTTTTCGAGAAAGGGAGGATGACATGTGAAGCTATCTTGAACGCAAGATAGGCCCCGTTATGTGCACTTTTTCCATGCCGATTAATAAGTATTATGCGTTTATTTATGTGAATTTATGTGCATTAAAAACTCTGGTTGTGCATATCCAAATTAAAAAAAAATAACTTTTCGGGAATAACTCAACGTTAAAATTGAATCGGCGAGTGGGAAAACAGTGTGAGTCCAAAAGAATCCATTTTGAGGTAAAGGCAAAAATAACACTAAAGATGTAGAACTATAACTTGTAATGAAGAGTAGTACAATTTGCAAGACCTCGCAAGTTATATCAGAATGGGCATGGAAAGAGCACACATTACGGGGCCTATCTTGCGTACAAGATAGCCCCCATATGTCATCCCCTGTTTCTCGAAAACTATCAGGGTACAAACAAAACTTTTTTTCGATACAAACCAGGGTTGAAAAAAACATGATTTAAAAAAACAAAAAGAACGTTTTTTATGTTTAAAACATGTTTTTTTTGTTTAAAACGTTTTTAACGTTTAAAACAAAGTACTTTGTTTTAAACAAAAAGAACATGTTTAAAATGTTTATTTTGTTTAAAACAATAGTCTAAATAGGCATATATATTACATTTTTACACTCTTAGGTATTGCTTGTCATCTTTATTCAACCGCTAGATCAAATTTCGGGAACTTCCTTAATTTCGATCCGCCCAAATGTTCCATTCCGGAGAAAGAAATCTGGAATTTCCCGATCTCCGTTCACAGAATATGTAGTTTGGTTTCTTTGTGTTACGTTCTACTGGTCGTTGGCATTCTTAATCTTTAAACGCCTATTGACGCAACTGCTGTGTCAGGGATTTAAACCCCAAATTAAGGCTGGAAGATGGTTTTGGTACCAATTTATTCCTGAAAGATGCAGCTTTGCTGATGTGCATTTTATGTATGTGGAAGGAGGGAAATATCGTTTCTTTTTTTATTTGTTTTTTCAACAGTTCTTGGGGGGGGCATTCCCCCTCTTCGGGGATAGATTCATAAAAATTGTTACGTGAAGCAATGAAGTAGGCCACTACATGGTAATATCATGTATTTGGACTTCTTACTTATATGGGGTAGCAGGAAGGGGGCAAAGTTAGTCAATTTTTGGAGTATTTTTTTAACGTAAATTACATTTATTTTTACAACAAACATCAATAGCTCAGTCCTTAATTAAGCTAGAAAAATGATTTGGTACCAAAGCATTTTTGAGGGATAAAGCTCTCCGTCAGTTGCATTTTATGTATATAGGGGATACGTATGTACGGCCGAGAGAGGGAAGATGAAGTTTTTTTTAAATTTTTAATCAAATTTTTTCATCAGGTTTTGGCGTGTATTTCTCACCCCTTTGTGGTACATCCCTAAAAATTGGTATGTGAAGCAATGAAGTAGTCCCCTACATGATAGGAACCTGTATGTGTACTTGTTGTTTATAGAGGAAGAGGGGGTCAAATTTGGTTAGTTTACATTTATTTTCGGGTCGGTCCCATATAACACAAGATATATTTCACTGAAGTGGTCTAGAAGCATAATTCTTGTTCGTATACATGATGTGTGCAGCAAAAATGATTTGCAACAATTACTGAATGGACGTGGTACTATAGTGGGGGAGGGGAGAGAATGTCTAATTCAATGAATGTTTTTCTGCGCATATATATATATATATATATATATATATATATATATATATATATATATTTTAAAAAATATTTCCTACATAAAACGAATTCATTACGCAATGGCTACCATTTCTTATATTATTGTCACAATTATGTGGCCCACACATTTGCATCATTTTGTCAGCGTAGGGAGACTGCAAGGGTTGCCAGGGATACGCAAAGTCAATATTTTCATATTTTTAATGATTTTTTTATGTCTGTTCTTTTTCTACGAATACAGCGGGAATTTCACGAATGTTACCTCGTTGGAATTTGTGGTCTATAAGCTTTCCAATGGTGTATAACTCATGACTCTGTGATATTTAGGGGGTCACCAGAGCCCCGAACATGAGAGTCTACCGTTTTGTTAAAATCCCTGGCGGGTGTCTAGAGTTAATTGTGGTGTTATGCCGTAGACACTAATCATTATTAGCTACCCATGTTGCAGATAGAGATGTATCTTGAAAACTGTTTAGTTAAAATGTCATTTGCTCCTTGTAGGATAGTCACTGCTCTTTTCTATGAGTTGTATTGTATTTGTCAGAGTATTTCTTCTAACTTATGATGTGAGAACTGTTCATTATTATGCAAATGATAGTGATCAAAAAATACCCAAGTTTTGAATTTGTAAATTTGGATCTTAGAATAGTGTATAGTGTGTTTAACCTCCATTATTCTTAGAAATTAAGAAATGTTCAAATATTTCACTTGAACTTCTGTTGGTTTAGTTATACGCACATTGATGTGCAAAATTTCGTTCAGTAATTGCTGTTAAAATAAGAATATAACTCTGCTTGTAATTTACTCCATGCACAAATCCTGCGGAGGATGGGTTGTTTGTTAGAAAATTAAATTAGCTTCTTCAATCTGATATTTTTAGTTGTTTTAAACATGTCCAACCAGCACCGAAAAAAAAACACGTTTAAAACAATTTGTTTAAAACGTTTAAAACAAACTGAATAAAACAACAGCCCTCGTTTTAAACATGTTTTAAGCACTTGTTTTAAACATTTTGTTTTAAACATATCAACCCTGGTACAAACGGTGCAAACGATTTGCTTTCGAATGGCGTATTTCAATTTTTTGTGCTGTGATACGGTGGGGGGGGGCTATCTTGGCGCCAAGATAGCCTCCCCAGTTGACCTCTCAAATAACCCTATAAGGTAAATGGTACAAACGAAAATATTTTCGGTGAAAACGGTACAAACGTAGTACAAACGAATGAACTAGTCATTGTTTCAATTTTCTAAAGTTGGGGGGCTATCTTGCCATACGTATAAGCAACGTCGCCCTACAATGTCCCAAAGACATCTGAATACCGTGGCATTTTGTCATGTGCATAGTAAGGATGCATTTGATTAAATTGATGTGAAAGTTTTGAAAGTTTGTACAGGGGAACCACGATTGGAAAATGTGAATAACGACCAGGGGCGCACCCAGATATTTTGTAGGGAGATGTCCAAGCTCCGGAGAGGGAGTCGAATACTACAAGCCAATACGCCTATGTAGTATAATTCTGCAGAGATATAATTCTGCACCCGAGAAGACGATAAGTAATTGCAAAACCCTTCACCTATATTGTCAGAAAATAATAATAGAAGAGAAAGAATGTAAACAGTGTGTAAGATCAAATTTTTATGCTACATTTATCATTTTCCTGTTATACAAGTATAATTTTATTGAGAAAGTGCATAAATGTATGTTGAGTTAGACAGTTTTTTTGGGGGAGGTCCATTGAACGCTCCGTTGGTGCGCAACTGGTAACTACTCACACGAACACTAGTATCATTTCTTATCTTTTACGTTTTCGTAACTGAACGATGTTTATTTACATTACAATTTAGCATGATTTAGTAGTAAATTTATTTTATGTTACACACAGGGGCGTAAATAACGGCCCCGCAGACTCTGCAATGCGGGGGACTCCCAAGGCATTAGAGGGGCCCCAACTATAAAAAGTGAACGAGTAGAATAAGTTTTTATTAAAATATTTAGAAGTGTATGCCAACACCATCTGAAATAACATACTAAATATTATTAATACTGTATTACTTACATGTATAGATTAGATTCAAATGCAAGTTCTTTTCAGAGTTTGGTAATTTTTAGAGGCATATCTACAAATTATACAGAAGTGTGCATGGTAACACTGTTTGAAAGATATTTACTATTGTAAACTGTACTTTTAGCTTAGAATGATGTCAATTAAGCGATAAAATTTGAGTGGCGCTTACAAAAGAAAAATAAAAGTTAAAACATAGTATTAAAAATTGACTCCATTTTTTACAAAAGCCCTTGCCTATCCTTTTTTCTTTGTAATGTTCGAGGATGGTAACTCCACACCGAAAGCATTGTTTTCTGTCTTGAGTCGTCCAGTTCCAGAACGTCTCTTGCCCATTTACAATAAACTTGGTTAATTGAGAAAAATGATCAAGTGATTCACATTTACACAACCAAGTATTTCAAGCTCTATAGGGTGGCGATGAGCCGACTGATCCATTTCAAACTTGCATATCGCGCAGGCGTAATAACTTGTATTGCTTGGTTGTGTGGGAACCGGAAGAGGCAAAACCGCCACGTTTTACGGTCATTCGCAATGAGGCATTAGAGCACAGAACATCGTGTTGCCTCAGTTTGTAGTTCTTACGAAATTACGTCTGTTCTAGCAGTGCATTTTTTTAGACGAAACTTAATGTTGATGGACATAGTAAAGCTCTGTCTCGTACCATATTGACTAGGTTGAGGAAGTTTTAAGAGACTGGTAGTATGTTGGATATGAAACATGGAGCTCCAAGAACAGTACGAACTCCTGAGAACGTACGAACATTAAAGTTTCGTCTCAAAGAATGTTACACTTCTTGCACAGATTTAGTTTCGTAATAACTACGAACTCAGGTAACTATATCTTCTGTGCTTCAATGCTCCATTGCGACTGACGAGACTGACCACATAATGTGGCGTTCTTTCCTCTTTCGGTTCCTACCTCGCCAACCAGTATAAGTTAAAGTTATTACGCCTGCGCAATATGCAAGTTCGAAATGTGTCAATCGGGTCGGCGCCACCCTGTACAAAATATACAGATCCTACAGTTTTTTTCTCAGTTTTCCGGGATTTGCTGTAAAATGACTAAAGCAGGTTTGAAACTGGACGACTCATATAGATAGCCTACGACTTTTCAAAGCACTGTAAAGTGGCGATTTCCGATCTATAATACTGGATTTCATATGCGATTGAAGCATCAGTAAGTCACCTTGAAAGTTGCAATAATTGGCCAGTGAGTTGCACAGTGATTGGAAACTGGAAAAAGTGGGCAAAAATACTTTATTCGGAAACAATGGAAGTTAACGGACGTCTGTCTATCGTTCTATACGTAATTTTCATTTTTAAGTTGATTGCAATTATTGCGAAAGTGATTTGGTGAACCTCTGCTGCAATACGCGCAGGTATATATACACAGGATGGTCCAAAAATTAGGAAACCTTTGCATAAATGTCAAATACTGCAAAATATAAGCAAACGAACAACGTAGGGGAGTAATAGAAGTGAGGAGAATTTGGGAAAGACACAGAACAATGAAAGCCGCCATCTTGAAATCCACTATCGTGAATCATACATATAGTTTGTAAATTGAAAACATAACATGCTGATATTTTATGTGAATTGGACATCACTAACTAGTACGAAGTTATGACAAGTGTTAATATGGATGCAAGGAGCGGTTACAAGTTCAATGTGCTCTCCATCTAAGTGTATGTGCAGCTGCTAAAAGGACGGTGTATTTGGCCTTATAATACAAAATTAACCTACCCAAACAATGTATTATCTGCAAAAGATGGACATAATCTAACGCACGATATGATAATGGGAAATGCCATGCATACTACTTACACAGTGAATAAAAACCAACAAAGAGTCATATGACCAATATTAACGTAACCTGACAAGTAAAGATGTGCAGCTATAATGCCAATAAAAGTAAAAATTGTAAGTAACTAAAGTGGTCCTTCTTACCATGGTGTTATCAGATCCTTTGTCACGATTAGTCCGAAGCCATTGAATGGCCATCTACATCATGATCATCAATAGTTGCACATGATAGAGACAACATTTGCTTCGCTTCTTCGACCAGTTCAACTTCAGAAGCAGTAGTCAATCAGGTTTTCGTCGTTTGGAACGTTCATAAAGGGACGTAAACTCGTTTTCTGGCCGACCACATCTTGAACTTGTGTGATCATCTGCAAAAGGAGGGATGTCTTTTTTGTGGAAGTAACCACTCAAAATGGCAGTCATTTAGCCAACTCTCATTGCTCTTCAGAAACCTCGATTTTACACGATAACATTTAGTCCGCTTTGTATTGAATTGTGACAGTACTGTTTCTCTTAATCTCTCACCCAACGATGCTTCCCACTTTTGGGAAAATTTAAACTTTGTTGAAACGTAGTTAACCAAAACACTTACATTACGAACTTTGGATACAATTAACACTTCTGCAAGTTCGCGGTTTTGCGTTCGCACTAACACAATTTTCGAAGAAACACTACTACTTACTGGAACGTAATTTAATTTAGGACAACGTTGTTTTGGTAGGATTAAAAGATTCAGTATAGTCTTACTATATATTACTGCACTGAAGTGTAATATACAGCAGCTCCACAAGACTGATAGTTTATCATTGCACTATGTATGAGGCTTTCACTACAACTTTGATTCAGGGACGAAGAGTAATCCGAATTACGTACAAGACAATACGCCTTATCCCTTTGTAAGGCTTGTTATGTTGCTACTCTATCATAACAACATTACTCGTCACGCGTTTACAGTTAGATAGGGCTGAGTCCTTCAGGTGCACTTGGCTGCAGATACTTCCAATGCTCAACCTTTGTACTATTCATGGTCAACTCGATAAACTCTATTTTGCAGATAAGCAAGGATAAGTTTAGACTGCAGAGCTACGAACATCAGCGTGTATGTAACTTTTCAGTAACACTAACAAATCTATCATGTAAATGATATGACAATGGATAATAAACAAAACACTTCATAAAGCACAATATTTGAGTCCAATGTTCTATCCAACAACTTTCACCCACCTTAGAAACCGCATAAATGGTTAAAACATATCATATTGTTTGGTTCATTTTTACTGATTTTTCGGCACATTTATTTGTTAACGTTTACATACATTTTATGGATAGCAAAAATATCCATATGTCCTGAAACTCCGGGTTTGGAAGCAAGAGAGATACTTATAACCAAATATCAATACCGATTTTACAGGCAGTGAAGTTGACAAAATCGATTTTTGACCGCTTTTTCCCAGTTTCGCACCACTGTGCGTTGTATTGCCTTTTCAATAGAAACATGGAGAAGAGGCTCCACTCCACGCTGTCTGCCCGTAGTTAAGCCACTGGTTATACAAATATATTTAAATTTTGTAATACCTGTAGAAACCTTCTTGACAGCTATGTGCTATATCATATTTCGGGAAAAAATGAAAGAAGGAGAAAGAAAGAAAGAAAGGAAGGAAGGAAGGAAGGAAGAAAGAAAGAAAGAAAGAAAGATAGATAGAGAGAGAGAGAGAAAACGAAACTCACGTGGACGCCCCCCCCCCTTAAGTTATACAGAAGTCGGCGCCAGTGCCTCTGTACCACAATTCTAAAAAGTGCTTGAAGCTTGAATATCACTGTCTAAAAAGTCATTGTGAGTCTGTATTGTTGTAGTGTTATAACCAAAACAATTTGCATAAGCAATTAAGTTATGCTAAAAATATATATATATATATTTCATTTCATTAAACGGTAAAGAAAAAAAAGAAACAAGATTGAATTGGATTTTAACTTTAGTGTCCCTTTCAGCAGCGAGGCTATATGAGACGTGGACCTACTGATTAACATGGAATCCGAACCACATGAGCTCCCGTCAGGAATCGAACCTGGGTCTCACATGCCAAAAGGGTACGCTAACCGCGTAGCCATGAGGAAGCTCAGAAAAGGTAGCAAGAATATGTTATTACAGTCATTGTTTTAGCATTTCCAACTACCTTTTTTTTAAGTTCTGATGTGTATTAAACATGTTCACACATACACAAACGCATAGAAAGCATACACGCATGTCCCAACAAGAAACTACTTGTCACATTAAAACAATACAACTTACACACGTGAGCGGACCATAATTTAGAGTTCAGAAGACCAATAATTAAATCTTTTGATTTCAGACAAATGTCGCTCCTAAGAACCGCTACAAACCAGCTGGTTCTTCCTTGTTGGATCGAAATAGTTACATTAGAAATTTGTACCCTTATGACAACACTGTAAAATCAAGATCAGTATGCTCCGGTAGGTATGACGTAAGGCTTGTCAGCGCCAGGAGACGTTGTCGCTCTGTTATACATATTCATTTTCAACGGAGCCGAAATCTTCATGCGGAAACTGTTGTTTCACCACCAGATGGTGTGTAATTAGGATCTGTCGATCCACGCGCCCTCTCTCCGTAACCTTGTCTTTTTACTGGTGTGTCTGTCTGGTTTCGAAAACATTTTCTTGTCCTTTGATGAGCCAAGATACTCAGTGCGTAGAGACTTAGATTTGTAATGCAGATGTCGCTTGTGATGCAGTTGTAGAAAATAGTATGGGATTTTCCCGGTTGACGGGCATAGGTATGAGCAGTAAGAAGGGAAACCACGTAGAAAGAAAGTTCACCAAAACAGGAGATATACAAGCAGAATGTGGTAAAGAATATCACAGACAAGCCTGCACAAGCACGGCTGTGTTGATTTAATTGTTCTGGAGTGAGGAATTCATAAGATATGATAAAGATAGGATGTATATGGGGGGAAAAAAACTGTGCAAAAGTAGTGTAGTGAGGACTTCGACATACTTTGGAGAGTTCATAAATTTAAAATCAACTGTCAAACTGATTATTCATGTTGATAAATATTTGAATATTTTGATTTATAGAAAAGATTTAATTGAGTACTTTTTGCTCATGAGAGAAACTTTTCCACTTTAATTTATCTTGTTTTAGTAGGAAAATAAATAAGTGGCAGTGTCACGTGTATACCACGTAAAGGAATTTGGTTGCTATCTCGTGATATTGATATTGAAACCTAGGGTGACCAGACATACTCTTTTTAAGAGTATTATACTCTTTTCGAGGTTCATATACTCTATACTCTTTTTTCTTCCCAAAAATATCGAATTATACTCTTTTATGGCATTTTCAATTTCATTTAACGTTTAATGCATTTTCCCTTTGATAATTGCTTTTTTTTTTTTTTTTTTTTTTGTAAAAATTTGGACGTTGACAGCATTGTTTAGTAGCAGACCCGCTGCGCTGTGCTACGTTTCTCGTCCTCGTTGCATTGTAGGGTTGCCAGATTTTCTTTTAGCGAAAGAAGAAAAAAAAATAATATAACTAAACTGTTTTTATTAGTTAGTACTAAAACTATACAAAAGACGGCAAAATTAAAGTGATAGATTTATCCAAACTTTCAACGTTTTAATTATTAAATTGTTAATTAAATTAATTGAGTGCCTGGAATGATATATATTTTCGGAATTTATATCTGGTATTCCTACAGTTCATGGCACGGGGTTTTGTTTTCCCTTCAAAGTGAGTCAGTTTTTGGTAGTGGAAATCGCGCAGTGATTATTATTCTAATTAACGTGCGTACGTACACTCAATCAATTATATTATTCGGGGATTGGAAGGATTTATTTTATTAACAATGTCGCGAGGAAAATGTCAGTATAATCAAGCGTTTGAAATAAGCTATCCTTGCATTAAAAGGGCCCGCAGTAACGATGTTTACAAAGCATGGTGCACGGTATGTAAGAAGGAGTTCTCTATAAAAAATAAAGGTAAATATGATATACAACAACATATAAAATCTAAGTCGCACACTGAATGCTCATCAACTTCCGAAGCAGGTAAGTTGGACAGTTTTTTCACCACAGAATCTTCAGAAGAGCTAGATTCAATTTGACTAGAACTTGTGTGGTCATACCATAATGTTAAATATAACCACTCTTTTAGAAGCATTGACTGCACTAGCAAACTTTTGAAATCAACAGTGAATAAAAAATTTGCATGTACGAGAACGAAACCGGAGGCTTTGTTAACAAATGTGGTGGGAGTGTGGTCAGAAAATATTTTAAGTAATAGTGTTAAAAAAGGCTCCTTTCGTTGTTGTTGCTTGTGATGCTTCCAATCGTAAAGCAACCAAACTCATGCCTGTTTTAGTGCGGTACTGTGAAGTAGATACTGATATTAATGTAAAAACATGTCTTCTAAAAATTCATAGCATTTCAGATGAAACCTCGGAAACTGTATCGAACGTATTAATGGGTACATTACGTCAGTTTTGTTTGGGAAATAAGGTCATCGGTTTTGTAGCTGATAATGCACCAGTAAATTTTGGAAGCATAAAAAATAAAACAACAGAAAACGTGCATAGCGAACTAGAGTGCAGGTTGAAGAACAATGTTTTGCATATCGGGTGTGGGGCTCATGTCCTTCATAATGGAATTTCTGTGGCGTGTTCGAGAGTAATACAGATCGATGTTGAGAATTTGGTTTTTAAAATATACAACCATTTCAGTATTTTTACTGTAAGGACAGAAAATTTGAAAAACTTTTGTGAGTTCATTGGCTGTCATTATGAGGGTCTTTTGTATCACTCAAAGACGAGATTCTTGTATCTGATTCCGTGTGTAAAAAAAATTATACGACAGTATGAACCACTTAAGGATTACTTTTTGAGTGATGAAAATGCTCCAATAGCTATAGTCAATTTCTTTCGAGACGAAACAAGGGAGTTGTGGCTGTATTTACTGCATGCTTAGCTAATCTTGTTCACTGAAACAATTACAAAAATTGAAGGGGAGGATATAACTTAACAGCGACTGAAGTTTCTGTTGAATATTTTTAACTTCTGAGGAAATACAAAGATAGAATTGAACAAAACTTTTTTTTCCGTTTTCTGCTAGAAATTTACTTACGAAACTTGTAAAAGAAGGGAATATAAAAGAGGAATATGCCTACTCAGTATCAAGAAGGTTTTACTTTGAAGTGATAACATACTTAGAGATGTGGTCACAAGGTTTTTTCGGAGAAGTAAACAAGATGAAATATTTACTACTTGACACATCAGTTACCTATGAAGAATTTCAAGAGTCGTTTGCATATTTCTATAAGCAGGTAAAATATGTAAACAGTTCGTTGGAATTCAGTGATAATGATATTTTTGACACTTACTGTGCAATATCCAGATGTGTTAAAGAACACCTTGAACAATGGGGAGAGAAAAGAGAGACAATGATGGGTAAATGGAAAATAGTGTACAAAGATTTAGTGCGGGCTGGGTCAAATTTATAAGTGATTGTGCCACTCGTGCAATTTTTGTTTACTTTACCGGGCACTAATGTTGATTGTGAGAGGCTCTTCAATTCTATTATCACTTACTGGAGAGAGGAAAAAAGTCAGCTCAAAGTGTCGACACTGGAACAAGTGATGAAAGTGAAGTTCAATGTAAGTATGACCTGTGAAGAGTTCAGACTGGCAATAAAGGATGACATTAACTTACTCAAGAAAGCAAGATCGACGCAGAAGTATGAATGATGGTGAAGTATCGTATTTAACTCATTTTCATGCGCATTGGATAAAATACTGTAATTCATCTTGTCTTTATACTTACTGTCATTTTTTTTATATACTCTTTTGGATTTAAAAAAATCTGGTCACCCTATGAAACCAGATGTGATAGCAGTTTTCTACTACTTCCGGTTTTATTACAGAACTTTCAGTGGAAACGGAATATATTCTTGAGATACATAATCGATTCCAGAAAACTTATTCTTGCTATCTGCTCCCATTTTTACACCATAGAGATCAACGTAATACCGAAAGAGGTTGATTTTTCCCTTTCCGGTTTTAAAAGAGAGTTAAGAGAGAAGATGGTATTGTCTGTCTCATAAGTAATTGCATGTTTTCCGCGGGGTAGTATCTTTTGCCCCTTATTATGAGAATGAAATCGGTACACATTTCTTGCTACCACCTCGCGATTTAATTAAATGTTTTAAAGGTTTTAAAAGCTCAATCCCTAACCAAATCGATAACTGCAATGTCTCTCTCTTTGCAGTTCATATAAGACACTATATAAATATCGTAAAACTTAACAAAAAGAAAACAAAACGTTCTTTCACAGCGTGAAGCTTACGGTTGTTGCCATATATTTATAAAGTAGAGGTGTTTTGTATCTTGTTCCGTAGCTCATTGGATCCGAGCAGAATTTCCATTTCTGCGACCCGCCTTCGAATCTTCGTCCTACAACTTTTTTATTTTTATTTTTTTTATTTTTTCATTGATCAGATAGAACTCCAGTAAAAAGAAACATGTTTTCTGTTTAAGGTGCGATTTGATATTCTGCAAGTATTTATGTATTTGTTTATTGTCAAGCGAACAAGATGAAGTATAATTTTACAAGCGTATTAACTGTTCTAGATTTGACTATTAATAAAAACTATGAATAAGCTTACAGCTCAAAAATAAATTGAATGATCTTTAATTGTAGTCCATAATTAGCTATGGTCAAGAAGATGGATTTCAGTTGTTTTGTGTGTGGTTAGCACATTGGCTTCCATCATCTTTATTTCTGGAACTAAATATAACTAATTTTATTTTTCATTTAGATATAAAATACTCACCTTTGGTTCTTAATGAAAAATAGAGCATAGATCAAAATGTCACTATGGTATTGCATTTCGTTATGTCGAAGGTACTATGACAAATATTATGAACAATTCTATAATAGAATTAAGCAATTGTTTATAATAAAATAAACCGGAAAGAAATGCAGGGTGTTTGAAGTTAACAAAAATATTTGTCCTTATATGCTGAAATACAAGTTTCTTGAATAGGTAGGGAAACTTCACCTTGAAATATACACCATGAATTTGACTCACGATAGAATCTGAAACATGTTAAAACCTTTAAACCTTGAAGAACGCAACACAAGTTTGAAATCCCATGGTTATAATATCGTCGTTACAAACTGACTAAACTAGCGATAAATATAGGGAGCAGCTCACTAAATCAGCTCCTGTTTTTCGGTTTTTAAATATAAATCAACGTATCTATAAGTCAAAAGATATTTTTTCCTTTACATATATTTCAGGAAAAACATGTAACGTCAACATTTCATTAGCAAATGTAGCAAGTGATCAAATTGAATAATGCCAAAAATAGCCTACTTTGCTTGCTAGAAAATATTTTTGATGAAAGTTCCTACATATTTTTTAAAAGTGTTTGAATACTTCGGAAGATTTTACAGAATGCTTATTATAAATATATGTTTGTTCTGTTTGGTACGAAAAAATAGTTTATTATGAAGAAAATGGTCTGCAGAGTTATTTCTAGAATGTCTGTTATTAGTTATAGTAGTTTATTTGATTTTATTTTAGCATCCCATTCAGCTGCAAAGCTTTATGAAACATGGACTTATAGCTTAACGTGTGATCCGAAATACGTGAGCCCCGACCGCTACTCGAACTCATTTTCTTAAAAAAAAAAAAAAAAAAAAAAAAAAAGTATCTTACCACAGTCAGTTCTTACCCGTTGGAGTTGGAACAAACCCTATTATTATACTAGTATTGGGAAGCAGTGATGAAACTGGTTAAGAATTTCGTGACCCGAACCAATTACACTAGTGTCCCGGTATAACCGGAACAGACCTGGAGACGACGAAACGTCGTCATACACATGGAGAATTGATAGGACACTATCCATGCTTTTTGCTGGTCTAGTGATTAGCTCGTGCGTTTTTGGTTATCGTAATCTCGTGTTCGATTCCCGTTAAGGGTCAATTAAAATTTTACTTTAACTAGAATTTACTTTCATTAATTATCCGTCTCCTTTAGCCTAAAGGAATTAAACGTTGAGAAAAGTATATGGGAAAAATGTTAAAGATTACACGTGAAACAAGTCTGCTGTAGTGTCTTATAAGCTATTGACAAAATAATAGAAAGACAAAAAATAATATCTCTTGAGAACTGAAACTGAACAATGTTTGAGCATTCATGCTTAATTTGCTACTAGCGTGACATATTAAATTCAATGTAATATAAATATTACATAAAATTTGCTACTTGACTGTTGATAACATGAAAATGATAGGCACTGTTAAACATTAAACATAACACCTCATTTTTATATCAATTAATAACTTAAATAAATAAATAACAAGACAGTAACAATACTATTAATCTATATCTACATAGTATACAAATGAAAAATACGTTGTCCATCATAACGGAAAAAAGGCTGAACAGTTTGAAATGAATTTTATTAACATAGTTAACATCTACCTCGGACTGGGTTGTTGTCACGCCATTTTTATTAAATTGCTTATCGTAACAGAAAAGAGGGGGTTAAAAATTTATGCCAAAAATAGAATATCTAACGTTTGTGAGATGAGTTATTTAAGACGAGTGTGCACGTTTCCGACCCTGTTTAAACTTTCGGTATTAAGTGAAGAATAGGGGTAATTTGCATCATTTTTGCTCAATATTTAAGAATGATGACATCGAGGTTGTGTCTTGTCATCATAGCAAAATGGATGAAGCACTTGAAATTATTTTTTTTAATATACTGTATTTAGCGTTTGGTCCAGTTGGGTTTCTATAACACTAGTTAACAAAGGTTTTGTTATATAAAAGGAAATACCTGTTCTTAAAGGAACTTTTTGCGCTGAATTCGAATATGCACTCGGTTTTTCTCCATCACGTACGATTTTCCCGTAACAGAGGGATTTTCGAGAAAATCCCTCAAAAATTTCCCTTTTCGTTTATTTTACACCCCAAGATCTTGTCCCCTTGCATATACTAACATAGAAATTATACCTAAGTATACTTTGATTCATATTTAACAAACCCTCCAAGTTTCGTAATAATCGCTTTATTCTTTCTAGAGAAATAAATATGTTTGTATGTGTACTGTTTATTGCACCTTATGGTAATGCTTTCTTAAGTTGAGGTAAAACGTTTTGCTTTATTACCACAAACACATATATAAAATATAATACAATATAATTTACAAGTGTGACAATTTACAATAAACAATAATACAAATGTACCAAAAGGTCATGAAAAGACAATCAAAACTATCACAATATATGAAACTTCCATTGGGTTACAAAAACTTACACTACTTCCTTCTTTTGTAAGAAATGTTGCATTCTCTAACAAGACCCCAACAATAGTCCCCCATCACTGAAGGATCCCATCGTCCCTGGTACCTTTTCTCCATTGCCATTATATCTTGGTGGAATCTTTCCCCCTGTTCGTCGCTGAGAGCACCTAGGTTAGCAGGAAAGAAGCTGAGGTGGGAGTGCAAAAAGTGGATTTTTAAAGACATCCTACAACCCAACTCTTTGTATTTCTGTATCATGTCCTGTACGATTTCTGTGTAACTCTCAGCTTTGTTATTGCCCAGAAAGTTGCGCACAACACACTTAAATGCTGTCCAGGCAGCTAGCTCAGCACTGTTTAACTTGCTGTCAAAGCTATCATCAAGCATTAATTTCCTAATTTGGGGACCAATAAACACTCCCGCTGAAATCTTAGCATCACTCAGGTTAGGGAACTTATCTCGCAAATACTTGAAACCTTCACCAGATGTGTCCATGGCTTTGACAAAGTTTTTCATAAGTCCTAACTTGATATGAAGTGGCGGTAGTAATATCTTATTAGGATCTACCAAAGGAGCGTATTTGACGTTGCATTCTCCAGGTACGTAATTCACTCTAGGTTCCCATTCCTTCACTTCATAATGTTTGTCATCAGCTCGGCTGTCCCATAAACATAAAAAACATTGGTACTTCGTGTAACCGCACTGCAGTCCTAATAAAATACCAACTACCTTGAGATCACAACATATTTGCCAACAATGGTCCTTGTAATTTATAAGATTTAGCAAAGTTGACATGGTGTCATAGGATTCCTTAATCTTCACTGAGTGTGCAAGTGGTATAGAAGGTTTTTTATTTCCATTATGTAAAAGGACAGCTTTAAGGCTGACCTTTGACGCGTCGATAAATAACCTCCATTCTTCTGGAACGTAAGGAATTCCTAGCTCCGCCATCAACCCATTTATATCCGTACATACGCACACATTATCTTGCATTGAGAAATAGCTTGAAAATTGAACATGCCTTTTCCTGTACACTGATATGTTCGTTTCTGCATCCAATAAGTTCCACTGCTGGAGCCTTGATCCCAGAAGTTCCGCCTCTTGTTTTGTCAGGTGCAAATCACGGACTAGGTCATTAAGTTCACATTGCCGGATGAAATGTGGCTCGCGAACACAGTCAGGGATGAACGTTGGATCCTTGGATGTACTCCCATGCGCAAAAAATATTGCGCGTATACTGTAACTCACGATTTTTCGCAATTATTCCATTTTCCTTATGTTTATGGGTAAAATTCAGTTATTAGTATGTGGAGATAATAGAAAGCAATCCATCTAAGGAGATATTTCCAAAAAATATAATAAAATAATAAAAATATAAGCAAAAAACAAAATTATGTTCGGTTTTGTGTATACTGGCAATAATGTTTTCGAGGGATTTTTTGCAGTAGCACAGCACGATTGCAGAGGGAATAACTTTAGTTGAATCAAGGAACTGGAAAGTGGACTAATATATTGCATTTATTGGCTTAAATCTAGGGTGTAAATTGTCTACCAAATATAAATTAGCTTCTGTAACCAAGATGTTATACGGAAGTATAGAAACAAAGAGAAAAACTGTTGTCTTAAGTTTGGAAGTGACATGCTCTATAGCCATGAGCATTTATTTGTTAAGAAAAAGACAGGCAACCAAAGGTAGAATGTGTGGTCAATGGGTAGAGTGGTGGACTAGTAATTCTTATATTGTTTTGACACCAGATCGAATCCCATGCGATCCCATCCAATTTTTCCTTTAAAAAACATTGTAGAAAGTGTATAATTTTTATGTTAATAAGAACCGACACAATATAATAATGAAATAACTTTTTGTTTTTTCTGATGACGTATTTAGAATTAGTGTATGCTGTTGTATAGTTTCTTTTATCATCCTCTTTTCTTGAAAAAAAAATGTCTCCAATAAAGTATGAAATATATATATAGACAGAAACAGACATCTTAGTATCAAACGTGATTAATCGTGATGAATTAAACAAGTTTCCCGTTGTTAAAAAAGAAAACTATAGAAAATTATTGAATTTGGTCTTTAGGTTTTTAGCATGCTATATATATTCTTTATAAGACTATACTTTATAAGGGAAGATGTGCGATCATACCCACAAATTTAGCTAGTGAGTTAAAGATGTTTTCGGCACAAATATTTTACAGGTTTAGGTGCATGAAACACCAATACGCCATGGTCTCGACCTTCGTTTATTCCACATTATTATCCGACATATCATAGCAGGTAAAAAGCAGCATCAATTGGCAAGAAGAACTGCAAGTTGTGGTCTGTTTTCGATGCTCCGGACTCGATCGCCTAGCACGCACGTCTATACCATGACTCATACGTCTATCATTCAGTGCAGGCACGTATCCAGCTTTTCTTTTCGGAGGGGGCCCAACACGAATTCTCGTAAGCATGTAATTCTAATGTTTCAAAAATATCAATAATAATAATAATAATAATAATAATAATAATAATAATAATAATAATAATAATAATAATAATAATAATAATAATAACAATGCAACAGTTCTGTATTTCTCTTAAACGTTTCTTACTTGTCATTTATGAACCGGTCAAACTGCATTGTAACACAAACGAAATCAAAAAATATTTTCTAGAGACATGTAAGGAAAACTGTCTGCTACGTATATCACTTAAAAAAATAGCAAATGGCTATGAGTGTATCGTTCTAATACAGTAATGTTATAAACAAAACGGAAACGAAATTATAATCCCATTTAAAAGTGTGCTTTAATTCCACCTGGTTTCAATGGCATTACGGTATATTCTTACAAGTAACACTCCGATTTTGATAAAATTTGGCAGGTAGATACTACACATAAAATAAACGAATACATGTTTCTTTTTTCTGCGGAAAAACGATTTTAGGGGGCAAAAGCCCCACCCAGAATTTTGAAAATTGACGCCCGAAAGGCAAAAACAAGTGGACCAAAGTGAACGAAATTGTGCACAGATATGGCAGATGTAAAATGAAGGAATACGTGTTTTGTATTTTCCTGGAAAAAACGGTTAGGTGGGGCACAGACTCCTCCAAACCTTTGATCACGAAATATCAAAAGTGCTAGTAACAATATGTCAGATGTGTGTAAAGGGCGAAGAATTCCAACGACACTTTGTGTATATACGATACGCAAAAACTAAACGAATTCCTGTTTTTTTTTATTTTCTGGCGAAAAAATGGCTTTTGGGGGCAAAAGCCCCCATCCAAAATTTTGAATGTTGATGCCCGAAAGGCAAGAAGAAGTGAATCTAAATGAAAGAAATTGTGCCCAAATATTGTAGACGTAAAATGAGGGAATACGGGTTTTGTATTTTCCTGGAAAAAAGAAAAGAAAAACGTTTGGGTGGGACACAGACCCCTCCAAAACTTTGATCGTGAAATATCAAAAGTGCTAATAACAGTATGTCAGAAGTGCTTAAAGGACATGAAGAATTGGAACGACACATTGTGTAGGGACAATACACAAAAAACAAACGAATACGTTTTTTTTCTGCGAAAAAATGGTTTTAGGGGGAAGAATTCCCCACCCAAAATTTTGAAATTTGAGGCCAAAAAGGCAACAAGAAGTGCACCGAATTGGATGAAATCGTGCACACATATTCTAGACGTAAATTGAGGTAATTGTGTTTCGTATTTTCCTGAAAAAAAAAAAACGGTTGAGTGGGGCACGGATCTTCTTAGCTGGTTATTACGAAATATCAAAAGTGCAAATAAGTATACGTCAGAAGTTCCTAAAGAGTATGGAGAATTGCAACGAAACTTCGTATAGGGACAATTTGCAAAACAATAAATGAAATGTGTTTTAATTTGTACGGAAAAACAGTGTTGGAGCCTAGAGCCACTCCGAAAAAAAAAATATTACCGTAAAAGTGCAGGAAGGAGTGGACCGAAGCCAATGAAATTGTGTGTAGATATTGTATAGACTGTATGTAAAATAAGGACTTTCGTGTTTTTAAGATGTCCCTATCAATTTTGGCACATCAACAGCAAACAGGAAATTAATCGGCACGTGTTTTTGTTTATGCGGAAAATCATTGTAAGGGTTAAAGTTGCCTCGTGAAATACTATAAAATACGCTATACTGTTTTTGATTGTTGTTGATCTGCCAAATTTGAATAAATCTGATGGAGACACTTGTGAAACAGGAGAGGCTTTATTTATCATATCCAATATCTATAGACAATTTCATTGGCTTCGGTCCACTCCTTCCGACACTCAACACCACGGTCCACTCAACAGTATTTTTCTTTTCAGGAAAATACGAAACACGTATTCCCTCATCTTACCTCTACAACATTTGTGAACAATTTCATTCAGTTCGGTCGATTTCTTCTTCCCTTTCGGGCCTCAAATTTCAAAATTCTGGGTAGGACCTTTTGCCCCCTAAGACCGTTTTTTTCACAGGAAATAAAAAAAAAAGCCGTATTTGTTTATTTTTTGCTTATTGTCCTAACACAAAGTTTTGTTCCAATTCTTCATGTAAATTTGGGCACTTCTGACATACTGTTATTAGTACTTTTGTTATTTCATGATCAAAGGTTTGGAGGAGTCTGTGCCCCACCTAACCGTTCTTTCCAGGAAAATACGAAACCCGTATTCCCTCATTTTTCGTCTAAAATATCTATGCACAATTTCATTCACTTCGGTTCACTTTTTCTTACCTTTCAGGTGTCAACTTTCAAAATTTTGGGTGGGGGCTTTTTCCCCTAGAACCGTTTTTCCGCAGAAAATAAACAAAAACCGTATTCGTTTATTTTTTGCGTATTGTTCATACACAAAGTGTCGTTGTAATTCTTCATGTCCTTTACACACATCTTACATGTTACTAGCACTTTTGATATTTCATGATCAAAGGTTTGGAGGTGTCTGTGCCCCACCTAACCGTTTTTTCCAGGAAAATACAAAATACGTATTCCCTAATTTTACGTCTGCAATATCTGTGCACAATTTCGTTCACTTTGGTCCACTTGTTTTTGCCTTTCGGGCGTCAACTTTCAAAATTTTGGGTGAGGGCTTTTGCCCCCTAAAACCGTTTTTCCGCAAAAAATAAAAAAGCACTTATTTGTTTACTTTATGTGTAGTATCTACCTGCCAAATTTTATCAAAATCGGAGTGTTACACTGGGGAAGTGTTACTTGTTAGAATTATAACAACAACGCATTGCCCACAGTTTGAACACTGACTCAAAGTAATCTGATATAAAAGAACCTCAAAAGGAAAAAAGTAGGTTTATTAAAAAGTGTTTGAGGTTTGGAAAGGGACAGCTTCCAGGACCTCACGCTGGATACGTCCCTGAGTCGAACCAATCGAACCCAAAACCCTTTGCACGTGAGTCGTAGATCTTTCAAACTCTGCCACGCCATCAATTGATAACTTTACGCTTCGTCTCATACATGCGCCGAGTTGGAAAAGGATGGCCCCTGAGCTTATTTACCAAAGTCTGCCTTCCCTTGCTAGTTAACTCTCGCCGGGCTTTTCTCACGTTACTTTCATACAATACATGTTCTAAGCGAGGAAAGGAGTATTAAAAATATAAAGAAAGAGAATTTCTGACGAATCTCTTATCATAAGTAGACGAAACTCGGAATTTAAACTCCTCCTTACAAATCTGTGACCACGCGGTACATCGTTTTCGAAATTCCAACTCTAGCAAAGAGAGCAGGGTAACTGCTACAATATCTTAATTTCCCGTTTTGTGTCCATAAACTGACTAAAGTGAGTAAGCATTGTAGCTGTTTAAGGTAAATCTAGAAGATATTTAGCAGTTGGATTCACTTGGATCGTTTTCATTTCACTTCGATTGATATGGTATTCTATTGGGGAAGAGGTTTGAATATTTAGCAGATATTTACCGAGCGAAGTAGCTCAAGTGGTAGAGCGTTGGCTTCGCATTCGGGAGGTCGCGGGTTCGATTCCCGCTGCCGACCATCCTGATTGGGGTTTTCCAGGGTTTCCCTCAATCCTACCAGGCAAATGCCGGGATGGTACCTACTAAAACAGGCCCTGGCCGATACCTTCCCAAATCCTTTCCATTGTTGTTGTTGTTGTTATTGTTAGATATCCAGTATAAAATGGCCTCAGAGCTGTATCTGGTAATTGTTAAATAAATAAATAAATAAATAAATAATATTTCCATAAACTTATTCTTCTCGTTCGAAGAATGAGCATTTCAACTAGTTCGTGTCTGACTTTTAATGCTTTTGCTATTAGCTTCCTAGTTCAATTCACATTATTATATAGCCTGAAATCATTCTCCATGTCCTATAAATCAAAAAAAGTTGAAAATATCTCTGGCCACAGAGAAGGTGTTGCCTTCTACGGCCCGTCCATCCTTTGGATGGGAAGCAAACTCTTGTTGAAAAATAAGCGGTTCGCGTACGCGTCTTTGGCGTGGGAGACCCGAGTTCAATTCCCGGTGGGAGCTCATGTGGTTCGGATTCCAAGTTAATCAGCAGGTCCACGTCTCATATAGCGTCGCTGCTGAACGGGACGTAACACTCAAAATCAACCCAACTCCTGTAATCTGTATACTTCGCTGCTTTCCAGCTTTCTCTTTTGAGGCATTGTTTACAGTGTCAAGTCCAGACTGAGGATATTACGAGCTTGTGGAAGCAAGCACGGCAGTTCTCAGTGGCGGGCGAGAGGGTGAGAAAGATAGAGGGTTTCACCCGAGTAGAGACTGTACTACCGTACACGTTAGTGCGCATATTTTTGGAAGCTTAGCTTCATCATTAATTTCATCATCTTTCGTTCCACATACTACGGTCCGACCATTGGTTTTCTATCCACCATCTTAATTGGCCACTATGGCCAGTGGACAACATCCGAGTCTTCCTGCGTCTGCTCCTATACCATCCGTCTTAGCTCATAAAGTAGAGAAACGAAAGAGCTAAAAGGATGCATTTGAGTCACCAGTAACTGCAGCTCCAAGATAAGATGAGAATACCAGGACTAACGATGACGGCAACATAGCATGTACTTCTACACCTCCAACTCACAAAAAACACCACGACGATAACATCAGCATTGCTAGTTCCGAAGACAGCTCCTGACTATTGATAGTAGACGGCATCCAGCAACTATCTCACAAACCTCAACCGGACTTACATAATTTTCTACTACAAAATTTTGATCCAAAACTCCGCAACGCCAAACTGTTACTTCAGCAAATTCTTAAATACCGACCACACACAGAAATCTTACAAATTGTCCAAACACAAAACGGCTATGTCATAAAGTCACATCTACCGCATTTTGCCACAACAATCAGAGAGAAGCACATTTTCGAAATCTTCGGCAAGACTGCAAAACTTACGAAACTCCAGGACCAACGTACCAAACTACTACCACCACCAAGACGATCTCCTACGCTATCTGTGGTCATTCGCGGAGTGGATCCATCATACAGCGACGAAGAAATTGAGGAGGAATTACGTCAAGAAGGGTACGTGTTCAAAAAATGTCTCCGCATCCGTAACAATCAAGGAGCTACTTACATGGTCCGGGTCTTGACCGAATCGCAAGATACTATAGATGATATCTTGGAACACGGGACATACATCTACAAGAAACGAAACCGGGTGGGTGGAACCTAAACTCACAGTAACCGCAATTTTGGAAGGGGGAATTAGTGCATTTTGGTGTTGCCAACACCAAAATGCACTAATTCTTTCAAATTGCGGTTACTGTGGTGGTCCCCACCCCACCCGGACCTGACCAAACATGCAAAAACCACCTGACTATCCTACCTGTCACGAACGTCATCCTGCTTATAGTTACAAATGCAAATCGAAACCTGCTCCTCAAGAAGCACATCCTGAATTAGTTGTTCCTCTCCGCATGCACGATGCAGAAAATCAAACCACTGAAAACTGTACTATATCCGATCAACCTATAGCTATTAAGCAGCTCTTAGCTTTCATCACTCTGACGCTTCAAAACAAACATCCTTTCGCACGTCCTCTAGTTTTGCAACACGTTCAATTCACTGCACTATCTGTCTTTCCACTCCAATTCCACGCAACTTACAATGGACCAACAGCGTACTTCCATACATTTCCATCACAACCAAGTCTCTAAATTCCATCACGTCATGAGCATCATGGGTTTAATTTTTCTCTTTCTTAAAATTCGTTCAATCTTTGCTCACAAGCTACTTTTTGAACAACTCCTTCTGGAAGAAAAAGCAAATGCTCTCCTACTGAACGAAACTCATCTTATTCCGAAACTGCAATGCAAAATTCCAGGCTACACTTTAATCCGTAAAGATAGTATTCTACCAGCACGACGTGCCAACGGTGGCATTGCAACTGGTTTCTCACCTCATATTTCATACCGCATACACACAAGCCCAGTTCAGAATCTACCGGAACATCTAATAATCACACTTTATTACAAATCAGATTACATCACCATAGCAACAATCTACGTTCGACCAGGCCACCCAATTCCTAAGGTCTTCTTTCAGTACATTTCAAATTCCTTTAAGCGCTATATCATCTTAGCTGACATCAATATCCATAGTCGTTCCAACAGAGACAGAACAGATTTCTTGAACTTCATCACCACTGCTACAACGGGCACATATCACCAACTGCCAAAACCAACACGCTCTGATTCTAACACGACTCCTGACATAGCTATCACTTCAGCTACCTTAACACAGCGCACAATAATTGAAGTCTTAGATCCTTTAGGAAGTGATCATGTACCGCTCAAGCTATGCATTCAAAGTCGCACTCAACGACCTATTGACACAACTCCAAATCGCATAATCCCAAGTTATGATAAAGCAGAGTGCGAAAAGTATCGCTCATATCTTTCATAGCACCTAAAAGGCCTTGGTCCACCTACTACAGAAGATGAACTATATCGTATATTGGATACTATTACACGCCTCTGCACAAAATATATCCCACAATCGCAATATACATCACATAAACCTAAACTTCCGCCGCAATATCTTGCCATGGGCAGCGATCCCGACAATTTTTTCGTGACTTCATTCATACAGAAAGTCGCGTGGCACTTCGTCATCACAGAGCCCTTCAACGTACAGTAGAAAATTATGTCAAAGCTTACAAATAACGCTAATGGGTAAAAACCTGCAACTCTCTCTCGGAGACATCCCATCCTTCACGTTACTGGAAACGCCTCAATGCACTTTCTGGCAAATTTAACAAAACTTCCTATCCAGTCATTCTTAACGACACACCACTACACTCTGATCTCGATAAAGCAAATGCCTTCGCCACATATCTTCAAGATATCTTCACACCACTTACTCCTCGACCTGTTCATAATCATCTGGTAGATCGCTTTGATTTTTCATCCGCTCATCTTCAGCCAGACGGTAACCACCCGCTGAATATTCACAGACCACTAACAGAGACTATCGTCACACCTGATGATATCACTTCAGCCATAAGAAGGAAACGTAACACAGCTCCAGGCATAGACTCCATTTCTTATCGCCACATCAAAGAGAGTCCATACATAGTTCTGTACCTTCTCTCACTCATCTATACTTTCATTCTCCGTTCTGGATTTATACCATCCCACTGGAAGACGTCTAAGCTCTTGATGTTCCTTACGCCTAATAAGCCAGCCGACTGTGTCTCT
Organism: Thermobia domestica; assembly: GCF_964235325.1. NCBI lineage: Eukaryota > Metazoa > Arthropoda > Insecta > Zygentoma > Lepismatidae > Thermobia > Thermobia domestica. The sequence goes on from NC_137470.1 coordinate 116,975,498, forward strand.
TCATATCACTCTATCCAACTAACACCTGCATTCAGTAAAAGTCTCGAAAAAATCTTAGTTCAACGTCTACACGTCCATCTTACTCATTATAATCTTTTACCACGTTCACAAGCAGGATTTCGTCCAAACTACAGCATTAACGACCAGTTATTACGTCTCGTCAATCACATCACCAACTATTATAATACATCACGACCATCTTATTTGATTTGGAGAAAGCATTTGATAAAGTATGGCACGCCGGACTTATGTACAAACTTTTGAACTTTCGTCTTCCTATCACCTATATCCGATTTATCTATAACTTTTTGCACTGTCGCCTTGCATACGTTTCTATTAATAACACATTCTCTCATCCTATATTCCTTTACTCTGGCGTACCCCAAGGATCTTCACTCTCCCCTCTGCTTTATCTTCTATATGTAGCCGACTTACCAGCATTGACTCCTAACGTTCAGGTTTTCCAATATGCAGATGACAGAGTCTTCCTAGCACTCGGCAAAACTGTTTATCAACTTAACATTTCAATGCAGTCCGCCATAGATTCCTTCGTTAACTGGTGTGAAAAGTGGCGCCTCAAAATACACGCTCTGAAGACCCAGACTACAGTTTTCTTGCCGCCCAAAAAGCGCACGAAGGTTCACCGAAGCCCCAACCTACTTCATCTCACAGTCGATGATACCCGTCTTCAACTCAGTAAATCTGTCAAATACCTCGGCCTCACCTTAGACGCACATCTCACTTGGAAACCACATTTACAGGACGTCATTGCCAAAGCTTCAAACCGTCTCAATTTATTAAAACGTCTCACAGGTACTGCTTGGGGTCTCAGTTCCACGACTGTACTAAATACTTATAAGGTCCTTTTGCGTCCAGTTCTGACATATGCTAATCTGGCTTGGATCGCTGTACCTCCTTCCTTTTACAACAAACTGAAGATTTTGGAACGCCATGCACTTCGCATTGCACACCGGATAAAATTGCCCAGTCCGACATACGAATTGTACGAAAGAATGCCTTTTCCACATATTCGTTTTCATCTCGAATCTTTCCGTCTCAAATATATCGATAAACGTCTGCATGAACGCCATCCGCTCTTTATAGACACCATGAACGTCCACATAGACTTTCCGATTTCAGCTCCTATCATCCATTCACCGCTATCTCTTCTCTTCACGATCTATCATTACACTCTACCCCCAAACCACAACTATCTCCCCTTAGCAGAAGAATTGAAGATCGACGATCCCCAGCCCCTCATCTGTCCATCATTCGCATTGTAATACCTCTGTCACTAATCTGGGCTTCTTCTTGTCTTTCATCAATGCTTGGAGCAGCCCCCAAGCGAGAAGATTAACCAGCATCTGTTAACTAACATAACCCAGTGATGTATTGTCTTTTGCAATTCACAACATTACATTTCGTCTTTTTCATCTTCATCTGATGATTGTGATCTAAAGATCACAATGTTCCACCTGACAATATTAGAAATAAATAAATAAATAAATAATCCCTCTCTATAATTATCTTACAGTCTTAATTTTTTTTCTTATATATATAATTCTAATTTTTTAATTTTTTTCTTATATATTTTTTCTTATATATATTTCTTTCTAATATATATATATATATATATATATATATATATATATATATATATATATATATATATATATATATATACACAGGGTGGGCCATTTTAATCAATCCACGGAAATATCTGAAAAATGATAAAACATAGAAGAAATGTTTGAAGTACATGTTATATACTAAACGCAATGTTAACTTGAGAGCCGCATCACAAGCGCATTAATACATGTCGGCGCGCGAACCTTTTCACAGGGAAGCCTTTGTATGTGTGTGCGTGTGTTTTGGTTTGGCTCTCAATCGCCAGGGTTTCAACTGGCGCTGTTCTGAGTTTCAGCTGATATGCGCGGAGCGATGATTTCTCGTCCTTTTCCTGCCGCTTACGAAAAATATGTTTCTTGGTCTATTTGTTTTAATAATTCATGAAGACACGACAATAGTAATAAATGTATTGGAAATTCGCAGGTCATGTATTTGCAATCCTCACAATTAAAACCCGACAACATGAAAACTATTTTGCTTATTCATTTCAATTGATTAAGGTAAGAAAGGATAAGAAATGAAGTTATTCTCATATATCTACCTGGAAAAGGTCAATCATAAACAGAAACATACGAGCAGCCACCCTCCCACACACTAAATTAAAAATGCGATTTTTTACATTGGCACTGAGTAAACCACAGCGAACCGGCAACAATCATATTAACAATTTCTTCAATAGTTTTGTCTGCATATTTTTCTCTTAGTCGAGCGTACAAATTGTTGACAATTTACTTTGCGTGACTTTAAAGAGGTTTCCCTTCCTCGTATTTGCGATAATACTAAGAAGATGATAATTCGGATTCATTCATATTTTCAACTTCGCGCTTAACACTCTTGATTGTTTCAGTTTCAATACACCCACGTACCCACTCTAACGCACGCGCGAAGACGATATTTGGCAGAGCAGTGTTACTCTCTGCACAAAAATTGCAGAAGTTACATGTGAGTTCCGTTATTTCTTTTGTTTCATTTATCAGCAGGCAATGAAGTTTCTTACGGGGTAGTTACTCTATCATATAAAAATATTAAGCCATTTCCTATCCATTGTGGACGGTTTCTAACATTGACCAATTAAGTAATTTTACTGGTCCTCTGCTTTTGTTATAAGAATTTTCAAGTTTATAATCTTGCAACACTTGCAAGAGACTCGCATCTTAGCTGCCGGCTTTTCACTCCTTTCTTTCCTTCTCTCTTTTCGATTCTGAGTCGTGACGTCATTTTCATAACCCTTTACTAATAAATGTAGCATCATTTATTTTAAATATTGTTTCTGTATTGACATTGTTATATACTTGAACTCAATTAGCTCTTTGAATTGATCTCCTAAGTAATGTTTTACTTGTGTAACAGGAGGAACTATGTAATGTGCGCGGAGTCGCCTGAATTGAAGCTGCGTATCTCGGCTATCAGGATAAGGTCGCGGCAAGTATATATTGCTAAGGGGGAAAACCAATTCCGCCAAAAGTACTCCTCCCCGCCCCCCGTAAATGGGGTTAACGGGGGTAACTTTGAAATGGGAACATGGGTCGAGTAATACCTCGTTCGAAAGGTCTCGGAAAACTAAGTAACGCTGTATTAAAAGATGTTTCATATTTGGCACCAGTTTCAAAATGGCCGCCATGATATAGTTTGGAAACTCCAGTAGCAGTAGTATGAAAACCATGGAAAGTAAATGAATGGAACAAAATTGAAATACGTAAATATCATAGGGCATATCGAATGATGTGATCCCTGTGATCCCAGCGGCTTCCCTGAAGGGGTCCTGGGGGCTAACTTCAAAATTTCAATGTCCGACCGGACAACGGTTCGGGCGTACGCTTGACCTACCCAATGCTGTTTGGAAGGCAGACTTCATGGATAGAGAGTTGGTGCACTGAGTTAATGCGGATGGCCACAGTTACATTTTGTTAACTATTAGCACTCATGTCATATCGTGAGCTTGAGAGACGAAACAGTGTGTACGTATAGCCCCAAAATGCTTTCCGAATAACCAGCACGCATTGCATAAAAGTTTCTGTGGCGACGGAGATTAGAAAATTCACACGTTTGTAAGTTCCAGCAACTGCATTATTCGACAACTTCTTCCGTATAACGTTCCTTCTGTTTTCGCATCAAATCATACTCAGCCATACAGATATGCGTTACCATTCAAATAAAATTTCACCTTTTTTAGTCACTACAGCGTCATCCTTACAAACAAATGTTTCAACCACACCATACCTATTTGTAGCGTAGCCTTAATTTGCGAATTAAAGTAGAGTTCTCATTTGAACTTTCACAGTTACTTTCCACTCCACTCACATACAGAGCGCAGGAAGAGATTATTTTGCAGGACTTGGATTTCTTTCTATACATTATGGCAATTTTACTCTAACATTTTTATCTCTGTTGTATCATTCTCGAGCCTTGGAACGCCTTCGTGGTTTTCCTATTTAATTTTTGTTATTTTCATTTATCTCTAACCGTATTCATACTATGGACACTAGACGTTTTCTTAGATACATTCACCATGTCTTGGCGATCATTTTGAAAACGGTGTCTCGTGTCGAAAACATTCTTACAGAAGCTGTTTGATATTCATTTGTCTATGTAACGTGATGTTACTCGCATCAAGTTGCTATTTGAAATTTTCAAGTTGGCCCCGGATACCTTTCAGTGGAGTCACCCCGACAAAACCTCTCGATGTGCCTTACGTCAGTTACCTACTCCAGTTTTTCTTCTGTTGATTTATCTCCAATCGCTTTCATACTACGGGTACTAAACCTTTCCTCTGACACGGATACTATGTTTCGGCGGCCTTTTAAGAACACTGCCATTTCACCTCAATCGTTTTCTCCTGCAAGATGTTTGATTTTGCAAGATTTATCGAACGAGGTTCCACTCGGATCATGCTACTATTTGAAATCTTGAAGTTAGCCCCCAAGACCCCTTCAGGGAGGTCACTGGGATCACAGGGACACCACCATTCAATATGCCCTATGATATTTACGTGTTTCAATTTTGTTCCATTCATTTACCTTCCATGGTTTTCTACTACGGGTACTGGAGTTTCCGAACCATATCATGGCGGCCATTTTGTAACTGGTGCCAAATATGAAACATCTTTTGGTACAGCGTTACTTAGTTTTTCAAGACCTTTCGAACGAGGTATTACTCGACCCATGTTCCCCCGTAGCAATATATAACGTATACTTCAAACATTTCTTCTATGTTTTATCATTTTTCAGATATTTCCGTGGATTGATTAAAATGGCCCACCCTATATATATATATATAATGATACCAAACTGGTTTTCGCCCTAACTACAGTCTCAATCATAATCTACTCAAACTTACCACTATATTTACCAACCACTTCAATAGCATCCAACCTTCCTGTCTATTATTATTTGACTTGGAAAAGGCTTTTTCTTCAGTTTGGTACGATGGATTAATTTACAAACTTCATCTTCTACGACTACCATTCGCATATATCAGACTGATTTATCACTACCTTACCAATCGCATAGCATATGTCTGCATTAATTCATCTTTATCTTTTCCTATTTTCCCACTTAGTAGTGTACCCCAACTGTCAGCGCTATCGCCACTCCTATATATATTATATGTTCGAGATTTGCCTGTTCCTCCTGACCCTACTCACATCTTCACCTTTGCAAATGATACTGCTTACCTCACATGTGGGAAATCTATTCAGCATATCAATACTATATTCCAAGAGGCAATGAATAAGTTCTGTGACTGGTGTAATACTTGGCGACTCCGAATCAACTCCACTAAAACACCATCAGGACGTACCAGTCGGGTCCGACGCAATTGATGTCTTTTACATCTTACCATAGCAGGCACACGCATTTTCGTCACACGTAAGCGAGGTATTTGGGTGTTATCTTCGATGACCATCTTTCCTGCCATGGACATCTTCAGCGTCTCATATCCCTGGCGCAAAATAAACTAAATCTTCTGAAGAGATTAGTTGGTACTTCATGGGTCCTTCATCAAGACTCTGTGTTACATACTTACAGTCTTCTTACGACCATCTATACTTCATGGACACATCGCATTGCTTACTGCCAAAAAACAAATTCTACACCCGCCTCCAGACAATTGAAGGACATGTATTACGCCTGGCATATCTAACCAAACGGCCTAGTCCACATCTTCTTCTTCATTTAGAAAAACTGCGTACCAGACACATCCCTACTCTTTGGAGGCAAGGCCATCCCATCCTTTGCAGTAGCATACGTATAGATGCTGAACAAGACGTTCTACCCAGTCTACAACCTCCACCCCATCGGCATTTAATTACAATGTATGCTATTTCACATCCTGACAAACACTTAGACGACTTTCTATTAGCATATCAACCACCAGATTTATCACCCATCATCTATCCATCTTATTCACCTTAATTCGCAATAACAAGGGGATCATATTACGTGTCGAGTCGCCCCGGCACAAGTAGATGACCCTTCATCTGTCTAACTAACCAATATCACTGTGTTGTGGCGTCTGATTTGCACTGCATCTTTTCATACATACATCATGGCAAATAGTGAACATACGATGAATGACGAATCTTAATCAATTGATGAATAAATATCCCCATCTAATGGATGAATAAAGATATCAAATAAATGAAATAAAACCTCTTTGTCCTTCCACTTTATCCTTAATTCCCCTATACACTTAAATTCACTCCTGGGGCCGCAGTGGCTCAGTGGTAGAGCGTTCACCTCTGGTGCTTGGGGTCCCGGGTTCGATCCCAGCCCCCGCCAAGTGAACTTTGTGGTGGTCAAATACCGTGTGCGTGGGTTTTCTCGGGGTTCTCCAGTTTCCTCCCACTTTCTTCATTCCACTTTTTCATTCATTACTCATCATCACCGTCTCCTTTAGCCTAACTGGCATAAACGTGGGACGTAAAACTCAAAGATTTCATTTTAAATTCACTCCCAAGAGAAGGTATTCCCTTCTACGGGTTTGGCGTGATAAGAAAAGCGCTTTTATTGCTATTGTAGCATTTTAATAGATAGATGTTGTGGACGTTTATATATGTTATATATATATATATATATATATATATATATATATATATATATATATATATATATATATATATATATATATATATAATGATAACATTACAAGTGTTGCCGCACTATGTTTTTTGCTTGCTCTTGCAGCATTAGAGCATATTTAAAGAGACAATACCACCCTCAAGATACTCTTTGAGTTCGAGGCTTGTGGTAAGCGCAGGACCAAATAGATTGTTACAATAACAAGTGCATACGGTACAGCAGCCATTATGACATTTTAAGTATGGTTAAAGCAACATGTCTTATATTGTTGGGACAGCTATAATAAATCTTGTGATGGTCTCGACAACCATTCTATATGGTACTTCCAACTATATAGCAGCAGTATAGTTCCAAGTACAATAATTGCCATAGTTGTTAATATCATAAATATGTCTAGGACAACCATGATTTTTGTTGACCCAGTTAGAGATTTTTTATAATATAATATTGTACTACGACTCATAATTATTGCTGGCGCTATATTAACAATACTGGATTGTTACAGTCAACCATAATTATGGCTGAATATAATAATACCGTTTTTAGAGTGCATATGTTGAACATGTTTTACGCACAACAATATAAACAATCTTTTTTATGTAGGAGCTAGTAGTTGAAGTTCATAGCATTCATAAAATATATCTCATGAAATTGTACAAATGCTGAATACTCTTACAAGACTAAAGCTTAATAACAGATTTTATCAAATATTAGAAATCCTCTAACTTTCGTAAGTTTGATAAGCAAGTAAATCATATCAAAGTCAATTTAGGGGACTTTATGAGAAAGCGTCCATATCTTTTCTTCCATAAAAACAGTGCCATAAAATCTAGAATAATTTTCACAAATTATTTTCCTAAGTGTGCAGCCTTTGATCTCAAGCGTGATAATTAATAGCATAACAAAACTCCAGAAAAACTAAATAAAATTTAAATTCCACTGTTAGTGAAAATTAGCAACAAACTAAGCAATTTTAAATACATTTCTTTTCACCAACAATTTTATCGAAATCGAAATGAAATCTGTAAGTTTTACGTCCCACGGTTATGCCGGTTAGGCTAAAGGGGACGGTGATATGAGAAATGAATGAAATGGTGGAATGAAGAAAGTGAGAGGAAACGGAAGAACCCCGAGAAAACCCACGAGCACGGTGTTTGTCCACCATAAAGTCCACAAGGCGTGAGCTGAGATCGAACCACGGACCCCAAGCACAGAAGGTGAACGCTCTACCACTGAGCCACCGCGTCCTCAGCAACAATTTTAAATACGTTTGTGACATATAAGAAAACTAGCTGGAATGATATATTTTGTTATGAATGTATAACTTATCGGATAAGAGAAGCTAATTCTTGTCCCATGCGTAGACATATTTTAAGACATTTAAGAAATAGAGAAAATAATGTTAATATAGACACCAATACTGATACTGATGATGATATGCAAGAAACCACTAACAAATTAGCAATAACTGTTACTGATGATGATAAACAAGAAACCATTAACCAATTAGCAATAGATCTGTAAGAATAAATGTACAAGGTCTATTAATTTCTAGCAGCTGGTAGATAAAAAAATATTTTCTATGTGTAAGAAGATCATCTTTGTAGACACGTAGACAAAAGTTGTCTACGGATCAACTTTCCGCTGAATTCTGAAAATGTTTGAACTTTTGTGATGCCGCTACAGAGAAAACATATGAATACTGTCATTCCGAAGATTTCAAGATTAGAAGAAGGTTTTTAGACTCCTTTCAATGCCGGAAGATGATACAACTTTTCGATGTCCGAAAAACTATGTGAAAACAAAAAGTTATGAAGACAGAAGAGGAAAGGTAGTTAGGAAATTAGCTTTCATGCGGTGACTATTTCTGTTGTGCAGATTAAGAGTGGTGTGATTTCATACCACTATATGAAATAATAACTATATTATTTTTGGAGTTTTTCCAAAGTTTGTTGGAAACTTTGAGCTCAAATACGTGAACGTTTTTCCCTCAGATCTAAATCAGTTCCCTTTTTGTGTTTACCTGGTTCTTTTTTATCTTTGGGTAGCTATATGGAACGGATTTTAATCCTTTTTCGCATATTTATATTAACGCTTTTGATTCTTAGGATCAATTCACATTTAGACACACACACACACACACACACACACACACACACATATATATATATATATATATATATATATATATTACTATTATGTCAATAGATTTTAAATTTTACATTAGAGGAATTACATTAGACTTTATTTTGTTTTACTCAATTCTTAATATTGTAGATCATTATGTTATTTCTTTACATTTAATTTCATTTTAATTAAGTCAATATTTGATTATTTATTTTTCATATTATTCATTGCATACTTACATTGCAAACTGTTTATTCAATTTCATTTATTTCTTGATATAAACGTAATATGCAACGAGTACACTTAGTAATTAATTAATTTGTCATTTATGTTTTAATTTCAAAATCCATATTTCAGTTCTTCACAATTTTCTACAAAAGGAGAAAAAAACCAAATCATCTCATTCATCGTAATCATTTAATTACATTTACTTTTATTTAAGTTATATATATATATATATATATATATAATTTTTCCACCTGCCTTGCTCATTTCCTCGAGCACAACGAACTAATATCCACGGTATATTTGGATATTTTCCAATTAAGACGCCTAGAATCAAACCCCGCCAAATCCATTTTTTAAATAGAAATTGACTTTGTACATCCTACCGTATAGTTTTATTTAAACATGCTGAATTCAAAGAAAGCATTATTTCGTAGCTAAACCCGCGACATTCTACTGTAAAGTAATGTTGAAAATGTGGCTTGGTTTCAAAATCCGCCAGATCCGAACAGATCTAGACCATGCTTAGTTTCAAACTCCGTCACATCCAATGCAGCCAATGAGTGTGCCCGGCCTAATCATGTGACTTCCCAGAATGCTCAGCGATTTTGGGTTAATAGAAAAAGACTTGAAAGACACGATTCTGAGACATGAGCAATATAAGAACATCCTTGGTGAGCACGATACAATTCATAAGGTAAGGATAAAAGTACCAGTTTAAGCTGAAATGGTACAAAAGAATGAAGGTAACTGGCATTTCAAATTCAACCCATCCAAACGAATCATTTTGAAGCAAAATAAAAAGAAATCTTATGTTCCTACGCAGTCGAGGAAGAAGAAGATGATAATCTTGATATCATTTAGGAAAATAATGTATAAAGGCCCTCTTCCTAAGGTCTAACAACATTATGTTCTCAAACCTGAGATAGTTCTAATATTGGAAATGTCCATGTAATCCAATTTTGAAAACACAATAAAATATTTTTCAACATAACATTTTATTATTGATATCCTATAATGTCATAAATTATGGGTTTACCCTCTTTATATTGTAAAATCGCATTAGTTTTAAAACCCCTTTGAAGCAAAAGCATAAATTTAGTTCTGATTTTTAATACTAGCTAAGTCCAGTCAGTATCAAATCCCGCCAAATCCTTCATTTAGTATGAAAACCCACCACATCCGAATTTCGTACAACTATTTTTTCTTATATTTTAAATTATTATTATTGGATTGTGTTCATATTTTGGCACTATGACACAACACTATTAACAACACGTTTGGTAGGAAAAAATTTTTGTATTTTCAAGGGTTTGTTTGTGACAGTTTCTGTGAATTTTTCACAAAAGTATGTAAGAGGATTTGGAGGGGTTTGATTCTAGACGCCGCAATTCTTCGTTTTCTTTGTCGCCATTAAGAAGTTGTTGATCTATATACGTCGCAACTGATCCATCATTCTTCAACAGATTGATCTTTTATTCCAGAAGTGGAAAGTACAACTAATCGTATCCATCCTTACTTCCTAAATAAGCATTAACCAATATACTTTTGTCTCTCCTTGATTTCAGCAAGATATCTGCTAAATTAGTGACCTTCTTAAGGTATTAGACTTTTACTAATTATTAATATAAACTACGAAAGGTTAAAACCTTCATAACCTAGTTTTGCGGTAGGGGTGTGTAGCATCCCGGAATACCTACGCAATTTACTCTACGTAAATTATTGCTAAATTCAGGAAGTTTCATTCAATTTGCTACTTCCATTCCAAAACATTTTACTGTACTTTGCTGTAGCATTTGTCAAACTATATATATAGTCTGTAATACAAGGAAATGAAACAACAGACTAACTTTCCTTGCACCATCACTATTGCATTTCTTTGGATTATATGCTTCTTTGGATAATATAGCGATCACAGATCTCTAAAGTTATCGAACGTCACGTCCCCGCTGCCAGGGACAACACGGATTGGTTAATGCATTCCTGGTTGATTGTAGCATTATTCTTCGAATCAAAAGCATCTTCACACCCAACCATTTAGGAGCAAGAGGTTGTCCCAAGACGGGAGGGCTTTTCTGGACTTGAAGGAAGTATACAGTCATTTTAGATAAAGGCCAGGCCAGCAACAAGTTACCATCATTGACATTTTCGTTAAGCACCTTCATCGTCGCCTCTGACAGATAGGATGAACCATTTCTACATCAAAAGCATTTTCATTTCCCGAGACAACGAGGAATCATAGGAGGACGACGTGGATGAAAGAAGCATCGTGTTCATCCCTTTGCTAAGGGACCTTCATTTCTTAATACTTTCTTCCTTTTACCTTTCATCTTATCTAGTTTGTTTTCTTGTATTTTGTAATTGTCGTTTTCATTTTTTGTAATCCAAAGCATAACTATTATATTATAAGTTGCGTTGGGGGTTGCCATCTCATCCCTTAATTTAAAAGTAATGTTAGTGTGTCTTTCTAACACACATTAGCTTATATCTCCCTTCTGCACAATATGTTATTATTATTTAATGAAATTATATGGTGCTACGGTGCAGTGATACCCAATTCAAATTCAAATCAAATTATAAAATTTGTAGAGCATGCTCCTAATATGAGCATATTTCACATCAAGAAAACACTGGAAAAAAAATATTATTAATATTAGGTGATTTAATGCCCGAAATAAACAGTGATGTTGCTAACTTATTTACCAAATATCGAAATCATAAAAAAAATAACAGTAATATTTATTGCACAAAATTTATTTACCAATGGAAAAATGCATGTGATATTAATTTAAATCGACATTATATTATTGGGTTGAAAAGTCAGCGTGAAAAAATTACCAATACAATATTGAGCTACACAAATTATGTCTCGTCGAAATAGACATGTCCTGGATGTATTTGAAGAAGTAATACGTAATGTTCATATTTATTTATTACTTTACGAGAAAACAAGTGGTGGATTAAGAACACGTACAATTATTTATCCTGGTGAAACAATGTATGTGTATCCTAATATAAAAAAATATGCAAATTTAACACTATACGTTAGGTTGTTATCAATAAGATGAAGGTGAAAAAATATATTGGCATTTTCCGTGCTTTGTGCAAATGTAAGTCTGGAAAGTGGAAAAAAAAATATTACAACATGCTTCTGTCGATAAAAGTACTTACTTTTTGACATGTAGCGAAAAATACAATAAAATGGAACATTACTCTAAAGTAACGTCAGAAACAACGTTTACGTAGACAAAAAATTTTGTGAATTTTTTCGTAACAACATACAGCAAATAACAAGAGAAACACAATTTTAATGCAGAAAAGCGAAGCATTTTTACCATTAATCTTAACGTTATTAATTGGTACTATTGCAAACAATACATATAGTAGATAATATCCGAATTATATAAAATGATTTTAGTTGCTGAAAATGCTGTACACAGTGATGTTATTCTAATTTCTTAACAATATATATATATATATATATATATATATATATAGAGAGAGAGAGAGAGAGAGAGAGAGAGAGAGAGAGAGAAGAGAGAGAGAGAGAGAGAGAGAGAGAGAAAGAGAGAGAGAGAGAGAGAATAGATGGATAGGCAGATAAAAAAATATAACTCCTTTAGGAAACAAACTGTACAAGGTAGACAAAAGCAATTTTTTTTTTTTACTGGATACCACAAGTGACAAGGAGAGACATATACAGCATCCTAGTACAATGTGGTGTGACGAAATTAGATACTACTGCGAATATCTTAAGAAACAAATTACTGAAGATAGCTGGTTGTCAAAAAGTATTGGAAAACGATTAATCCAGCAATGGGTCGACAATTGTAGATAACGATATGTATGCGTTCAAATATAAATAACCCTCACCACTACACTCATGTGATCTCAGTTTTTATTCTTGATATCTGGGCATTTGAGATTAAGAAATAAACCGCTTATACTATGTTCTAGGGAATCATATGTTTAACCTTTTAGCTGTAAGAATTTCTAGAAACGAAGATAGTTAAACTAAAATTTACTGTTCCTGAGTATAACTGGGTAAAATTTACTGTTATGTCTGGGCATAACAAACGGTTCTGAGAAACTCGAAATATTTTAACAACCGATTCTTGCAAACCAGTCCCAACCGATTGCATAGCATCACTGGCTGTACGACAAATTCATTTTAATATAAAATCTATAGATACACATCAATCACGTCTAGATGATAAAATGATCAACTTTTTAAAAGGTCATGATCTTAGTATTGATGAAAAATGAAAATTTTATCAAGAAGCACTGCATCAGTATTTAAATTATACTTCAACAGTTTCACAAAACCCTATTCCATTACCTATTTTTGAAGAACCACTAAGCAAGACAACAAAAGTTCTATTTTACCACTTATACGAGACATTATTCAATCAATACAAAAAAAAATATTTGAAGAGCTAACAATATTAATAATTCTGATAAAATTCATTGGGATAAATCAGGTGGAGTGAGTATACAAGGAAATACTATTTATGATTCTGATATTATTAATTTAGTGAATGACGTAGTACGCATACAAAATTATTCAAGCTATTAATAAATATTCATAATAGTATATGCTATTATTCGTTGGAAAAATGAATTGGATCGTAATATTTACATATCATTCTTATGGTTTGCATATTGTTCATGATAGTCTTCTGGTATCATACGTAGAGAACATTAATATTCGATTTAATTAGATCACTCATGATGATATTCGTCGTGCTATGTAGATGTTCCTCGTAATATTTACATATGACTTTTAATTACATATTATTCATGATACCCTAATGTTATATTATTATTATTATTATTATTATTATTATTATTATTATTATTATTATTATTATTATTATTATTATTATTATTATTATTATTATTATTTAAGGTTTGAACCTGGAAATGTTTCTTCCACCTTTCTCGATCTTTAGCTTCCTCTTTTAACTCCCAATATTTCTTTTCTGTTTCTCAAATCATCCATCAGGGTTCTTCTTCCTATTCCTCGCTTTCCTTCCATCTTTTCTTCTATTGCGGTATGAAGAAGACAATTTCTTTGCAAGGTGTGTAAAATCCAATTGCCTTCCTACGAAGGATGGTGGCTAAAAGCATCCTCTTCTCTCCTATTCTTTATAAAACATATTCATTTGTTACTCTCTCTGTCCATTTTATCTTCTCCATCTTCCTCCAACACTACATTTTGAAGCACAAGCTCTGTAAATTTCTTCTCTTGCTTCCGTAGTGTCCACGTCTCTGAACCATGCTGTGCAATACACCATATATAGCATTTGATCAACTTCTTTGTAAGTCCAATATTAAGCCTGCTACTTAAGACTGATGTTTTCTTGTTGAATGCTTCTTTGACTATGGCTATTCTTGACTTGATCCCTGGTGCACTAAGCGTCCCTGGTCAAAATAGTTCCCAGATACTTGAAATTATCGACCTCTTCAAGTTCTCTTTGTTCTACTCTGACCCGTAACGGTACGTGTCCACGAGATATTCTCATGACTTTCGATTTTTCAATGTTAATATTGTTCGTAAGAGCCTTATGCTTTTATTCGTTTGTAATTTTATTTTTCTTCTAATGATACTAGTTGTATTATTCACATTTCAGAGAGCGCAGTGTTGCTCAGTGGTAGAGTGCTTACCTCTGGTGCATAGGGTCCCTGGTTCGATCCCCAGCCAATTAAGTTTGTGGTCAACAACATCTTGTCCGAGGGTTTTCTTGGGTACTCCCGCTTCCTCCTACATTAGCATTCCACCAATTCTCCCAATTCTCCACCATCTTCATTTACTTTAATCATCAGTCTACCTTAACCTAAAAGACATAATCATGGGACGTTAAACTGAAAGATTTCAAAGACTTACATATGTTTTAATTAGATCACAATATTTACACATTACTCATGTTACATTTATATAAATTATAATAGCCTTATACTGTTACTCTTTGATAATCGCTTCTATACATGCTCCCATTCGTTCAAAATGCTTGTACACGTACAAGGACACCATCTTGAAGGTATCTTTTGTGTTATTGTTTACATATGTACAGCGGGGGACACTTCTAAATGGTACAGCCATATGGAAAAAAATGAAAATGAAATTTTTAAGTTTTACGTCCCACGGTTATGCCGGTTAGGCTAAAGGAGACGGTGATGATGAGAGATGAGTGAAATGGTGGAATGAAGAAAGTGGGAGGAAACGGGAGAACCCCGAGAAAACCCACGAGCACGGTGTTTGTCCACCACAAAGTCCACACGGCGCGAGCTGGGATCGAACCAGGGACCCCAAGCACCGGAGGTGAACGCTCTACCACTGAGCCACCGCGGCCCCCTACAGCCATATGGAGATTTACGGCTAAGGTGTACCATTTAGAAGTGTCCCCCACTGTACAAGAAAAAGCTTTCCATGTCTTATACATAATGCAAACATCTACCTTACTTTCATGGTCCTACAACAATATAGTTTACCTGCTACCTCCACGCCTGTTCCTCCATAGCAGAATATACAGTATATATATACTCTGTTAACCTGCAACCCCCTGACATGTCTTGACGATACTTAGCTGGTACACTACTCAAGTTGTGCTAGGCAGGTGGCTAACATATGCCATGTGGACAAATGTGTGTTCTACAAAAAGATTGCTAAGATTCGGCTACACAGGTAGCTAACTTATATCCTATAAGAAAATGAGTGTTCTACAAAAATATTGCCGAATTAAGGTAGGCAGGTGGGTAACTTATGCCCTATGGGAAAATACGTGTTCTACAGAAAGAGTGCCAACTTAGGCTAGGCAGGTGAGTAACTTGTCCTATGGGAAAATACGTGTTCTACGGAATATTGTCAAGCTAAGCTAGGCGGGTGGCTAACTTATGCCTTATAGGAAAACACGTTTTCTACAAGAAGATTGCTAAGTTAGGCTAGGCAGGTGGCTAACTTATTTCTTACAGAAAGAGTGTATTTTATAGAGAAAGATTAGATTAGGCTAACCAGGTAACTTATGTCTTATGGGAAAATACTTGTTTTACAAAGGATTGTCAGTTTAGGGTAGGTAAGTGGCTGCCTTATGCCCTATATGAAAATACATTTTTTACAGAAGATTGTCAAGTTAGGCTAGGCAGGTGGCTAACTTATGTCTTACGGTAAAAGTGTGTGTTCTACAGAAAGACTGCCAAGTTAGATTAGGCAAGTGAGTAACTTATGCCCAATGGAAAAAATACGTGTTCTACACGAATATTGCTGAGTTAGGCTAGGCAAGTGAGTGACTTAGATGTTCTGTAAAAAGGGAGACAAGTTAGAAATATGACAGGTTAAAAGATTATGATGTAATTGCTCAAATGATGCTTGTTTATATTAATGCTAAAGCTTGATGTTTTGTGTTTATTTATATCAGGAAAATATTAAAATAGTGTGTATATCACTGTTAGAATGATGTGCAACACTCTGAGGAAAATCAAATAACAATAGATACATTGTTACATGTATTTACTACATACACAGTACGTAAACAAATTATCTACTACATCAAACTAGTGAAGAAGGATCTAACTTGTACCTCCAACAAAGTCGTTTCTCTCAATTCTCTCGAAAATTATGCATCAGAATTTACTTTCAAAGATGTAGTTCTGTTCATCTCGATGTATTTGCCGATTTATATATATGTATATCCCATGGAAACGTGTCGTTACGGGTCAGGGTAGAACAAAGAACTTGAAGTGGTCGATCACTGGGAAGTATTTTGATGAGAGACGCTTACTGTACCAAAGAGATAAGGACAAGAATTGCCGTAACCAAAAAGGCAGTCAACAAGGAAAGATCACTCTTAACTAGCAGACTTGGACTAAGGAAGAAGTTGGTCAGGTGCTATATATGTAGCATTGGACTGTTGGACTGTACGGTTCAGAGACGTGGACATTACGGAAGTTAGAGAAGAAATATTTAGAGAGCTTCGAAATGTAGTGTTGGAGAAAGATAGAGAAGATAAAATGGATAGAGAGAGTAACAAATGAGGATGTTTTAAAACGGATAGGAGAGAAGAGGACGCTTCTAACCAGCATCCTTCATAGGAAGGCCAACTGGATTGGACACATCTTGCGAAGAAATTGTCTTCTTCATACCTCCATAGAGGGAAAGCGAGGAATAGGAAGAAGAACACAAGTGATCGATGATTTAAAAGGAAGAAACATATTCAGGCTCACACACACATACATACATACATACATATATATATATATATATATATATATATATATATATACGAGGGTCATTCGGAAAGTAAAGAACGTTTTGCGCTAGCGCGTGCGCGTGTTCCCCCACCCCCGCTGCCGCTGGGTTATTGACCTGGGCATGCTTTAGCCTCAGTCTGGCACCAGCTGCGATCCGCTACGGTCCGTTATTGCTTCGCTGTGCGACTGTAAAATGTGCGATACAATTACTGATCCCACCAAGTGTGAGGTTCGTAGTGTGATAAGATTTTTGAATGCAAGAAAAGTGCGTCCGATAGAAATTTATAGACAAATCACTCAGGTGTATGGAAATGTAATGAATGAAGCATCAGTTCGTAAGTGGTGCATTATGTTTAATGACGGATGGACGAATGTGCACGATGAGGAACGCTCGGGCCGGCCTTCTGTTGTGACTGACGAACTCAAAGGAAGAATTGAGCGGAAAATTCAAGAGGATAGGCGATTCACTATTGATGGGCTGCATGAATTCTTTCCTGAAATTTCAAGAACTTAAGGAAGCTGTTTGTGATTGGTTCAACAGTTTGGCGGCAACTGTATATGCCGAAGGCATAGAAAAACTTGTACCACGGTATGGCAAGTGTTTAAATTTACACGGCGACTATGTCGAAAAGTAACTTAAGTATCACATAGTATGTAACACAAATTTAGCCTTTGTATATCAGTTATTAAAGTGTTTATACAAAAACGTTCTTTACTTTCCGAATGACCCTCGTATATATATATATATATATATATATATATATATATATATATATATATATATATATATATATATATATATATATATATATATATATATATTGTAAGATCCCCACATCACAACATGAGCACATGTTTATGAACGACACGTGCTAACGTTTACAAACAAGCCGAGGATACGCTGAACAGGAAGACACGAAGATCAACACGATGGGAACCGAAAGACGACGAGCCACCAGAAGAGGGCCTATAAAAGAGGAACCAAAGAAGACAGTAGTGTCAGTTGACCAGTGGTCGCCAACCCACAACAGCTCTGGACGTCGCACTGGACTAAGGGGCTCTACTATCCTAACATTCCTGGGGGGTGCTTTGAAGCAACGGTGATTCCTCAACGCAAACCATACCTCACGAGGCTGATATGAGCAGAGAAGGTTTTCTAGCAACATAACCTGGAGTCGTTACAAGACACCCCGGTGGCTACCATGAGTGAAGGGGTTCCCATATGAAACATTACTTCCTTCACCCTTGGTCATAAGGGCTATTCGGACATATTAACTTTGTAAAACACAAAGATTATTTTGTACTTTTATAAATAAATCGGTGAAGGACTAGATTCTGGTTCATTATTGTCTCTACCTACACAAAATATTACAATACATATTGGCATATTGTTATAGTTAAACAAAAATTAAAATTTCAAAATTTATCATAATTTAAACTAATATATTCATTAAGCACTCTGTATACTGCCGTCTTACTAGTGTCATAATGAAAAGTATGATGAGAGTATACGTCAGTAAGAGTTACAATTTAATAGGGTGACGTGCTTACCTTGTAATATCATCTTCTGACTTTACAAAAGATTCGTTTTTCTCAATTTTCTGGAAAACTATGTAATGAGGTTTTACACTCATTTTGTTCAGCTCACAAAGAACTATTGATTTGTATATGTTTCATATTTGGACAACATTTCCAGTTAAATGCTAACAAAATTGCACAACTACTTAAAATCTGTTCTTTCATCTTCTACTCTGCATATAGCCATCACGTTAAGTACAGGATAGTCCCAGAAATACCCAACCTGACGTATAGATTGCAGTTGCTGTTTGAAAACACACTAGCATGGTCGAAAGTACCAACCGTATAAAGCTTAAGTTTGAAGTTTGAAGGTGCTACGTTGTTTAGTATTTGTTTCTCACCAATCAATAGTGAATGCTCTCAGTGAATTTGTAAACATAGAAAAAATGAGTCATCGTTATGTGAGTACCTTCATTTGAAAGATCTCAGCCCAAGCAATATCAAAGCCGTACTAGATTCTACTCTGAGGGAGTATGCTCCTTCGTTTACAACACTAAAATGTTCTATGACAGACTTTAAACGAGGCCGTAAAAGCGGCAAAGATAAACATCGCAGTGATCGACCAAGTGAGGTGGCCACGCCAAAATAACGAAGAAAATCCACAAAGTGGTATTCGATGATTGTCAATTGAAAGCGCGCGAGCTAGCAAACATGGTAGATACTTTGAAAAATGTTGTACGTCGCATATTGACAAAATTTGGACATGCGAAAGCTGTGCACGAGATGGATGCCGCGTTTGCTCCCAAAAGCACTAAAACAGCATAGTGAGCATGATTTAAGCGAATGTTTGGCGATGTTTTGCAGCACTAAAGCTATGTTTTACGTCGATTTATAACTATGGAAGAAACACACGGGTCCATCACTTCACACCTGAGATGAATCAACATTCAAAACAATGGAGTAAAAGGGAAGAAACGGTTTCAAAAAAAGGCAAAGACAGTTCCATCTGCTGGAAATATCATGGCGTCAGTTTCTTGGGACGTGTGTGAGAAATTTTCATTGATTATTTTCAGAAAGGAAAAACAATCAACGGCGAGTATTATGCAAACTTATTGCAGAATTTTAATGATAAAATCAAGGAAAAAACGGCCGCAATTGCCGAAAAGAAGAGTTGTTTTATGAAAACAATGCATCATTCGACACACCCATTATCGCGATGGCCAAACTCAATGAATTCGCATCCTATTCGCCAGATTTAGCCCCTTCGGATTATTTTCTCTTTCCAAATTTGGAAAAAAATGGCTTGGTGCTAAAAGATTTGCTAACAATGAAGATGTGGAGATTGCTCTTAATGGCTATTTTGAGTAACTCTATAGCTCTCACTATAAACAGGGTATTGAAGCTATTCAACATAACTGGGAAAAGTGCATAGAGCTAAAAGGAGACTATGTTGACAAATATATATATATATATATATATATATATATATATATATATATATATATATATATATATATATTTCATTTTTTGTGTGCTTTCCTTGTTAGGTTGGGTACTTTTGGGACCACCCTCGTACTTTACAATGATCAGCTTCATTTGCGAATTCTATTTTGTGAGTTTTCTTTTACTCGTTTGTCTCTTTTTGTGACTCTCTCACTTGGGAACAAAGAATACTTTGTGTTTTGTTTAACCATGTATATTTTGAAGATAAGGTTTTGTTCAAACAGACATACTTTATGCTTTGTATACACACTCACAGAAACGCCCTTGTAAATACTCAAATCGTTAATGTTCTATTGCAAATCATCAAAATTCCTTTCCTAGAAAGAATGGTAGGAGTGTTCATTTAAGTTTGAAAAGCATTGCTAAATCCCGACCTGAATTCCGAAAGAATCTGAACGTTGACGAAAATTCTACTGGTAATAAAGAAAAACTGCTAGCAAACCCACCTAGTTTGGTCTTCAACAGTAACCATATATTAGCAATCCTGTGTTAAAACCGTGTATGCTGTGAAGAGAGAGCTTGAAGTAGGTTTGTTCAAATACGCTAACGCAGTTAAAAGAAGTTTCTCTTGAGGCATTTCATTGCTTGAATTCTATGTCTAACGCGATTCTGCTGATTTATTCATAAAACAAGTTAGCACGAGGAGTTTTAGCGTACGTACAGCAAAATATTTACACTTAACGAGTGTTCCTTTTTGTTTGTTTTCAAAATATTTGTAGATATGCGTCATTGTATGTAGTCAATAAGCTATTTGAAGAAATACGTCATTGTATACAACTAAAACATTTTTTTATGGTCCAACATTTTAAAATGACTTTCTTTTCCATCTGCTAGTGTCGGAGAAAGGTGAAGAACACATACATATTGTCAACACACAAAATAGTTTAGAACAATTCAGGAAACAAGCTGAGCATCTTGGTATTTGGACTGAAAAAGTTTGATTGCTAAATTTACTTTATCTTCTCATTCTTTTGTTCTGCCTGTAAAAGGTGAATTAAAGCAAAAACAACGTAGGATTGCTTGGTTTTGATGCTCTCAAACAGACGTATAGCAGAACTTTACGTATGATGACTGGTCACAAAGTTCATTAAAGTCCACCTACCATCTCACTGTAACATTGTATGTACTAATATCATTGAGTTACAAGTTATTAAAAATCAGGTAAATGTTTTTTCAACGAATTGGAGAATTACATATAGCAAAATTTCAGAAAGAATATTGGTTCCACTAGATGACACATGGAAAGAACGGTTCTCTGGCTGATCAAGAAGTTAATCCTATGAAAGAGTTGACTTGATTTTGAATTTAACATCATTTTCAGCAGACTGATTAACGTGGAAACCGAACCACATGAGCTCTACCGGGAATCGAATCCAGATTCCATGAAAGATAAAGTACATGAAGTAATATAACCCATATTTCGTTTTTTAGCATGCAGAAAAGTAGAAGTACAAGTTCATGACAATATAATAAAATACTATACAGTGAAACCTATTAGCGGACACCTCCATAATATGAACAAACTTTTTTTTTGTCCCGGCAAAAATATACCTAATATTGAGGTCCTCCTTCAAATGTTGAGTCTTGATATTTGAGTCTTCCTTCAAATATGAGCACATACAGTCATCTTTTACCCCAAACGTTTTTGTAACCTTTTCATTAACGGAAACAAGTATTCTAGGGTCATACATATTTAGCACAGCAACTATTTTCTGCCGTTGGAAAATAGATCTTAATTGATCCCTTCAAGTAACCCAAGAGTTAGAAGCAAATTCCAATCAGAAAATGAAAGTCAAATCAGAAACAGGATTACACGGCACATTGTAAAAAATGTCATAGGTAAATTAAAAGAAAAACGGTGGTAATCTACCAAACATGTATGTAAATCAATTTACACCTATAAAGTAAAATTACTAATAGGAAATGATGTAAAATTACATTTTTATCAATAAAAATATATTTTCTTATAAATTTACTGTAAATTTGTAAAAAAAACAGCAAATTTTGTAATTCAATCTAAGGAAATGTATATCAACTTACAAAATGAAGGGTAAATGATTTTACATTGATATTTGGTAATTTAAGATACAGAATGTTTTTCCAAAGCAGACAACTATTGTAGATTTTCCCCTAGAAACTCATAAATCGCAACTACATTTTTAATATTTGATAATAATGTTGTATGTTTTTATTGGATTACTATTACATGAATACAATATGCGAACAAATTAAGATACTTCTATTGATGTATTATTTGTATACACGACTCCAAAAGTGCATTACCACCTGCAATTCTTCTTTTCCTGCAATAGTAGACAACCCAAAAGTTCGGTCGTTGGGTTGGTTGGGAATTCGAAAGGCGTTCGACCAAATGTCAATTTTGTTACAAATATCAGTGTCGCAAACTGCAAATAAGAGAATAAAATAAATTGTTCATAATGATGGTTTTATTATTGTGAGGGAAGTGCATGACACAAAAAGTTACAAAATGATCTTACTTAAGCAGTTCACACAAGATTAATGGTAAGAAATATGTATCAGAGGAAAGCAGTTTCTTTCCTTAAAAAAACTAGTAAAAAAGAAAATAAGTTACATAATGTAAAGGTTTAATATAAACGACTAACAGCCCAACAACAAACATCCACAGGAAACGGAAAGAGAGACAAAGAGACAAACACAGACTAAGGGCACCATTAGCGTAGTAGACTTGGGGGCTCCCATGCAAGATAAAGAAACGGGACACTACTTGTAAACCCAATATTAATATTAATAATAATAATAATAATATTGAAAACTCATTTCGTTTCTAAATCTCTGATTCTGCCTAAGAGAATGTCTCATATAGCGGTCATGTGTGCAGTTTTTGTCAATGAGCGGTCTCAAAGGTCAAATGGGATGGAAATCTCCGAGAGAGAAGAACAAAAAACTTTTTTATGATAAATTCTAGGTCAACGTTCGAAGCACTTGTTTTTGACAGGCGCATTTTTCTTTATTTTTTTCGAAAAGAGAAAATTTTTGGTGCCTAAAAAATTACAGTATATAATATTGCAAATTTGGAAGTGGATTTATTTACATTGCTACTTGTGGTAATAAAGAAATTGACATTGGAAGATATTATTGTAACAATTAAGTTTGGTTTCGTCATTCACCGCAAGTCTAAGGGGCTCCGTATGCCTCGCCCCCTCCAAGATATATATCGAAAATTTAGGATAAGGATATATCGATGTTGATATATTTGCGATATCAAATGTTGATATGCGTTAATATCGATATCGACGATATAGATGTATCGACATATCGCACAGACCTAGATGCGAGAAAGGATACTTGAAATATACTGGAGTCAATATTCATAATCTAAATATGTTCTTGCATTCCGTATCCAAGGTTGAGGGAGAAGGGGAACCCGAACAAACATATTAAGCCAAAAAATTGTTAAAATAAAAGTAGTTATACTTCCCCCTTAATAGAAAAGTATTATCATTTTTCTTTTAATTCTGTTTCTGACTGTTATCAGAAATCAGCGACAGTACACATACTTTACATAGTATAGCAAAACACTCTATAATTTTTCACAACTAAGCAAATTGGAAGATGAGATTCTTGTGATAATAAAGTGCAACGTTCTACAAAATAATAATAATTTATTGTCCTTATTTCTGTCAGTAATTTTGACACAGACTCAGAACAACAAGATTAATAGAACAAGAAATGAGAGATTTAATTCCTGTTTTCTCTCACACTAAAATACGTCTGCATCTTGCTGAGATTGTCATTTTTTAAATATACAAATCCCCTATACCGAGCTAATTCTGGCTACCGGAGTTCCGAGGTAATCGGTACCGGAAAGTGTAAAGTTTGTCTACTCTTAGATCTCGACAGTTTGCTAAAAGAGATTTCACAATTCATGTTGTTATTTCTTCGTTGCAAAACACTTTTGATTGACTATATTCATGTTGAATTACTGAACTTATACACTCCACATATAAAGTGACAGATAACACCTTGCAGCTAGGCCATCCATTATATACCGACTTATCCCACAATCGTGTCTGGTAGAGGGACCCATTTCTTTGATCTTTCCCCTCTCCCATATTAAAATCAGCAACAACATGAGCACAATTCTAATTTCAAACTAAATAAGTATTAGTGTCAATAAAGTGAAAGAATAACGATGAGATGAAAAGAGATTCATAAGTTGATGTAGAGAGAAACTTACACATATCTCAGTGAAAAATTGAAACAAATAGATATCTCTTAGAAGTACGGAAGTAAGACAGAGAGAGAAAAGGAGATAGAAGAAGAAAAATAAAAGGGAGCACATATAAAAAATATTGGATTTGAACGTAGTAAGAACCTAACATTATAAAGTTCCAATCTTAGAAATCGAACAGTAAAATGGAAATAACGTTTTTTTTTTAAAAAAATTGTTAGAACTATTTGAATAAATACGTAGAGGATGCTTGAAAAATTTATTAAGTCACTTTCAAAATGAATACCAAACTTGCTTATCAATTTAAATACTCAACTTCTAGTAAACCTGAAAAGTTCCGAGACACATCTAGGATCATACCAAAAGCTTAACACACATACTGTTTTTCCGCGTGGTTCGGTTGCAAATTCGGTAGTGTTCATTAAACTTACTGATGTGAAATACATTATAATACACCTAGTAGGTAGCGTAGGTCATACCTTCCATTCCAGGCTACTAATTCAAACCACACAAAAAAGAAAAAAAGAAAATACAGAAGAAAAGCAGAAAGAAAAAAATTAATGAGTCCTATTTTACTGCTAAATTTCTATCAGAAAGAGCCTACAATAATACTCAGAATTGTATGATAATGAAAAGCTACAAATGTTTAAAACGAAAATTGGATGTTGTTTCCTTATAGACGTAGCAAATCTTGCATATTTCGCATTTCATACGTAGACAAAACAAATTAAAGAATTATAGGGTAGAAAATTATTTTGTGTCCATTAAATATAAATAAAATCTCTTCTGAAATAACCCAATAGGGGGTCATTTTTATTCATTTCCGAACATTTGTCTGTTCTGAACATCCACTTTCTGTTGCACTTATTGTAGATACAACGTTGTGTTCGCAATGATAGTATGAACACGCTAGAGCTGAAACGGGTCATCGCAGTGACACGGTGATTCGATTGAACCTTTTAACCCACAGGAAAAAATGAGATTTTACTTACTTCCTTGACATAGAGTGCGTATTTGTGTGTGTGTGTGAGAGAGAGAGAGAAGAGAAAGATGCAGGACATGATAACGAAACGTCAAGAAAGATGGATAGAGAGAGAGGGAGAAAGAGAGACAAATATAAATATGAATACTATCCATCATTACTCTGTATGATGAAAACTGCACACACTGTTTATTCGGATTATTGCCTTGTAACTTCTCCAGCCAACGTTGGCAGCGAATGTTTTATGAAAAAAGATAGTACCTGAAGGGGATTTGAATAGAGTTTTTCCGTTTGCAAGTCTAGGACGGTACCAATACACCAACGGTTACTCTACCCGAAACATATTTAACAAATGTATAGTGCTTCTTTCTAAGAACAGTAACATGAAAAGTGAATACAATAAACCAATTAAGCGTTTCGAATTGTCCTAGTAGCCCCATGATTATTACTTGCCCTTTCCCAACCAACATTGGTAAATCGTCCCTATCATGATACAGGTGTTTGCTTCCACATTCTTATGGATTGCTTGTTTAGTATGAGAAGTTACTCTTCGATTCTTCACGATCACTTTGTGAAAAAAGACCTTTGTCTTGACCAGGATTTGAACCTACCTTTTGAACCTATACTACTCGTGAGTCCAGGCCGTTACCCCTACACTACACTTCCACCTGAAACTATAACTCAAATCTTGCTAAGTTCAGTTCTGCTCTTTGGAACGAACCGGCTTCTTTCTGTAAGGTAATTTACACCAACGTACACGCCGAATTTCATTTATTCGAGACCTGGAGACTAATTCGTGTCCGCTAATAAACGAAATAACATAAACTACAGGAACAATTACAGAAATATTAACATACTATCACTAATTACGCCGTGGAAGTTTAAAAGTACGGTTATAATAATAATAATAATAATAATAATAATAATAATAATAATAATAATAATAATAATAATTATTATTATTATTATTATTATTATTATTATTATTATTATTATAAATGTTCAGCTTCTTTGTGTAGTTGTCATTTCAAAGAATAATAATATCAATATGAGGAGACAATCTGACCCTCGCACAGCCAAGCTCAAAATCATGACATGAACGATGAAATGGAGAACCTAAGTGACCCCTTTAGAAATTGTATTAAATTTGTTCTTATTGCCTTTCGTGCTTTATACAACTCCTGTCACAACGTCTGTATGTGTGTTTTAACTTGATAACTTACTGTTACGATATGCATACAACTCCAAACATTGCTTTCATAACAAAGTTTTAGTAACACATTTTTTTGTTTTCCTATCTACATTGCATGTCTCACTACATACCTTCTTCGTAATTTATCCCTTTTTCATTCAGATTTTATGCACAGTTGTTACATTTCACAATTGTTAGTCTTTCTGTGCCTCTTACATATCCATCGCTTAGAGGTTTCGCACTTTACCTTTGACTTTGTATCCTGCCTTCAGTCCCACATGAAACAGCTTGCACGTTTCAATTCTTTCTGTGTTTTTTTTTTTCAATTTCATCATCAGACACACATTTAATGCGTGTTACAATAAAAACCATTATCAAAGCATCAGGAAAGTCATTTTTATGTCTCTTTTCAATATATATATATATATATATATATATAATAACAGACTATTTCTATATATTATATGCAAACAATTCATGCTTTGAATGCATCGATCTATCTTCCTATCAATTTATACGTTCTTTCGTCCATCCATTCATCCATCTCTCTATACATCTATCTGGGCTGGGCTATAGTGAAATCCGTAAAGTGTACGGATGGCCATCCAGCGACCTGGGTTCGTTTCCTGGCGGGTGAATAGAAGGAACATCCAGAAATGTGTACAGGGAGCAACTCTTGGGCCAAGTAGGTACTCATAAAACAGCTGTGAATAGTGGTAAGCTGACCACGTGCCACCCACTGAAAGCCGCGTGGCAGGCCTAATCCTTTAGGGCTGTTGTGCCACGTGGTTTGGATTATATATCTATCTACCTGTTTGTATATCTTTGTCGTACAGGTATAATCAGTCACCACTGTTCAGTTATTTTTGTGGGTATAAATATATACTGCTAATTCTAATGAAATATACGTTGTTGGCATTTATTGTATGAGACTGAAAGCAAGAAGGAAAGTCTTAGTAAGGATGGCTGACCCCGGAATTCGAACCTTGAACTACCCGATTATACAACAAGCGCGTTCAAGCATTTCTACTGATTATATAGAAGCGTCAATATTTTTTCTTAAAAATGATTGTAATATTTACATGACTTAAAAAATAAACTTGTAATAAAAGAATATAAAACCTTACCTTGATAAATTTGGAGTGACTTGCAAGCCGTAAACAACATGTGGAATAGCTAATTCCTTGCAAAGTTCCTTAATGAAAACCTTCTGACGGGAACTGTGAAACTGACTCCAATCATGGTACTTCGTAATGTAAATAATTCCTTTTAACAGCAAGTTAATAAGTCTTCATGAAAATCATTAATATTCGTGGGGTACCTTAGGTTCCCCAACGGTTATAACAAATAAACCAGGAGCCTCATGGGAATGACCATCACATGAACATATGCATACTTCGAAAATATGAACATAGCT
Organism: Thermobia domestica; assembly: GCF_964235325.1. NCBI lineage: Eukaryota > Metazoa > Arthropoda > Insecta > Zygentoma > Lepismatidae > Thermobia > Thermobia domestica. Next base: position 117,003,629 of record NC_137470.1, read on the forward strand.
AAAGAAACAATGCTCTAAGAAAATAACACACAAAATGATATCAAAAAGTAATAACTGAGGGACCTTAGGCACCCCATTCGGCCGTTCGAGGCTAACGAACATTCTTTGAAGATTAGGCAGTTGTTCAATTTACTCTTCCGTTTCCAGAAAATCCACGCACGTGTTTATTCAACATAAAGTCTGTATGGCATTAGATGGGATCGATCTTATGTATACATAAAAGTCGGGACCAGTACTACACATGTTATTGTCGAATAACTCAAGCTTGTCTGCAGCGTTACAAAAATATTTACTTACGTCTTGTGTGCATGGACATAGGCTCAAGTTTGTTGGGGACTATACTGAATATACAAGATTCTCATCAATTGAGCTTTAAAATTTTTCTCCGAGCTAAAATTCTTACATTCTCTTCATAATGTGTTGTAATCGTGCGTTAGTCTGGAAAATAAGGAGCGCTTTACAATCGATAACCTAGGTGTCTCATAGTTAGCAAATTGAGAGATCGAGTTCGCCTGTAAGGAAAACGAAAGTTGATTTGTGACAGTAAAAATTCAGTTAATTTTGCCATTAATGATCTTATACAGATAAAGTAAATCAGCTCCACGGCGTCGTTTGTCAGGAGAACATAAGTTCATTAAAAACAGTTCTTGTTTCGAGTAATTACCTAACTCGGAAATTCTAAATCTAACAATGGCAAGAAAGAAGTTTAATACAAAGTCAATGCGAGACAGATTAGTAGGTATTGCTATATTTCATATAGGTGAACAATATTCAATGATCGGTGAAACAAAAGCCTTATCAAACATCGTGAGGGCAGGGAGACTGTGTTTTTGGACACCTAAATAGTAGACTAAGTATTTTCATAGCTCTGAATGAGATTGAACTGAGATATCTGCAAAAGAAAGTTTTTCATCAAAGACAACACCTAAGTCTTTTTGAGATGAAACGGGTTTGATAGGTACATTGTTAACATTATATATCTGCCGAAGAAGTCTTTTTTTTTTTGGACATAGAGATTGTGGTATATTTATTGGGGTTTAGAGACAGATTCAAGGTAGAGCACCAATTACATAACATATCTATGTCAGCTTGCAGTGAAGGAGCATCGTCTACAGTGTTAGTGATGACCCTGAAGAGTTTACAGTCATCAGCGAAAAGCAATATATTTGAAGTGGTCGAGAAGATGCTAGGCAAGTCGTCCATATACAATAGAAACAAGAGTGGACCAGCACGCTCCCTTGAGGCATTCCGAAAAGACATGACTAAACGGAAACATTGATCCAGGCAGAGTCACGCGTTCTTTTCTCCCTGAGAAATAATAATCAAGGAAAGAGAGGATATTGCCATGAATGTTATATCTATTAGAGTTTGTAAAGAAGCAACTTGGTGTCTATGGTGTCAAAGGCCTTTGATATGTCAAAATAAACTACATCAAGCTGGGAGTTAGACGTGAATGCTTGGGCCGCATGAGTGACTAACACTGACAAATTTGTAAGACACGAGCGTCGAGGTAGGAAACCATGCTGAGAGCTACTTTTAAAAATGTTTGACAAAACTGTATACTCTATTTTCTCACAAACAATCGACACAAAAGAGAGAAGAGATATAGGTCTGTAAGATGAAACTTGTTTTTTATCTCCAGACTTGAAGATGGGTATGACACTGGCCGCCTTCCACAGATTGAGAAAGGTATCTTCCGAGAAATATCTTTAAATAACAATGATAAAGGATGGTCAAGTAAGTGCGCTGTGTTACAAAGAAAAATAGTGCTGATATTATCAGGGCCAGAAGAACGACGAAAACATAGTGAGGAAATTATTGATTTGACTTCACCAGAGGAGGAAGTAACTGTAGTCAGCGAGTGCGAACGTATAGATTGGATCTTAGGTAAAGAGGGGGTAGTCCCAAGCTTAGAAAAGCTATTGCAAAAGTATTTATTGAAAGCAGCAGATCTGTTACAGTGAATTATTTACAGTCAATATCGCTTTAACATAGCTCGCGGGAATTGCACATTGTGTAAGATACTGGGGAGTTTATATTAGGATGACCGGATTCTGACAAGCGAAAAGTAGAACACGAATAGTATAAGTTTACTGCGTAAGAAATACGCATAACGTTACCTTAAGTTAATCATTCATTTTTGTTATAAAGAAAAGTACTGAACAAAAGTATTGAAGGGATTCAACACAATTCCAGATGATTTGATTAATGAAAATGTGGTTTATTTTTAGAAACGTACAGGGAAAGTTCTAAGGGCTAAGGACTTTTTTTTAAATCGATTTTCGGAGTATGGGATAATTTTAAGGAACGAGGGATAATTTAAACTGGCAAGAGGAAACTACTTAACTTGGTTAGCATCACTATCGTTATTTTAAGAGACCTTTCCTGCTTTACCGACATCTAACAAGGCCTTCTCAGTAAAAGCAATACATTGCAAAACAATGGTTTGTTGATGTTCTTCCTAATCTTTTGATTAGTGTTTAAGAACACAATGATTCATCATTTAAGAAACGAGCGTCTGTGATTCAAAATCTTATGAATAAAGAATGAAACATTATAATATTGCAAATAAGTTCTCGGGACATCAAAAAAAGGGACCTTTCTCGATTTTCTAGGCTTCTTCGCAACACGCAGGACAGCGAAAATCAGTACGTCTGGTCACCCTAGTTTATATTGTGAAAATGCTTAGTTGATTAAGTGTTACTTTTCTACACTAATACTTCACTTAAAGAGGCACCTATAAATTCTTGTATCTTTTTAGTGGATTAGTATAATTTTACCCTAGATAACAGAAACAGTGTTCCCAAATACTTACTCTGGACAAAAAGTATGGCGGAGTGTGCAGTTGAACAATATGAGAACAAAGATTTGTAAAATTTATTGATAAAATGCACTCAGGACCGACACCACCATTATGTGCAACACGTGCATTTGCACGGGACACCAAAATTTGTCGTAACTATATTATTTAAAATAAATACTTCTTGTTAGAAAAACAGAATTGATTATGATGGTAGTAAAATTTACTAAGCTGACTTTCTATTTGAATACTACATTCATAAATCATACTTAGGTGGCATTAGTTTAAGGTCAGATAGACAGTGCTAAAGCAAATGGTCAAATAAATCATAGTATGAATTGTTTGATTGCTGTCAAATACAAGAACTCAATTATCGAACAGTAGCGAACACCTGTTCCATTTAGTTAATTATCCCAGTTTTGATATGAAAACTAGTCTTGCTGTCACAAACAAGTTCTTTTTATTTTTTTAACATGTGTAGGAAGAAAATCAAGAAATGAAGATAAAAGAGCTAGTTGCACTTGAATTGCAAACTGATATATTGGGATTGAAGCTCGATATTGAATTCTATAAAAAGAAGTGCGAGTGCTCCTTTCTTCCTTTTCGTTGTTCATGATGGGGTAGCATATTTAAAATTTTGGCTTGTATGATTTATTTTTTCTGGAGAAAGGAGGCGGCCAAGGATGCCATTGCACGGGGCAGCAATTTCCCTAGAGCCGATCCTGAATATATTATGTTACCCTGAATTCCCAATGTACGTATGTGGAATACAATTCTGGAGATCGGATTCCAAATAGCATAAAATATGTGTAGATGTGCAATTGTATCCTCGTCGCCATAAGTGCCTTTACATCGCAGTGACGGGTATGTGACCGCGCAGTACTCCAAGGAAGGGATGGTTGTATAAGAATGTTTGATTAATTTTGAAGAGTTTTTATTTTGACTAGGGAATTAACATAGGTATAGGGAGTAAAGACACAGATTTGAAGCATCAGTGCACGAAAAGATTCGTATTCTCAGTTTTTCTATTTATTGTTTTATATGTTAAGTTAAACACCACAATATGTATCAGTGATATCGCAGATCGAATTATTTTGTAAAATCGTGTCTGTAACCTATTGTCAAAACATTCATCTCAAGACATGATGTAGAGAAAAGAGAAAGAGATAAGACATCTGTAATATATGTATAATTACTCAATAAGTAATTATAAGTAAATTAGACTCAATAAGTAATTGTAGAAATTAGTTAAAGGACACGTAAGAGAGCGAAAAGGAGGTCTAGAAGTCTGAACTTTTTAGAAACGTCCTAGATAGGTGAAAATATAGTTAAAAATTGCAAAAGGTATCATTTAATTTATCTTTCTTTTCTTATATCCTAGTATACTTTTTTCTTTCACATCCAAACATCTCTATTCAGAATTACGAGATGTTTGTGAAGAGAGGTGAAGAGAGAAACATTTCCATCTCAAGAATTATATCAGAAAAAAATCTTTTGACTTAGGCTAGATTCGAACTCGTAACCCTTGAATCCATAAGTCTGCGCTCTACCGATTGAGCTAACAATTGCTGTTGCAAAAGCCTGATTTCTACAACTACCGGTTGCTGAATGGTGTGTATTAACGAAATTGGCCGAGATAATTGCTTCATATAGCTATTGCAATAATAATAATAATAATAATAATAATAATAATAATAATAATAAGAAGATGATGAACAGAATTTAAAAAGTCGCATTGTTAAAAGTTTGGTGTGCGAAGTTAGTCCTAATATGAGATTTTATTAATTATATATAATAAATGTAAGCGTGGTTTATTCGTGCGTGCTACTCAAACTGCGCAACTCATAAGGGTTGTACGCGTATGGTAGGCCTACAGTAGCCTTGCGTCCTCCAACCGTGAAGAAAGATTCGGTTTGAACCTATGCGTGTCCTAAGAGGAAGAAGGAGATTCAAAGAAAGAAAAGTGGTTTAGAAATTATGCAAAAATAGAATATCTCACGAGGTGAGGTGATATAGAGTTCAGCGTGTCTTTCAGCTTTTACTCTATACAAGATGTGCATCTACGACTTAACGTGGAACCCGAACCACACGACTCCTGCCGGCAATCGAAACCCGTATCATCTCTAGCTCTATCATGGGTCACACAAGGGCGCCCATATTGTGGTTTTCAAAGGGGGCAAGTATAAGCGACATTTCAAATATAGTTCCAAATTTTGGGGTAAATATTCAAACAATTTTTGGGTTTTCGATCTTGCAAAGTATAATTTCCTCTAGAGGGGGCAATCGTCCCCTTTTACTCCCTTAATGGGCGCCCCTGGAGACACAGGGACATGCAAAAATAATCGAAAATAAACGATATTAATGTTAAATCCATAGCTTTTGAGTACATGAATTATGAAACCTTCTATATCGTTCACATCAAAGTTTAGCATTATCGGCATGGAGGTTTAATGGGAGGGGTGAAAATTTAATAATTCTTAATTGAAAGATATGAGTGTCTATTCAATAGTTTTCGGGGTTGCTGAAATTAATAATTACACTCCAGATACCATTAAAGCCCAAAGCTTTACTCTTTCGTTAGCAGGAAGGTTATTCATTTACTTAACTCAGGAGACCTTAAAGTTAAGGATATGAAACTCGATGCATATATTTCTAATTCAAAATTATTAGATACGTATTGTAGCTTAGACTTCTAAGGAGGGGAAGGGCCAATTTATGCAATGATTTCCTTCGCATTCGAATAAAATACTGTTAGGCCTACAGTAGCCTTGCGTCCTCCAACCGTGAAGAAAGATTCGGTTTGAACCTATGCGTGTCCTAAGAGGAAGGAGGAGATTCAAAGAAAGAAAAGTGGTTTAGAAATTATGCAAAAATAGAATATCTCACGAGGTGAGGTGATATAGAGTTCAGCGTGTCTTTCAGCTGTGACTCTATACAAGATATACATCTACGACGTAACGTGGAACCCGAACCACACGACTCCTGCTGGGAATCGAAACCCATATCACCTCTAGCTCTATCATGGGAGACACAGGGACATGTAAAAATAATCGAAAATAAACGATATTAATGTTAAATCCATAGTTTTCGAGGTCCTAAAAAATCCTAATTGAAAGATATGAGTGTCTATTCAATAGTTTTCGGGGTCGCTGAAGTGAATAATGACACTCCAGATACCATAAAAGCCCAAGTTTTTATTCTTCGTTAGCGGCAAGTTAATTCATTTGCTCCTGCTGGAAATGGATTCGTACTGTTTCATTCCGATTCAAATATGTATTCTACTGGGAAAACTAATCTCAAATATATCTTTGAAATATAAACCTATTCTTCCCGTGCAACGCCGGGTATTTCAATTAGTAAATAAATAATTTAAGAAACAATGAGTATATTTAATGGAAACAAACATATGTATTTTTGAATGTTGAATATGAATTGCTAATCATACTTTATCTAGTAGAAAATGGTGCATCCATTATATATTCTGAAGCAATAGGGAGAACTATTGGAGGTGTATTTTATTTATCTACTGTCGAATTTAGTGTGGAATAATTTCAAATAATTTACTTCGAAACTATCGAGACGAGACTGAGACCGCTATTTGTCGGTTGAAAGAAGACTAATACTGTAAATAGTCTCGTGTTGTCTCGTTTTGATACCAGTCCTACTTCGGGGTTTGTTCTCTAGTAATTGGTTGCGTAGTGCACCTACAGTATATAAGACGTCGTATACTTAAATGTTTGAGAACTTACCCCACCTCCACTTGACGGATCGTTCTAATTAAAACTACCAGACCGTTTATGTAATTTTGCGTTTAAGTACAGGTCCTATCCTTATGTCAATTATTTTCTTGCAACAGAGAATGAAAAATGTAACAGTTATAATGTTGATCGCGCATAATACTGTATAGATAAAAGGCACTTTATAGAGTGTCGGACTCCGTGGTGTAAATACAGTAGTTACTGACTTGGTAAGTTCATCACTGAACGCGTTTCCGTCATATCGTGCAATGACGTCACCTTTGACACATGCTCGGGACAGGACCACAGGAGGAGTAACGCTGTTGTTTGCTTACTCGGTGCTGTTTATTCTCTTTGGAACCTGATGTGAAATTACTGCTTTCTCCTTACTTTCAGCTGTTTTTGCTATTTCTAATTTAGATGTCTATTATAATAGTGGAATTTTATTCCATCATGGAAATATATTTTATTTCTTTTTAAATGTAAATAAAAAGAAAAGTCTATTTGGACAAGTTTCCCCACAACTCTAGAGGTATTGTCTTGGGTGCGCTTTTCTTTTCTTTTCCTTTAGGGCCGCGGTGGCGGGGCCTCGGGTTCGATCCCAGCCCCCGCCAATTGAACTTTGTGGCGGACGAACACCGTGTGCGTCGGTTTCCTCGGGGTTCTCCTATTTCCCCCCACTCTCTTCATTTCATTCATTACTCATCATCACCGTCTCCTTTAGCCTAACCGGCACAACCGTGGGACGTAAAACTTAAAGATTTCATTTCATTTCTTCAACACAAATGCAATTAAAACCTGACTCTGAGAGCGCAACAATGTTATCTTGTTCGAAGGGTCAGTGATTTTGTGTCGAAGGTAATGTCACGCGAAGAGACAGGCTTACGTTTGGCAATATTGCTCTTGGTCAAGTGGCCTATTGCTTATGCCTTTAGGTATTTGCCCTAAAGCCATACAGCAAGCTGTGTGCGTTCTGTTACTTCCTCCCTGCCCCTCGCGGTGTTTGCGAAAATATTATTTGCTTTTCATGCATTGGGATAAGGGGTAAGACATACCTTGGACAATAGAAGGGAGTAACATATAAAATGATCGAAAACGACAACCAATGTTAATGTAGAGTTCATAGCTTCGAGGTCGCTGAGATGATCAGGCGTAAAGCTATCAGCTATTTTCTGTTAGTGGTTTCTTCATATACGTCTACCAAGTTAACGAACCTTGACTTATCCGCGTACAGTAGTTGGTTAGTGTGTCCTCGATGGCTATTTTTAATTTTTCCATGATCATCCCATACCATACAGTATTTTTTTTGTTTTGAAAAAGCTTGATTTTATCAATTCGTTAAACAACAATGTTTCTTTTTTCTAACCATGTTTCTTAGTATTATCCTCTTCATTCTAACTAATTTAAATATTTTCAATAATTCAGAATTTTGACTAAAAAATGTTACAATGATCAAGATTTGTATAAGAAGAGGAGCCTTCATTTCTAATCATTGTCATAAACGGAAGGGAAAACTTATAAAAAATTGAAATAACTTAATAGACGTAGAAAATCGATAGAAATAATGAACATCAACTATTAGTTGACTGTTAGAAGTATAGTAGATATAGTTCTCAACCGAAGTAGAAGATGCACTCTTTGCTTCATGAAAATAATAAACATTTTTGAAAAATAATTACAGAAAAGTAATTTGAAGACATTTACTGAGCGAACGAAGGTTACTGGTTAGTGTTGACGCTTCGTAATTGAGAGTCTCCCGGTTCAAATTTCGATACGAGGCATCCTGACTAGTGATTTTGCAGTACCACTGGGCGAATACCAGGATACCTTTAATATATAAGCTTTGGCAAATTTTCTTGAAATCTTTGTTCTTATGTTGTTAATGTTTCAGTGTGAAATGGCATTTTGCTGCATGGAAAATATTTTTAGTAAACAAAATATAGTAGATGAATGGTTAGTGTAAGGAACTCCTACTTGTGTTGCTTAGGTTCAAATCCCGACTGTTCTTATTGATTTTTTCTTTTAGCTACGCTCATATGTTGCACTCCAGAAGTTCAATTTTGAATTAAATGTAGTCGCAGCTAGTTTAAACTGAAATTATTTTCAAAACTATTTGCTATTACATGTTTTTGTTTTACTTGCGATGTTTCAACTTTGATATTAGATCTTAGAACCCTAATGTAACTCATTTCCCTACGTCATATCATGATGAATGTTTTCACAACAACGATAGTCGGGCGGTAATACAGAATTTCATTGTTACTGCAGGGCCGGATCTTGAAGCCTGCGAACTACGCGTTCGCAGGAGGCGCCAGGTGAACAGGGAGCCAAATTAGAAAAATGAATTTTGTTTTAAATGTAAATATTTATTTAAAAAAATGTTATGATGAAAAATTTTCCTCATATAGCTTCAAATAAATATTGTACAGACTGAGATACAGATAAAATACATCAAAAGGACAATAAAGTCGAATCTTTGCGTGGTGGGCTGTAAAACACCCTTTACAAATGAAATGGACTCGTACATCAATTGATGCCAATACCACACGCACAAGTGATGCTAGTTTGAGGAAAATTTCCACGGCACAGGATAGGCCTTTTTAAAGAGGGAAAAGGGATATTTTACGAATATGAGATAAAATGAAGGTAAATTTAGCTTTCCAATAGATGTTGTATTAAGCACTATGACCGTAGAGCTAAAGACAGTGGTATTCTTTCCACAATCCCACCATATGCACAAAATACAAATATAACAGACTCTTCATTCCTTCCTCAACAATCCTTCCGACACCTTGTTAGAGAATATCATTGCCAAATATGTCTTTAAAATCCGAATGGATCAACAAACGAAAGGAATTCAACCGCAAGTATTGTTTATGGATTGGGTGGCATTATCACAGTAGAAAGAAATGTCTCCAAGGGTGCTCCTCCATCTTGTCTTAAACAGTGTCTTCGCATAGTACTTTGGTTCAATGTCCTCAGTTAAGGGTTGAGAAAGATCACCGTAAATGAAATTCACATTATCAAAGTTGAAGCAAGCATGGGCGCCCAAAAGGGGATGAAGGGGCCGGGCCCCACCTGGCTTACGACAAGTATAATATATATGTATAATTTCTTAAGATTTTCTTAATACAAATAAAAATACCAAACGTAATTTACCAACCAGGAAGATGACCCCTCTAAAAAATTCCTCGGGCCCCCATGCAAGCAAGTAGGCTTTTCTTGTCCATTCGCCCAGGGAGTGGAGCGAATACTAAGAAAAGACGGGCGGTACAAATGGATTTTTTAAAAATCATTTCTGAGGGAAATTTTAACTTAAGTTCCTAATGGCTCAAATCGCTGTCCACTGCTTAATGCTCACTTTGTTTAATATCTATTAGTTCATTTGTCTTTCTTCAAGATTTTCATTTCTATCCTAAGTCATTTCGTTTTTGTTTTATTTTTTAAATTTATAATGATGTGTGCTTTCACTTTTTAATAGTACTTTGTTTTTCATGTAAGAATAATGAGCAACGATATAAAACCAAGTGAGAATTTTATCGGAAAAGAAAGCTACAAAACATGAAAGAAGATAAGAGGCAACCGAAGGCTCTAAAAGGTTTCTTTCGCGTTCTGGACAAAATCATACAAATGTTGAGGTGGGGAGTTGTCAATACCAGTCACTGTTAACGAAGCATTTGCAGGTCGACATTCTTTTGAAACTGTAAGGTTATTTTACCTGATTGCAGTAATTTAATTGTTGAATTAAAATGGGACGATACGGTCATTTCTGTTACGGGTCTGAATTAAATTTCATGTATTTCAAAATATATTTGAATACAATTAGTTTTCACGCGGCATATAAGTATATAACTTGAAAGGATATAATCAAAAGCTATGAAAGGTCATTTGGATGACAAGTAGTTTTTTTTTCAGTACTCTCACTTTCATCACAGCAGCATATACAGATGCTTGTTTTATTATAACAGTATAACAATAATTATTAATCCATTCTCTGTTATTAAATTTAGATGGAGAGATATTTTAAATTAGTAATAATTCTAATGCAAAGTAGAGTTATGATTATTAGTTACTTGTGTACAGGGATGCACCGACATAGGTGCTAGGGATGCGCACGAGACGAATCGAGACAGGATTTTCCAGACAAAATTCGAGTCGAGACACGGTTCTTCCAATAGAGAAATATACATTTTTCGAGTCAAGACATCACTTTTACAACACATTTTCGAGACGAGACAGCTACACATCTTGTCTCGTGGGCATCCCTAATAGGTGCAGTGTTCCTTTCAGAAAAAATCTTCCGGGAAGGTACACTTAGTATTCAGAGAGCCACTGCTGCTATTCTTTTATTTATTATTATATTACAGACGTATTATTTTGATCTCCTCCCGGGGGAAAGTGGCCCTCTAAAAATATGTGTGGACGAAACACTGCACAGGTAGTCTGAGAGTCTGGATCCTTCAATTAGCACAATTTCAGGGGCAGATACACAAAATTATTTGCATTTGTAGGCTATTCCGAAAAATCTTCGAACCCGAAAGAAAAATCTTGGGTGCATCTTTGCTTGTGTTTACATTGTGTTACTGCCTGATTTCGTACGTTTATGTTGGAAAGAAACATGAAAGAATTGAATTGTTCTATAGGCCTAAAGGGCCCTGAAAAGAATTTTTGCGAAGGAACCTGATTTTAAAGTGCTGCCACTGGCTCGGGGAGAAATTAAATATCAATTAAGACACACACTTTTGTCATTTGTTGTGTATTGAACTATTTTAACTAAAATTAATAAAGAATTATTTGAAATCAAGTATATCTCAAGAACGATTAAATGGACTAGCTTTGATGGCCATTGAAAATTACATTCTGAATGAAATTGATATTGATGCAATAATAAGAGATTTTGCCAAATTGAAAGCCAGAAAAGTGTCTTTATAACATGAACTTTACAGTAACAAAGAAAACGAGAAATTAAGCTAACTACCATATTTGTATCACTGGAAAACACTATTTAAATATGCTTTTAATGAAGTGTAAGAGCATATCTCTTTGTCAAAATCAAACCTGTGATAATGTTAAACTTAAAGCTCATTAGTTTTATTCTATTCCGACTTTTATGTTTCAACTGTATTTGTCAAAATACATCTTAGGTATACATTTTAGTTGTTTCCTGTGCTTATTTAATTAAAAAAAATATATAAATTATTAAAACTGAAACTTTGGTCATGATTCATCCACAGTTAATTAGGTTTAATTTCGCCATTTTCCTTTAATACTCACAGAAAGACTGAATTATTATATATTGAAGAAATTTGTAATTGTAACAATTATCTGAAGAATTTTTGTCCATTACAGCATTCTATTCTTTTATTATCATTTAGGCGGGGGCGACTAAATATTGTTTATTTACACTTACAAAATGTCTACAACCGATCCTGTTACTGTTTTATAGAGATGCAAGGGCTCGGAAAAAAACCGGCTTTTTGAAAAAAAAACTCGTTTTTTTCTGCTTCGCTTTTTTGCTTGGGAAATTTTGGCCTTTTTTCAAAATTCTGCTTTAAATTGATAAAGCAGACTTTGTTTGGCTTCTCTATAACACAAAAAGTTATTTAATTAGTGGTTGATGCCGATAATAATATAAAACTTCGAAAATAAGCCATGAATTTCGAAAAGATATTTTAAACAATTTTACTTCAACGTTTTTACATTATGAATTCCAAAGGATTAACCAATGTATATAATAAAAAAAAATTAACCTCCTATATACAAAAGTAAGGAGAGTTGGCAAGAACCATGGTTGTTTCTGAAAATGCCATAAACCCGTTTTTGGGGGGCAGTTTAAACCAGGTTTTTTGATTTAGATATTTTGCTTTATGTATTTATATTACATATTCACAGAAATAGGTTTGTTTCGCGTTGGTGTTATTATGCAACAACGGGGTTATGCTGGAAGAGGTCCCATGAGCTTAAAGAAGTCCGGTCAGTAAATTTCTTAAATTGAGAAACTCCCGCCCTAGCCATCGGGAAAATCCCGTCATTCTTTTAAATGTAAAACAATAACGGGAAAATCCTGTTATTGCTTTCCATGTAAAACTTTAAGGTCAACGTATTATAATCACTACGCTAAAACTGAGGTATTAAAATTACAAATTTAGTATGTAGATATCATTGAAAATCCAATCCAAGCTAATGTTGGAAGCTACGTAGGCAATCGATAAATTTTACCAATTTCAATCAAAATATTTAAGCAACCTTGGCTTCTTTATAAAACAACAGGCATGCAGAAATATATAATTTGGTTTCGTTTCGTATGTTTAGGCTTAACATCCTTACGTAATACCGAGGTTATCAAGGAGAAGACTATCGCTTAAAATGACATCCGAACCGCTACTTGGCTTACACATGGAAGAAGGGTTGTGGTTCGACCGAGAATTGAACATGGGATACCTTGATTAAAAGGTGAAAAGGAAATAAGACTAATGCAGATGGTTTGACATGTGGAAACGTCACCATGAAGTTCACACGATTCGCATATTTGTTCTTTTTATTTTTTAGTTTAAACCAGTTATTTAAAAAAAACAGCTGGTGTAAACGAGCCAACCCTAAAAGTAAAAACTTCTTTTAAAAAATATACAAAAAACTAGCAAAATTGTATGTAGTATTTTTACTGCAAAATATTCCATACCCTCTTTTTGAAAGAAAATAAAATTAAAATAAAACATAAGAGAAATAGGCTACTTAGATTCATAAGATACAATTAAAGGCTGCACATCTGGAACTTTTGGTTCTGTATATTCTTGAAATTCTACAGTCAAGTTTTTTATAACTAACATCAAGGGCACCCATCAGGAAGGGGGCAAGGGGGCGCTTGCTCCCCTAGAGGAAAATGTACTTCAGAATATTGAAAATCCAATAGAATTTTTACATTAGTTACAGCAAAATTTGAAACTATTTTTGAAACGTCGCTTATAATTGCCCCCCTTGGAAACCACAACATGGGTGCCCTTGACCACATCACGGTTTACCCAGTCCTCAAGTTTTCTGATTTTTTAACAAGAGGGATTCAGCATATCATTAGGAAACTCCCCCCCCCAAAAAAAAGGGCTACGGAATATATTTAAGTTAAGCTAAATACAACTGCACAACAAACATGACTGAGTGGTTGGCTTTTGCGCTTCTATCGGGAAGTCCGGGATTCAACCCAGCATTCGACCATTCTGACAAAACCTTCCTTCATTCCATCTGTGAATGTAGAAATAGTGCGTGTACTGGCCGATTAGGAGTGTAGGAGTTGGCCGACTTCCTTTCTTATTGTTGACGGTTCCTTAGCCAGCAGTGACGGTTTTGCGAAGGTTAGGGGATCGGTCTTTCGGACTGAAGCCTGTTCACAAAGTTGCGGAATGTCTAAAACGAACGAAATATCTATTAGTTATGCCTTTACTCATAAACTTTAAGCTCCCGTCAAATAAAAATTACGAATGTTTAGAAAAACTAAACATTAGTAGTAAGAAAACCCCTCCCAAAACACTTTTTTAAATTCGCCACTGATTCTCAGTATAAAATGATCTTCAAGGTTGTATCCGGAAGATTATTGCTAAACATATAAACGAAACGAAATATTAGTTATGCCTGTACTCATAAACTTCAAGCACCTCCCAAATATAATTAGGACTTTTTAGAAAACGAAACAATCAGAGAAACCCCTCACAAAGTACTTTTCTAAATCCGCTACTGATTATTTGTATAAATTGGTATTCAAGGTTGTATCTGGAAAAATATTGCTAAATCATTGCACAACTACAGTATAACAGAAATGTGGAAGTACGGTTTGACGGACATATTTAAAAACGTATACTTTGACGGATATATAGAAAAACGTAAGTTAACTTTTGTGCTAGAAGCTAGAATACTAAGCTCTTAGAAATGAAACACGAATGACAAACTAAAATGATCTAGAGAAGAAAAAAATGTCGATAACTCAAAAGTTAAAATAAAGTTAAATAGCCTGTAAAATTGTCCTCAAATGCTACATTCTTTATGTTAGCTTTAATTCGTAAAATATGTGCTTCATCCATCTTGATGGTGAATTACACAGCTAAATATGGCATTCAGGTCGTGGAATTCTTATCTAACTATGGAATATACTATAAGAAAGCTATTTGGATAGAAAAATCATGAAAATGAAAAAAGCAAAAATTTCCAAAATTCTCGTTTTTTGCCCAAAAAAGCCGGCTTTTTATGTGAAAAAACCATCGATTCAAAAAAGCCGGCTTTTTTGCATCTCTACTGTTTTATATATATATATATATATATATATATATATATATATATATGTATAGAGAGAGAGAGAGAGAGAGAGAGAGAGAGAGAGAGAGAGAGAGAGAGGGAGGGGGGGGAGAGAGAAAGTTTTGATTCAGAAAAAAGTACAGTTGAACGTACGATGCAACATGGGCTCCTGGAGGGATTTCAAACGAATTTAGTATACGTATACATTACCATCTGAACAATTTAACCCTAAAAATGCTTTCGATCACTGAAATAAATTCCTGCCTACGCTCCTGTAAAGCAGTAAGAATTTTAGGGACTGATCATGGGGTAATGCCTGCCTGGAGCAACGACAGTTCCCCAGAAATCATACCTCTGATAGGTCCGGATGTGACACCAGTATTTGTGTATTACCACTCCTCACTCTAAGTGTATTGAAACTTAAGTCAAAGGAACTGTTCTGAAATCTTCACCGGTTCTCTCCTCTGAAACCGCATGCGAATGGGGCCAACCTTGGTCATATACCACATCTGGAATATTACCGTTTATGTCAGAGATCCCGAGAAATATATATTCGACACAAATAAAGGATGTTTTCGATTTTATTTTATTTTATTTATTTATTTATTTGCCTGTCACTCTCCCACTCTGACCTCCATGCCAACCAAGGCTTAACTTGAACTTAAGCAACATCGACAGCGTCACTATTCATCTGCGACCACGAAAACTAATACCATAACGATTTCGATATTAATATTGTTCATATTGAGTACTTTTACATGCCACTTGCCCCCTTATTACGGATGACTTCAGTGTCTCGCCCCCACAACTATGGAGCAATTTCAACAAACTTACGTATAGCTATAAACCACCATCTGTAAAATAAATGTGCGGGTGACCTTTTTCGGGGAGGAATTCATTAGCTACTTTTCAAATATCAATATGGTGGTTTTTTTCTCTTTCCATGCTAAAGATTGCCGAAGAGCTCAACTGCATTTGCACCACTGTCCTATGAATATAGATTTTAATGGCATTTACTTTACTAAGTGCTTGCTTAGGTGTTACAGGAAAAGTGAGATTCTGTTATAAATGAGTAGGGGTCTAAACAAATACGGAAAACTATTAGCAATGACACTACTCGAAATGAGTTTTCGCAATATAATGGAACAGTATTTTATTCGAATGCGAAGGAAATCATTGCATAAATTGGCCCTTCCCCTCCTTAGAAGTCTAAGCTACAATACGTATCTAATAATTTTGAATTAGAAATATATGCATCGAGTTTCATATCCTTAACTTTAAGGTCTCCTGAGTTAAGTAAATGAATAACCTTCCTGCTAACGAAAGAGTAAAGCTTTGGGCTTTAATGGTATCTGGAGTGTAATTATTAATTTCAGCAACCCCGAAAACTATTGAATAGACACTCATATCTTTCAATTAAGAATTATTAAATTTTCACCCCTCCCATTAAACCTCCATGCCGATAATGCTAAACTTTGATGTGAACGATATAGAAGGTTTCATAATTCATGTACTCAAAAGCTATGGATTTAACATTAATATCGTTTATTTTCGATTATTTTTGCATGTCCCTGTGTCTCCAGGGGCGCCCATTAAGGGAGTAAAAGGGGACGATTGCCCCCTCTAGAGGAAATTATACTTTGCAAGATCGAAAACCCAAAAATTGTTTGAATATTTACCCCAAAATTTGGAACTATATTTGAAATGTCGCTTATACTTGCCCCCTTTGAAAACCACAATATGGGCGCCCTTGTGTGACCCATGATAGAGCTAGAGATGATACGGGTTTCGATTGCCGGCAGGAGTCGTGTGGTTCGGGTTCCACGTTAAGTCGTAGATGCACATCTTGTATAGAGTAAAAGCTGAAAGACACGCTGAACTCTATATCACCTCACCTCGTGAGATATTCTATTTTTGCATAATTTCTAAACCACTTTTCTTTCTTTGAATCTCCTTCTTCCTCTTAGGACACGCATAGGTTCAAACCGAATCTTTCTTCACGGTTGGAGGACGCAAGGCTACTGTAGGCCTACCATACGCGTACAACCCTTATGAGTTGCGCAGTTTGAGTAGCACGCACGAATAAACCACGCTTACATTTATTATATATAATTAATAAAATCTCATATTAGGACTAACTTCGCACACCAAACTTTTAACAATGCGACTTTTTAAATTCTGTTCATCATCTTCTTTATTATTATTATTATTATTATTATTATTATTATTGCAATAGCTATATGAAGCAATTATCTCGGCCAATTTCGTTAATACACACCATTCAGCAACCGGTAGTTGTAGAAATCAGGCTTTTGCAACAGCAATTGTTAGCTCAATCGTTAAGTCTTGCAGGCAGAGTGTACCTTTTAAATGTTTTTATTTTTAGTCGTCTTTGGTTTCTGACTCAATTATTTTCCTTGCCGAAGAAATACCTAAGTATCATACGAAAACACTCAGGGCAACTGCTGTGGCATAATCACTGCCTAAGGGTAAGTCACGAGACTGCGTGTTTATCAAAACGTGATGGTGGCCTTGGCCTTAAAGACATTAAACTTCAGAGCTACTCGCTGCTGATACACCGCGTCTTGCAAACATTATGCTCCTATTCAGAGTCCTTTTCAAGCAAGGCGTTATGTGTACCACTACGTCATATTGAGTTACAAGCTCCCCTGCATATACAACCTTGGATTTCCCTTGTGCCATACCTCAAGGACGTATTTCTTGATATTAGTTACTCGCTTATCGCACGGAGTCACCTTGAAGATCTTTCTGTTAGACAATTATATAATCGTTATCATGCCACCATAATATCGGTTCCCCGTATTGTAGAACATTACCCAATGACAAACTGGGGGAAAATCTGGGCAAACATTCATACTCCGGTATTGTCTCCTGCCATGCAATCTCTTTGGTACAGTGTTGTTCATAATATATATCCTACTAACGGGAGACTTTATGAATTGGGTATCTGTAATGTTTCTTTCTGTGGTACTTGTTATGTTCTCGATACTCTCCAACACCGGCTCGAAAGTTGTTCACGAAACACAGCTATATGGTTTCATTATCAAAAAATCATTGCCCGTATCTGCAGAACAACACCTTCTAATATTCACTGTACGCCATTCATGCTGCTTCCGGATTATCAATTTTATCCCAGCACTAAACATAACGCAATTTTATGGATCACGTCCCAAACTATCGATATTCTTTTATGTAATGATTTTAATAGTAATGTGACTTTGTATGTCAACCAACTGTTGTTCCGTATGCAAACTCTAACACTTTCAATTCGTACACACAAGTTTGCTAATTTTCTAGCAGCAATTTATTGATGTGTCTACTGTACTTCTTCTTTTTTTTTGGTATAATTGGCTGCTCACAGTACAATTTTGTTTGTTAATCTTTTCTGATGTAATTGGCTAATAAGAGTACAATAAAGTATTTAAAAAAAAAAAAAATCGGTAGAACGCAGACTTATGGATTCAAGGGTTACGAGTTCGAATCTAGCCTAAGTCAAAAGATTTTTTTCTGATATAATTCTTGAGATGGAAATGTTTCTCTCTTCACCTCTCTTCACAAACATCTCGTAATTCTGAATAGAGATGTTTGGATGTGAAAGAAAAAAGTATACTAGGATATAAGAAAAGAAAGATAAATTAAATGATACCTTTTGCAATTTTTAACTATATTTTCACCTATCTAGGACGTTTCTAAAAAGTTCAGACTTCTAGACCTCCTTTTCGCTCTCTTACGTGTCCTTTAACTAATTTCTACAATTACTTATTGGGTCTAATTTACTTATAATTACTTATTGAGTAATTATACATATATTACAGATGTCTTATCTCTTTCTCTTTTCTCTACATCATGTCTTGAGATGAATGTTTTGACAATAGGTTACAGACACGATTTTACAAAATAATTCGATCTGCGATATCACTGATACATATTGTGGTGTTTAACTTAACATATAAAACAATAAATAGAAAAACTGAGAATACGAATCTTTTCGTGCACTGATGCTTCAAATCTGTGTCTTTACTCCCTATACCTATGTTAATTCCCTAGTCAAAATAAAAACTCTTCAAAATTAATCAAACATTCTTATACAACCATCCCTTCCTTGGAGTACTGCGCGGTCACATACCCGTCACTGCGATGTAAAGGCACTTATGGCGACGAGGATACAATTGCACATCTACACACGAAGGGTGACCATAATTTCAATAGCTGAAAGCGGCACACATAAAGAAAAAAGAAGAAACAATACAGTGTTTATTATGTAGTTGAAAACATAAAGCAGTAGGAGTTAAGCATGCTTTTGAGCATTGAAGCTAGATAAGACGTGGACCTATAGTTCAAATTTAAATGTTCTCCCGCTAGGAATAGAACACGGAACCAAGAAATAAAGTAGTGTTACATACAGTAATGAAAACATGAATAATATATCACAACGAAAC
Organism: Thermobia domestica; assembly: GCF_964235325.1. NCBI lineage: Eukaryota > Metazoa > Arthropoda > Insecta > Zygentoma > Lepismatidae > Thermobia > Thermobia domestica. Next base: position 117,022,906 of record NC_137470.1, read on the forward strand.
AAATTTAATTATGGTGTTTTGTAATGACAAAATAAACTGTGTTAAATACTGTCATTAGATCATTTTACTTATTGAAAGCGATTTACTTGTGTTTACTCCAAGCATACTTGCTTGAAGCCCTTATTGCATTCAATACGTCAGGTGTAGGCCCCTGCTAACTAAACAACTATGGGAATTAGTATGCTGAACAACGTGACCAAAATGCACTTATGGTCCTAGCAGTGAGTCTACTCCCTTCCACTGTCCATTGTGAAGACATAACACTGAAAAATCTATATTGGCACTCTGTGCTGACAGTGAGAAGTATTGGGTCGATGCATAAGTTCGTGCGGTTCTTATATTTTATTTTTATTCTGCTGTTTAGTTCAAATTCAAATACAAATACAACATAGACATAACATTAGCATATTCTACGAGTGTAACAATACATTGTATACATCATATTCAAAAACTTGCGCCATTTACCGCGTTATTTGACGACGATTCTCATGAAGCAACTCATTCTAGCGACTTTCGTCAAAATCTGAAGATCTTCCAGAGCGTGAAACCTCAGACTAAGTCAAACAGTCCTGCTCGAAACCGTTTCTGTGCAGTTTTTTCAGCAATTGCTTCATTTCCGTACATTGCACAAATTGTTCTCGCAGTTTCTGCTGCACTGGATCCTCGGTTAAACTCGAAGAGTAAAATGTGACGGAAATGACCACTTCTCTCAATTTGACATTCCATATTAGTTTCTTTGAAATATTTACAATCATAACTTGTCTTTCACAACACACAAACTCCAAACAACGGCAAAATAAAGGAATAACGATAAACAATCGCTTCACACCGCATCGTTGCTAACCCAAAAGAAAACCGCACGAACTTATGCATCGGCCCAATATATATTAACGGATTCTATACTGCTTCTATCAAGAGATTTCCAGATATGTGACATACTAGACGAATTTCTGTAGGCGTTGTGTAGTTCGAGCTGAAAAGTTGTTTACTGGTCAACTCTAATTAATCATTGAGCTTAAGATATAAATATTATAGTCCTACATGCTATAATGAAAAAAATCAGGACATAATGTGTGATAATTTTTTTAAAAAAAAGATAATATTTTGTATACTTAAAACTTAACAATACCGTTAATCGAGACGTATGGTTCCCATGCACATATGATGCTCTTTTTGTATGGAATATTCACCGGTCACCCACTGAAACAATCAGTGCCTAAGATAAATGAATACTTGCTTATAAAATACGAATTTGATGCATTAGGAGGCGATTTTGTGAAAAAAAAAAAAGTATGTTTGATACGTAGTCTCTTTCATATTGTTTAACTGCTGGAAGGATTTATATGTCGTTTTATGATGACTGCAATACATCATTATACGCATTAAGAGGAAATCGTGAAAACTTTGGTAAAACTATTGAAAACACTTTTAGCAGTAATTCATTTGCTGCAGATATAGATTCTGGGACCACACTGAATTAATGATATATTTACTTCTTTCTTTAGGAAATGTGCTCTTAGTGCCTTTAACTATTGTTCCTGATCGTAGTAGTTGCATTCCTGGGCGAAGATTCATTTTAGGAATACTTAACCGTTATGGGTATAAAGCCAGCATTTTCTCGGTAAAATGTCATGAAAACGAGTGAGAAAAAGAAAAGAAACTACTGGTTGCCCACTAAAAGCAAGAATTCTTTCTAACGTAAGTAAGGACAGGGCAAAGAGTGGTGGGCCCGAATGCGGCTGTGTCCATATCCATGGGGAGCAGGCGCGTTAGCGGCAGTTGCCATGCTCAAACAAAGATAGCGGAAAAAAATTGCATTGCATATTTATTATGTAAAGTTTTAAAATATAAGATCACATAAGAAAATATGTTCACGTGATTCTTTGTAACAGTTTTGGGACACTACCATTTTTGCCACTCAATATACTCGATTGCTTCGAAATGTCTTACTTGTGGGACAGCTTCAGAGACTTCTATGGTTACGCATCATGAGTTAAGCACAACAGTACCTTTATACATCAGTACAATTCATCATGTTTTCTTCTGGAATATGCAATATTAGAAGCACACACACACACTGCATTACGTTTTCCACCTTCTCACACACGTCGCTATATACATTTTGATTACTTACATATTCCTCTTTTTAAATCAGCATAGATATTTCTTCTGTAAATTTTAGTAATCCATGATCCTACAATCTGCATCATCACTTTTTATTTTTCCTTGTCAAAACTTAAAAAAAGTGCCGTAATTGTGCAAGGCCTCTGACAGATCAAGGGCAAGAAAGAAGTACACTCACAAGATATGCCACTAGCATTCTTAATTCACATACAAATAACTACAGCACCGATAATTTAATTGAATTATAGACATATATTCTATAGCGTCTATTAACAAATCTGAAGTTGCAACGGCCAGACTGTATAAACTACATGTTATATTTAAATTTGATTTGATTCGATTTGCAGTTTAGTGTTCCTTTCAGCAACAAAGCTATATGAGACGTGGACTTACAGCTTAACGTGGGATCCAAAGCGCATGAACTCCTTCAGAGAATCGGACCGAGTCTCCCGCGCCGAAGATGCGTACACTAAACATATAGCCACCGAGAAGCTCTCATCATCATCTGAGAATTCTGATTAGAAAGTATGGAATTTCAATGTTAGTTTTCTGCTTCGTGTAATGGAAGTGAATAATGCAGTCTTATTAGGATATAATGCCTCATTTCATCATAGAAAACATTGATTCAGGCGAGGTCGTGATTGTATAGAAACACTGAAACTAGATTTGAATGATGTTTCTTGGTGATACTGCCAGAAAACCCCAGAAAAGTTCCAATGATTCGCGAAGAACCAGTCAAGAACAAGTGTTTACTTGCGGCAACAGTCAGACCAGACTGAAGCAGAAAGTCGTGGGAAGGACAGGAAACCATCTGTTACTCGAAAACTCTTTCATCTTAGCCGCTTTCACGAGTGAATTCTACGCCAGAAGGTAGAACCGGCCAGACTTTTCTAGCGTATTAAAAATCAGTACAAATATCACAACGGGTCCCATACATTAACGTATTGACATATGCTAAGACTAGTGTATAAAATTTTATGGTCACGTCGGCAAAACAAGGTAGTGTATATTTAGCTTAAGACATCAGGAAATATCTTTTCACTCACAACAGGAATGAATCTCAGAGCCAAAGCAAGGAGAAGGCTGCTTGGTGTCTGTTTAACCCTTTCCAACCACATTTGTCTGTCACCTGTATACTCCCTAACTGATCTTCCCGACGAAGATAACCACGCCAATACAATGCACGGACATCTATTCACATCAAAACACATAATGTACCGAGAAACAGAGCATGTAACTTCTGCTAGTTACTCGACACTACGTAAGACAGAAGGTCGGACAGGCTCCGACAGCGTGCCGAAGAACAAGCATGAAGATGCCAACCTCTGCGGAAGGATATACTTAATAGTTAACTAAATTTTGATCACGACACTCAAACGTTTCCCAATTTCAATGAAAGGGAATCAAAAGCGTAAACTGGGTGTTACGTCACATTACTTATAATTCTTTACAAGTAACAAAAGATTAAGAACATAAATAATTATAATAATAAAATAATAAATAATAATATAATAATAAAATAAAATAATAATAAAATATAATGTTACTGTACCTGACCTAATATAGTAAACTTTGATATACATTTTGCTACAGTCAACTCTTCACGGCTGAACTTGGTCTATGATCACTCTCATAAAGTATCCATTTGAATGAAACTTGGTATTTACCGTAGAATTTTTTTTCACATACGTAACAGAGGGTATAAATCAGCTACAATTACGGAAAATCGTTATCTTCAGAAACGCAAAACGACAAGAAGAAAATGCCGGATGAGATCAAAATATCGAGTCTTGAGAGCACAAATGTCATATGTCTAGTTTTCTAAATTTTTTAGGAGACTGTTCCGAAGTGATAAGTGCGCCCTAGCAAAGCAGAGTATGAGCTTTGCGACAACTGTTCACTGTGTGTTACCAAGTAAATATTTACAGTGGACATATGATATTTGTGCACCTGACATAGAAAGTATAAAACTACCGAAATAATTGACAAAATCAATATTGAGAAAAATTGGACAAATAACATTTGTGCTCTCAAGACTCGATATGATTGGAGAGTATTAAGAAGTGTTGCCAGTGTGCCAGTAGTCATGAATCCAGAGGTGATGTACCTGCAAGATAATCCGACTTTACAAGAGTTGTGTGTCTATTACTACTACTGTTTCAGCAACATGTCAATTGCTTTGCCTGATCCGTATACTGCTTGTCGGGTTTACTGAAAATGAAAGATGCAGACTAGCGACCTCACAACGCATTGGGTTGAAGACAACTGGTATAAAATACTGATCTTCCCAGTTTTTTTTTTCTTTCTTCGTATTATGCACAACAGGAGTGCCCCCTAAACAGGAGCAGAGCGATAATAAACACATCACAGTGGCGGATCTAGCCTGAGGCTCAGGGAGCCTACACCTCCCCAGTTTTTTGAGCAACAAAAATAATGGAAGATGTTATTTACATATTTTTGAAAATGTATAGTAAGCATTGCCTTTCATTCTTTACTGGATAAATTTTTGAAACATTTGATACAGTTTTAGTTGAAGTTTTTCTGTTATGCAATGTGTGAAACAATACTTGAGGCCCACAATGTCAACGTCTAATCTAGCCATAATATTCATCAGGAGAGAGTTAAGGTGGAAACTTCTGCAGGACCCATGAAAAATTGTAAACTAATGATTTACCTATCACAGTCTGGGTTATGGCTGGTCCTCAAAGTTTTTACCTTCTAGATCCAACACTGAAATTTTAGAAGTCCAGAAATAAATAAATGAAATACTAAAACCAGTTATAAACGTAACATTTCTACACAACGTGTATAATTTATAGAAGAAAAATAAGTTTGAACCACAGTTATAGCATTGGAGAACCATTACGACTTATTTTTTTTTTTTTTTTTTTTTTTTTTTTAAGGAAATGCCACAATAATTTAAGGGAAGACGTATAATCAGGAATCATACTGAAATTCTGGCATTGGTTTTCCTGACCACCAACACTGCTAACAGTATCGTTTATAGTTATCTTTAGGAGAAAACCAAATCTGCCTCCACGAACCTCATAGTCATCCAACGGTTCCCTTTGTATTTTTTAAATATAGTAAAGCTTACGTTATTCCTGTAAATACTTGTTATGAGTCAAACTTCCTGCGTTTGGAATACAATACAACACCAGCATCAAACAATAATAATACATTAACGGTATTTTCAACATCTCGGTATTCTGAATCCACTCATAAACATACGAGGTGAGTTCAAGAAAGACCGAACTTTTGAAGTATCACGTCAACCGGCACAGGGAGCGCGCTGCGACTACTGACTGCAACTAACACTAAATTCAGACAACAAACTCCATTTGTCTCGTTCTGCTATGACCGTTACTTGCCGAGCTACAGCCGCTGAAGTGAGCACGTGCACAATCTGTTCGTCGGATTAGTGACAGTGAAAATAAAAGAGGTTAAAGAACAACATTTATGTATGAAATTTTGCTACAAACTGAGCAAAAATTTAACCAAATATACGTAGAGGACTGTGTGAGTCCAACACAGGGCTATAAAGAGTTTAAGCGTTTTGAAACGGGCAGAATGCCGGTCGGTGAGGATCCCAGGCTTGGACGACCTTCCACAACAAAAGATGACAACCATATCGAAAGAGTTCGTGATGTGATTCGTGGAACTTGTCGTTTAACTGTTCAAGAAGTTGCTAACGAAATGGGCATCAGCATAGGACTGTGCCATGAAACTTGGACTGGAAAACTTCAGATGCGTCGTGTCAGTGCAAAATTCGTGCCACGTTTATTGACTGACGATCAGAAACAGAACCGTGTGGAAATCAGTCAGAAACTGCTTGCCACTGCAAATGGCAAAGACAATTTCCTTAAGACTTTCTCCTGTTTCCCGAACTTAAAACTACTTTGAAAGGACAACCTTTCCAAACCATAGGAGATTCAGAACAATGCGACAAGATACCTATGTGCCATTCCAGATAGTGCGTTCCAGAAGGCTTTCCGAAAATGGAAACTTTTTGAACAGCGTATTACCAGTGAGGACTACTTTGAGGGGGCAATGCTCAAAATTTTCTAAATGATCAATACAGATTTTATAGCAAAAGTTAGTTTTTTTTTTTTTTTTTTTTTTTTTTGCACACACCTCGTATAACATAATTTGATCTACTTCTTTCATTATGTTTAACTAATAAACGTAACTGATTTTTTTTCTTCTGTCGTATTTGTCTTAGATTTAATTTATTCTTTTTCTTTGAAAGCTTGAAATTTCAACACGTTTCGGTGTTCCTCAATTTTTTTTTTATTTCTAAACTTAATTTTCTTTTTTCAGTCATTTTCTAATTGACATCTTTCTGGATCTTGCTTATTTCAAGTGTTCTTCATATCTTCTGTGGGTTTCTGAATAAAAAAATCTGTGCCTCTTCTGTGAAATATAGCAGATTTCCTGGACCCACGGCATACTTTGAAGCATTTTCCTAACTTATTTCCCTGACTTTCCAGGTCAGTTTGAAAACTGGCAATGAACGACGAAGGGAGAATGGGCACCATTTTATATACTGCAGCTATTTCTGAAACCAATGAAAGAACTGATGAGCAGCAAGGCACTTTCATGTAGAATATTCTCCACATCTCTAAAACCATTCTCAATGCACTTCAGCAAACGTTTCTCCCATATTTCGGCGACTTCCCTCCACCAAGCAAGGACCTACCAATTCTGAGTATTTTATTTTATTTTTTATTTATTTTTTTTTAATATACTGAAGTATGCGTTTATTGATCTCCCAGGATATGTTACTGATCTTGGCCTCAACTCACATTTGGGGTCATCCCTTCTCTCAAAAAGAAGAATTCTAGACTGCACGAAGTAAACAGTATGTCAGAAATTGGCCAAAATGAAATAAGTCAAAATTTAAGATCTATGTGTTATGCTCCACCTCCGGTTAACTTGGTATAAGTCAATTCTAAACGCGAGTTGAATAATCGCGTCTTGATACTGTTAGTATAAGTGATTCATACTTACGCTTGGTAAAATAAATCGCCTCCTGAAAACCTGTGTTTTTTGACTTTCCTGTTTCTCCCGCGCAGTCTAAAATTATCTTAACTTTGATATCTTTTTTTCTTTGCCAGTGTTAGAACTTACCTGTTATCAGAAAACAATACTGCCACCGGATGCAGACCTTTATGGCCATACTGAAACGAACTAGAACACACGCACCATCAATTCATATCAAAGAAACTGTCAATTCGTTTCTTCACCACATCCTTTTCCTTCCCTTTCTTTTCTACCTACTACCACACCATTTTATCAACACTACCTCTCATAGAATGCCCTAACCAGTTTCTTTCTTTTTGTTATTACCTCTAGTATTATTATTTATTCCCTATTATTTCTAGCACTAATTTCTTATTGGTTTTCTGTCGGAACCAGCTAAATTTCTCCGTTCTTCTTCACACCAATATCCCAAAACTCAATCGCTCTCCAAAAGCAGAAGACCATATCCGCAATTTTGGTAGAAGTTAAATTATTAAGAACACGTAAATCATATGACCACGGACATTAACTGACAACAGCAGAAAACCATACCAGCAATACTAGCAACGTTATTAGAGCCTTACTTATCCGGCTTTTAGGTGAACAAAAAAAATTTGATTTTTCTCAAAACCAGTTTTTCTGCAAATACCGTCCTTTGCCTTTGGACGACAGTTAAGTAATTTCAACCACTTTTGCATAATGTCTATTTTTTAATATTTAGCGTATAAAATTAAAAAAAAAAGAAGTCAATTTCTTAGCTCATTACTTGTAAAAATTTTCTTCGCTCTCCACAAGTAACATGAAAGTTGGAAACAACTCAGCCACCTAAGAAGTAATGCACTTTTATATCACTACATGGAATTGTATGAATGATTAAAAAAAAAAAAAAAAAAGTATTATCTTAGGTTTTTAAATCTTCTTACAAACCAAAGAAGAGCTGCGGTGGCTAGTCGATAAGGCTTCTATCTACCAACTAGGCGGCCCAGATTAGATCCTCGGTGAGAACGGGAAATATTTCTTGCTCAACCATCGTTTCAATACGGCTTACGGGTTCAACCCTTGCTCTGTAAAATGGTATATGGGAGGAAGAGGTGGAGAGTGATGCTGTTAGCATCACCTGTACGTGCCAAAGTGTAGAATGCCCTACCCAACCTTGGGCCTCCTATGACTTGCTCTGTGGTGGTGCCCTTCATATTTACATACCAAAATAATCTACTTTCAGTGATAAGTTCTTTTTTTTTTTTTTTTCTAATATATTGTTCGTAAAGCTAGTATGCACTATGAATGCATGCTTCTAAGTAATATGTGACATGTAAAAAAAAAGAGTATATATATATCTTAAGAAAAATCTTTGCTATACAAAACATGTAAATAGGTACGCAGACATATTTTTAAGTTTAAAGAGATCTGTTTTAAAACATCTTTTACACAAAGTATTTAAAAATGGTGTCACTTTCAGTACAGAGAATCCTTCTGGACATCCTATACAGGGGGGTACGATAACACACTGACAAACTAGAGGGGGTGATAGTAGACATAAAATTAAGCAAAAAAAAAGTCCGATGAGCATGTGTCAAAAGTGATACAATTTCCACGTGAGAAGAGTTCAAAAAGCGGCAAAGATGCTATAATATCTGATATAATACCAAATATCTCATAAACACGGGAATATATCGCTTTCGGGACAAAAGAGTACACAAAGTCGTACCCGACAAATACAACGACGTACAGATGGGAGCGGAGCGGTCGTCGTGCAATGAAATCCTACAGACAGATTGAGAATCCAAACATGCATTCCCCAAGTGTAGAGCTCTCTGTATCGTGATGAACGCTCTGCTCTCATTTGTACATTATTCATTGACGGGTTCGACGTTTTGTGTGATCTTTTGATCCATAGTGACATCTTCCCGTGTTCATGACATATTCAGCACACTAACAGTGGTTTCTCAGTTTTTTCAACACTTCTCACGTGGAAATGTGCCGCTTACGACCATGCTCATTTGGCAATTTTTGCTTAATTTCACGTCTACAAGCACCATCTCTAATTTGTCGGTATATTATCTGACCATACTGTAAATGTAAGTGGTCAAGTTTTTCTGAATTTGACTCAACAGTACCACCATTTGCTTAGTTCTGAAATAGTCATGTCCTGAAAAGAATTTGAAAATCAAGAAAACACAGCTTAATTTTAAACTAACGTCGTATTTTATTATTATCATCATCATTATTATTATACAAAATAACTGGTTTGTTAAATTAAGTGTATTGCTTATGATCAGAACTGAAACACATAACAAAGCTTCACAAAAAGAAAGGAAAAAAAAATGTGTTTGTCAATCGTATAGATTAAAGAATATAATATATATATCTTGGAATTTATAACATTATGCAAAAATTACAATTAAAAAAAATGAAGTAATATAAACGCAGAACTAAGAAACAGAAACAATTATGACATTCAATGATTTAACTCTAAACACCTCTACACGGAATGTCCTTTAATTTTCGGCAAACCTATTTGGAGTCGTTCAAACTTACATTCAAATTTCCCCTAATAACTAGATTTAAAAAAAAAGTAACATTCAAAACACATGATCTAACAAAATGGATGAACTTATAGATTGGAATTTATTCAAGTCTCTTATTTATTCATGCTTTTAAATATATCCAGTTGTCCTGTTTAACCTGTTCTTGTATTCCTCTCAAGGCAACGCGTCCTTCATGTCCTTTGGCACAGTTAGTCACAAAAATGCCTATTTTTTTCTATTTAAGTCATAGTGCCAAAAACGGGATTATGTCGACATATCCTAGGTCCATACTCTTCATATGCTTTCTTCGTGTGACATACGGAATAAAATTCCGGCTGCAATGAAATCGAAAGACCAATTAACAAAATTAAATCAACAGATTTTTCAGTTTATTAGGGTATACTTATACTATAAACCTTGTCCGTAAAAACTTTCGCTCATATGTTTACACGGCTATGCAAATACCAATCTTCTGGTAGTTTAGTCCATATTTAAAGGACATATATCAGGTAACGCAAAAAGGAAGGCATGCGAAATACAGAACAAATGCGAGGGTAAGTCAGGAAGTATGTGCACTTTTGTTTTAGTCGTCTGTAAGTTGTCTGCACGACTTTCTGCGCTCGCAAACCGATACATGAGACCATAGTCTTTGCTTGTGGAATTTTTTTTTTTTTTTTTTTTTTAAGTGTTATCACTTCAGCTTCACTTTGAGCTGCTGGATGCCTCACTGTTCGTTTCCACCAAGAAGAACTTTTAAAATGTTTGAGCAAGTCCGTGACCTGATTCTGAATAAACGAGTGACTACTGATAAGGTGGTAAACCATATGCACATTAGTCATGGTTCCTCAGTGTTGTCACTAGTAGTAGATGTGACTGGATGTCGTACTCTTTCCTCATTCTTCAAGTTTGTTCAACTGGTTTTGAGCTTTTCAATCCACTGTTAAACACTTCGCTGTGATATACACTGCCCCCGTAGTATATCGAAAGTCTTCTCTGCACTTTAGCTCCTTATACACCTCCACACCGCAAAAAATGGATTACGGAATGCTGTTCTTCTGTTGTGTAAACGGACAGTGACGCAACCATGTTTACTTCGTAACAGTGCAAAGCGAACTGAAGTGATAACGCTTGAACTTGCCACAAGCGATGACAATGGTGCCATCTATCAGTTTGCGAGCGCAGAAAGCCAAGGCCAACCTACCGTTAATTACAACAAAATTGTACATGGACTTACCCTTGTAAAACTTTAAACATTCTAAGTTGAATAGAACATTTAGTGGAATTGTTGCAATATGAGCTCAAATAAATGCTCGTTCACTTGTATGGAAAAACAAATTTATAACGGAAATATAATGTAAAAAAAGTGCGAAACTTGCTTATTATTGTTAACACTGAGTGAGAATGCTACAATGTTCGCTATTTGCTCTTCATCTATTTATATACCTTTATATATTGTTACAGAAAAAAAAATGTTTTCTGTTATCTTAAATCAGCGATCTACCACAAAACAAGAGAACTGATAACAGCCTACAGCATACAAGATCTTCTGAATTTCATCACTAGATGTCAGGGAAATAATGTTTTCTTTCAGGTAGGAGTCCAAATAAGCTTTGCACTCTACCAACCTCACTCAGAGAAGGTTTCTAATTGACGAATATTTCTACCCCGAGAAAGACTCAACTACGTGCAGTTGCATTGAAAGCGTATCTCAGAGTCTTGATTGGACTTCGGATCGAGAGTATTAGAGGGAATTTGTGTTAACACTAAAAGAAGAAAAAAAAGAAAGATTGATTGGACTAAAGTGTACTGTTCTTTTTTAGCACCAAGGCTGTATGAGACGCACACCTACAGATTAACCATCATATTACACTCAAGTTACACAGCCCTACCACCGAAAATAAAACGCGTGAACCCCGCGTACCAAACACGCTCACATCTTCAGCTAAACCAATGGTGAAGGTAAGAAAAAAATATTTTTATAATGCATATTACTAATCCTGTATTGAAGTCTAACCTGCTCAATGTGGAAATGTAACCTGAACAGTGGTTGGGATTCTACTTTAAAACAGTGGGTATAGTCCCATATCTTCTCCGTGCTGAAAACAGGAGTCAAACACTAATTAACAAACCATTAGTTGGTTGAATTGGAATCTTAGGTCCCATCGAGCACCGAGGCTATATGAGACGTGGACCTACAACTTAACGTCATATAAGCTCCCACCGGGAATATAACCTGGGTTTACTGTGACAAAAACGCGTACGCTAACCATACAGCCACGAGGGAGCAATGTTGCCAGATTGGGCTACAAGTAGTGGATTGGCGATACGCTACTTTTGGGTTTAGTGTTAATTATCTGCAGGCTATAACTCGTACGAATTCGCTACTTTCTCATTTTCATAGTTTTATATATTACAATAAAAGTTTTGATTGCTGAGTATAAACAACAGTTTTTTTTTAAACTAAAACTAACATAATCGATGCTAGTTCAATTATAGGTTTAGTACGTTTTAATCTCGAGATCTGACAACACTAGACTTTTGTTACGTTTGCTCTGTTGTAGTATCATTGACGTTTTGCTGTTTCAGCTAATGTCTAGGCCTCATAGTTGTACGAAGCTGTGTAAACATAAACATAGCAAATTTAATTGTGTTTATGTATTATCCATATTAACACAATCAGTACGTGGAGTTACAATATATATATATATATATCCAAAATTCATGGCTCCCAGATAGAGAATTTAGCAAATGAATTAAAGAAGTGAGAAATAACAGTGAAAAGACATGTTTTAAACGTTGTAAAGTGTTATTTCAGAGACCACAAACATGTCACCTTCGAAATCCAAAAGGCCGCCTATTTAATACTATCATCGTTTGTTCATTGCACATTGCAGTTCTACTGCTCCTGACTTAGTATAGAATTTGCTCTAATATAAATACTACTGCCAACAGTCCGAAACTCTGCTAGTCATCTGACCGTTGCCAACCCAGAAATCCGATGTATTTCGAATTCCAGGTGTTTTTATTAAACATAATAAGCGTATAGTTGCAAAATAATTAATTTTTATCTTTGGACTACAAATAGCTCAAATCCGCTACTTTTGAAGCTAAACCTCGCTACTTTTAAAATTCAGATTTGGCAACACTGCGAGGGAGCTCAATCAATCATTGATGTTAATACACCACACATATATGTTCAGTTGTGGTATCTTCTCCAAATATACGGAAAATTACCTGTGTTAGTGGCAGCACCAATTTAGGATGGAAAATTAACATTCATAATCCTACCTACAGGTCTAGTGGCTAACACGTACACTCATGTCCAAAATTATTGTCGCATGTCCATAAATATGGGTTAGGAATACAATTTGATGATAAATTCGCCCGGTATTTCTTATAATGTTAGTACGTGTATAATCGGCAAAGACATCTATGTGGTAAATTTCATGTCAAAAGAGCAGTAAATAAGAACAATAAGACGACAATAAAACATTCGTGTCCATTTAGCAACATTTTGTTTTACTCATTCTAATTTTCGTATTTATAATTCTTTTCCTATGAAATTTACCACAAATATACATTTCCCGATTATACACACAGCATCAGTATTCAAAGTACCCTGCAAAATCATTAACAAATTATATTCTTACAAGAAGACAGTTATAGATATGTGACAATCATTTTGGACATGAGTGTACATTTTTGGCACAAATGGACCTGAGTTCGATTCACGGTAGAAGAACACTGAACGCATTAGAGTTGTTGGGCTTCCATCTTAAATTGTAGGGCTATGTGTTGTACAGCCTCGGTGCTACGATTGGACAGTAAACTTCATCCAACAAGAAATTCATGCAAGAAGTCATACGATTAACATTTATTATAGTAAATTTAGGACGTATTCATCTTTTACTTTTAAATAGTGTGTTCTCTTTACCTATTTACTTATATCCATTGTGAGGTACATGTTTTTCTTACATCAGCTTACAGTTAACACCAGGTAATAACCCTTTACTTAAATAAAATAAAATAAATAAATGAGTCAAAATCAGTTTAAAAGCTATTATAGTTTGAATATGAAAATTAAAAGCTTTAGAAACATTTTCAGGAATTCACAATTTCCCAATAAGAGTATCATTTTATAGGAAACAGGAAGCATTAAACTTTCATAATTTCATTCAATCTCATCCATATTAGAATGTATGACCAACCTGCTTTCAAATACTTCACACCTTTTCAGCTTTATAACTGTGATTCCTAGAAGAAAAATAATGACTGGTGTCTGCTTTTTCTATTCACACTCCCACATTTTTTAGATTGCCTTCCTACTGGCTGATTATATTGCTTGTCATTCATTGACTGACCGATTTATACACCGTCCGATAATAATTAAGTAATGAGACTGATTTTATTGTGAACAATGAAACAAAGAGAATGTAACAATACCTGTTCATTATTCAAAGTACATCCCTCCTGCGATAATACAATGAGAGGCACGATCACGCAAGAAGTAGAACGACCTCTGCAACTCAATTTGTGGTATGATCCGTAATATCGTTGTCACAGCGGCTTGGATGTCTTCAACATTATCAAAAGGTCGTCCTTTTATTGAAGTTTAGGGAATAAAAAATAATTGTAGGGGGACGTATCTAAAGAATATTGGGATGGTGCTGCAACACACACACTTGTAATCTTAGTCAAACACACCCAGTGGTCGAAGTAAGATGGTATGCGGTGGTATGCCATACCGCCTCTGGTTTTTCAGTGATCAGGACATACCGTTACTGGAGAGTAGATGCCAAATATCTTTAATAAATCCATTTTTATACGTAGTAATTGACGATATGTGTCGTATTGAATGTTTTTCTTTTTTATGTATGTGTGTATCTTGCCTTAATGCATATGTCGTGTTTTGAGCATGGTCGAATTTAGGGGTTATCTGCTGTGGAAGGTGGATATTCCGGGAGTTTGGAATACCTCTCAGTCAAATCCGGGGTCCGGGAAGTTTTCCTGCAGGAAATTGTCAATATCGAAGCTCGGTTTTTGAGAACTTTCCTTTATAATTCTCTGTAATACAACACAAGGGAATAGTTTTTATTATTATTATTACTTTTTTTTTTTTTTTCAGAAAGTTGGTGGCGGGGATGAAAGTCTCTTCACGTCCCCCACGTAACTACAGAGAAGCTCTTCAATGGTTTTGAGTCATTATGTAAACAGAAATGGAATCTTTTAGGCAATATACCCTCATTGTACTTCAACATTTAGATAGCCGATATGTCGAGTCAAAATCGTAATAAAACATACCGCCTCTGCTTTTCTTTTTCCACTTCGAACACTGAATATACTTGAATAAGTACCGCCTGGTGAAAGGATGCCTTCGTCATGGATAAAGAACCAGCTACCTGGGACTGAGTATTCCGGCCAAACACGACGAGTTCTCTTCACGAAACATTCCAAAACACTTAAATAAAACTATATATTCACTGTGTGACCTTCTGGTACAAATTAATGATGAATAATACCTTTATTGTCGTAGAAACACAGAAGCATTGTCTTCACTTTTGATTTCTGAAGTAGAAATTCCTCCGTATTCCCACATCCCCAACAGTCTTTGTGGCACTTTTACATAGTTTAACAGAGAATTTGGTATTCGCTCTCTGCTTCATGTTGGTAGCGTGATGAGGGCCTGTCAGTGACTGCGGCAATGGCGTCGTATTTCCCGTCCTGCTTTTCATGCGACAACGCGGTGTTGCCAGATTTTAGACGAGGGATTAATCTTTCGAACGCACTTATTGGTTTACGGATTGCATTCACTATTTCGTCACGATAAAATCAATCTCATTACTTAATTGTCGGACGGCGTATTTACGTCTTTTCTCAGCGATGGAGCTGAATAGGAACTGGAAATGGAACCATACTAATGCAATAGATGCTCTGTCACCGGGAATCGACCCCGAGATCTGGTGTACAACAGGCACGAGCTATAGCCATTAAACCATTGAGGTAGAGCTCCTCCGTAGCTAAACGGTTAGCGTAAGCGCCTTTGGCGTGGGAGGCCCGGGTTCGATTCCCGGCGGAGCTCATGTGGTTCGGATTCCACGTTAATCAGTAGGTCCACGTCTCATATAGCCTCGCTGCTGAACGGGACGTTAAACTCAAAATCAACTCAACTCAACTCAACCACTGAGGAGGGCTTTCTACCATTATGGTTGATTGGTTCCCAAGTTCCTGATAAAAGGATAAACAGGAAGTGTATATCTATTTTAGTAGTGACTAACTGGCACGTCCGTTCTTCACATGGGAACAACAGGTTTGTGGGAAAATTTGAAACGTATATTTGAACCCCCTTCCTTTTTCGATATTATCTGAATCGAAGTGAAATTAAGAAAACTCAGCTTAATCCAAGTGCTATGTTCAAAATTGTATTTCAGACAGTGTACGGTAGTTGTTATTCTTTGTGAAAAATTTACAGACCTCTTTTCCCTCTTTAAAATACACATCTCAATTAAAGTGAAGTAATATAAATAAAAGTTAACTCAAGTGCTACGTTCAAAAGTTCAATTTAAGTGGTTCAAACTTTCCCTCAATTTGACCATTTTATGAATATAAAATGGAAAATTTTGATATTTCAGAAAAATTCCCCTTCCCTTCCTCCTAGAAAAGAAATTTTTGAAAAAAAAAAAAAAAAAAAAAAGCTCAAGCACATGACCACTTATTTTTAATGAAATGAAATCTTTAAGCTGTACATCTCATGGTTATGCCGGCTAGGCTAAAGAGGGTGGTGATGATGAGAAATGAATGCTAGATATATTCGGGAGGAAACGGGAGAATCCCGAGAAAACCCACGCACACGGCGTTTGTCTACCACAAAGTTCACTTGGCGCGACTTGTGATCGAATCCATGACCTCATGTACTAGAGGTGAACGCTCTACCACTGAGCCACAGCGGCCCCTCTTATTTTTAATGAGGAGCTTACATATATCGAGTTTCATCTTCCTAAGATAAGGAACTTGTGAGATACTCTATTTTGCCCAATATTTTAACAACCTTTCTCCCCTTAGGATAGGCATTTTAATGAATGTGATCAAAATACCAGGCGTCCGAACCATGTGTTAACTATATTCAAAAATTTATTTCAAACGGTTCAGAAGTTTTTGTTATGTTGGTACAAATTACCGCGATCTCATTTTTATATTTTAAGAGAAATAGAAATTGTTCCATCCCCTTAAAAGTAAAATTTTCAAGAACGCTGGGACATATGTTTGCTATTTTAATGAGGAGTTTATAAATACAGACTTCAATTTCCCTAACTTGACAGGTTCTTTAGATACTCTATTTTTGCGACAAAATTTGACTCCCCTTTAGGTACTATGTTCAAAAATTCATTTCAAACTGTTAAGTCGTTTTTCCGTGATGATCCGACACACAACGTCGATTTTATTTTTATACAGGTCGCTTTATCATTATGGTTGAAAATTGCACTCCGCTGCCCTAGGCTGCAAAACTTATTTTTTCACCACTGATCATGTTCAATAGGAGCACCTTGGCGACGGACAGTCCAAGCTTCCATTGAAGGAGGTTTCTATTCAGTGTATCCTTATCCAGTTTAGCTCACTTGTCCTTGCATACTATCCGAAGTTCCTGTACTGTTGTGGTTCGACGTTTCGTGATATTCCGTTTTAAAAGGCCAAAAGCACAAAAGTCCATGGGTGATGCATTTGGTGATTTAACATGTGTCTAACTGCAATAGCCCTGATCCTATCTCCTGTTTCATACAAGCTAAGTAGGCCACCGTTATTTTGACGGTGTGACTGCTAGCCTTGTCTTAGTGGATGTGGACTTTGGCGGTCCACATTGCCATATAAACCAGGAGCATATAAGATGCCTTATATAGTAAGCAGAATTTATCTTCACATTAGATGCCACTCTCTATATAGGAAGTTTCCCCTTGGTTCAAAAAAGCGTCATTACCATAAAACCTTTGGGGAAAGTTTCCTTGCACCTTTAAAACCACTACGAGTGCTCCTTTCCATCGACAGAACAATAGTAAATTGCACACACCTGCTTTGACCTGCTCAAACAGACCCACGCCTCATCTAGGGTGAAGAAATGACATTTATTACCCGCTAGGTAACACTCATACAAACGGTTGTTTGTAGGGACTTGTTTGCCTTTGTGCTATTAAAACGGGACATCACAAAGCGTTGAGACACAACACTTGAGAGGCTCTGGAAAGTATGCAAGGACGGGTGGGATTTGGGCTATAGTGGATAACGTTGTGCTGAATACAGGTAGAAGCCTAATTTAATGAAAGCTCCGATGTCGTTCAATTTTCATCGCCAGGATCATCATATTCCACGTGATGGGTGGTGGAAAGGGGGCTAGAGCAGGAGAGTGCAATTCACTAGCATACAGATGAAAAACTGAATAGCTGGACCGCGACTCGAACCCGGGATCCTCGGCGTACCATGCCTATGCCAGGTCTGAGTGAGAGAGTGTATGGCTATTCTGGGGGCGAACTGTGTAGCATAGTGGTTAACGCATCGACACAGTACGCCGAAGTTCCCGGGTTCGGGTCTCGGTCCAGACATCCATTTTTTCACTCTTTACGTATTATTGAATTCGCACCTACAGAGGATTTGGTGTGTAAAAATAAGTATTTTATCTATAAAAGTTCAAGAAATTATCAGTTAATATCAACAGCACGCATCTCTGCAAAATTTCTACTAAAATCAAATACTTGTGCTAAAATTGTGCCCTAAGTAACCAAGTTGTAAAATATTCACATCCATTAAAAATCATCAAGTGTGTGGTTAATTAAAATTTATCAACTGCCATGCACGTTTTAACACCTATACGCATCAGAAACCCCATTAACAAATAATTAAAATCATCAAACTAATTAATTAGTTACATATTAGAGCTTATATTTTTTTATACACGCTTAAAATTATCATAGTTTAATTCATGTCATAAAATTTTACTATCAAAAGCATAATAACAAGTTTTTATTACAGAGTATTACAGAAAGAGATTTTAAGTACGGAATACATATATACACAAGAGTATTAATGAAGTAGACCAACAAATTCTAGGGGATGATTCCTCACATCGAAATAAATAAATAAATAAATACAGTTCATATGGACTGTCAGAAAAGTGCAGTTTCAGATCTAGAGCAGTCCAAAAGAGTGAAAAAAAAAAAAAAAAAAAAAAAAAAACTACATGTGTTATTTCCAAGACCAGGAACGGTGGAGTGATGGTCCATCTATATATATAAAAGAGAACGCACAAAATCCTTTGTCCGCTCATCACGCTAATACGGCTGAACCGATTTCTTTCATTTTTGGGGGGTTGTTAGGATTTGGACCCTAGATGGTTTTTATCATATCACTTTAATTTTCAATTACCAGTGTCTTGAGATAATTGACCAATCAGGTGTCAATACGTACAAAAAATCCTTTGTCCGCTCATCACGCTAATACGGGTGAACCGATTTCTTTCATTTTTGGGGGGTTGTTAGGATGTGGACCCTAGATGGTTTTTATCATATCACTTTAATTTTCAATTACCAGTGTCTTGAGATAATTGACCATTCAGGTGTCCATACGTACAAATCCTTTGTTATTAGTTCATCATAGGTATAAAAATAAACGTATTTATATGCAACCCGCATGACCCTGTGACTCGGCGGGTTAACATAACTGACAGGCGCTATAAATCACTTGAAAGCGAAAAAGTAAAAATTATCTAAGTAACAAAGTTTATTGCGTTCCGGGATGACCGCAGCGAAGCGGGGCGGGTTGGGGTGACCGCAGCGAAGCGGGGCGGGTTAACATAAATGACAGGCGATATAATGTTAACATTAGTGCAATCTTCTATGGTTTTTATCATATCACTTGAAAGCGAAAAAGTAAAAATTATCTAAGTAACAAAGTTTATTGCGTTCCGGGGTGACCGCAGCGAAGCGGGGTGAACGCTGCTAGTATCGTATAAAAGAAATCTCACAGACGCGATCCAAAACTATGCATTTTAGGAACGTGCAATCGCTGCGCAAAAGATTCAGCACAGGGCATAAACAATTCCCTGACATGCTCGCACTTTAAGAACGGTGGCACTAAGTTACGCTTTGACAAAAGTGAACATGAAATGCGTCGGGGAGAAGTCGGAAGTGTTAGTGACCGCAAGCTCCACGGTTTCTCGTGTGATGAATAACGCGAGCTGTAATGTATTTTTTCACGCTTTTGGACGACCGAAGCTATGTACTTTTCCCCATAGTTTTATAATACACCACTTTTATTAAAATGCGCATTCTAAGGGCGAGGGAAGGTAAAGAAACCAATATAAATGCCAAAAATGTCATATCTCAAGAGCTTTTCATGTTAGGGAGATGGAACTCAGTATACAAACTCCTTATTAAAAATAAGTGGTCACGTGCCCCAGTCTAAGAAATTTAGTTTCTAAAGGGAGAATGGGACAATTTCTATAATATTTTCAACGTTGCCTGTCTCATTATCACGGAAAAGTAGCGAACCGTTTGAAATAAATGCCCCCTTGGGTCGAATTAGCTTTTATTACGTTGCTTTTATGAAAACGCATATCCTACGCGGGAGTGGGAGAAGGAGGGAGAAATACTTAAATATTTCCCATAAACCTATTCTTCCTTATATATAGTATTAAATCTATGCAATTCTCTTTTCTTTTTAAGCCTGGATTCAAAGCTCATACTATATATTCAATACAGAAGAGATTAGAGAGTATTTTCACTATGAGAAAACAGAATACTTCAGCGTTAAGTCAGAAAGAACTGAGATGGTATCTCGCTTCAATTCAATTCAAAACAAACAAAAAAACTGTCCCGAACAACTGATTCAAACCGTGATGCCTGAGATACGGTTGTTGTTTCCTATTGATGTCACACTGTTTAGGAAATAACCTGCGGTCTACAAACAAAGATAAGTTAACTTGCTGCGCATTTAGAAGGCCTCTGCTTGAGTTTCATTCTATTGTTTCCTCCGTCTATCAATAACTGTCTTCTTCTTCTGAGGGTCCAATTTTTTGATGGGTTTGACACAGCTTTTCACTCTTCTCTATCATGAGCAAGATTTTTCATTTACCAGGTACTTTTTCTTCCCTACATCTTGAATTATCTGGACTGCATATTTCAATGTAAATTTCATACTTCCTTTAGGTACTTTTACGTCTGTCATTTACCTGTATAGCTAATAGCATGATTCCTCCACATCTCATACTGTGTCTAATCAGCCTATTTCTTTTATTCGAAATAATCTTCAGTATACTCCTCTTTTCCTCTACCATTTCCAATACTCTTTCATTTAACATCTTATCCACCCATCTAATTTTCAACATATTTGTAGAGCACCTCATTTCGGAGACTTCCATTCTCAGTCTTTTCTCTTCTAGAACGTATGCCTCATATCCACACAACGCGACACACACAACTTTCAGTTCTATGTTGATGTTTCCGATCAGGAGCATTTGTTTTTGTTCGAATGGCTTCTCCGTCTGAGCTATATGTGCGAGTTGTGATCGAAAAGTAAATACCGAACAAAAAAAAAAAAAAAAAAAAAAAAAAAAAAGTTTGTTCAAGCAAAATTGATTTTTACATGAAAGACCACACCTTACAATTATTTTTCAACATAGCTTCCATCAATGTTCACACTTCACACCGGGTGACAAACCTGTCCAAACCTTACTCAGAGAAACATCCCGTCAGTGTCCGGCTAGTATGCACCGTCTGAACGCTACCGCAGTGCTAGTTTCACTGGTTCATTGCCTCTCCACTCACGCCAGTGCGCTTGAGTTGTAAGTGCACTGTGTCCTGTGATCGTTTACAATCTTTAAAATAATTGCTAAACCCTGACTGTGAGATGCGTTCTGTTATCCGGCTTTTGAATGCAAGGAACGTTAAGCCGGCCGAAATTCATCATAACTTGTAGAAACTTACGGTAAAAATGCAATGAGTGAGGGAATGTTGTGAAAGTGGATGAAGCAGTTCAATGAAGGGTGGACACAAAAAACGCAAAAACTGTGGAGTTATGGTTGTCTTCAAAGGCGGGATGTTTCTTTGAGGAAGGTTTGAACAAGTTGGTCATCTGCTACCATGAGTGTTTGAACATGGGTGAAAGCTACGTCGAAAAATAGTTTAAGATGTCCTCTTTCACGTCAAAATAAAGTTGTCTTGAACAAACCTGTTTTAGTATTTTTTTTTAAGGTATACTTACTTTCCGGACACGCTTCGTACTTTTCATCTTGTCTACATCTATTTTGGATTGTTATTTTACTCCCTGAAAAGAATTCCTGCAGCTCTTCCAACAAATCATCTATTTCCGTATGCGTTTTTTTTCTTCGTTTCTACTACTGTGCACATCATAACTTTTCTTTTGCTCTTCGTTGAACCTGATATTGAATTTGCTGCTAATCACCTGTTACATTCAATTTAAATCAGCCTCTACTTTTTCTCGTTGACAGCCAACAGAGCGACATCGTCTGCCAATCTATGCGTGTGTATTTTCTGTCCATGAACTGTGAGCATCCTTCATCACCTGTGAATTAAGTGAAATTTATATTGGACACGAATATTAAATAAAAATCAATGTCCTACTCACCGTTGATGCTAATAAACTACCTCCAAACCACACTGCGTACCGCTGCATGTGATGGGAGATAACTTGCACATCAATTGGTTTCGGCTGAAAGAAAAGAAATTGTATTCAAGAATTTGTTGCTTAAATTCATGTAATAGAATATCCACTAAGAAAGTAATACAAATTGAAGAATACATATTATTAATATTACTATTATTAATAATAATAATAACAAATCAAGAAATAGGAATGAAACAGAGAATTATATCAGAATTGGTATTATATTACTAATAACAATCAGAAATCACACTAGAAACTAACTCAAATTTTACTGGTACAGAGCAATACTAACAGACAACTAGATTTTTTTTTTTTTTTTTTTTTTTTTTACGATCATCATACTTTCTGCTCTCCTTTCGTCACTCGAAATTAATAATAATAATTATAATAATTGGAGGCCCGTGTATTACTATATCGTCTCTTCAGATAGGGAGTAAATAGTAATAATAAAATAACAAGTACTGTTTTCTAGGAAAAAGATATCGCTACTTGGCTGCTAAGGCAAGCATCAAAATTTAACCAAGAGAAATTAGTAAGTACTGCCATCTAGTGGTCTTTTAAATGCATAAAGTATATTTTAGTGTCACAGCCGATTTAATTTGAAAAATTCATATGAGAAATACAAAAATACAGACCACAAAAAGCAAGGTTAAAGAAATCAAAATTTAATCAATACTAATAATAATAAAAACTTGAACATAAGTAGATATGAGAGTAACAGATAAACTGAAATAAAATCGAGTATTATTTAGATTCTCCACTAAATCATTTGGTAGTGATTATGGTTCGTTATTTGCAACTGTGAAATACACTGTAGACATATGGCATAAAAACTACACTGCATAAAATACGAACCAACTTGTGCTAGATGGCCACTAAACAGCACGAACGCTATCTAACCGAGTTAGGAAAGGAGTGTAGCAGTGGGGCCCAAGCGGTATCGAAGGGATACTTACGTAGGACGCAGACGCGCCAGCGATGGTGGGTATACGCATAAACGAAGTTGTTTACAACGGCTCACTATACGTCACAGTACCGGCTTCGCAGCCGTCAATGGATGTGGGGAAAATACTAAATGCCATCCAAAAAACCCACACACAAATCATCTCAAAAACAGTCAACACCTTGCATGATGAACTGTTTTTTATAGGTTTTGCGAACCGATTCTAGATAAAGTGGATAAAAATGTTTCCTTCTACATCTTCGCTACAGTAGAAATACTACACAACAGGAAAGGACAGCTAATATTTGATTTCACAATCATTTTACTAAGAAAACTACGCTTCTCAACATCCTTTCTTAGAATCGAGAATCGATTGATACAGGTCACGATTTCTAAAAGGCACCACATCAAAGTCAACAGACGGCCAAAAGGTTAAAAGCTCTCAATTAGAATTTCGAACTTATATATCGACTCCCTGTTAATCTGTGCTTCCCACACATGCCTCAAGCACTGATTTTTGTATTTATTTATTTATCTATCCATCACCCTTGGTGTACATAACTGCAAGTGTGAAAGTACGTCGGAGTCGTCAAATACAGAATATATACTCAGAATCCTTATGTTACCACAAACAATATATCATCTAGTACAATGTAATAAATCTGATTTATGCATTCAAGGTTTCTGCACCAATTCGCTCAAATACCTGTCATTTAAAAATTTGTGACAGAGGTCAGGAAGACACCACTCATTCAAAAGTAGCTTAGTTAGGTTATATTTGAGTTGGTTTACCTTCAGTTAGGTTAGAAAATAACGAACAAAGAATACACTAAAAGTATCCAGACAGCATTATCGGTATGAACAGCAAATGTTATAACGAAAAGACAGAATTATGGTATTTTTTTTTTGTTTTTTAGTTTAACGTACCATGCCATGTATTCAGTGATCACAATAATAATGCTAAGTAAATATTTGTAAAACAAACGGCTTCTCTAATTTAACAAGATACATCTAAAATGGGCAGTAGATGTTGCATATAGTCGTTAAAATCAATTATAATCAATCACGCTCAATGCTTTTATAGTTTGTCACACATATTAGATTTACCCCACAAAAAACTTATTTTGCCGAATTTTGTAAAAGCATTATTTTTAAAAGTATGTTTTACCTTTTTTTAAAAATTTAACTTTTAACCAGTTCTTAAAGAAAGTCTATAGTAGTTTCAAAATTAATGTGAAACAAATCTAAACCCTCAAATCTTCTGTACGTTCTACTGTACATGACAACTGAGGAGCATTTGTGATTGCATAATGAAATAGAATTTAATTTTAAAATAGTACGATACAGTACAGCAAAAATTATGTGAAAATATTGTATTGTCATCGAGTTTACACATTTGTACAAAATTTCACATCTCTAGTTAGGGTGGTGAAATTAAAGTTATGGGATTTAAAACTAACAAAAACATGATAGTGACCTAATAAAAAGCACTGTAAAAAGTACACGATGGGGATGGACCGTAAGCCCCGTTTTGTTGTTCATGCTACATAACTTAAGATATAACATCTGTTTTAACAGCAGTATTTATTAAAAGGCAAGAGTCCATTTAAAATTTCAGCAAATCTGAAAAACATTGTGTCCATTGGAACCAGGGTTTGACAAAACCCGGGCTTTTTTGAAAAAGCCCAACCCACCTGAACCCATATGTTTTTTTCGGGTATTTTCGGTTTTTCTTCGTTTTTTTTTTAATATTTCAATGTTTTTGGGGTAAAAGTGTTAAAATGTGGTTTTTATTTCAAGATTATGATTGTCACAACTTGCAACAATTTTCTATTGACTGCTGTTTTGAAAAATGAATGTCATTTTGAAATTTTACATTGGATCGCCGCCAAAATATATACAGCTAATTTAGAGTGTCTTGTGCTTCTACTCTGAAAATTTCAACTTAACAAACTGAAAATTGCGGTGTGGATACCCGCTATTTTGAAAAAAATGGCCGCCATTTTGAAATTTTCGTTGGTATGCCGCCAAAATCTGTACAGGAAATTTAGTGTGTCTCGTGCTTGTACAGTGAAAATTTAAACTTAAAAGACGGAAAGTGGTACCCTGTTGTACGTGTGGTACAGCAGACGAACGAACAAATGTAGATCGAATCATCCCAATACCCTCAGTGACATTCGCCAAATACGAACACCAAATATATTAATTTAAAACAAATGTATTAATTTAATTTAGAACAACTCAATCTATGACTCATCTATATATATAAAAGAGAACGCACAAAATCCTTTGTCCGCTCATCACGCTAATACGGCTGAACCGATTTCTTTCATTTTTGGGGGGTTGTTAGGATTTGGACCCTAGATGGTTTTTATCATATCACTTTAATTTTCAATTACCACTGTCTTGAGATAATTGACCAATCAGGTGTCAATACGTACAAAAAATCCTTTGTCCGCTCATCACGCTAATACGGCTGAACCGATTTCTTTCATTTTTGGGGGGTTGTTAGGATGTGGACCCTAGATGGTTTTTATCATATCACTTTAATTTTCAATTACCAGTGTCTTGAGATAATTGACCATTCAGGTGTCCATACGTACAAATCCTTTGTTATTAGTTCATCATAGGTATAAAAATAAACGTATTTATATGCAACCCGCATGACCCTGTGACTCGGCGGGTTAACATAACTGACAGGCGCTATAAATCACTTGAAAGCGAAAAAGTAAAAATTATCTAAGTAACAAAGTTTATTGCGTTCCGGGATGACCGCAGCGAAGCGGGGCGGGTTGGGGTGACCGCAGCGAAGCGGGGCGGGTTAACATAAATGACAGGCGATATAATGTTAACATTTACTGCAATCTTCTATGGTTTTTATCATATCACTTGAAAGCGAAAAAGTAAAAATTATCTAAGTAACAAAGTTTATTGCGTTCCGGGGTGACCGCAGCGAAGCGGGGTGAACGCTGCTAGTGTTTTATAAACTAAATGTTTCAAAATGTCTTAAATAAAATTAAATATTTTCTACCGTAAAATAAATGGTTTTATTATTGAAGTTCACTTCCGATACTTTGTGCGTTTAATTACGGGAATTTCCCGAGCACTTGTTGCAAGACCGTTCTCCCAGAAAATTAATTTAAAACAATTAACATATATGCAGGGTGTTTCAAAACAACAACGACAACGTTTGGGACTGATTCCTGACACCAAGATAAGACAAAAAGTATAGATCAGCTTAGGCGAACAAATGCTTCCTTTCGGAGTTAAAAGCTGCCGAAAACATGAAAAAGAGGTAGTTGGTGAGTACTTCAAATTATATGCCCGTAGCAAAACTCCCTCTATAAAAATTGTTGCATGAGTACCGCAGGATTCTGACACGTGTATTTTCGGATAGTTCACATCTTAGTTCCTAAGTGAAGTCTCGACCCGATTACGGTAGGTCCCATAGTTTGGCACTATAGACCTTTAATGTTCATCTTTTCATATTTTCAGCAGCCTATAAGTCCAAAAGGAAGCATTTGTGCACCCAGGTTGGTCTATACTTTTTCTTATCTTGGTGTCAGGAACAATCTCCCAAACGTTGTCGGTGTTGTTTTGAAACACCCTGTATAATTCATATTTCATAAAGTAAATTTTTCAATATGTCTTAAATGAAACTAAATATCTTACAGCGTAAGATAAATAGTTTTATTAGGGGCGCGATGGCTCACTGGTAGAGTGTTCATTTCCGGTCCCTAGTTCGCGCCGTGTAGACGTTTTGGTGGACAAACACCGTGCTCGTGGGTTTTCTCGGGGTTCTTCCGTTTCCTCCCACTTTGTTCATTCCACCATTTCATTCATTTCTCATAATCACCGACTCCTTTAGCCTAACAGGCATAACCGTGGGACGTAAAACTGAAAGATTTCATTTCATTTTTTTTCAAATAGTTTTATTGTTGAAGTATTCAGTTCTGATGCTTTGTGCGTTTAATTACGGGAATTTCCCGACACTTCTTTCGCGACGAAGGTTTATTATTATTTTCCGAAAATTCAAGCTTCCTTTACTGTACATCGAAACTCTCACTAGTACGAAGTTTGAATTCAGCACTTGAAATAGTAAGCGTAACGTACTCTTCGAAACTCCGAGCATTAAGATTCTTAAATTTGACAAGAATTTTTACGCTACTGCTGCTGTTGATTCTACAGAAAGCTTATTTGAAAAGTAGCAACAAATATCTAAACTAAACTGTTGTTGGAAAACCAAACTCTACTCAAGAATACTTGTGTTACCATCAAAGATAATAAAAAAAATAATACTAATAGTTTTATTAATACACTACATGTTTACTAATACTACCAGTACGTATGGCCCTAAACCCACAGATGTATGAGGGATAATGTCCTTCGGCGTCGCCGAGTGGGCGAGCACACTATTCACGGAGTATTTTCTAAAATATAAAATTGCATATTTTACTTTAAATAGGCTATAAGCACAACCCATACATTAATTTGTTCTATAATTATCTCAATCTAAGGTACGGCGTTTTTAATGCATTCGGAACTTTATAAAGGTCTTACGTTGAATGTTGTATACCTTAACATGAAAGCACCTAATTTGCCTAAGGAAAGTCCAAAATCTGATAAAAATCACTTCCAATGTGATCACCTTAATTGCACCAATAATATACTAACGAAAAGCTCAAAAACCCATGTGGGTTTTAAGGTTTTTTTTTTTTTCAGGTGGGTCCAACCCGAAATACCGGTGGTTTTTTTCGGCCTGGGCCCACTTGAGCAAACCCTGATTGGAACTGTGTCCATAGGATCTTACACAAACACAAATAGCATCTATTCAAAGTGCAATTGCAACATCTGGCAGATGACAACTTACATCGTAGGGTTCACTTCTGGAATGACTAGACTTCCATCTGTGAGAATACTTAAAGACAGTTGCGTATTCTGTGAAAATTCGTAATGTGACCCATCTGGAACGACGATTTATTGAGGCCTGTGCAACTGTCACACCGGAGATACTGCACTGTGTTCATGCCCATTTTATGCAATGTTGTATAAATGTGTTTAAGTGCAAGCACACCACGTGGACTACATTCTGTAACTGCTTACGATGTTCTGCACCATCGTGTAAGTGCAATACTTTATCTACTAGTACCGTACACTCGTTGTATGGCAACATACGTTACTTGAAATCATTAAACACAAGAAACCTATCATAGCTATTGCGAAATTGATTTCACCAGCCTATTTCTGAGCGGATTCTAGGCCTAGATCATATACCACGTACGTTAATTCAATTTTCATAGCCCTTAACTAATGCCATTTGCACTATATTTTGCTCAGTCATAATTTTTGAGACACCGTATACTTTCAATCGCATGTTTAAGGAAAAAAGAAGGTACATCTGTTCCGTAGAATTTCACATAATGAGGATAAACGACCTTCCAAACGAATGAAAATGCAAAAATCCGTCCCGAACGAAATTATAAACACGCACGAGTACAGAAAAGACATAGTGTCAAAGATATTCATCAATGCAATGTCAGGTTCAAGTATGGACAGTCTTAATAAAACTCATTACGTACCCCTATTATTAACTTTCTTGTATACGTCTCAACTATCTGTTTGTTATCAGCCTCGTTACGTGTTATTAAAATTTTTACGTTGATTCGTAAACTCACATTACCGGTAAATTTTTGTCCGTTACGCTAACACCAAACACAACTCTTGAGTTCACTATATATATCTTAAATTTGAAGGGTTGATGTGCTTCAGTACCACACAATGTTACGTTTCTGGTTAAATAATTCGGGGATGAGGAAATAACTTATTTCTGATATGTCTTAATGACAATGTTATAGAGATGAAGATAGAGCTTAAATACTACAATATTCCACAGTATTAATAAACCAAAACTGACTAAAGCCCAAGTATATATTAATAATACTTGTGTAATAGTTACACAAGTACTGTTAATATACATTTGATGCTTTGGTCACTTTTGGTTTATTAATACTGTGGAATATTTCCAATGCTATACTGAACACGATACAAAATTCAGTGCCATAAAGACAAACGTACTTCACAAATCTCGTATTGGTAAGTCTTTTCGCGGAAATGAACTGCTTAACAAAGAAGTTATGTTTTATATCTGAATTTAATAGACTTTCGGTGAACATTCAGGAAATGTAGAATATTTGCTGTAGTGTCGTGAATTTTCGTATGCAAGGAACAAATTTCTCTCTCGCTAACCCGCTGTTGATGATACAGATGGTTTCTTTCTTATGAACTTGGGAACATCTCATCCCTATATATCGATGAATGAGACTAAAGGTAAAGCCCAGTGGATTCACTACTTATCCAGTAGAACTTAGAATGAGGTTAGAAAGGTTAAGGTGTTGGTCTGCTGGTTACGAGCGACTAGAGACCAAATCCATGAAACTAGAAAGTCCTCATTTTATATAAACGGAAAAGATAGCACTGAAACGTGGAAAAGTACTATGTGTGATGCCTCTAATTCAAAATCTCGAAGTCTGCAGAAAAGTGTCAGTTTACGAGAAATACGTGATCAACATAATGTAACTATGAAGTTCTTACAGTTTGTTACAATTTGTGGAATATACAGGTTTACCTAACACGGAAGTTATACAAATGAAATGAAATCTTTCAGTTTTACGTTCCAAGTTTATGCCGGCCAGGCTAAAGGAGAGAGGGTGATGATGGTAAATGAATTGAATGGTGGAATGAAGAAAGTTGGAGGAAACGGGAGACGGGAAACGGGAGGAAACGGTGTTTAGCCCACACACCAGAGGTGAGCGCTCTACCTCTGAGCCACCGCGGTCCCATGGAAGTTATACAATGGAGCTAAACAACATAATTCACATTTGTAGACACAACGTTATTCTTTTACGCCTTGTCTGGACGATTTAACAAGCGGATGGAAAAAACAGAAGTAACGAATTCATGTCCATGAAATACACCTAAAGATGAAGATAAAATTTAAAAAAAAATACCGATTTTCATCTTTGGTTTCTAAGTTCACATTATTTTAAATCTGCGCCCATAAACAAAAGGCTTACCTGGGCCAAAGTTTAAAAAATAACAGAATAGTTGAAATAGCTACTTAATGTATATCCTCTGAACTGCGGTGTACGTTATCAGATGATATGATACTTATTTAAAAAAAAAAAACTTGCGCTCACTAATTTCAACGGTAGCTGCTAAACATAAACATTTTTCTTTTTTTAAAAACGTTACTCAATGTGTTTTTCATGGAAATAAAAACAAACCCGCTGGTTCTTAAACAGGTCATTTATTCCCTATATCCTCAACTTTTATCTTTTCTTGAAAAACAAATGCGAGTCAATGAACCAACGTACAAGAAAGAAAAAAAAAAGAAAAAAAAAAACAACCTTAATAAACAAGTACCGAGAATGACAACTAGCAGTCGTTGAAACGCACATCAACAAGATATAAGGGTACTTAAGTGAGGTTACTATTATTATTTTACTACTAAATATGCACCTTATGAGTTTATTAAGATGAATAGTCTTGTTCAATCAAAATTGGGCACTCTTCTCTCTTTAAAAATGCCTGTATCATTACCAACAGATGGAACTAGTATAGAGAATGTGTATCTTTTCTGACCAATTGAAATGATACGTACAGTTTGTATAAAGGTAACCAAGAAAGTTCTGTCACTGTTTCATCCACCATCTTCGATTCATCCACCATTGATATGTCACGTAAGACATACCTGGAAGACCAAAAATAGTTCTCATCAACATCGACAACTTTCTGGCAACGTTCTGGAAGGCCACGGATTCCATCCGGTAGAACTTGGTGGGCCGTGATGCGAAGAAAGTATCAAGTGCATTTTGCACCTCTACTAGGGATTTGAACTGTCATCCTCTAAGGTGATTGCTCAAGGAATGGAAGATTTGATAATCGGACGGTGCAATGTCCGAGAAGTATGGCGGATGCAATAGTGTTTTCCATCCAAGGCATATATAAGTGTACCGGACCATTCTAGCCACGTGGGGCTTATCGTTGTCCTGTAACACGAGGATCCCTTTGCGATTCAGAAGTGCTGGCTCCAGAGTTTTGAGTTTTTCTTGAACACAGCTAGCTCTACTGCTGACAGCACACAGTTACATTGATGCCCTGACCAGCTGGTAGCAGTTCCCGATGCACGATACCGCGAGTGGTCCACCAAACACACACAAGACCTTCTTCGGGTGCAATGCTTGTTTCGGCTGTTTTGGAACGGGTTCATGGGATGTTAACCAATGATGCCGGCACCGTCGAGCTTCGTACAGGACCCACTTCTCATCGCATGTCAACACCCTGTCCAGAAACGGCTCCTTCCTCAGATGAGATAGGCAAAGAAACACCGGTACGTGCTCGCGTTTCTTTCTGGCCCGGATTCAAATCATGTGGGACCCACCGACTCAACTTGTAGTGCTTCCCAAGTTGATGGAGGTGCTGCCGAATGGCTTCTAAACTCACACTGAATTGTAGTCCCAGTTCCTCGTATGTCTGGCCACTGTTCGTCTCAATTGCAGCCTGAAGATCATTTTGTGCATGTGTTGGTCTTCCGGCACGTGATGCGCCTTCGAGTGTTTCGTCACCGTCCGTAAACTTGTTAAACCACCGCTGCACTATCCGCGTAGTCACTACACCCTCACCGAAGTTCTGGCATATCTTCTGCCCCGCTGCAGCGGCG
This sequence comes from Thermobia domestica, assembly GCF_964235325.1. Classification (NCBI taxonomy): domain Eukaryota; kingdom Metazoa; phylum Arthropoda; class Insecta; order Zygentoma; family Lepismatidae; genus Thermobia; species Thermobia domestica. Next base: position 117,054,908 of record NC_137470.1, read on the forward strand.
TTTGACCCCAGTTTGGATTCGTACAGCATATACGCCCTTAGACGCTCTGTGGAGGTTCCACGTTCACTGCGTCCTTACGCAAGCTCATGGTGTAACTGAACCGCTACAACCAGGTAGTATGCTGGATATACCCACATCAACAACTACCCTTCGTCTTATCTCCATTCAAATTCAACTCACGGTGTGAGGGCCAATTGAACACAGACCTCCACAAAAAGCGGCAGAACTTTCTTGGTTACTTTTATAGAATATGTTTCTGCAAAGAGAGATGAACTGCCAGATCTTTTAGAACAAGATTGTACAAAATCATTTATAACCTCTACAAAACCAAGCCCGTTTCGCAAAGTAAGGCCCTAGATATCATTTTCTTCTCCTTTCTTTCGAATGTATGTTTAGTTAAATCAGTCTGTTCCACAATTACTCTCATGAAACTTATCTTATTTTGATGAAGCTTAGTGTGCGTTTCACTTGAAGGAATAACCATATAGTTTAGAGTTGCAATCCATCAAAAATAACGGAGATTAAATCCCCACATGTTGCAAGTTAGCAAATGTACACACTTAGATCGACAACTTAGCAAAGGTTTGTACCATAAAAAAAAATTAAAACGGTTAATCTGTGAAGAATTAATTGTGTTAATTTGTTTACATGGATGTTTTCACTGAAGCAAACAATATCGCATAGGCTATATCGCAATTTATATTTACCGATATAATAACGATAATTAAGTATTATGTTAATTACTTCTGTTCTCATTAGCACTACATTAGTTCGACGTGCTATAATATTTATTATTGACAACTAAGGATACGGTAAAGATATACAATATGATCCCGCTAGAAACTTATTACATACTAGCTGAATACACCCATTCTTCGCACGGTCAGATAAAATGTCTATGTAAACAAACTGAAGAACGAAAAAAAAAAAATATCGGTCATTTCTACTACTTTCACATATCCCGGTAAAAGCCTCCTCAGAACCTCTGATTCGAAATTTGAAAAAACTCTGGTCCCCAGTAGATAGGGGCTGTATTTTGAAGTCAGTGCCTATGGGAGTATCACCATTCAACTCAGAAACCGTGAAAATGATGGATCACTAATATCGGTCATTTTGGATTATTTTTACGTCTCGATGGCCTCTATGGTCCCCGTTCCTTAACTAATGGCGGCTAAATTTCGAAGTTAACGCGATCTTGAGTTTCAACATTGAGCTCAGTGACCCCTCCCCCGCTGCATATGAATCCCGGCCGCATACAATGGTAGCTGAATTTGCAAGTCATCGCTAATGGAAGTGTCACCATTGATCTCTGCGACCGTGAAAACTACGGATTTGACATTAATATAGGTCATTCTGGGTAATTTTTACATGTCTCGGTCCCCCCCCCCCCCTTCGGTGACCCCTGGCCCGCACCCGAATTGAGTGAATGCGATCGGAGTTTCACCGTTGATCTTCGCGACCGCGAATTCAACGCTAATATGGGTAATTTTCTACTACTTTTATATGTCATGGTAAACGTCCTCCCCCCCAGACCCTTCTTGCTCGAATTAAAAAAACGCTTCGTCTTGATTTGGGGCCTGCACCATAGTACCCCTGAACAAAATTTGGTAACTCTCGGTTGTCCTGTCTGGTCCCCAGGCCACAGACAGACAAACATACAAACGAACTCTATTTTATTTATATTATTAGATATTTTGAATTTTTGATATAATTTACTCTTAGTGCTTTCACTCATCGTATTCTATAGGTGGCGTTCCATTGTTCGGTGCTGGTTAACGTTAGGAGGGCATAACCATTATAGTTATAAATACGTACAGCATTTTGTACGTTAGTGCGAAAAACTCGCGCCAGCCTGCACTAGGTAGTCATTAAGAGTAAGATTTCTATATATTCCGGTTTGGATTAGGGAGAACCTGTTGAGCCCCTCCCGATTTAACATAAAACATAAAATATTTAATTGAAAAAAAAAAAATAATAAGCTTCTACAATGCACAGTATGACTAGTTATTTTTCAAATATCAATAGCTTATTCCCTAGTCGGTCTAGTCACATCAACAAGCACGATACGCAAAATAGCAGAACAGATCCAAGATTAAAAGGGTATAACCTATGCCCACTGAAAAAAACGTTGCTTAGGAGAAGGGGCGTGGAAATAGGAGCATATGAATAATTTCACGAAAACAATGGGATTTGCTTCCGTAGCCCTGTCACCTGTAAAAGCAGATATACAAACATGGAACGAAACAATGCGTCTCCTCTCAAAAAAATTTATTTACCAATTAGAAAACAATCTATATTATGAATTTTCTTTCTCAACAGACGAAGAAGCCATTCCCGTTCTCCTAATATTTAAACTTTTTTTTTTTTTTTTTTTTTCACAAACTACAAAAACGTAGGTCTGTATTAACTAGCAACTGAGAACGATAAAACACTTTCAAAGATAAATATGACTAATACCGGCAGAAAACCCCATTTTTTGCACGGAAAGAATAAGATGAAACACACATCGAAACTAGAAATTTGAATAATGCAGAAACTGCATTCCTTCCCCCCTCCAAAAGCGGAATTTTTGAAAACACTGAAACACGTATATCTCTATTTTAATGATTTTATGGGCCGAGTTTCAAGTAATTTCTGGGATTCGTAAGATATTCAATTCTTAGTAGAAAAGTTGACCTTCCCTCACTCCCCTTAGGGTATGTATTTCCAAAAATTTTCTTATCTCTTGTCGCAACAAAATGAAATTTCTGTCCAAATTTAACGCTTCTACCTATAGTAGTATGGGCTAAGCAATGACGAATAAGTTACTTTTACTCGTTCGTATAATAGGTATACATTTAGATGAGATGGCCTATAATGATTCACTACAGGTCAGGGCAAAACAAGAACCACTTATTGACCCATTTTTTTGCATCTTGAACTTCCTCGGTTAATGTCTTAGCGTACACGCCTTTGGTGTGGGAGATTCCTGGCGGGATCTGATGTGGTTCGTATCCCACGTTAAGCTGTAGGTCCACATCTCACATAGCCTAGTTGCTGAAAGGGACGCTAAACTCAAAATCAAATCCAATCAAATCTTTGCTTCCTACTCCCCCCCCCCCCCAGAGGCGTCGGTTCACTGAATGTGGTTCTATTTTGCGTTTTCCCCTCTTTTGTTTTTCTTTCATGTACCTAGACCAATTACGGCCTGAGCTACGAACATTTGGAAGTAACTAAGAAATTTGCATTTTTCTAATAAAACAGGAGGCCCGCAGCAACAATCTTATCTTGCAATATGGGTTGGGTAACTAAAAGTTAATGAAAATGTTATCACAGTTAATGTCAATCTCTATCCAAGTATATTATAATGGACAACCACAAACTTCGTGTTAAGCAAAGGAACACATTACTTTTTTTTTATTATTATTATTACTTGTACTTGTGAGCCATTATTTGTCCATCACTGATTGAGACTAGTGGTTTCCACCTTGTTTATCTGGCGCCCCCTTTGTAAGGTCTGCATACTACAAGCTCTATTCTTTACCGCTCGTTGGTCATACGTGCTCTTCCTATGACCCCTTCTTACGATTTAAGATGGAGTATTAAATGCTCGAACTTTAATAATAACAATATTATTATTATTATTATTATTATTATTAAATGACTGCCACAACATGCGTAATATTTATGATTTTTCAGTTTGTTTATGTAAGTAGCTTGAGCCTCCTTGCTTTCTTTTCACGGTCCCCAGGTTGGAAACCACTAATTTAGATCAAAGAAAGAATATACGCGGTCTGACAATTAACTTTGCAAACTTGCTAATGTGTGTGCCTGAGGGCAGCAATATACAAACAGTTTTGTATTTTTTTCAGAGACCTAGAGCCTGTCTATTTCACCTGTGCCTTCGGAAAATATGTGAAACATACTTCGGCCCCACTCCCATCACCCTCTAACGGAGGAAACCCTCTCTTTGCTTAGAGAAAAGAGGTGAACCTCAGGTGTCAGCTTTGTTGCCAATTTGTCATTCAGTCGTTTGGTCTTGACGACTGAAGATCGTAGGCTAACAAGACAGAGCACAGCAAAGTTCATGAAATAATTAATTGTGGCAACCTTTCCACATCCAACAATTGAAAGATCTCGGCCGCACCAAGTTGTCCACGGAGGTACGGGAAATCACATATCGACAGCAGCACCAGAAGATGTACAGTTGAAATAGAAAGGCCCTATTATTTCAGTGTCTCACAGCAGTGTCTACGTTATGCTTGACGGCTTCCTGTTTGGCGTGCAATATTGTTTGTACTTGTGCGTGTGGTTTGTCGTGAAGATGTTTGAACCGGAATTGGAGCAACAAACAAACTGGAAATTTTTTGGTGAAATTTGGAAAGAAGGACAGTGAAATATAAGAAACGTTAGAACAGGTGTACGACGAGATCGTCATCAAGAAAGCAGTGTACAAATCGGTTAAATGATTTTCGGACGGGAGGGAACAAGTGACTGATGATGTAAGTGTAGGGCAGTCTGTAACAAATCAAATGGAAGAAAACATTGCTAAAGTTCGTCAAGATGTGCATGCAAATCAGCGACTGACTGAGATTCACAGCAGACGAAGTGAACATAGCTAGTAAAACCATGCGAAAACTTTTAACTGAAGACCTTCTCATTCGCAAAGTGTATGCCAAAATGGTTTCAAAAGACCTCACCAATTAACACAAGCAAAGGAGTGTGGATGCGTGGATAGATTTGTTGTAGAATCAAAACGAAATATTGGGCCAAATAATCACAGGCGATAAAACCAGGGTCTTCGCGTATGATCCTGAAACAAAGCTACAAAGTGCCCAATGAAAGACAGCTGACTACCCGCGATCGCAAAAGTTCCGGCAATGAAAATCACAGATCAAAACGCTGCTGATAATATTTTTTGATATCCATGGGATCGTACACCATAAGTTCGTACCACGAGGTCAAACAGTCAACTAAGTGTGTACTATTTCGGAGTGCTACAAAGATTGCGTGAGGGAAACGCAAACCACCAGAAATGAAATGAAATCTTTGAGTTTTACGTCCCACGGCAAACCACCAGAAATTTCGCACGAAACTCATGGCTTTTCCATCATGACAATGCACCTGAACACACAGTACTGTCCATACACAAGTTGTTGACCAGAAAAAGTGATAGAAGATCTCCCGTACCCGCAATGACTTTTTTTTTTTTATTGTAGGATCACACAGTGCTTTAAAAAAAAAAAAAAAAGTGATATTAAGGCTAATAACGACGGCAGCTCTGAAGGCCATTTAAGTAATAGCTCTAAAAATGCTTCAGCTAGAGTAGAAGCTAGCATCAGTTAATACTTTGAAGGTGATCACACTAGTATGCAGCAATAAGTTATGTAGCACATTTTATGCACCGGATTCGCAAAATTAACTGTCGGACCTCGTAGTGTTACTTGGTATCTACAACTTTACCTGAAAGTAATACTTTTGTGAGTTATTTCAGAGTTTAGAAGTTAAACCTCCTATCGTATTATAATATTTAAGATCTATAAAATACTCATCAGCCAAATCAATTAAAAACTCACCTTAATTCTTCCACCACTAAGTTGTTCACTTAGCCGTAACCGAGCATCCACAACTCTCTTCATGTCTCTTTGTAACCGGCGGCCAAAATCTCGAAACATTGTCGATCCACCTGACAGAACAATATTATTATACATTGGTCGGCGGACATCAATAGGACAATTTTGTATCACGGTGTCCACAATCTCTGACAGGGGAGTGTTGAAGTCTGGATTTGCAAACTAAGAGAGACAACACCATATTATTAAATCATAATATTAAAAATGAGTTAATATTTGCTTCAATAAACTTATATAAACTAGCAATTGAAGAGATTAGAGCAGAGGTGGGGAACATTCTTTGTTTTAAAGGCTACGTTCACAATGCCAATTTTCCAAGAAGGCTCATACGATACTTTTGAAGAGACCTAATTTTAGTGGTTATTTTAAAGTTATTTGTTAGGTATATCAATAATGTACATGAAAATGTATAAAACTATATTATAACACTATATTATTAAATATATGTAACTTCAAAACTATATTTTTCTCATATTTCACATTTCTTATACAATTTAGCATATTAATATTTTACAACAGACCCAGAAGGCCGCACTTTATGACTCTGAAGGCCACAGGTTTCCCACTCCTGGATTTGGGAATGGTCGTGATATGTAACAATTTGTACACTTCAAAAAAATTGAGCTCACCAGTTTGTCTGGGTAACATATACTTTTCAACGTTTCTGAACCTCTTCATCCAGACAAGGAGTCACTTACATGAGAAATTATGCACAAAGAATAAGAAGTAACACGCTCATCCTGCTCCCCTTCCCTCCAGAACTCATCTTTTCGAAAATTGCAACATTACTCCTTCATCTTCTAACCCCTTTAATTAATATTCAAGTATTATTTTGCTCGTTGAACTAAGTGAGCATGAAAGTTGAGCTCTAGTATGCAACAATGAGCATATGTTTATATTTAAAGAATATATTCGGACAAAAAAGAGAAACGAACTGTGAATGGAAATTACACAGCAGAATTTGAGTTCTACTACTCGAATGGGCTCGGAACTACGGTTCGAGCAGTAACAGGCTGCACAGATAATCATCCAAGATCAATAATGTTGTTGTTGGTTGTTTTCGATGGTGTAAGCGGCACTGTATGTCGAGGTGTAAGGAACTATTTTTGTGGGGTACACTTGTTATGATGTAGTGGCAGGAGAGGCAGTGTTGAAATGGTGGGTGAGTATGTTGTATTGTTTAAGGAAAGGAAACCCTCGAAACTATTGTACACGATTTTCTATTCGAAAAGTTTACACATCTCTGTTTTGAAGGTGACTTCTAGCTCATCCTAACCTAAATTAATCTAATCTAATCTACCCTAATTTAGTACATTTTGCTACTTTTTTTTTTTTTTTTTTAATTTTCGTGTGGTCCGGTGACACAGCAGAAATGCAAACATTAATACAACCACCTTAGTGTCCAATTACAATGTCTTGTATATGTCATTTATATTACGTACGAAGCATTCCAGGCAGCGCGAGCGAATTTAAAGTGAGTTTTATTATTATTTTACACAAAAGAACTGATCTGAAGCAACAAGAGCTAGAGAAAAGCAACGGCTTGAAAAAAAATCTCAAAAAAACGGCTCAATTTTTTGTCAGAAATTTTGGTTTTCTTTCAAAGTTTCAGTTTTCACGAATAAATATGAGTACTTCCACCTTTTCTTTACCCTTCAACGTAAAGAATATTGAATTACTGTATTCTTTATATATATATATATATATATATATATATATATATATATATATAATCAAGAATCGAAGAAAATCGATCATTCGGGACAATCAATATACAAAGTGGGTTCTCCAGTTCAAATCAAATTGTTTGTAGAGCTCATAACGTGATATACGAGGAGCAATCAAAAAGTTTCCCGATTTTCTTGTAGCTCTCTATTATCACAATATAAGTACACATTTACTTAATCGCCCTCAAAGTCGATACCTTCGGAATATACATACTTGCTCCATCAATCGCTGGAAACACGGAGGAAGTGTCACTTTTGGTAGCTTCTGAAGTTCAACCGTCGCGTTGGTTTTGATCTCTTCTACGGTGGCGAGGTTCATTTTGAGGCTACAAATCCGATGATGCTAAACTGTTTTTTAGACCATCAACGCCTCTGAAGCAGATTTCCCCAATTTGCACACGAACTTGTGACGTCGCGTCAACTGATCACCACACATTCCTACGTTCCGCTACACTACTCGTACAGTGGCTGGGGCCGTGGTGGCTCAGTGGTAGACCATTCACCTCTGGTGCGTGGAGTCCCTAGTTCGATTTCAGCTCGCGCCAATTGGGCTTTGTGGTGGACAAATACCGTGTGCGTGGGTTTTCTAGGGGTTCTCCCACTTTCTTCATTCCATCATTTCATTCATTTCTCATCATCACACTCTCCTTTAACCTGCATGGCATAACCATTGAATGTAAACCTGAAAGATTTCATTTCATCTTCGTACACTGCCTGTTATGATCTGTTCACACATATCAAATTCATAATTAGGCAACCTAAGGACTGTACTGTGCAAGATTCATTGTAGTTGCATCATAAATGCCAAAGAATAACAACATTCTGGGTACTTTCTGACTGCTCGTCGTAAGTATAATTTTTATACAGAAGTGTTGCTTTGATAGCTGTTTCTTTGCTAATGCTAATATTTTCTTCTCTGTTCGTTTACGCAACTCACGAAACACGAATGACAAAATGATAACTTTCAGGGACTCGTAATACACGTAGTATGATCAGGCAAACAATGCGATGCCAGTTCAAAAACAATGAATTAAAAATAGGACAAGTCAATCAATGCTATGCTGACTGAGTGGTTGAGGGGAAGAATGAGGACATCAGCATCGACGCCATTTTTTCGTCAGCATGAACATTACTGACCAAGTTTGCATGCAGCATGATAGAGGTCTGCACGGGCCGGAATTTTTAGCCCGGCCCGACCCGAGCTTGTGTGATAATCAATGAGCCCGAATTACAGAAACTTAATAGTTAACGCACATTGTGTTTTTATTTACAGTAATTAGAGGTTTAATTTTGCAGTTGTGCTTTAAAAGTTTTTCAGAAAGAATATGGTGCAATAAATATCATTGTACAATATATTTACAAAATTAGGCCCGAAAAAGCCCCAGAAATATGGTTGTATATTTAAAAATCTACGCCCCCGAGCTCGAAGTGATGTATGCTTTGTAGGCCCAAGTCCGCCCCGCGGGTCGAGTCGGGCTTAAGCCTGAGGACTCGGCCCGAGCCCGTGCAGACCTCCACAGCATGAACTGCCACATGTGGACAAATCTCACACTACATTTTGAATGCAAATAAAAATCGCATCATCATGATAAAAATGTACAGAGACGCAGCATAATAAAAAATAAAAAATGAGAAAAAAAGTTAAAAGAAGTGAAGATAAAACGTAATAAAAATAACTACATACGACAATAAGATAAAATAAGAATAATTCAAACAATTACAAGCGAAAAAAAGAAATAAAAGAAATACACACAAGATATAAGAAGGCTCAGAGCACTTGAGTAAAGTCAGCAGTATGAAAAAATTCGATCAACAGAAACTAGTGCGCCCCCAACGCACGCCCAAGAATACTGGGCAATCCGATCCATTCTCTGAGGTCCTAGTTTTCAGAACATTCTATAAGGAAGTTCCGAATACTTAGGAGGAGGATACATTTCATAACATGGACGGCTGACAACGCATAAAAATAAGAATAGATAAAATGACAGTTGGTGGAATGATGTGAGAGAAAACGGGAGTACCCCGAGAAAACCCACGGACACATGTTGTCCATCACACACTTACCTGGACGGAGATCGAACCAGAGACCCCATGCAACAGAGGTGAGTGCTCTACAACTGAGCAACCGTGCTCCGTCAAGGAAGAATAAAGAAAAGACACTCTTCACCCCACCCCATCGCACTTACAACTCCTTTTTTTTATTTACATCTCTAGCTCGTGCTCGTATGTGTATCTTGTTAAAGTCTCTGGTTTCTCCCATAGAAATGACCGTTTCCAAAATAAAGGATGATAACTGCTTTTACAGCAGAACCAAGAAAAAAATTCAATACATCTTAAAGGAGGAAGATATTGTACGATTTACAAAGGCATAACGGATGCGCTGGAGGGAGCATGTACAGAGGATGGAAGAAGGACGGATGGCAAAGAAGATATTAAATGTATATAAATTTTCCAGCAGACGAAGAGAGAGAGCAAAACAAAGACAACAGGAGGATGTAAACAGCGATCTGAAAATAATGAAAGTGAAGAACTGGAAAGAAAAACCAAAGAACGGGGAAGAACTGAAGCGCCTAGTAAATGAAGCCGAAGTCTACCCAGGGCTATAGAGCTGTATGTTAAGGTAAGGTAAGACTTGCTTCTACGAGATTACTCCGGAAACAATCCTATGTTGAATTCGCCTTTACCACTCAGAACACCTCATACTCGTTATTCTAATTACTAATGAGCATGTGAAAGCTTCCGTAATATCCAAGTCTCTGAACCATACAGCACAATACTCCATATACAGTATTTGATCAGCTTCTTCGTTAGTCCAATACTAAGTCTGCTAGTTAAGAGTGATCTTTTCTTGTTGATTGCGTGTTAGGTAAGGCCAATCCTTGATCTTACCTCTTTGGTGCAGTAAGCGTCTCTCGTCAGAATGACAAGTCTACCTCTTCAAATTCTCTTTGTCCTATTCTGACCAGTAAGGGTGAGCTTCAACGGGATATTCTCATGACTTTCGCTTTTTCAATATTGATTTCCATTCATATCATTTCCCCAGTGTCAATTATTTTATCCACCACATGTAATCCTTTCGTTTTTGCTATACTAAGCGTATCGTCTGTATATCTGACCTTGTTCGTGATCTTCCCTCCAATCTTCAAATCCCGAATTTCTATTAATGCTTCTTTCATTAAACATTCATTGTAAATCAATAATTGAGGTGACATACTACATCCTTGTCTGACTCCTCTTCCAATTTCAACACTATTGGTTTCTCCTTCATTCAAAGAAACTTCACTAGTTGTCCTATGTACAGGTTGCAAATGAGTCATTGGTCCCTCCAGCTGTCCCCAATTTCTTTACGTATTTTCAGAAGTTTGGTCCAACTGAGCCGGTCGAAAGCTTTTTGCCAGTCGATGAAGCACAGTCACAACTCTTACTTTATGTCAAGAACTCATTCGGATATAATTCTCATCAACCGAATAGCATCTCCGGGCCCTTTACTTTTCGGAATCCAAACTGATCTTCCTCCAACATCTCTTCTCTCTTACTTTCCAGCTGCCTGTTCAGTATGCGAGCAATAACCTTTCCAGTGTGAGAAATAAGGCTAATGGTTCTGTGACCACTTCTGTTCTTTGCTTTCTTTCTCTTGGATAATGCAACCACTATAACATCAAGAAAAACCTTTGGTCATTCTCACTCTGGTAGCTCTTATTAATAAGTGAAGTCAGCACTTTCAATATATTGTCTCCTAATCTCTTGAGCAAATCCGCTGCTATGTCATAATCTCCAATGGCCTTAAAACTCTTTAATCCAACAGGCAGAACACCTAATAATAACAATACGAAAGCTTATATATAGGATTTGTTTTGCTAATATATTGAATAATCTACCATATAAAATTTTGATACTGCACTATTATAGGAACTACAAAGAGGGTTTGAGTAATCCACCTTTCTTTCCTTAGTAAAATATTCCGAAATTTCTTCTGGGTTTACCCATCGAAAAATGCAAAAAATGTCCCGAAATTAGTTCTGGACAGCCAGTTCCAACGTTTAATAATTTACGTAAGAATAACAAGTCCACGAACTATCACTTATTATTGATGTTCAAACACACAAACTCATATAAGGAACATAACACGGGTGATAACCAGTTTTCCTATATTCAAGCATTTCTAAATGTTCTGTGATGTCTATTACTTCAAACCAGGCGTTTCCCTCGACGTCTTCGGCTTGTTGTAGGTTAAAATTGTGCTTAATTAAAAGTTCTAATTATTTATATTTATTTAAAAAAAAAATATATATATATATATATATTCATTTGTTTTAGTTTCCCCAACTAACCTGCTGTTACATACATATTAATGCTCAATTCTAAATATGGTTATGGGCTATTAATGGTAGGATGCTTTTTTTTTTTTTTTTTTTAATATGCATATTGCACTGTCTTAAAGATAAGCGGTAACAACTGTGTAGTGTATATACTGTGCTATTGTCGCTTAGTTACTGAATTATGTTGTGCTTGACATGAAATAAGTACTTGTGGATTTTATACTGCAAAGATCCATATAGCCACGCGTTTTCACTACAAACAAGCCATAGTAGACGACAGAAGAAGACTACACCTCCAAGAAGAAAAGAAGGGGATTCGGAGAACTACGATGAAAGCCGATAACCCCTCTACAGGCCCTCCCTCTCCAAGAAAATGGTTAAAAATAACGACGCCGGAACCAAGTTGTTATCAGTGCCAATACTGATCGCTCACCTACCAAATCCTTCTCCCGAGGCCGCCATCTCCTTCTCTGTTGGCAACAATGCATATAAATATTCTAACTTCGGTCTCACGTAATGGAAATACAATTTTGTAAGGACTGGCTCCTCGTAAGGAAAAGGAAAAAAAAAAAATCCTATTCTATAAATATAGTCTAGATTTGTGTGTGCACTGCCTATTACTGGGTCAACATACAGCTGAAGATTATGGATCGAAATTATTAAACTGGAGTTTACAACAATGTCGTGGGGATAATTTAATCCCAGACAAGGGCCAACATTTGCATACAAATCGAACAGGAAACCTTTTACATACTTTGCAGAGTTTCCGTGGAGATAATATATTATCAACAAAGATGTTTGTTCTGATGTTCTTAAATAATTTTAAACCTTTTCTGTCTTGTTTCGGTATAGTAACCAGAAAGGAATAATAATAGTGATACCCAAAACCGCCTCACCATAACATTTTGTTTGTAGAAATTAGTTGAAAACAAGTTTCTGTACACAAAACGGGAACACACATGCACATATACTTCAGTAGCATGCAACACAATTAATGCATACGAGAACTATATTGACAGTAATAACAAATAAGATTCGGTACCTCGAACTCTTTAATACCGTACCCTATTTTATTTTGACATTTTTGCTCTGAGTCGGTGTGCTAAAATGACTTGATACACCAACACAATTAACGGACAATAAACGTTACTCCGTAAGCACACAACACAGAAGATGTACAGTTAGCTTTGCAGTTTATTCAGATGAGAAGCTAAGCAAAGAATACTAAAATATTCTAAAATACAATCAGTATGAAGTAAATACAACTGACAGCTTACTAAAACAAACAACGTAGAACATGGAAAAGAGAACAGAAGAAGAAACAAACACAGTAGAAATGGAAATGTTTCATCAATAATAATAATAATAATAATAATAATAAATGCAGATAAATACAATGAATGCATAAAATAAGATACCAGAAATGTTGTTCCATTTCGTTCTTTACTGTAAGATTCCCTTCTGCTATACTTAATGTTCAGAAAATACACTTAACCAAATTTGTTAGTTGCTTAAAATTTAATATAACATGTTACTTTGTTCTATCCATATTCTTATTTAATGTGTGAGGTTGGGTGTTTTATTTATTTTTTTTTTATTTGGTCCCTGTTTATTTATTTATTTTTAAATGAACTATACTATTAACGTATCTAACATTCCTCTACTTAGAGAAGGGCTGCTCATACATTTCATGGACCTCCAGATAAATTTTCTGTGAGGTCCCCGAAACTCTTGAAAGCCCTCTCTCTTCCCAGCCATTATTACTACTGTTAACTTCATTTTTATCAAAAATAGCCAAATAACAATTTAGGACTTGCTACATTCATGTATTATCAATGGAATAAACTTTATTTTTGTCAACAAAAGGTGTTTAGAAAGTCGCTAACGTCGTATTTTTTTTTTTTTTTTTTTTTAAATACAATTTTCTTTACTTTAATGTTTAGAAAACTTACGGTTATTTCGTCATTGCTGGAAACGTCTAACTTAAGAAATCACAACTGAATGAGAGGGAAAAAAAAAAAAAAAAAAATATTATTTTCGCGTACTACTTGGAATTTATCGATGTTGCCTCCTCCGCACTTACGAAAAAAAAAAAAAATCAAATCTTTCCTTTTATGTCCCTATAAGCTCAAAGAGGAGGGTATTAATGAACATTAATTATTATAGAACTGTTGAAATGTGAGTGTGAGGGGAACAGAAGTCCCGATAAAATTCGCAAACAAGATCTTGTCCGCATAAGTTCACATGATACAAGGTCGGACCAAGGGTCCTAGTACACGATAAACGCTATAGCACTGAGACCCTTTTTGTGTAATAAAATAAATAAATAAATATGTACAGTAGTAAGAAATACATACCTCTGGATGAAAGAAAATTTCTGGTCCAAGGAATCTTTCATATCCAACATCCACTACAAAAGGCTGCTTTGTAACAGAATTTACGCCCTCATATTTTTTCACCCACTTCGAAGAATCTGCATCGTATTTTGCAAACTCCTTCGCTATATCCGGGCAGATATAGCAAAAGCGTTCCTTGATTGCTTTGGCTGTTTCGAGGGATTGTTCCGGCGGTATGCCAATCTCCCTTTCTCGCAATAATGACTGAATAAATGATGTGATATTTCTCCCTGCTATTGGTATATGCTTGATGCAGCTTCCAATCACGTAGCCTTCAGCCTAGAAATGAAACAATATATTTAGGAAGTGCTTGATTCGTATACAGATAAGCAGACTACATAATATTTCACATGTGTCTAAAATATGAGTTTCTTATAAAGACTGAAATACGTGGGTCAGTCAGAAAGTTAGTTGCACTCCTTTGTAAATATTTTCGGTCAAAGGCTATTTTGATGGAACTGTGTGACAACACTGCAGACATAGAGCTGTATTGTGTCACGTAGCGGCTTTCACGAGGCAAGTGGAGTTGTTCTGATAATCAGTCGTAAACATGTCTCGACAGCTGCAAGTGGCGTTCAAATTGGAAATGTGTGCAGTGATTCGTTTTTTGTGGGCGAAAAGGTTGTCACTGCAGTGAAATTTATCGGCAGTTGCATGAAGTGTATGGTGAAAATGCAATGTCACGTCATGCTATCGCAAAGTGGTGCAACATGTTTGAGACCGGACGTACAGATATTGACGATGCTGAGTGCGAGGGAAATAAAACGCAGCTCCTTCGAGTGGAAACATTCAACTTGGTCGACTGGAAAAACGTGTCGAACAGTTCCATCTGCGGGAAGGGTGATGACGACGCTGTTTTTCGACAGAAAAGGTTTGGTATATACAGAGTTCATGCGAAAGGTGCCACAATTAATGCATCTTCTTATTGTGAAACACAAACAATTGCGCAAAGCATTTAAAAATCGACGGTCAAGTAAACTGTCCAAGGGCACTGTGCTCCTGCATGATAATGCAGGACCGATTGCAGCTCAACAAACGTGCGAACTTGTGACAAAGTTTAAGTGGGAAGTGTGGAATCATCCTCCTTATAGCCCAGACGTTTCACCGTGTGACTTCCATGTGTTTGGTCCTATGAGAGACGAACTTTCAAAGCGACGATACCACTTGCATGACGAGGTGAAAGCTGCAGCCCAAAACTGGTTATCGAGAATTGGACCGGATTTCTCTGCAGAAGGCATAGAAAAACTTGTACCACGCCTCGACAAATGCTTAGATAACGGAGGTAATTACGTTGTACAGTAGACTGTGAATGGAACTTTACGATATAAATAAAGTTATTGTAAAACTGCTATTCTGTTTTATTTTCTTAAGCAGTGCAACTAGCTTTTGGACTGACCCTCGTAAATAACAGAAACCTTCGATACTAATTAAATGTCATGTTTGCAAGACCCTGATTTAACAGATGGTGGCCTTGAAACAGATACTTCAACTATGGATTTTTAACATACGGAAAGATTACGATTCGAGGCATAATAAGACAGTACCCGTTGCTTTGGATTCTAATACAGTGAAACTTGCATATAAAAGCTACAATATTATGATAATTGTAGTTCTGCTGAATAACGTTTTCAGTACTAAACATTGTAACCGGAACCAAAAGACCTTATTAGCTTACACTGAAAAATTTTAAAATAAAAACTCAGGATTATCTTGATATTAACTGAAAAAGACATTATAATAATTCAAAAGATAAGAACACATAATGAGAGGAATGCAAAGAATACTTAAGAAATAAGAAACAATAATAATAATACATCAGTGCGTAGAAAGTTGTTCAGCTGTTAATAATGTTTTCACCCGAATGGCAGTACTGAGTCCTTTTAGGCTGATTCTATTAGGATCTATAAGGGTTTATAAGGAGAGAAAAGCCCTTTCTAAATCAAATCTCAAATGGGTCTCTAAAATTTAACTACCTATTAAACTATGAGTTTAATCTTGAATAAGGTAAGTCGAGAGTGATCAACTGCACTATAGAACTTCTCTATTTGTGTTCTTTAGCAGAGAACTCCTCAAATGGTAGGAGCATTACCCAAAGTAATGGTTATTTAGATATTACGGTTTCAGTCAGAGTGGGCATAGACCGAATAACCAGAAGAACGAAAAGTGTCGATATATTGGTGTAAAATGTAATTAGTGGTATTACATTAGAAGTGACGTGTAGTGAAAAATAGGCTTGTATAATTGAAGTTCAAAGTTTAGAATACTCTAAACGTTTACCTGCAGTTTGCTGGGAATTATTTATTTATTTATTTTGTTTCCACCTACTTAAAAGTTGTACAATATTTACGTGCCGTTGGACTTCAAAACTACAATTATTCTTTTCGTAACTTTTGGTGTTTATAATTAACTAGAAATTTATTATTAAAGTTACAACTTGCTAAGCTATTTGAAATTCAATTACGAAATGCAAAATTGTGGAAATTAAGCAGTAGTATAAAGACTACACATATTGGACCTGGAAAACTGTTTAAATCTGAGTCACTTTTTCCGAAAATAATTTACATTTAGGAAACATTCAGAATAGTTAGTGTTCGTTAATGTATTTAATAGTTTTTAGTTATCGTAACGAATTGTGCTTGCTTTCACAAGTTTTCTGTGTCACTCCAAATGCTACACACGCCAAGAAAGATACTGTAACACCTCTTCTAACATCAGTGTAAGCTGCACAAGTGGAAGTGCGGCTACAAGGGACGCCAAAGATATCAATCAAGCAGTGTCAAGATTACTATCGAAAGACTTAAATGACACTAATCTTTCGATTAAAGAAATAAACATATTACATAAAACTTCATGACTTGTAAAAAGATCTGTATACGAGTCATTTTTATCAGGAAGAAAGAATTAAAATTGAATTCGAACAAAGGTAATCTAGATAGACAACGGAACCTAATACTCAGGAACTGAGACTCCAATTAACTAAGTACGCACAGAGATATCCGCAAAAAAGAACATTTAGTAATTCGCTTAAGCTTTTAAAATTGTTCACACATTAAAGTATGTCGACACTGCAGACTAGTGGGAATATTATGGCAGTTACTCACTGTAAACAATTAGTATGTAAAAACGTGATCTCCCTAAACTTTTGATTTTTTTAGGGACCTCTGGTGCATGAGGTCCTTGGTTCGATTCCTACTCGCACCAAGAGAACTTTGTGGTGGACAACCACCACCATGTGCGTGCGTTTTCTCAGAGATCTCATGTTTCCTCCATCTTTCTTCATTCCACCATTTCATTCGTTTCTCACCATCACAGTCTCCTTTAGCCTAGCCAGCATAACTTTGGGACGTAAAACTTGATTTCGTTTCATTTCATTTTATATTATATTAGTACTATTTGGTGATTCATAAAATCAAGACAATTTAGAAAGTTCGGTCAAAAAGTAATGCATAATTCACTATAGATTGGTAATGGTAGAAAATTTGAGAAATGAAATTATATTGGTAGAAGCATTGGCCCTTTACCACTTAACCTTATAGATATATTTATTTCCTGTTGTTGCAGATAAGCTACTATGGATGGTAAACGTGAACACCCTACTACAGCAACGTGCAGGGGTCGAGTTCATATACCAATCCGGGAATAACTCAGCAACATCTATTCACAGTAAGCTAATGGTAGTGTATTGGAACAACATAAAATATATAGGTAATGTGCGCTGATGGCTTCAGGAGGTTTCAGCATGGTGACTACAGCATACAGAACTAGCCAAGGCCAGGCACACCGTCAACTGTCACAAGCGATAAAAATCCATCAGTCATTGAAGAACTTATCCAAAAGGGTAGATGCATCACCAGGAGACATACGAAGTACATAGGAATGGCAAAAGGATTTGTTTTCAAGCTAATCCAGCGACTGAAATAAGAAAAATTTGTATTAGGTGTGTTACACGGCTCTTGAGAAGGGAGATTATGCAAGTCAGGAAACGAGTGTGATTATCTGTTGCAAAGTTTTCCAGAGATTGTTCAAAATACTCTCAAGGAAACCATGACATGTATGAGAAAGTGATGTGATGGCCAATCTCAAGAATTTTACGAACGTACATTCATGTCATGAAAACGAGGACGATTGTGGTGCAGTGAAGCAAATAGAACACACATTGAGTGACATTTAAAAAGGGGAAAAAAATCTTTAAGTTTTACGTCCCACGGTTATACTAGCTAGGCTAAAGGAGACGGTGATGATGAGAAATGAATGAAAATGAGTGATGAAAGTGAGATGAAACGGGAGAACCCCGAGAAAACCCACGCACCGCCACAAAGCTCACTTGACGCGAGTTGGGATCGAATCAAGGAACCCATGCACCAGAGGTGAACGCTCTACCACTGAGCCAACAATTATCGACCCACAGTGGATTGTGCGCTCCCTTTTGACAGGCCTTTCTATAATTCAAATTAAGATGACATGAAACGGGATAGAATAAAGTAACAATTGAATAACACTCTTGAAGAATCAGCTCTAGAAAGTTAAGCTATTTAGGTACAATTGTTTCCAGATTTAACTTAATTGGCAAGAAATAGGGATGTTTAGTTTATAGCGTCAAAGCTATCGGGAACTCAAATTCCTAAATTATATAAAAAAAATCTTGAAAATAACTTGTAGTTTATTTAACAGTACTTCAGAATTGCATAACCTCTTTCCAAAATGTTAATACTGTTTATTGTCATTGAGTTATTATTCTAGATACAAATTTTTGTAATTCCTGATTATTATTTGTACCTCGGAGCTTTTGACACTCGCCTGAGTCTTGGTCACGGAGGATAAAAACAGAAAAAAAAAACATCATTAGGGAATAAAATGGAACGAACCTGCCAAGGGAAGAGTGGTGCTGGAACATACTTTGTTGAGTTTATTGATCACATATTAAATGGCGGTGATACAAATTGCAATAGACGAAGTCAATTTCTTGTGTATTTACTCAATGGAAGTGCAGTTCGGCAAAGTCTTTGAAGTTCCCATGTTGAATTTTATAACAGTATCCCTTCCTCCCTCCATCCCTCTTTTGACAGCATTTGCAGGATCCCAACCCAATACTATGGCCAATATGAAACAGATGTAAGGCAATGTAAAAAAAAAAAAAACTTTGAGTTTTACGTCCCACGCTTATGCCGGTTAGGCTAAAGGAGACGGTGATTATGAGAAATGAATGAAGAAAGTGAGAGGAAACGGGAGAACCCCGAGAAAACCCACGCACACGGTGTTTGTCCACCACAAAGTTCACTTGGCGGGGGCTGGGATCGAACCCGGGACCCCAAGCACCAGAGGTGAACGCTCTACCACTGAGCCACCGCGGCCCAATGTAAAAACAAGGAAGCTGGTTTTGAGAACAGGGAATTGAGCACTAACTTAAAGGATAACATTTGGAACTGTGGCAGACTCTATGTGGAGCTGACAAGCAACTGTCAATTATTTCAAATGAGGGTTCTGATTGGTCATTTAGTTATCGAGGGCGTCTTCCACAAGATCCTTCGGACGAAGACTTATTTATGGCACGAAGCACCACAAGTAGAAAGCGGCATTATTTATATACACACTATACTTCCGAGTGAAGAAACAAACTATATGCGACTTTTTGTTCTTTAGTGAAAAATTACTAGCTCGTGCTGGTATTTTCGTTATTACCCCAATGCTGTGCGAATTTTGTAATTACTGCTTCTCACTTCACTTAACAATCCCTTGTCTACGTTTGTTTTATTTATTTATTTTTTTTTTTTCTAATGGATAAATGAATTTTCACTTACGAGTCTCTGCAATTCATTTATCGCCCCCCAGTAAAAATTTTGAATCTTCTACTTGTGTTGTGTTTCTTTTAAAGGATCCGACAGACCTGACACTGGGCTTCCCGCTTTTAAATCCGTAATATGCCCCTTTACTCGCACTTTTAGATTGCTTTTGGTTTTGCCTATGTAACTGCCATGGGAACTGCATTTTATAGAAGGAAAAAAAAAAATCCGTGAGCGTGGTTTTACACTGTCATTGAGTTATTAAAACACTACGTAGGTAGTTTCGTTTCACAGTGTGAGACTACGGTAGACTTCCAAACTATGTAAATTCAACAATGAAACCGGAAGTAGTAGACGTGAAAGCTACCGGATGCTGCAGAAGGATGAGGTCAGAAATGGAACCTATACTTCGGACGCTAAATCCGTATAAACAACTGCTCATCCTCTGTGTTACCATTTTACCTTTACAACAATCAAACGTTAAAAACAGAAACAGTCTATTTCTATAATATTTTTCATTGTTCAAGCTTTGCTTTTAGTATACGTAAATCGGATTTAAACTACTCGCTTAACAAAATAATGCGTTTACTGTAAAAATTATTAACGTGTAACAGTTACGCCAATTATCCATTTTGGCTTCATCAGACACTAGGAATGCACAGGTAGAATTAATATATAAGAGACAGTGAAAAAATCTTCGAATCCTGATTGGTCACTCAAATCTGCAACAGCCAATCTCCTTACACCACGCACCAACAAATACAAAACAGAAACAAAACAGGATGGGAAAGGAAATAACGACTTTTGTTTCTGAGCGTTACACGTTAAATTTTTACAATAAACGTACTGTTTTGCTCAGCGAAAGCACAGTCACATGTCTCGGTAGTGGTGGAAAGTGAAGTTGAGACCCTTTAAAATACATCTGCACAACTACGAAAAGAAAAAAGCAGTAAGATTTATAGATACAGACAACTGAAATATCCATAGCCAAAATAAATAAATAAATAAATCGTCTTTCATTTGATTCTTTTCTGTCCAAAACTGACCTTTAATTGCTATATAAACAGCACTTATTACATTTTCATTATGTTCAAGGTATTGATTCAGAGCCCTGTGCATAACTTAGCAACCAACAGCCCGCACATCCAGTATAGGTGGTCAAAATCTACCGCCATACTAAGTTTGATCTAACTGGATAACTTCAGTTGATCGCTCGCTCAACCGCTCCTAACTCAGAAACAGAAAGGATGCACAAAATAATATTTCACATTCATTTATAACAAATCAAGGTCTGCGAACATGCTAAGTACGATCCCGATCGGCTGAGTTTGGGTGAACTCGTAGAATATACATTGCCCTTCGTATTCCAGCCAAAATTCAAATGAAGAACGAAAAGGCCATGGTAAAAAGAGAGAAAGCTAATGTGACAAACGAGGTAATGTTTCAATCGCTTATAGTAAGTTTATTAATTACATTTCTCAAACGATGCTATTTGAGGAGTACTCGACGAAAAGTAGGGCCTACATGGTTAAAATGCAGAAAACAATCTTTGGGTTTAACGTCCCACGACTATACCCTTTAGGCTGAGACGACGATTAAAGCAAGTAAATGATGATGGAAGGACTGGTGGAATGAAAAAGTGGGAGGAAACGGGAGCACCGCAACAAAACCTAAGGACACAATGTTGTCCACCACAAATTTACTTGGTCGGAGATCGAACCAGGGACCCCACTCTCCTGAGGTAAGCGCTCTACCACTGAGCGGTGCCCACGTCGAGAAAAAAGTGATCGTGTAAAATGCAGTTAAACGTGGTTGTGTATGAATATCACTGAACGCATATGTTAAGGACGGAGCAGGCTTATTAAATAATGCGTTAAAAAAAACGAACGATTAATCAGTTAAAACTTTTGATTAGTTTTAATTTAATAAATTTTGCAATGGTTAATTTTTAATTGATAATCGTTAAAAAAAGTCGTAACGATTAGAAAATAAATCATCGTTTCTTCCCGAAAACCATGTGAAACAGATATTCTACATGAGCTTGTGTGTAGCTTATTTCAAAAACTGCAAGGGTGGCTTCACTACAGAAGAGGATTAACACAGGCCCTTCTTCCCAAATTAATCCCAACTTGCCATGAAGTCTGGGTCACGTTCTCACGGACTTTGTAAAGATGAAATCACAATCACTGAAGGTTATTATAGTGTGCTGCAATAGAAAACCCCGCCAAGTGCGAGGTGCGAGCTGTTATACGTTTCCTTACGGCAAAACAATATTTGGCAACAGCAATTCATCGTGAACTTTGTGCCATATATGAACGAAGTGCTATGAGTGAAGTTGTTGTTCGTGAATGGGTTCGTTCATTTAAAAGTGGATGAACAAACATTCATGCCGAAGAGAGGAGTGGCAGGTCATCAGTGGTCACTGACGAACTCGTTCAACAAATTGATCGAAAAGTTCTTGAAAATCGACGTTTCACAATCTCGGAGCTTTCCGATGAATTTCCACAAAGTGGCTTGAATTTCAGTGATTTGCTGATGATGAGCTGAAAGATGTGGTCACAGGCTGGCTCAAAGCACAGGCGGGAGATTTTCATGCTGATGCAATTTCTAAGCTAGTGCAGAAAAATAATAAGTGCTTGAATGTTTATGGAAAATATGTTCAAAATAGATCAAAGTAGTAGTTTTCAGATGTATGTAACAAATTCTTCTTATTTACTTTGGTGTTTCTGTTTTAACCGATCAGAGATTACTTTCCGAACGGCCCTCGTATGTAACAACTTAAGGAATAGTGACGCATGATTACAAATATTCACTAGAAAATCTTGGTATACGTCTGCTCTTTAGTAGTTGCTGAAATTTTCAATGGGAATTCCCACCTTCCTCAGTGGCTCTTTCTTAAAACATCTACAAAATCTTTCAGTTTTACGTCCCACGGATATGCCGGCTAGGCTAAAGGAGATGATGATGACAAATGAATGCAATGGGGGAATGAATAAAGTGGTAGGAAATGGGCAAACCCCGAAGAAATCCACGAATACGGTGTTCGTACGCCACAAAGCCCACTTTTAAAATATCTACAATAAATTTATCACATTACATTAGTGGTGTAGGGAAGTGGAGAGTCCAGGGAGGCCTGTCCCCCACAAAGAGTTCCGATAATGAATCTTGTCATAGTTCCATTTTAGTTCTTGTTTTTTTCAATTCTCATTCTCTATTGCAACAACTCGGAATCTGGAAAACCTTTATCTACTTTTGGGCCATTTATTACTAGTGAATACTTAGGCGCAATCATTGGTCATTGTTTATTATGTTCCAATTCATTTATCAAAACCAGAGTTTTGGATTTCTTTCGTGGTTGTTTCTGTTACCCGTTAAATGCAGTTTAACATTTTATATGAATTCATTATATCAAGTAACTTATTATATTTTGTTTTATTACTAGTTTATCCTAAATGCATCTCTTGACAATATATATATATATATATATATATATATATATATATAAAACAACGCCATCCACCAAAGACCCTGGCTACGCTACTGCATTACGTGGTATCAATCGTTGAGCTACTGAGTTAACAAAACGTTTAGGAAAACATGTTGTTCGATACCAAATATACCCCTTTACAATTTACAAAATGACGTCGATGTAATATGGCACATTTCAAGATGGTGGCCATGGTCAGAAGTATAACAGACTATAGGTCTCCTAGTTTAGTTTGCATAAATGAAGACAGATTCGTTCTTAACATCTATTTGTAAGGAAGAAGACGTGTCTCGGGACTTATGAATCACCCGCAGAGGGGGTGAAAACGAAATAATTCAGAGAACTCACAGACACGATGTTATTCATCAGAAGTTAGAAATCTATAATTAAATCACCGTGCCTCTCCTATTTCACTCCATATGATCCTATTTTAGAAATTGATACCTACCACAGGAATAACATGAGTGACTCCATCGCCGCTGTCCACAACGATTCCTGTTAGGGTTCGTTCTGAAATTGGTCTTGAAGCCCATGATGCCGCTAACGCCAACACTGCTTGTACAGCGATGTAGAGTCCCGGTACATTGAAGGATTCGAACATTATTTCTGAAACAGAAAACATACACAATTATAAAAACTCGCTACAAAGCTGGTGAAATCCATGTACTGTAAAAAAAGTATAGTTATTTCAAATATCAATAAAGATTACGATTTATGCCCAATTATTTTCAATAATTATCAAAAAGGTCGGAAATTTATATGCACTGAGAAACTTGTAAATATTGTAAAGATTTTTGCCTTTTTAGGGTAGAGCTAAAGATGATACACGGGGGTTTGGACTTTCCCAACCACCTTTCATTATAAAAGTTTCCTCTTGTACACAATACACATTACAAATAAGTTTCTCTAATTATTTGGAGCTTTGTTGATCAAATTACAGAAGCCCAATGACAATGCGTCTTAGGGTTTGTTGGACAGGTTCCTCTCAGTAACCATACGTCTTAGAGAGGGTGGTAAAGGAATGCTTAATGACCAGGCGTCTTAGAGAGTTGGTGGTTTGATCAACCGGCCAAAATTTATGTCTTCTGTGGTTTCCTGTCTCTTTTTATGCAGACATGTTGCTGACTGCTCGAATCTTCGTCACTTGCAGAACGCTGGCGATGGTGGACGGACTAAATATTCTTCGTGGTTGTCGTCTGAGGAGTGTTTAGATCTAGCACGTGGTGTAGAAACACGTAAAACCTTACAATATGCACTCAAGAAAAAGCTTGAAAAGCTTGTTCACTTCAGATTCACTTGTTAACAATGTTTACTGTGGTGCTGACTGAATTTTCACATTTCATTATAAGCCCCGCCTGTCTGAAATGTGTTGCTCTAATAAAAAGCTTCGACTACACTTCCCCTTCGGCATGTTTACAAAGTACTTTTAGAGTACAAATTCTGAATTCATACATAGCCAAACTGGTACACTTTATAAGCATCTATTAAACTGAATAATTCCCCAGATATACAGATTTTGCATAAACGTGACTGGTCGGAACTCCTTCCACGTGTCACCCTAATAGTCTGTATGGTAGTTATGAGAACTTGAATCCCTCACGAGAGTTCTTTTTGTTTGAAAAGCATGATAGGATAGCATACTCACGTTACTTATACAGTTGTGACCGTGAGAACGGTTCTGTTGTCTTAAAGACATGTTAGAAAAGAGCATTCCCACTCAGAGGGTGCAAAAACTACTTTCTTAAAGAATATCCAATACACACAAAATTATCGATTAGGACCTTAAGAATATTAAAGTGCTTCGTAAATTTAAATATTTGAAGAAATATGCGAATATCCATAGAATGTTCACTAACCTTCAAAATATACAGCGCAAATCAAAATCATGGATCCGATTTCAGAAATGTATTCTGTCAAATTTTATAACCGTATGTTATTGTGGGACATGTGCTTCGAAAAGTTAACTTTTAAAGTTTAGTTTACACGCAGTGTTTCCATTTTCTACCGCTAAGAGTCAGCAGGTAGCAGTTAAAAAAAAAAAAATGACGACTGGAGAACAGATATCTTTACATGTGCTTGGTTATCATGTAAACAACTATGTGATTAGTTTGAACATGACTTGATTTCATGTGATTTAATGTATCGTTTCGTAATGGAT
This sequence comes from Thermobia domestica, assembly GCF_964235325.1. Taxonomy (NCBI): domain Eukaryota; kingdom Metazoa; phylum Arthropoda; class Insecta; order Zygentoma; family Lepismatidae; genus Thermobia; species Thermobia domestica. The sequence continues at coordinate 117,080,387 of NC_137470.1, forward strand.
TGTGTTTACGTACCACTACATCCAACAACACTGGACGACTTGCGTGCCTGCATTACAACCACCATTGCTGGTATTGACTGTAACATATTGGAAAAGGTTTGGCAGGAGATAGACTATTGGCTTGATGTGTGCCGTGTTACGCGAAGTACTCACATAGAACATTTGTGAATATGTTTCAAGAAAACTTTGACTGTTTACCTTTCTTAGCACGTTTCATAATTACATATGTTTATTAGATTTCACACAATTAATTTCTGAAATCGGATCCATCACTTTGACTTACCCTATGCATCTGCATAGACACATACGGATTTTTTTTTAAAAAATCCGGGTCTAAGTTCAATAAAGTAAATGAGACAGACATAAAATCTAATGCACTGATATTTCAATAACGGAAACAAATGGGACATGAGTATTTTCCGTAAGTGAGAGATTACATAAATTTATACTTCACGCCTCATGCGGTAATTATATGCACTATACAGTACAAAGATTAGTAATAAATGTAAATATAAGCTAATAATCAAATACTATACTCAGTGCTCGAAACACTGAGGAGACAGAAATAGCCTCTAAAGAAGCAAGAGTATCACTGCGGGGTGTAACTGAAATCAAGGGTATTATTTAGTTTCTCCCCAAATCACTTGGTACTGATTACGGTTCGTTATTTCTAAATGTGATGAGTATAAATATAATGTGGACGTATGGCATAAAAACTACAGTGCATAAAACACGAACCAACTTGTGCTAGATGGCCACTTAAAAAGGACGAATGTTATCTAACCAAGTCGGGGCAGGAGCACAGCAGGGGGGTAGAGCGTTAGCGAAGGGGTGCGTATGTAGAGAGCAGGCGCGTCAGCGATGGTGAGTACACGCGTACACAAGGTCGTTTGCAACGGCTCACTATAAGTCACAGTACTGGTTCCGGAACCGTCGATGGTTTTGGGGGAAATACTAAATGCTATCCGAAATTATTTTCTAGTTTAACGTCCTACGATTACGCACAAGGCTAAAGGACACGGTGATGAAAGTGAATGAAATGGTAGAATAAAGAAAATGAAACGAAAAGGGACAATCCACGCACACGGTGTTTGTTCACCATAAAGCCCACCTGGCGCAAGCTGGAATCGAACCAGGGATCCCACGTACCAGAGGTGAGCGCTCTATCACTGAGCCCTCGCTGGGAGATGTGTTTATATGGGTGTGTACTGTAAAATATAGAACATGTGTAATACTTTTCTTCTGAAGTATTTTGTCAACCATTCTGTAAAAACCCCTTAATTCGCATTCTGTGTGTACTAAAAATACGACTGAAAATAATAAAAACTTACATTATTAAATATTGAAAATGTAAACAGAATTCTCAAACAATAACGGTTTATGAAATTCTTGGGAAAATGTTTGCAAATGTTGTCTACAGTGCACATTCTGCGGACATTAGTTTCTGTTTGAAATCCGCTGTACTGTATCGTAGATTTATTTCAAATTTTAGGAAGTATTTTCTGTCCTAACACACATGAACTGGGAATAACTCCTGTCTGTATCTAAAAATGCCCGTGAGTGTTCTACCCCGTAATAATACATAAACATTTGCCGGGATAAAATATATATCTGTGCGTATTGTGTGAGCGTACGTTAAGGGAAGTTTCATTGTATTTTTTTCTTTTTCTTTTTAACAAAACATTCTTCACCTTTCTGAATACCTTTAAATTGACTCTAAGGCACCATTAAAATAAATAAATTAAAAAAAATAAAAAGAAAAAAATGACTATATCTTGTAGCTCACAGAAAACGAACGGTACATATTAATTAATGTTGATGGTAGAGTTCGTGGAATGAGAAAGAACTGTGATAAAGCTCATTAACGTAACTTGTACAATAAGCAGAGACCCTTTAAACCAGGGGTCAAAGTTCTACTACTAACCTACTGCACTCCCCACCCCCGTTCCTTAAGCCTCCACGTATGAGTTTTCAGCGTGTTTATTGTTGCTTCTCCTATGATCAAGTGCTTTCTTGTAACAATTAAACAATGCCAAAAATTCATTACGGAAGATTAATACCAGAGACTGAAAATACGTGATTCACAAATTTGAGAAAGTCACAAAACCAGAAAATATCACGAGGAATAAGTGTGACACTTACCATACAGTGGAAATTATTTTTGTTTCTTCTAGCCTCAAAATACCAAAAATTGTCAGATTTTGATGCAGTTCTAGAATTTTTACCACCACCCCACGAAGTTCTAATAATTTTTAGAAGTTACACACACAAATAAGTCAGAAAAATCGTAAAAAGAAAAACCGGTAGAACGTAAAAAGATTCACAAGCAAATTCTCTATTTAGTAATTTCCTCTATGTAACAGCACTTCAAGTTCTGAATTGCAAGTGTTAATTTTAACGTTTGAAAGTTAACTACGTTAAATAAAAAAGGAAGTTTTGCATTCTACGGTTATGCCGGCCAGGATAAATGGGACGGTGATGATAAGAGAGAATGAAATGATGAAAGTGGTAGGAAACGGGATGAACCTCGACGAAACCCACGCACACGCTGATTGTTCACCACAAAGTCCACTTCGCGCAAGCTGGGATCGAACCAAGGACCCTGTGCACAAGAGGTGTAACTACGTTCAGATTCTTGTGAAGATACGGATATTCCTTCTCAAGTAAATGTGGAAAATACAATAACTAACGTTTACCTATAATGTGCCCTGGGAATTCTAAAAGGAATTTCATATTTCTAATGTAATTTCGGCAACCAATTTTGCTGCCTTTAATAGCTAGTAAGTAATGAAGAGCTTCGGTTTCACAAATATTTCAGCCAATGAAATCGCAACGAAGTCTGAGAATTACTGGATTTCCTTTCCGTAAAAGCCTGAATTGTCATCCAGTCTGAACAAGGTTGTAGAAAGAGGAAGTGGGTTAAGTTCGGCGTTTTTTTTTTCGCCTACAATTGCCATAAAGAGCAAGTGTCCATAAGAATCAGTGTACCGAATGGAGTTTAAGGATTAAACGTTACATCTCTGTAAGATGTATATGAAAAATATTGTAGCAATTCACATAAAGAACCCCACAAGCACACCCTGATTGTTGATATTCTGCCAGTTTAGAAGTTTCGTCAAATTTACAGCAATAATTTTAGTAAATTGCTTCATGAACCACACTCCTCGAATGTTTGTTGATAAATTTATTAGCTCTAGTCTTCACGAAAACAAGGAGTATAATGATTGATGAAGCGCCTCAAACTAAAGTTGCTGCACCAAGTTCGAAAAAACGTTTGAAATTGCAGTGTCCATCAACCATGCTTGGTTTGCGGGGTTCTTTTTGTGACTTCATACAATGTTTCACCTCCTTCTTACACAGCTGTAACGTTCAATGCCTGCCTGAACTTCATATTCATATCATATACTGGCCTCTACGAACAGTTACTTTTTATCACTATCATAGGTGAAAAAAGGCTGATCTTTACCCATCTCTTTTGGGTTTCAGGTTAGCTGCAAATCACCCACAAACGTTTCTCCGATTACAAAAAAGTAAACAACACTGTATATGCCAGTGTTTACCACGCTATTTCTCAGTGTGACAGATCTTACATTGGTTTGAGTGAAAGGAATATGGGAACTAAAATGGAAAATCACAGAAGGGACGCTAAAGATAAGGATTCTGTGGATCTTGGCTTATCAAAACATCTAGGTATTACGGAACACAAATCAGGTTAAAGTTATTAAAAAAACGTCATCAGTAGAAAGAAATGTTTTCGAGTCACATTACAAAAGCACCAACATTACATTTAGAGAAAGGAAACATCGACAAGAATTACGATTTAATTATAAGCAGCTTCATTCAAACGTAATCCTTTGTAACTTCAAACTGTATAGGGGTCGCAATTTTTCAGATTTGTACATAAGTAAATTTGAATAAATTGATATAAAGTTAAAGAAGAAAACGAAGAAGAACAACAAAACAAATGAATTGTTTTATATTATATGAAATGCGTGTCAAGAATACATTGTAGATTATCTTTATACCGATACTTCTAGTTCTGAGTTAGTGTGTGTAGTGATCATTAAATTTTTAATAACTGTGATGATTTGGAGTTTGGGGTTTCGGGAGCCCGTTCAGCAACGAGGCTATATGAAACGTGGGCCTACAGCTTGCCGTGGAACTCGAACGAATTACTGTTGATTTTAGGGTGTTGTGTGCAGTGGCGTACGCAGAAGTTAATCTGTGGGGATTTAAGCTTCCAAGTTCATATAATTTGAAGTTTCTGTAGTCAGAAACAATATTAAGTATAGGTTGAAGCTATCGTTTCTTATACTTCCAAGTTATATTTAATACTATTTCTGACTGTACACGTATCTAAATATGATACATAATTATTTTTGCATAATATTTTCCTCAAGGGTGGTAAAATTTCGACTCTTCTTGAGTGAAAAAAGAACAGAGTTCAATAAAATGTAAACAATACTGGTATGTAAAACTTAAGGATGAAAGTAAGTTTCGCATGCTGTGTAACTCCCAAGTGCCAAATATCGGTAAAACTTGAACCATACGTAGAAAGTAGTGCTACTATGACACAGGAAACAACGGGAAGAAACACGTGATTAGAACAAAAATAGTATTTTTCTACACAAACAATAACTTACACTGAAATCAATGCAACTCATGATGGCCCCCTTACATTACAGGAGTGAAATGGTCTCTAGAAGCGAATGTGATCACTACGGACAGCCGTGCATGGTCTGCACCGTGCATCAATGCTGCTCCAAGGTTGATAATGAGTTATTGTGATATGGAGTTAAATTATTCCACCAACACCGTTGATAACTGGTGGATAGTTCTTGGCAGATGTGGATGTACTACAAGATGTCTGTCTATAGCATGCCACACGTGTTCTAAGGGATTCAAGTCAGGGGAACGGGCAGAACGAAATCCTCCGCTAACGCTACTACCTGTGCTGTTGGATGCGGTCGCTTATTATCATTCATAAAGATTAATTTGGGGTTTGTTGTAGCTCTGAAAAGACGCACCTGGGGTAGGAGTACAGTGTCACATAACATTTACTTGGGAATGTACCATGTTCAAAAGTTTGTAGGTCGGTGTGCCCATGCAGACTAAAGCCTCTCCACACAGTAACACCTGAACCTCCAAAATGATAATGTTTGACAATGTTCCTGGGTTCCCTGCGTGTTCCCACTTCTCGTCAGATGAGTATGTCCAGAATCATCACTGAAACTGAGTCTGCTCTTATCTGAAAAGAGAGCGACACCCCTTTCACCTCGCTTCAGTCCTGATGCTCTTGGTACCACCGCAAACGGTGCCACCGATATGCGGGTGTCAACGAAATACAACGTAAAGGAACCACATCCATACATGTGAAACAATGCAGCAGGCAATACCAAACTTCTGGGTCACTTTCTTACACTTCATCCTCTCACTTTCTCGATGACTCTTCTCTGTGTGAAGTCATCCAAATGTTTCTGGGCCAATTCACCAAATGAATGATGATTTGCACTGCATTTACTTGTGGTCAAATGAAAATGGGTTAGCCATAAATCCGCTTAAATCGAAGTGCATTTGTCTCTCCTCTAAACGACTTATACAAATGCACCGTTCAAATATACCAACAGTACAGATAAATGGAATAGTTTTTCCATTTTCTGAAATTGTTACAAATCTCGGGGTGGTAATAGATCAATTTCTTGAGTGGAAACCTCATATTAACGCTGTATATAAAAAGCGTTCTGGTCTTTGCATTCACTCACTAGACTAAAGAAAATTCTACCCACTGAAACAAAGCTACTACTTGTAAAATCTCTTAATATTTCCTCACCTTGAATATTGTGATGCAACTCTATCAGACTTAAATGAAGAATTAGCATATAATTTGCAACGTATCCAAAATGCCTGCATACGGTTTGCTTATAATCTCAAACGATCAAATAATTTAAATCCATACTACAGAAAATTGGGCCTTTTGAAACTTGTCGATTGACGTTATTTGCTTCGACTCATACTTCTCTTTAAGATTTTCCGCTTTTAACAACCTTCCTACTTATTTCGACGTTTGCAAGCACTAAATGCTCACCACGATCACAATACAAGATTTGGTGTAAATAAAATAATTTCTTTTCGCCTACATTCGTCAAAATTTTACTCGAATGCGTTCTTTGCATCCACTATCCGTGCACGGAATGACCTTCCATCCAACGTGAGACTATCTCAGTCAATCAATATATTTAAGAAGTCGGTTGAGCAGACTCTCCATAAGTCTATCAAGGCTTACTAACATCTGACAAAAATGCTGATTTTTATTCTTCTTATCTTTTACTCACTAAACGTATGTGAATATATTATATAGTTATTTGTAGTAATCTATGTGTGTATGTAATGTGAGGTGTGTATGTGTGATTGTGTTTTATATTTTATACATAATGGATTATTATTATTGTAATATCAATCATAATCATTGCATGAACAAGTGGAAGACAAGGCGTGATTGGCCTTAACTTTACCAAGTAAAATAAGACTAATAAATAAATGTTATGAGTAACACCACCAGAATGCGTCATAACAGCTCTTTGACTGACACACTGTCTCGTCTCTGTATTCAACAGATTCGTGTTGAGGGAGCAGATACATTAGAAGCTGCAGTCACAATGATGTCACGCCACGTATCATTGAATTGAAATCTGAGTTTTACATCCCATGGTTATGCCGGTTAGGGTAAAGGAGACGGTGATGATGAGTAATGAATGAAATGGTGGAATGAAAAAAGTGGGAGGAAACGGGAGAACCCCGAGAAAACCCACGCACACGGTGTTTGTCTACCACAAAGTTCACTTGGCGGGGCTGGGATCGAACCCGGAACCCCAAGCACCATAGATGAACGCGCTACCACTGAGCCAGCGCGGCCCCTGCATCATTGTACGTCTCTCTGGCGGGCTTTCATTCATTTCCACCGACTATGCAATATTTTGTGCTACTTTACGTATCTTGCCCTGAGCTTTTGCAGACCAATGTATTTCTAAAACCGAAGCACTTTGTAACTGACTAACAATCGAAGGCAACTGGATTGGTTGCCGAAATTATACTAGAAATGAATCTCAGAGCACATTATAGATGAGTGTTACTTAATCTTAACAAAATACAGGGTATTTCAAAACGAATATCGGGGTTTTAAGATTTTGTAGTATTTATTGCAATTAACTTACAATTACAAATAATACATCAAATGATAGAGCAGCTCAGTTTTGTATGCACGCATGTGCATGTACTGTTTCCTCTATCTGTCGTTAGAAAGCGTTAGTATAGTACGTGACAGAACATAACCAATTCTTTCCTCGAAGGTCAAGATCTAAGGGTTTGCTTGTCCCTGCCATAAATCCTTCTTTGTAACTAGATTCCGACGTTGCCGCTCCAACTCAGGTAGAACTCTATTCAGCTCTCAGTATGGCTAACCCCATTACGGTTATCATAGTAGCACCGTACAGCGTCTGTTCCGTCTGGCACCCGTAGCTTTTACAGCGTGATTGAAGAATGTACATTTCGGCTGCTAGGCTTTGCAATCAGCCCACGTCATGTGACAATATGTTTAAGGTAATCTATTTTCTTCAAATTAAAACACAAATTACTTTGATGTAAATCATGTCCTGAAGATGTAAATGTTATCGAATAGAGCAAAACTTCTCTACCCCCGATGCATTATGTTTTTTCCATAAATGACGTAAAGGTAATGCTCTAAAATAGAAGAGGGGGAGTATGCGGGGTATACTTCCTTAGATCTTCCACCTCGAGCACTGTGTAAAGGAATAGCAACACAGTTTAAAAACCGAGATCTTCGTATCTCGAATATTTTCAGTGCGTAGTTGATGCTTGTTGTATTGCGACATTGGGCAGGCACAGCCCCTCATGGACCGTAGCTCCAGGGAGTTAATTTAGTACTTATCTACATTTCTTAGTTATTATATTCACTATTTCAATGTGCATTTATTATTTTATTGCCAACGTCCTAACCACACTGGAATATTACTCCCCGTGAAATCAGCGAAGTCAAGCAGTCCTGGGTCTGGTCAGAGGAAAGATAGGTGTGACCATTCGTACTCACCAGACGGTGTTGTTGCGGCGACCACGCAGCGTCGTCAAGACAATTGGGAAGCTACTTGAAAGAAAAAGTAGCCAACTGCAGTCTAGCCGATCTGCTGGCAACACATCACCCCACACGAATGAGTGCCGGAAGTCCAGGCCTCAATAAGAGCTGTTGCGCCAGGAATTTAGTTATTATTATTATTATTATTGCTAATACTAATAGGCTTAGTAGTATTAGTAGCTATTAGTAATAGGCTTAATAAAGATTCTGTCTGTTTGTCTGCTCTGCTCGTAAGTACATTATTCCTAATTTTATAATATAGTTAGGCAGGTCAGTAATTGGTCAATTTATTTCTAATGTGGTTCATCACGTGTATAAAAACTGGACAAGCCACAAATTAGGCTACTACACACAGGAAATTAATAATGATAGCGTTATTCCTCAGATATTAACCTGCATACACTAATAAATATGAGGATCTAGGTACTTAGTAAAATGCTTTTTAACCATTTCTTTTTTATACAGAAAACTTTTAAATTGTCATTATAGTAGAATAATAATAATAATAATAATGCTATTTATAAGACTGACATTAGTACTTCACGCTAACTGATAACAGTAAATCACGTTCACTGCAATAATTTAGATTTGAGCATTTATATTTACGTAACCTCAAATTCGTTATTCAGCAAACTAAAAAAAGCAAAGAATTAGAACTCGTAATTAATTATGATTTTAAACTATAATTAGTCCATTAACTTTTCCGGTAAACAGGTACACGCCCAATACCCGCTGCGTTTGATTTACTCGACCCTTAGATCTAAAAAAACCGTTTGGCCTGTTTGTACCGTTTGACCCGAAAGACTCGTTACGAGTTCGTACATGATAATTAGAACAATTTGTGTTACGATAATAAAGCGAAACAACACACCATTTACAATCATGACAGCTTGTTTTCATAAAAACGGGGTTATCAGGTCAACCCTATTCATACGAATAAAAATACAATACCGGCCCAACGCTCGGTCCAAGATCGATGCTATTTTCCGCATTACAGAAAGTGCACAGTAGCCCGAAACAGCTCGGGCGTAAAAACTACCATATTATTATTATTCTCTCCTATTATGATTAATACGAGAGAAAATTACTTCGTTGAATGACCTGTACGTATTTTATTCCTATTCTGAATGGTTTTTCTTGTTTTATTTATCTGCTTATTGGTTTGCAACACTCAGTACAGAGAATAGATCTAGCCTTCATTGTTTACCCTGGCGACAGGGAGAGTGGCTAAGCTTTTGTAATACCGGCAACATCCAACTGGCTGACAAACCGCACGTGGACGCCAATAACCATTTGACAGTTTTACTGCTGATAAGAAAACTTAGTTTAGCTTTGGAAACAACTATAGCAAAAATGGCGACTAGTTGCTGCATGAAGATGAAGATTTTTTTTTTTTGGGGGGGGGGGGGGGATTGTATTGTTTTCAGTGATGAACTGACATTTCACCTAAGTGGCGATCACGAGATGGTGTAGTTGCAACGATACTCCCTTAAATTGAATGTGTTTTGTGTTATATCCCGGCAGAAAGTTATAGGCCTTGTTTAGCATGGCCCAACGTTCACCAGATCTGACGCCATGCGATTTTTACCTTTGGGGATTCATAAATGATCATATATATATATATATATATATATATATATATATATATATATATATATATATATATATATATGCCTTGGCTACCAGCTGACTTACCTGACTTAAGAAAGAGAATTGAAACAGTTGTTTGAAAGATTACTCCAAAACACACTGATCAAGGTTTGGCAAGAACTCGGCTATCAACTCGATGTGTGTCGTGTGAGAAATGATGCTCGCATTGAACACTTGTAGCAAAAATTGTGAGTTGCTCTTTCATTTGATTTGTCATTTATAACTACGTTTAATTATAATAAATACTACAAACTCTTAAAACCCTGATATTAATTTTGAAACACCCTTTATGATAATATCTGTGTTCAAGTCTACAATACATACTCTGATGTTTGATATGAAAAAAGCGACTAGTTCTTAGTACACCTAAGAACATAAACGTTCATTTTTTGACAGAACCTTAGATTTTGTTCTAAGAAACACAGAAAAATTTATGGTATCTGTACAATTATCTTATTATATAATAATTTGGCTGGAATGAGTCCATAAAGACTGGTACACATAATACATGTCATATAAAACAAACCATCTAAAATGAACACTTAGACATCTTTAAGAAGCATAGTTAACCAGAATATTTAGGAATTGTTTGTGGTTCTCACCATCAACTATTAAAATATTTTAGCTCTTGAGTCTTTCACAGACGAGAAGCATTGCAACTAATAATTTTATATTAAATTACTAACCCATATGTGCATCAAAGTGAATTAAAAATTGTCCACACTTTTATTACGATAACAGGGCTCATAGTGGTTTGGTCTCTTCTAAATAGTTGAAAAGTGACCAAATCTCATCAAAAACTAACTTTAAACCTTGAAGTCAAACTTGGGCATAAATTGAATTTTACATTTTTTATTCTTTTTTCCCAAGCAAAATAGGGCCGGCTGGATCATAGCTGAAATACGCAATGTTTTAACATGTTAAGATTAAAAATTATTTGACTTAAGTTTGTCAGCTAATAAAAGAAAATGGATTACTTGTGTTTAGAGGTGCATTATTAATTACATAATTTGCACGGTTTTGTACTACAACTTTTATCTGGATGGGGTAAGGCCAAATTTCGAAGTTTTCATTATCTCAAATAATACAAAATTAAAGTAATTAATACATAGCATCTAAATTACCATTAATTGATAATAAACTTTTGTCTTGTACGATTGGTTTGTTACAAATTTTGTCTTGGTATCACATGATTGGTAACATAGGTATGGCTTCTACCAACATTTTGTATACAACGAAAAGTAAACTGTAAACTGGTAATATGTCCTACTCTTTTAACACAATAAGTTCAAAGCAAATAATGTGAATTATATTTATACCCTTATTCTAAACTTTTAAAATAAATTACAAATGTTAACTAAAAATGCAGTTGCATACAAAATGAAATAAAAAGTACTAACAAGAACTATGCTAGAAAATGCCAATGCAAAACATAAATCACAAGAAAAAATGATTTTACCACCCAAAAAAGTAACTTTTAGTGACCACCTTGAAAAAAAAGTAACTTTTAGTTAAAAACAGTGAATCGCTATGAGCCCTGGGATAAGAATTTTTATGGGCGTTTCTTTAGTATGTCAAAACTCAGGTTTTATGTCAAAACGAATATAAATTTTATTTTCTGTCATTCAATACTTCAGTTTCTAAGACATAACCCAAAATTAAAAATAAAAAGTTTCGTGGTGGACATAAACTACCTTCCCTTGGTGTAACGTGTTACCATAATGTACACCAAGTTATTTCCAGTTCAAGATTCTGAAACTACATGTCGCTACGGGTACAGATGACGCAAAGTGTCGTACACGTAAACGGAAAAGTCCTGCTGATTTCAGAGTTATGATATTGAAAGTGGAAATCCTATGTACACCAATAGGTTACGCGTAACACCGCACATCAAGGGAGGGTTAAAAATATCTACAATATACATTATTATTTTGTATCCCAGAAAATGTAATATTCTTCTCTATTTTTACCAGCTATAAACTAAGACAACTGAAGGCACAAAATAGAGTAAAATATTACATTTTCTGGGATAGAAAATAATAATTTATGTTGTAGACATTTTTAACCCTCCCTTGATGTGTGGTGTTACGCGTAACCCCTCGGTGGACGTAGGGTTAATGGAGCCTTTGATAACGGTGCATTCTTAGAAAAAGTGTAATTTAAAACAAAACCTAGTAATATAGAAACACATCTGCTAATACGAGAAACACCGAGATGTCTCTTACGAAAAACTCCCCTATATATTGGGTTAGTCCTACTTCCAATAATGAGGTACAAAAGTGTAATCAATTAATTTTGTGTTCACATTTGGGTAATATTTCAAATCAAGAAAAATACATATAGTCTTTTTTTTTTTTTTTTTTTTTTTTTTTTTTTTTTAAAGTAACACAAAATATATATATCTTTAAATTTTAGATTCATTATGAATTTGCATTGTTTGGGGCACACGTATTTAGATTTTGGGCTCCAATTTAAACGAACTGAATGTATGATTCGTAGAATTTATGTAAGTGGAGGGAGTATTCCTTGTTAAAACTAAATAAAAGCACGCTTTCTTTTGTACAGGTATGAATTGAAAGCGGTAACAATAGACAATATAACAATCAAAAACAAATTTAAAAAATGAAATGAAATCTTTAAGTTTTACGTCCCACGGCTATGCCGGTTAGGCTAAAGGAGACGGTGATTATGAGAAATGAATGAAATGGTGGAAAGAAGAAAGTGGGAAGAAACGGGAGAACCCCGACAAAACCCACGAGCGCGGTGTCTGCCCACCACAAAGTCCACACGGCGCGAGCTGGGATCGAACCTGGGACCCCAAGCAACGGAGGTGAACGCTCTACCACTGAGCCACCGCCCCAACTCCCCCCCCCCAAAAAAAAAATTAATTAGGAAATTTCGTAACAACCGCAACGGCTTCAAGAAACTTAGTACTTTCGTGGAACACAGTCATCCTCAACTTCCTTAAGTTTTAAATATATATATATATATATATATATATATATATATAGCTAAAAATATGTGGGAAGGTAAAAAGGATTTTAAAAAATGGACGTAGAAATACTTAAGGTCAAGAACTAAACTATGGCCCATAAACCTCACATCACTATAAATGAAAACATATAAGTGAAAACAATATGAGGTAACTAGCTTCATAGTGCAGCGTGAATGCTCATGTGTCATAGTTTAGTTTTTCACGTGAAGTGTGTCTACTTTCAATTTTTTTTATCCGTTTTATCTTCCCACGTTTTTACCTTTATAATCTTTTTTTTTTTTTTTTTTTTTTTTTTATCTGTTCTAAGTAAGCTGACGAAGGGGGCCGTGTTCCTCGAAAGTATTACTATGTTTTATTTTTCCGGTCCTTTACAGTGAATATATAGCTTTCCAATTTATTTGTATTTGCTATATTGACATTTTCTTTTATTTCTACTAGTCGTGAAGTTTAGCCGTGTATTCACAATTTTCTGCCTTGTACTGGCGACTTGTTGCCATTTCTACGGAGCAAAAAATCTTAATATTCAAATATGAATAACGACAGAGTACTCCAAATTCATCCTAAAAAGAAACATTTTTTAATTATTATTATTTGATTTTATTTCAGTTTAGCATCCCTTTCAGCTGCGAGGTTATATGAGACGTGAACCTACAGATTAACGAGGAATCCGAACCACATGAACTCCCGTCGGTAATCGAACCTGGGACTCCGACGGACCACTTTAAAAAAAAAAAGTAACAGTCATTACGCATAATCAATCTTACACTTAGAATTATGCACAGTTAGAAATTAGAGAGACTTATAAACTTACAACTGCTGAAAAGTAAGTCTACCATGCTGATCAGTGCTTACGTTAACGGCTATCTTCGTAAGATTGGATCCTTTTTTTTTTCAGCGTAACTGCACTATAATTGAAATGGTTTTAAGATCAAGTGTCCGCGAATTGTTCCATTACACGTTTCTATTCATTAAACAAAACAAAACAAAACAAAACAAAAAAAAAAAAAAAAAAAATCCAGCAACTACACAGGTACAACCAACATAAGAAATCAACTGGGGTCTATTTCTCAAAGCTGTAATACTAGTGCAAAACTTTTCAAAATCAAATATTTTAGAATTGCGTATACCATACAATCATGACAAATGATAGATACCAACATTAATATTTGGAAACGACTTCTACTTGTATTCTAGTATTTCTACTGTACGATATTTTATGACTTATTAAAATGATATTACAAGACCAGCGATTTTGAGGAACAGATCCTTGGTCACCAAATTAAAAAGCACAATTGTACCTGGCATAGGTGCAACTGCTTCATCTTCTTACATACAAAATAATGTTCATATCTTCCTACAATAAATACATGAATTCGATAATAACGCTGACAGCGGATAGATGTCACTCTTTCTAAATGTAAAGAAAAGTTAGTGAGTTAGATTTGAGTTTAGTGTCTCGTTCAGCACTGAGGTTATATGAGACGTGGACTTACATCTTAATGTAGGGTCCGAGCCACGTAAGCTCCAGCCGTAAACCGAACTCGGGTCTCGCGCGTCAAAGGCGCGTAAGCTATCCAGAAAATAATAATAATGGAAAAGAAGGCACTTTCGATTAACCTAAATATACATATTTAATATAGTACCTACCCGCAGTATATTCTCGGTTTTCTGGTGTATTTAACGGAGGTTCTGTCAGGAGAAAGTAATGATCTTCTGGCTCAGCGCGGAGATAGCGGAAGATACACTGTTCGAGAAACCTCTCCATAAGGTCCCAGTCCTCCACAAGGCCATGTCGAATTGGATACTAGAAGAAAAGACATTACTAAAACAAAAGACACTTACACTACAAGAAGTTCGATACACCATTCTTTCTTAAACAAAATACCTGAATGATATATGAATAACTGAATGAATAAGTGATTATAAATGTAATATATATATATATATATATATATACATATATATAATTTTTTTTAGAAGAATTCCTGACCAACATAAATGGCACCTCGACAAAAGTATTGAAAGAAAACCAAAGTCATTAGAGGTCTTGACAAGGAGACTGTCTGTGCATCCAGGCATCGAAAAATTTTCTTCTGATCTATGATGTCAGTTCTGAAAATAAATCAGGCGCCACAGTAATAAAAATCGAATTGTATACAGTTTACAATTTTTAACTTATAGTTACTGGTATAAAGTATACAGGGTATCCCTCGAAGATAACAGCAATTGAAGGCGATATAAGTGAAGTTTTACAAAGTAACAATGTGTGTTTTATGCAAATGTACGTGTCTTATACTATACGCAGTGAAATACAAATTGTCCATTTATGTGGATGAATAAAAATCCTCTACTCATGGGATGAGGATTAAGGTACGTAAATTAGAACTTTGAACTTTATGACATTATTATTATTATTTAATTCGTCGAAGTACATGAAAAGCAGAACCACTGACTACAGCTGAAAAGAAATACTAACGTCAAAAAAGCTACGCACCAGACTCGTGTTTCCAGTCGCCATGGCGACCTGGTGCCCAGGATTTTTCGAGCCCAGCGAGTCTCCTAAATCAAACCTATAGTTACTTTTTTTATTTCAATATGTAGACTAAAAGTGATTTTACCTTCCTAAGATTGAATAACACCGTAATGAAATCCTGAGCAAAAATGATCAAACATATCAAAGTAAAACACTAACAAAAAACTGAAAGGGTTAACAAGATTTAACATTATTGTTACTTGTTGACAATATCGAAACTCTGATACTATTTTTTGTCAGTAGTTATCGATACCCATATACAAATGATCCTATCGATTTCAGTAAATATGGCATCCTGTGAGTGAATATATTGTAGGTTACAAACCCATGTATTGTAGAACAGAATATATTTTATTTGAATATATTGTAGGTTACAAACCCATGATACATAATACTATATATTCCGATTCCGATAATTCCGATCACCACCTTTACTACTTTTTTTATTCTTTCTTTCTTCTCTATTTACATTCTAAGTTACAGAACTATCTGTTTCTTTTGGAGCAACTGGTGACTACTCTCTTTCTAATTTGACAATTTCTCTTTTGCCCTTTTCAAAAGTTGCATTCAGTTGTGCTGTTAAGGTTCTCAATTCCTCCTTACCTTTCGTATTTAGTATTTCCGTAACCGCTTTCTCTGTTTTAGATGCGCATTTTTGCATCAATTAATCTTTACGTATTTCATCATATCTTGTACATCTAAACAGAATGTAATGCTTGTTTTCTTCTTCCCCACACAGGACACATCTTTGCACATCATCTTTGTGAATTTCCCATTTTCACGTGCCTAGCCTAAATGTGGCTAAATTCTCTTGTTTTCCCTATTTAAATCCAGGTACATTTCCCCCTTCTATTTTTTTTTTCTCCAATTCTGTACATTGTATCTTTGGCTTTTACCTCTTGGACTAGTGTCCTACAGGAGATTTCTAGTATACCCAGTTCAATCTGCTGTGTTTTATACTTATGGTTTAATCTATTAGCTTATCTAGTCCCATCTCTCTTAAGATTTCATTTATCTCTTGCAGTCAGGTGTTGCTATTTCGGTCTTTCATTTTGCAACTCTTTCTTATTTTACGTCATTAGTTTCAGCCAGTATTTTATTTATTTATTTATTATTATTATTTTTTTTTTTTTAGATCATGTTTATCGGCAGCCTGCCGAAGTCCAACATTACCCCCCTATTCAAGGCTGATTCAGCCACCCCAACAGTATTTTATAAAGTTTATGTGGTTTATTCATTTTCCAAGCATTCTGTGTGACATATCTTATTACCGTAAGTTATTTTAGGCTGGAGCATATCGTCGAGTATGCGTGTCCCTATAGCAAGCCCTGAGCGCTAAGAACATTCCCTTTTCTGCTCCCGCTACTCCCAGTGTTTGACGTTGTTTCACGCCCCATTATGCGCTAATGTCACGCAAAGATATATATATAAATGTGTTCACTGTCTCTACGTCCATTCCCTTATATCTGTTAGCATCCTTTAGTTCTCACGCTCATTATGTTTCAGTTCCTTTTTTAACTTTTGTTTTTGCGGTGCTTACTCTTAGTCTCCAATCACAATACTTACTTTGCGTGTCTAGAGTTCGTTATGGCCCTACTTTTGTCTTCGGCAATAATAACTAAATGCTAAATAGAATTGGCGATAGTCGGCATCTTTGTGTTACATCTACATTAAATGGGACCGGCTTTATTATTTCACTGCTCCCAAATTTCACACAAAATTATAAAATTTTATATACATAGTTGGAAACATTACTGGAAGAAATTAAGGGATTAAAATTTAAAATTAAGGCTTTGAAAAAATAACTGATTAAATGAAGAATTAACTTTTATACAACGGGCAGGATTTGAACGAAATCGTAGACTCTCACGTTGGGGGCCCTGGTGACCCCGCTAATTATCACAGAGTCATGATTCATACATTGTTGGAAAACTTATAGAACACTGATTTCAATGAGGTAAAACTTGTGCAAGTACCGCCCTATTCGCACAACAACAAGAAAAAAGTCCTAAAATAAATATGAAAACAAATATAATTTGGGAGACCCTGGCAACCTTTACAGTCATTCTACGCTCACAAAATGAAGCTAACGTGTAGACAATACACTTGTGACAATAACATAAAGAAATGCTGTAATACAAAGCGAGATAAAAATTCGGAACAAAATTCCTATAAAAACATCCAGTATATCATTTTCGAAGGACTGTTGTAGACCTTCACGTTGTCACCCCACCCAACCCGCACATAATACCACGTTATATGCACGCCATTTTTTCATTGTTGTCCGTAGAAAATACAGAAACAACAATTATGCTTCTACACCAATCCATAAATAATAATAAGTTATAAACTTTTCCAATATTTGCTCACGGCTAATATACCTACGTCGTGAAACAAAATGCTATCTAAACTGGTCCAAATACATTAGTCCAGTTTATGATACAAAAGAATATACTTACTTAGATATTAAAAAGTAGGTTTAAAAAAAAAATGCTGTACAATATACACTTGGATAGTAAATTTAAAATTTTTTTTAGAAATGTGGAAATCTAAATATATATGTAACAGTGATGGCCAAATAATAATCCACTGCAGGCCACAACAAAATAAGAACCATATTTGGAGTCAATTTTTCACCTTCCTTGCCCCCATCACTGAGGCGATAGTTCGTTGACTGTGCATAAGTCATACATTTTCTGATTTTATTTCTATTTTTCATTTTACTTTGCGTATCCTCCTACTTGTTTCATGTGTCGAGATCAAGTAGGATCTGAGCTACGAACATCAGAAAGTAACTATGAACTCTGCGTTTTCTAAAAAGGGCTCAATACCAACAGCAGAATGAGCTTAGTAACGAAAAATTGCTTTCACAAGCAAAAATCAAGTGTTTTTTCACGTATATTATAATGCCCAAGCACACTCTTCCTATTGCACATGGAGTGAAAATAAATAAATAAATGTTTTTAAAAGTATCTCTTATTTTTCATTTTCATTCGCGGGCCAGATGAAACAAGTCCGTAGACCGGATGCTGCCTGCGGGTCGATATTTAGCTTCACTGATAAAGAAACATTTGGAGAAAATTTACAAGAGGAACGGATGTCTTTCTTCAAATAGTATTTCGAAGGGTGTAAAAGGTGAAGGAAGAAAGAAAATCAGCAGAATGACTATAAATGAAAGCGAAAGTCGCAGAAAATACTTGTTACGTCCACAGAAAGAAGTAAACGGATGGCCGTTATACAGGTAGATTCTAAAGCATCTTTCCTCATCTACATTTTTAGTCATTAAGCGGAGTTAATCAAACAAAAGCTTATTCTTTACATTATCAAAGTACTTATATGTAAGAAACTTCCAATTGGTAAAAATAATATGACAACTTCTAGCTTACTTTAACAGCGTAGCCTGTTGCTTCAAACGCCTCGTCTCCAATGAAAAAATCGAGGTCCTCCACTCCTTTCGTTAGCCGACGTATCGCCTGGTCGCCGACTTTCGCAGTTTCCTTTATTGCAATCGCAGAAGGGATTATAAATTGAGGTTCCTTATTGCTGGCAAACCCCAATTTTGTATACCTGAAACGGAAATACATAATTGAAACAACAGCAAAACTCTGAATGTTGTATTAAATGACTCAGTCAGACTATGAAATGATAGCTACCTATATTTCACCTTCAAATGTAAAGCAAACAGGCAATAAAATGCTGGCAGCTCTGCCAACACGTGGGAAATTACAGCGCCTCTATTTCTAGCAACAGACATATACTCTCTCCTGCTACACGTACAGACGTAGAAGTAGGCAGGACCAGAATTCGTTAGTGGTCTCTATTCTTCAGGGTTCCTACTGATCTGGAGAAATCTATTCCCCAGACTTTCCCTGACCTTTCGCACGAAATTCCCTGACTCTGATGACAGGTATCGGATGATGTTGACATATAAATAAGGAATAAATAATGATGAAGATATATATACAGAGCCGGATCCAGTATTCTCTGAGGGTGCACCAATAACTACCAGTGCATTTTAATTAAATTTGAGTTTTTTAAATGCCCTTATGTATCTGTAATGTGAATGAGGAATTCCTTTGGAAATGCTAAGTGTTTACTCTCGATGAATTCTTTCCCTTCAACCTTCAGAAAAATGACTTAAACTATATTGATTTTGCAAAATTCACTGCTAACTTTTCACTTTAGGTAGTGTATATTTACAACGAAGGGCCCTGTATATAAAATTTATTCTATAGAGACAAATGGTAATCAATTGCTCAAACGTACATTCCACTTATCTTCCCAAAAATTGTATTATAATGGTTGGCTAAGTTGGAATTGGTGTATGATTAATGTCCGAAAAAATACATATTTTAAAATTTCCCTGACTTTCCAGTCTTTTTCCCTTAATTTCCATGGCTTGCACCATTTTCCCTGACCAGTAGAATCCCTGTTCTTTTAGCTTAACGTCTCACAATTATGTTTCGAGGCTAAAGTAAACAGTGATGATGAAATCGATGATAAAGAAGGAAACAGAAGAACGCCGAGAAAATTCACGCACACTGTGCTTGTTTACAACACACATTTGCGGGAAGCTGGGATACAGCCATGGAACCAACTCACAATAGGTACGTGCTGTATCACTAAGACACCACGGTTCCCTTTTTATTTGAAATGAATGGGGATTCTTGAATGGTTGATATTGCTTATTTATTCTTCCAGCGTATTTGAATGTTTCTTGGTTTCTAAAAACGAATTTGTATTATAGAGAAATGTCACTTAAATTTTAATTTACAAGGATTAAATTATGAGTCATAAAAATTAATTTTCAAAAAATAATATACACTATAATTAAACAGACTTTAAGAATAAACCATTTGAGAATGCTCGAAGAGCACTGCCAGAACGAACTTAAAAATAATGATTTTATTTCGATTTATATGAAATTGTATATTAAATTTATTTGATTAAATTCGATAGACAATACATTTACATATTTGGAACCTACGTATTAGGGAATCTATTGAATTACTCCAACTCAACTAACCCTGTGCTGCCATATTTTCGGGGCACTTCTGCCACCTTTGTGTGTGGACGTATATCGTATATTTTCTTTTTGTTTTCTCTTTCTTTCTGCGGAAATTAAGCAATAAATTGCAACACTAGTAAAAAAGGAAAAGGAAGGTTATTCGTAACCATAAACCTTGAAAAATTAACAAGATAAAAGGGAACCATGTTCCTATCCGAGTATCCGTGTTAGAAGAAAATGAGCTCTGAAAATCTATAAAAAATCTATTTATAGACGGTTTCAGAACAAGAGAGCCTCGATTCCTGAAAATACACACACATCCACACGTCTGAAAATAACACCCACACGTCCCTGTTCCTTGCCAACATGCCATAAATCTAAAAAAACAATAGGCGACCCTTGGTTAGAAACAGAAGTTTCGAAACGTCTCCTTTTCTACGTTTCTTATTTAATTTATCAATAAAAGTAATAGCATTATGACATTATTTTTCACTTGTTTTCCTTTCCTACTTTCTTTTTTGTTTCTTTTACTACCTAATGACATCGGACATCTGGCAATATTCACCAACCATCGTCCTAACAAGGACTGGGTTGCCATTTTGGTAGTGGTGTGAGACAAGGCTCTTATGTTTTGAAACGGACAATATATTGAAGTTTCACTTACATCGAAAAGCGTCTAACACAAACCAAGGTTGAAAGACATAATGACGGATAGACGACTGATGGATGGAAAAGCTGGTTACTGACATCATTTGGGTGCAGATTTGTAGTTACGAGAGCACGGGATAGAAGCCCTTACCGGTTCTGAAACAGCACACGAAAAAAATTCTAAACTTTTCTTTCTTTCTTTTTTTTTAACGTCTCATTTACACTGAGGCCAAAGGAGACAATGATGAGGATATTGGACGTAATTGTGGAATAAGTGGAAGGAAACGAGATAATTCATGCAACAAGACTGGTGTTCCATTGCGTCACTGCGACCATAAAACGGTCTTAACTACAGAAGGATACAAAAGCATGTAAGACACAAGAAAAATCCGAATGCAACCATTTCGGTACCTTCATCCGAATGCAACAGAGGCGTGTAAACTTTTCCAATTTCGAGCAGAACACCGTATCGTTGATGCAATTTTAACAACTGACGCTCCTTATTTTTGTACAATTCGATAAAACTCAAATACGAGATGCCACAACCTTACCGCCTAAATCATAACAAGTGTACCTCTCCGCCAAATAGTCCCTTCCGCCTAAACATAAAGTGCCGCTTACAACATGAAAAATAACCAACAACAAGAACTACCTTCTTAACTTCCAACTATTTCCCTCACTATAGGAGACTAGGAAATTCAACCGGTAAATTTCCCAAATTTGGTCCAGCGATACAGCAGTTAACCCAAGATTCCTATAAAATAATTGTAATTTTCGAAACAGTTCTATAGAGAAAACTTGGACAACGTTTGACACTCGTTACTTGCTGCTGTTGTGCTTGATGATTGTTCCGAACACCAAACTTCCTTCACTTATAATACTAGCTTACTGCCACTGTTTGATAGATGCCAAGTGCGAAAGTCCACCCATCTTTAGCCTAAGCCTACCGTAGAAGACTATCGTTTGTTTCTTCTGTATCAATTAGTTATAACTTGTTATATACGTGATATTACTCTTCATGCTTTGGCCTCATCTGTACGAATGATAGCTACTATTATGACTGAAATATATTGTAATAATTTTCTAACTCTGGGAAAGCAAAAATATAACTTTGTACTTTTTCATTTTAACGAAATTACAGAATGGTATATTGCACCTTACTCTGGAATTAATAAAAATGTTTTATTATAATACCTAATCTGGTTATAATACTGTTACAAAGTTCCAAAGGCAGCAATATACTGTTGGCTGTGAGGCGTATGAACGAACCTGAAGCTGGAATGTACAACGACTCAGTGTAAGTGCTGCTGTAGAAAGATACATATTTCTACACGTAATACTACAGGAAGAACGGAATGGATAATTACGAAAAGCGGATAGCAACGACAGTACTTTACAAAGTTGGTAAAACCAGCAAGAGTCATTTTTAACTCGCTAAAAAAAAAAAAAAAAAAAAAAAAAAAAAAAAAAAAAAAAAAACTGAAAATCTTTATTTCTCTTGTGCATAAAAATATACACATAATTGCAGTACTGTATTGAAATGAAATCCTTAAGTCCCATGGTTATGCCAGCTAGGCTAAAGGAAACGGGACAACCCTTAGAAAACCCACGCACACGGTGTTTGTCGGCCACAAAGTTCACTCGGCGTGTAGTAGTGTATTGTGCACCTGTTTGGACAAAGTTGTAGCACTCTGAATGGTATGCATTTCAGGCTTTGATAGGTTATGTTTAGTGACATAACGTTTTTCACTAAACCTCCAAACACATCATATGGTCCTTTTCCATGTTCACTTGTACTAAGAATCTATTCTGGAGAAGTTGCTAATATTGAAAGTTCATAGAGCTGAAAGCTGTTTTTAAAATGACTAGCAATCCTTCTCAGATTATGCTAGTTCTGCTTGATTTAACACAAGGTTTTCTTTGGTCTTCTGAAGTGCCAGTAAATAATGACAAGAATCCCGTCCTGTGTCATCACTTACAATTGTAAAACTGCTTTTCAGTGCTATTGTTGAAGTCGGTTATTATTATTTTTTTAAAAAGAAGTTTTTATACTTTTCCTTTTTAGTGCGTTTTCGAAGCCAGTTACTTTTCTTTCAAGTTTATTAAATTTTTCCGATTTTTGTTCCCCAGGAGTTAAGTTAGATACCTAAACTAAATATAGAACACATTAGTTTAGGTATAACAGTAACTTCATTCACTTCTGTTGTGGGTCCAGGTAAATGACAACGTTGCATTTCCGGAATCAGAAATTTTACTTTCGGAAATTTTCCCGAAATCCGGATTTTTTTCCGATTTTACTTTCCGGATCTTGAAAAGTAAAAATTCCGAAATTGGACATCCTTAATATTATATATATATATATATATATATATATATATATATATATATATATATATATATATATATATATATATATATATATATATATATATATATACAGTAAAACCTGTCTTCAACGGACCCTTTATTAAACGGAAAACTGTCTTAAACGGAAATATTTCACGGTCCCATGAATTTTGGAGAACAAAACATATAAAAAGTCCCTTCATTAAGCGGAAATTGTGTTACGCGGACAACGGAAAGAAAAATAAACACTTAACGGAAAATTCTGAGTTCCGGACTACAGCGTTTAGAAGATGTTTAGACATTTTGTGAGACATATACATTACACTGTTTGCGATAAAATGTTCGTTCTTTTGTTAAATATTTCTGAACAGTGTTTACCTTCCCCAACCACTACTGATATTCACCCCCACAAATTGTCCTTAATCCCCGCAACTTAATCAAGAATCATCGGAATGTCGGAAAGAAGAAAACAAGATAGAGGAAGAAGAGGAATACGATACCGAGTTCGAAGAAGAGTGTAGAATAAATACATATCAAGATGCTCTCAGAAGTTTAAAGGAACTGCAAAAATTTGCCTTACGGAAAAATGATTCTGATTCACTTAGTATAATTTCTCAGGTTAAAGTGTATGCGGAGTCAAGCAGCAATGTACACAGAAAACCCTGCTTGGCTAATAGAAAAATAAAGCAAACGTGTGCATAGTATATTTTGTATTCATTTTAATTTTTTGTGTATTTATTCGTAGAAGAAAGACGTACTGTAATCGAACAATGTACGTACAGCAATATATTTACTCAGTATGCCCCTTTATAAGCATGTATCTTTTTTTTTTTTTGTTCTAAAAAGAAAGGAAAGGTCTACCTCCACTAAGCGGAAACCTGACTTTAACTGAAATTTTTGCAAGTCCCGCTCGATTCCGCTAAAGACAGGTTTCACTGTATATATATATATATATATATATATTTGAATCGGCTTACTCGATACAGAACTCTGCGTAAGGGTAAGTGAAATTTATTTATTCCACTATTTTGTAAGCAAGCTCTCGCTAAGTTGAAGCATCTAACAGCAGTGGACACTAAGAAATTACAGAATTTAAGACAACATTTATCTGCACAAAAACTCGGAAGTGGTGAACAGAATTTACAGAGTATACAGTGGAATACTTAGTGCCGATTTTTCTATTTACAGGTTTTGAAGTAATATAATAATTAACTATATATAAAACTACATGAGCTGACATAAATTATTGAGCACTTCCTGTAGGGCTACATTGATTAAATTTGACATGATTGTAGGTTTTCGGGACAAACCCACAGGAAAATTGCCAATAGTGAATATTTTTAATTTTTACAGGGTCTAAAGAGGGGATGAAGAATTTCCCCATGTTATTTAAATGGGACTTTTTTTGGACTTATAATCTTATATTTTAGGTACTTAGAGTTGGAATAAAAACTTGAAATTCGGTATGCTTGTACGTTTCTGTTAGCGTTACTTAAGTGAATCATCAGAAATAAAAATTTCCAACCATAGAGTAGTTTTATGGGGAACTGAAAAATCTTTCCTATGTTATTTATGGGATGTCTTTTACACCCCAAAATGTTTAGGCATTTTCGGCAGATTAGAATCATGAAATTTAGTATGGTTGTAGCCTTCCAGGACTAACCAACAGGAAAACTGAAAAAACTGAATATTTTTAATTTTTTAGGGTTCTAAAGGGGATGAAGAAATTCCCATGCTTGCTATTTAAATGGACATTTTCTTGGGATACAAAATTTTATCCTTTAGACAGTTGCAATAGGAAAAGAAACAACAGAATTGTGGGTTCAAGAGGTGCGAGGTTGTAGGCCGAGCAAAGACAGTGTGTGAGAGCGAAGCCCCCGGATAGGCAGATTCAGGAAATATGAAGGGCAAGTTCACGAAATTCAAAGGCCAATAGGTAAGAAATGCGAGGCCGTAGGCCGAGCGAACTCGGGGGCGGAGCTAGTCAAAGGCTAGTCTATATATATATAAAATTGAAAATCACTATGTTTGTGACTCAATCTCCTGAAGTGCACGACCGATCTCGATCAAATTTGTAACATGGATGAGGTTCGAGGCTGGGCTGGTTTTAGGCTATTCACTTTGATGGTAGAACTGAGGGGGGAGGGGTCATTAACAAAATAAAACTTAATAATTCCTGAACCACTCGACCGATCTTGATCAAATTTTCAACATAGATGAGGTTCAGGCCTGGCATAGTTTTTATGATTTAAATTTGACGGAGCAACGTAGGGGAAAAGAAGGAGGGGGAGATATATAAAAATCAATTTATACAAGACTGAAAGTGACTATTTTTGTAACTTAATAACTCTTGAACTATCCGACCGATCTCAATCAAATTTTCAAGATACATCAGGTTCGGATCTGGAAACATTTTTGTAATTCCATTTTAACTGTAGATCCTAGGGGAGGGGGGCGTATAAATAAAAACTAACAAAACCTAATAACTTTTGAACCACCCAATCAATCTCGATCAAATTTTCAACATATATGAGGGTCGGCCTTGCGTATTATTTATCGTTTACGAGGCAACCTAAGGGAGGGAGAGGGGGAGATATACATAAAAAAATAAAATTAAAATGACTGCCTTTGTGACTTCATCACTCTTGAACCACCCGACCGATCTCAATCAAATTTTCAACATACATGAGTTTAGGGACAGGGATTACTTTAGACTATTCACTTAGAAGATGCAATGTAGAGGAGGAGGAGGGGGGAGAGAGATTCAAAAATGATGAAGAGTGACTGATATTAGTGTTGAATCCACAGTTTCCGGGGTCGAGACAAAGAGTGACACTTCTGATGCTGTTTCAATTTAAGTTCAGCCCTGATTGTTGTTGAGGGGGAGGATACAACGTAGGGGAGGGGGACAAACATTTAAAAATGATCAAAACTGACTAATATTAGTGGGGAATCCATAGTTTTCGGGATCATTCAGAAGAACAGTGACATTTCCGATCCGGTTTAAATCCAAAATCAGTCCCGCCACTTGGATCGAAAATGGTCACTATCAGTGTCGAATCTATAGTTTTCTGGGTCGCTTAGGTGAACAGTGATACTTTCGATCTTGTTTAAATTCAAATTCAACCCCGCAACTCGGGGAAACGGGATGAAGAGGGATTAAAAATGATCGAAAATGACCGATATTAGTGCTGAATCCACATTTTTTGAGGGTCGTTGAGATGAACGGAGACTTCCGATGTCATGGCCCACAACATGGGGGACGGGGATATATATATATATATATATATATATATATATATATATATATATATATATATATATATATATATATATATATATAAATGATCGAAAATGACCAATATTAGTGTCGAAACCATGATTTTTTGGGTCGTCGAGATGATTAATGATCTTCCGGAGCTGTTTATATTGGTGCCATTAAAAACGAAAACAGCATATTTCACGGACAGTAAACACATGAGATACAGAGTTGTGCTTTTAAATTTTCACTTCAATCCAGCGAAGCGGGTAATATATGCTAGTGTAATCTAAAAGTAGTTTCCCGCTAGCATCACGTCCCCAATTAAGAATGATTCCAGGGAGGATCAACTTATTGTGAGGCTGATGATTTAAACACGAATGGAAGTTAGGTATACAAGCTAACGTTTGGAGTTTTAAACTACGTATCCAAGAGCCCAGTTTAGTGACTTGACTGACAGGTGCTCTAGAGAACCGGACTAGGAAGAACCTGCTAAATTCAAGTCCTATGAACCTTTTATTTTATTTATTTATTTTAAAGAAATGTCCCTAGGCAGAGCTTTAAGGAGTACCGTTAATTACCTTCTGCCTTATATTTACATTGTGTTTAATCACTCTAAGTAAATATTCATTCTATAATTTAATGAGTATGTTTATTACCTGATTAGATCAAAAGTGATGCCGAACCATCACAGATGGGACAGCATCTGAAAAAGCACGTTGATGGACACTAATTTTCATTAGATTATACAGCAACAGCTAAGGAGATCTAGGACTTTCACGATGGATAATAATCATTCTTTCGGTTTAATGTCCCACGATTATGCTCTTTAGGCTAAGGAAGAAGGATGATTAAGGGAAGTGAATGATGATGGAGAATTGGTGGAACGAAACGTGGCAGGAAATGGGAGTACACAGAGAAAACACACGGACGCGATGTTATCCACCCCAAATTTACTTGGCCAGGAAGCGAACCAGGGATCCCACGCACCAGAGGTAAGCGCTCTACTACTGAGCCACCGTACCCCTGATGCACGATGGACAAGTACGAACATTAGTATGAAGCAGGGCCGTACTGGAATCTAGGCGCCCACTGTTAAGATACTTTCTAGGGGGCCACTCACATGTACGTACTGCCCCCTCGCCCGACAATAAAAGGGAGTCCGGGAATGTCACTTCGATCGAGTTTTCATTTTTTTGATCCAGGACTCCGTAACAAAGGGGGGCCTCAAAATTTCAAAAATTTCTGAAAACATTTTCACCAGAAAAGTTAATAAAACATGACATTATAGCTCATGGACCCTTTTGAACATGTTGAGAGAGGGCCCATCATAGATGTTTTTGATGGGGCCCCTTTGTATTTTCCCGCTCCAGGGCTCTGAAAATGGTCATAATCTGGCCTTGTATATGTTCTATAGGGAAAACAAGGTGCTGTAAAATGTAAATTATTATTTAGTTTAAAATTATGGCATCATTTGAGATTTCAATTTTGCTGAATACTTCAATATTAACAAAATTATAAAGCATAGTGGGAAATCAGGAACCTTTCAAGGGTTAAATTACAAAAAAAAAAAAAAAAAAAAAAAAAAAAAAAAAAAAAAAATTGCTTTCGCAACATCATGGGCTGGTAACGCTGATCTGGGATTTACTGATTGCATTCCCGGTAATCGTCCTCCGTTCCGTTACTCCCATATGCAAAGAGTGCGTAACGTGTGTCTTTCATTACATATACGGCTACTTATGACACGAGGCGGAGGGCCCACTAAAGAATTCCCCATCTTAGGCCCACCGGGAAATTTCCCGGTTTCCCACCTGGCCAGTGCGGCCCTGGTATGAAGGGAAACTACTACTATGTTCGTGAACACAAACTTGACCGGAGATGCGTGTATGCCTATGTTCTGTACTTCATTCCGTGAACTTTTCAAATAATCCTTGAACAAAATTCCTTTGGAATTGTTATGGATAGCCTTGTACCATCTTTCATAGCTAATATTGTATTACATCAATTAGAAACAAAATATTTTGCCTCTCCTAATCTGCATTACACTAGGTATTTCTAGTATGTGGGTAGCATATATAATGCTTCTGTTCGAGTCTTCGTCACTCCAGAAGGCAATATTTTTAACGTTATTTCTATGTTGACAGAA
This sequence comes from Thermobia domestica, assembly GCF_964235325.1. Lineage (NCBI taxonomy): Eukaryota > Metazoa > Arthropoda > Insecta > Zygentoma > Lepismatidae > Thermobia > Thermobia domestica. Next base: position 117,109,118 of record NC_137470.1, read on the forward strand.
GAAATCAAATTGTTCAGTTTACGTCCCACGTCTATAACCTTTAGGCTAAGGGAGACGATGATTAAGGCAAGTGAATGATAATGGAAGAAGTGGTGGAATGAGAAAGTGGGAGGAAAAGGGAGTAACCAAGAAAACTGACGGACACGATACTGTCCACCACATTTACTTGGCTGGAGATTGAACCAGGGACCACATGCACCAGAGATAAACGCCCTACCACTGAGCTACCGTGAACTCCATGTTGACAAAAGAGAATCGAATTTACCTTTAAGTATAACGTCTACTTTGTTACAAAAATATTAAATTACAAATGCTCGTTGTTTTTATCTCAAACAGAAAACAACTAATCATTTCTATACGTTAATTTCTAGTGGTTCATTCTGACTGTTAAACGCAACATCCTTCTGCTACAACATATCTTAAAGTATCTAGTGAGCGCTTCTGCTCAACGCTTAGAAAACTTTCACTTAGAGAAGTGCATATTTCGTTTTAAATTACAACAAGCCAAATATACACATAAGTTAGGAAGAATAAATTGCACTTTGGTGCAGCACCAAACGTCATATGAGCAATACTGAGAAACAGTACAATGTTTTTGTTTGGTCATGCAATGTAATTAAAGTTTACACTAAGAGTTCAAAAACCGCCAAAGCAAACAATAAGACTTAATGAATCCTGATCAGTCTTTTGAGCTAAAAAGTAATATAAGACCCGGTCTTATTTTCAAGGAAACATTGTCTAGGCAAATAAATTTTAAGTAGTAATAACAAAATAGCAGTGTAATTTGGTCTTAATGAACTTGATATATATATTCCAAAGATCACAAGCGGGCATCCAAATAGTAAATTCGAATCAGTTACAAGTATTTGAGTTTCATTTCTATTACATCTTACATTATTACTACTTGGATACTGGTAAAATATGAGCCGGTAGACCCGAATATAGCAGTTACAAGAATTACAGTGAAACAATCATAACGTGGTAACGCACTGAATACATAGAATGAAATGAAATGAAATCTTTCAGTTCTACGTCCAACGTTTATTCCGTGTAGGCTAAAGGGGACAGTGATGATGAGAATGAACGAAATGGTGGAATGATGAAACAGAGGAAACGAGAGATTCCCATGGAAACCCACGTACATGGTATTTGTCCTGCAAAAAAACCCACTGGCGCTGAGGTGGAATCGAACCACGGAACCTACGCAGAATATGTAATATGGCAGGTAAACTATTTTTTTTTACCTTGATACCTTCTACATTGTCTCACAGACATCAGTAGTTCGCCTATTTTCGAAGATTATTTCGAACTATTTCGTAGACTAGGATCGGAATAGGTGTATTGTTTCTGTTTCTCATTCTGAGTATATTGTAGTGATTTGTCAAAATGGGTAAAGAAAGGAAATGCAGTACTGTTAATTGAAAAATATGGTCTAGATGTTAATTTAAAAAGAAGTTATTAACACGATATTAATATACTGTACTCTTTAAAGACGTATAAGCCACAATCAAGAAAAAATGTCATGGTAAGCTTTATTCTATACTAGCAGAATACTCTTTCTTCGCACGGGGATACTATGTTTCATTTTCGACAGAAAGTACTAATGGGGGCTGAATTGGGATTTAAGCGGCAGCGGAAGTGTCACTGCTCATCTCACCGACCCCAAAAACTATGGATTCGACACACTAATATCGGTCATTTTCGATCATTTTTATATATCTCCTCCCTCTCCCAAGTTGCGTGGTTGAATTTGAAGTAAGAGGCATCGGAAGAGTCACTGTTCACCTCAGCGACCCGGAAATCTATGGATACGACACCAGTATCGATCATCTTTATAAATCTCTCCCCATACCTATGTTGCACCGTCAAAGTGAAGTGATAAAAACTATTCCAGGCCCGAACCTCATCTATATTGAAAATTCGATCGACATTAGTCTTGTCCTTCAAGAGTAATTAAGTTTTATTTATTTTCATATACGTCCCCTCTCCCCCTCACTATGTTGTACCGTCAAAGTGAAAAAGATAGCATGACTCCCAGGCCCAAACCTCATCTATGTTGAAAACTTGATCAAGATAAGTCTGGTGGTTCAAGAGTTATTATTTATAAGTCACAAACGTAGTGACTTTCATTTTTAATAAATAGTCTTATTCACGCTTGAAACATCAGTTTCCAGGTCAATACATTAACAGTCACACTTTCGGACTACTAGATACAAATGCATTTATCTTACTTTCAAATTAACACCTAATAAACTAATAATTTGCCACTTTATACTCACTATACTATACGATGAAATACAAATTCATATTACAACACAGGCTAGTGCCTACTCCTACATGATTAGCGATTCCCTCCGAAGTACTTCTTATCCATATCCACACTACCTTTTCCCATCTACGAGTACAAATAGGTGTACAGAGGCACAGCTCACTCATCTATAGCGCTAATAAGTATGTCACTATGTCACTCCTGCGAATAATAACTGCTCGCTCGAAGAAATTATTATTCGTCTCTCCGTAACGGTGACACTCAGATTACTTGTAAAACATCTACCCACAGTGAATAAAGTTAAAGAAACAATTACAGAAAATTTGCAAGGGGCGTGTTTAGATAAAGGGGCCAGAAGTAGGAAAAAAAAAAAAAAAAAGGAACATGATTTACAGGAGAAACGAGTTGAACTTAAAAAACATACAAAGAGTGAAAGAATGATTGGACTGGATTGGGACTTAAATCTGGGTTATCCGGCATACCGTCCGGGCTGCCAAAGCGTTAAACATTACGTCATCCAGTCCGTTTCCCAGAACAGTCGAACATTCTGTCATTCCTGCAGTCGGTGCTCTCCACTCAGACCCAGATGGAGTCCCGCTCCAGTCACGCACTTTTTTACTCCTTGAGTATTATTGGATTTGCACCTACAAAGGATTTGGTGTGTAAAAATAACTTTAAATCGGTTGCTTCCTCCTTTCATTAATAAAAGGAAAACGTAACTGATTCGTATCTCATTTAATAGTGAAATAGAAGTACACGTTGTAGGAATGAGAAATGCTGTACAGAATATACGTACACACGTAAGGGAATATGAACACAATGATGTAATAGTTACCCCTAACCTAACCTAATATAACCTGAAGCTAGCGAAACTGTAATATGTTTTCGAAAACAAAAGGTAACTTCCCCCTTCAACTAAACACAGCCCATTTACAGTAACAAAAACTAGTGATTACAGTACGCTATTAAAATAATAATAATAATTATTATTATTATCGTTCCACGGTTCTGTTTTTCAGGCTAAAGACTGCAATGAGAAATAAACGATGATGATAAACTGAGTGCTGAAGGGAAGTAGCACATTCATGTTCTGAACTGGGATTCAAATCCGCAGCAGACAGGTCTTGCGATCGACTGCTTAATGCCTCACTGAAAATCATTGATGAAGATGTGAGCAAGCGTCGAAAGTTTGAAGAATTTATTTTAAACAAGAAATGATTTTTAAGTTATTCAATATGTACCCTAAACCAAATATCTATACTGTAAATGCCACATATAGGTGTCATCTCTCTCCACACAATCTCTCGCATGTTACCTAAGTGAAATACGCGTAGTAGAAAAAAAAATATTTTTATCACTTTTTCACGATTGATCTTTATTTGCTATTTAAACGTTATTTATTGCGTTTCTATTATGAACTGATTTACAAATCTGATTGTACATAACTTAGGAAACAGAAGTCTGCACATTACATGTCACGCGACTGTATCGAACATCACGCCATACCAAGTTTAATTCCAACCGGATGAACTCTGCTGATTTTTTGTTCGAAAATGTGGTGCAAATTTTTGCTCGTGCTCGCGAACTAAAAGCTTGAACAGCACAATACTTTACACGTTTATATAACCAATCATGGTTCATTAACGTACCAGGTTTGTTCTCCGTCGGTTGATTTTGTTTGAAAATATGAATCAAAATTTGACTGCCCGTAACTCACGAACCGGAAGCCTGCACAGCGTATTATCTTGATATTGAAGTTAAATTTTTAAATCTTTATTTTTATTTTTAGTTCAAATTTGTTTATATTGTGTCGATTTATTGTACGGAAAACGGGAGGCGAAACTAAAAACAGCGAAATTTGCGTGTCCACAGTCTCGTAACTATCTCCGTGTGAATGACACACTTCCTTTTAACATATGGTATACGGTTTGCACTAACCAGAGAGCAGGTGAAAAATCATTTAATTATTCTACAGCGTTAACTTAAACTCAGGAATGCGCACAATATCAATTAATGTAGAAATTTTCAATGGGCTTACAGACAAAGCTTTTTACTCAATAAGCACCCACAGGTAACTATGGCAGTGCCTACCGTAGACGTTTCAACGACGAGTTGCTGTCTTCATCAACAGAAATTCTTTAAGAAAATAACGCTGCTACAACAATTACGTTATCAGTAAATTCCGTTCATCTATAAACACATCAAAACTAAAGTGATCCTCTTAAATCATGTCCTTTCACTGTGGAAATAAAGATCTGAAGGGGTTAATAAAACACAGATCTAGGTACCCTTCGTCCTATATTCGTGCTACTTCCTCTTTGTGTGTTGAAACTCGCTGAAAAGGCAGCAACTAACACACTGTATATCTATGCTCAACTACTCAACGGCTACCAGAATAATGAATATTTGATTTCACTCACCGTATTATTTCTTCTACCGGTAATTAAAATTATTTCTGTTTTCACTAAAAACATTGACAGATTTAATTTTAACACAGAGTACCAAAACATATCTATGCTTTAGGAGCTTATGAGAGTAAGAACCCTTGCGTGTGTTAATATCCATTCTGTTAAAAATAAGTAATTTCAATTTATTTTTATATAAACACACATTACTATTTTTGAGTTTCTAAAACTGTAGATGAGGAAAATGTCTATTACCAAAACTAAGTAAAAAATGTATAGCTACACTTTCCAGGGGTAGACCCTTTCGCTTTTCAAGCAGGATATAAGTTGTTTAATACAATTTAATTATAAGTCTTCACTAAGAATAGATTCAGTTTGCTTACAACAGAGTAACTGCTAGTAATTCCCATTATTATCTAAAGAATCAAGTTGTTCTACAAATTCGAAGAGCAGTTCAAATATACACTTAACTGTAACTTAATACGAAAATTAATTATAATGATGGAATGACGAAAGTGGAAGGAAACGAAAGAATCTCGAAAAAAACCTATGCGCACAGTGCTTGTCCACCACAAAACTAACTTGGCGAGATTTGAGATCGCCCATTGCGCCAGAGGTGTGCGCTCTACCACTGAGAATAACAATAACTATCAATAAACTATAATAGGAAATTTTTGAAGGAAGTGTATTTAAAGTACTGATTTCAAGGAATGAAAACTTTTCAGATATTAACTGTGGCAGCACGCACATTTTACTGGAATAAAATGGGACTTATATCTTTAATATCACACGTTGATGCATCGAGACTGATGGAAACGGTGACGAATGATAATGGTAGAATCAAGAAAGTGCAAGGACACGTAAGAACACCGTGTAAATCCATACACACAGTGTTTGTCCACCACAAAAGCCCACTTCGTGCGGACTGGGATCGAACCAGGGACCCCACGCACCAGAAGCGTAACTCTACTACTGAACAACCACGCCCCCGAAACCGGAAATGTAAATCTAGATTACTTTAAGTTTACCATTGAACGAAAGTAGCTGCACTATGCGACTCAACTAGCGTATCCTCTTATAAATATAAAGGGCCATATGCAGAGTCGTTTCGACGTATAATTAGCGTCATACTAAAGGCCTGAGTACTGCAGGGAACATACGTTAGTCAAATTTTTTAGTATGACATTAATCATGCGTCAGAACGTCTTTGGATAAGCCCCGTAACGTTTAGTAGAAAGCTAAAGCGCTTACCCACCATTATAATTTTATTTACTAATAATTTCGAAACAAACTTACCAATTTGTTTTCACCACAATCATTATTATTATTATTATTAATTGACGAAGAAAGAATGTAATTATGTATACACTGTCGGAAACCTTATAAAACCAATCACTTCGTTCCAAAGTTATCTAAAAATCTTCGAAATGCATTTACTTACTATAGGTTAGCCACCTTTGAACAGTGGTCACAACTTCAGTGTATCTATATTTTATCAACTTTTTAAATGACAAATTTATTTGAAAACGGAAAAGAAGATGATGTATTCAAAACACGACAATAAGCTTTTCCTTCAGAAAGAGAAAACAAACTTATATATGCAAAATAAAACATCACGCAAAAATATCCCTTTTTAAGGAAATCTATTGGACAGTTCCTTCTCTGCATTTCTGAACTTTAAATAATACTGTTCAAATTACAGGACCGAAATAAAAAAAATGCAAATACTGTGGCTACCTAATCAAAAGTCTATGAATACAGAGGTCTACTACAGAAGGTGTACTGAAGTGTGTATCTTTCAATCCTATTAAACGGATTACTTATTATGGAACAAGGAAAGCAGTGCACGAATCAAACAAAGAAATTACATTGCTATTTCATTAATAGGATGAACATTCAGTATATATTAAAACTATACTTACCCCAAGGAATCTTAATTCCAATTTAACTGAGAATGTTTTGGCAAAACCTTTTGCCATCCTCGCTAAAGATCATGTCAGATAACAAACGTTGCTTATAGATCTTCGACTCAGTGATTACCTTCAACTGCATAACGTATGCAATTCCTATAGCTTTCCAACGCAATTTTCCCTGTACTTATATACTTTCCTTTCTGTGCACTAACCGGTATCGTATTAAAGTGACAAATTGATATTAATTAAACACTGCTTCGAAGTCTAATTTCACTTTAGCGGTAAACTTAGCTGGAGTACTATTTAGTTTCTCCCTCAAATCATTGGTAGTGACTCCGGCTCAAGTACCAACTCCGGAACCGTCGATGACGGTGTGGACCAGAATTTCTCCGTGCAGATTAACTTTAGGAGGACCTCAATGTCTGTACGTGGTAATAACTACTGTGAAAAACACACTAACCAACTTCTTAGGTGGCCACTACAAAGCACGAGTGCTATCTAACAGAGTCAACGCAGGAGCGCAGTGGGGCAGCAGCGAGGGAGTGCGTCCGTAGAGAACAGGCGTGTCAGCGACGGTGGGTATACACATAAACGACAATCGCGCAAAACACAACATATTGTATCAAACATTTACCTTATACAGTACATGGATTTGGGGGAGATACTAAATGCCATCCCTTAGATGATCGAAGGAAACGAAACTAGTGAAACCTCAAAGTAATGTTTCATTAATTATCAATCGCCAGCGTTCTTCAATATCGGTTAGTGCACAGAAAGAGAAATATAAAGAAGACGGAAGGAAAATTTCACTGACAGGCTCCACGAATTACGTGTGTTCTGGTATGCAGAAGGTACTCAACGAGACGTAGTTACGCAAGGAACATTAGATTTCTGAAGAGATCTACGCTCAGGATCGTAAGAAATTTAACGAAACCCTCAGTCGAGTTATTTTGATGTTTCTGGTTAAGTACAATTGCACTATAAACATTCAACAGTCCCTGTCTCAAGAACATAAATCCTATTCTCTAAGGGTAAGACTTGGTTAATTTACAGGACAACTGATGCTTAATTTTCCTTTTAAAATATAGTACATTGTTTACGTAATAACAGATAAGGAAATCAGATTTTGCTTGTGTTACTTTGAGAACTGCTAAACTCTAAGATTCGTTACATAATTTGTGTGTCATAGCTGGGTAAGATCGTATCGACTTGCTACTGTGTACTACATTACGTAAGGCATTAATTCAGTCCGTATGTCAGCAATTAGTTTCAAACTAATAAGCTGTACAACTGCCTTAATTACCATATGGGTTCATCTCTGATATGTGAGTACTTTTGTTCAAGTTGGTGGAAAGTATCAATGTATTTGTACCTCTTCACGACGCTCTACTATTTACCCCCACAACGACTGAACTTATATTTCTTACTTTTATTCTTCAGCCTAAGGGAAATAATGGTTATTTAAACTACTGTAAAACATTCAAAATGAAAGGAAGAAGCGTAGAAAACAAAACTTCGTAGAGATTAAGAATTGGGAAATCGAATTTATGCAACAATTAAACTCATACTTGCGGGCGGAAATACCAACAAAATGCCCTCCACGTCTGCAATAGTAATTTAGTTGGCGCTTCGACATATATCGCACTGGGCACAGGTAAATTTGAGGACTGCTACAAAAAATAATAGTTCAAAAATTAAAATCCTTTGATTAGATATATCCTAATGCCTTCTACACTCTTCATCCCATGACACGTACCCAAATCCTGGGGACAGTTTTATTATATGCCTGCAAGGGTATATGCCATAAATAATACCCCTGCGAACTTAAATGGCATAAAAACAAATGACGAACATGCATCAACCTATGGTAGGTGCTCACTACAAGCTGTTTGCGTAGGCCTACACACAGGGTCAGCGCAGGGCAAAGCTGCTGCACCTCCGTGTGGATGTATTCGGAGAAGCAGGCTCGTTAGTAACAGTTAATATGCACGTAAAGCAACACACAAATGTGATAAACACATACAAACTTATTTTAGATGGTCCCTACAAGCTAGCTTTGCTATACAACTGCATACTAATGATCCATAATTTATTTAACGTTGTTTCTATGTTTACGTATGACGTGCATGTTTGCCACCAGTATAAATAAAGGGGTATGTCTAGTACAAGGGGTCCAAAAGCACGTAAAAAACACAAAATTTACAGGAGAAATGGATGATGCAAGTACTTAGACGTAACATAACGTAAACAAATCTAATCTAACCTAACCTAACATAAACTAACGTAAGCTAACCTGAACTAACCTAAACTAACGTAATATTAGTAGAAATAAGCGACATTCTATCATTTTTTGGAATATTATGCGGGACTCCTACGCTAATATAACATAAACTAACCTAACGTAACCTAAACTAGCCTAACCTTACTTAAACTAACCAACTCTACCCTAAACTAACCGAATGTGAACAGAAATTGCCACAATTGTATCATTTTTTAGAGAAAGGATCTGGACCCCTTCTGCTAAACATAGGCCTAAATAAATTCATTGGCTGATATTTTGTATCTTCTCCAATCTTGCACATATAAGATCTTAAGTGTTACTTATTTCACAAAATATAGACTAACCAGCGAGGTTATAGTTAAGGAGACGTACTTCCCATTTAGGGAAGGACGAGAAACGCCATACTTTCAGGAATTATTCATTGACTATCTAGGATGTTAAAAAGTAGGTAATATACTGAGTTCTTGCCCTTGTACTTAGGGTGTTTAGGTAGTGCAACAGTAAGATGTATCCTCCTGCACGGGAGATGAGAAGTAGCTGTTCTTAACTATTACCACGAGCGAAATGGGTTAAAGAAGCCCACCAGGGCTCACTGTTTTCAACATTTATCACAATTAAACAAACACAAGGTACTCGGTTCTGGAGCCATGAAACGAGTTGGGGGAGATATTAAATGCCATCCAAATTCATTAAATGGCAAAAGTGCACTTTGAGCAGAACATTCATAGGAACCGATAGGCCTACCTAGTCTTACCTAACCTATTACGTAAAATAACAGTGATTCTATTCCTCCAATGCCACATTATGTGACAAAAGTAACTTGTTCTGTTCAAAGTGCACTCCTACACATTAAATAGTCCTACCCCTACATGAATTCATAAAAGTTACGGTGTAGTTTTACTATACGGACACACAGATTGTAAAATTTACGGAAAGCTTGAGTAAGTTTCAATTTGCCCATTTTATGACGAGAACAAAACCCAACGAACCCCTGTGGGACCTCTAACTCGTTCCTACTAGTACTACTTATACTATGGATCCGTATAATAAAACTGCACGGAAGTTACCAGCCAATTTTCAAAAAAGCTCACATTCTCAATCTACATTGAAACTTTGTTTAGGAAACCATTTCTTTCCAGTGCTACAAATTCTATTCAGTACATTTTAATATATCGTGCACGTAAATTTTCCCAGTATGCCAGTACTATTCCTGTAACAAAAAACCCTTGTATCTAATGAAATAACTCAAGGAGCAAATTTAAGAATGTTCCATGCTTTGATACGTATTGCATTTGTAATCATATTTTAAACAAATACACTTAATTTTAAACTGCTGACAGATAACACCAAAGCGAAAGCTACCTACCCGGTGCCAACATCAATAACACATGCTGGCAGTCTTCCCGTCATCATATGCGGACTCTTCTGCTTTTAACAAAGTCAAATTTGTTACTCTTCATACAAACAAACCGTACGCACTCCTTCCTTCAACGACTAGTAGTTTTATTTTCACATCAATCAATTCTCACTTCATACACTCCCATGTAACTTTTCCAAAACTCACACCTTAAACAAATATGGTCGACGGATGTGACCTATGAGCATCCGGTTAGTAATCGCAGTGATTCAACAACAGGACCCTTATCTTTGCACTCACTGACTCAAACAAATTCTCCCTTTTTAGAACTATTGAACATGTAACCACGCTGGTCTCATTCGATATTCAGTGTTGAAGCAAGGAAATATATAGGCGTTACGTATATATTTTCAAGGTGTCATCCTGTTTTATAGCGTAAATTTGTAAAATGTGTGGAAGTAAATAAGTTACTTAATTTCATAATAGAATTGTACAAATAATCAAAATATATTTAGGTTTTGTATCTCATCTGCATAGCATGGCAGAAATGTGAAATGCAATTTACCACGTCGTACTTAATAAAGGAAAGATATGAAGTTAATGCTATGTGCAGGCAGTATACAAACAGAAGTGTCCCAAATATATGTCACACGAAAATCCTGTTTTTTTATGCTGCATGAAGTGTTCTTCCCAGTGGCGTATTTAGGGGAGGGCTTCCGGGCTTAAGCCTCTCCCGAAATCTTACTTACTATAGTAAAGTATATGAAATATCTTGCAGAATTATCACATTTTCAGGCAAAGCCCTCCCCGAAAGTTAGCAAAGCACCCCCCGAAACAAAATCGTAAATACGCCACTGGTTCTTCCACTACATTCGTTTAAGAGTACACCCAATTTCGCTTACGCGTAGGTCCCTACGGATGCCCCCCCACGCGGTTCCCACTACTTCGCCCCTGTCCAGACTCGGTTCAGTAACATTCGTATTTTTTCACATAGCACAAGTTGATTTGTGCTTGTAAGCAAATTCATATTTTATACGTAGTTGCTATGACAAGTGCCTACACGTTTTACTTACATTAAGTCCTCCTAAAGTCAACCTGAAACAATCAATGCAACTCCTCCCCTACGATGCACTTTCTAAGGAAGTATCAGTGCAGTTCCTGAAAACAAAGTTCATATTTCATGAATTTAGGTATGCCTCATAAAAGTGAATACTAACATTGTCAAAAGTATTACATGTTCTTGAGCCTCATTTCGTAACGGTCTTGAAAAATATCCTGGCTGCAAGGCAACACAAATAATTAAATAAATAATGTAAAATTATTACTGCAATGTCAACTATCGCAAAAGAAAACGCAACTTTTGTGACAATACGACTTAATGGACATAACATTCATGACTATTTTCGTAAGTTTTGCATTGCGTAACGTTTCCTGACTTTTGCTAAGGCTGATACGGTATAAGGCCCCTTGTAACAAATCGATTTCTTGTAATGAGTAATGACAATATCTTGAGTAAATTTCTATGCAACTAAAGAAATGAGCTATGCAGATTAAAGATAACCCAAATAGCATTTTGGGTTGGCAAGTGGTTAGTCCAACTGACCATGTTGGTTGGCCAACAGTGGTTTTGACGGTGCTGCAAATCGTTATGGCAACAATCATTTGGAATGGGCCAACAGTAGTTTGTGTACAGTTGGCCAACCAACCAATAGACGACAGTGTATCAACCATGAAGGAGTTGGACCAATGAAATGCGAACAAAATATCTACGAGAAAATCACAGTTGGCCAATGAATATTATCCTACAATCTACCAACGATACAATAAGTTGGCCCAACGAAGTACTTACGAAATGCCAATGTGAAAATTACGGTTGGCCAACCGTTATTATACTACAATTATACAACGGTGGCCCAACAGTTTGCAAAACAAAGCGCCAACAATATGCTAATGCGCAAGGCACAGTTGACCAACAATCATGACACTACAATGGGCCAACGATCATTAATTGCTCCTCATACTCACCCACCCCGTCTCCTCTCGCTCTTTTGCCATGCATTTCAGGCGCTTCTGTAATGCTGTACAGTACTCTTTTAGTTGTGCCTCATATTTTCAGTGTCCCCAGTAGATATATGGATGGTTATACGCTCGTCGCCTTGTAATCAAGAGGTCCCGGGTTCGATTCCCGGTGGGGACACAAGTGGTTCGGATCCCAAATTAAACTGCAGTAGGTCCCTTCGATCACCCCATGGAAGACAATGGCAAAAAAGCATGGGTTCACCTTGCTCAGACACCCTCGGACAGAATACCCGATGAATCATGTTTGTGATCTTCGGTGTAGCTAATTAATTTCAATTCAGTAACATGGCAGGAAAAGTGTTTCCTTGAGTATTATGTGTTACTGAAATGAAATTAATTAGCTACACCGCAGATCACAAACACGAAGGTCTCTGAGCAAGGTGAACCCATGGTTGTTTGCCATTATCTTGCATGGGATGATGGAAGGGACCTACTGCAGTTTAATGTGGGATCCGAACCACTTGCGTCCCGACCGGGAGTCGAACCCGGGACCCGTTGATTACAAGGCAACGAGCGTAACCACTAATATTCACCGGGGACACTTACAAAATTCACTGGGGATACACATATTCACTGGGGACACCGGAGGCACACCTAAAAGAGTACTGTACAGCATTATATAAGCTCCTGAAATGCATGGCAAATGAGCCAGAGCAGACGGGGTGGGTGAGTATGAGGGGCAATTAATGATCGTTGGCTCATTATGGTGTCTTGATTGTTGGCCAGTAATAGCTTAGAAGCTATGAGGTAGAACGTAAAGAGAACGATACAGCAATGCTTTTGGCAAAATAACGGAAAAATAAGGGTGGGTGGAAGTGAAGGAGAAATTATCATCATGCGATAAATTATCATCATACGATAATAACAAATAAAAGCAAAGATTCTGACAGGCTGTACAATCGTACAATGACTGCACAGTAGGCCGAAAACTACATTTAAAAAGAAGAAAAAACACTGGATAATACTGCGTTTAATTAAAAAAAAACCGCTAAACTTGTTCCTCTATAGAACTAGATTGCTTTCAATATGGTGTATTCATAACATAACGTCTGTGATTACAAAACATAAAACTATGATTAAAAGATCTAAACATTTATTTCAAAAGAAGTATTGCTTCCAAGAATTCGGAGAAGTATAAATTTATACCGTACTCATCAATTTACAGGACCAACGCTTTAAGTAAAATAATATTTATTTTCAGTAACCTTTTCGGCTGCATTCACAACCATCCTCAGGTGACGTTTAAGTCAACTGCAAACGAACTTCTCAATATTGATTTGCTTTCTTTCGAAAATTGCTCCTAATTATACACTTACTTAAAATCAAAATTGTCTAGAAACGTCACCTGAGGGTGACTGTGTGTAAATCCTGCAGAAATTTTAACGAAAGAAATATTCCTTTACTTACTCCAGTAAATATTTACAATTTGTTCTTTGGTCAGTTTCTCATAAACGAAAGCAGATAATGAACTGTAGATTAACATGATCGTAGTAATAGACCATACGAAACTTGTTTGAATCATCAGTAGTATTGATTTAAGAAGGACCGCCAGTTGTTTACTTTTGATAAGAGATAACAGTAATCTGGTGTGGATAAGGCTGATACGTGGTATGTTTCACAACCAGGAAGCTGATGCAAGAGGCTGATGAAATTGAGTTAGGTTTTTTTTCCTGGTGGTAGTTGAATGACCTCCAGGTCCCTTCCCTCCTTTGCAGGGCCACACCGGATGACCCCAAGGCCCCATGACCCCCAGCTTATGTAATTGTTTAAAATATGGTCCCCAGGACCCATACGAACAATATGTGAGAAGTGAAAAATATAGCAAGCTATACTCATACACTATGTGTTTGAGCAGATAAAAGAAAATGGCCCCTGCCCCACCTATATAGAGGAATTATATTTTTTTGTATTTTTTCAATATTTTGGTTCATTAAATTATTTTTCTCATAATTATTTGAACAATATGTGAAAAGCTAAAAATATGGCAAGCCATACTCCTTGTTAAAATATGGCCCCTGATCCAGGGGACCCTCCATGGACCACAACTATTACCCATACAAAGGAATCTATGATTCTGATGTACTAAAAGCTTGAACACAAGGTGTGAACCATTAAAAATTATTCCCTTATAATGATTATGAAAATATTAAAATGGCAACCCATATATGGACACAGGAATTGAACCCGGAGTTCGGTGTATAGGGAAAGGATTGGTCGGGGAGAAAAAGGAATAGGTGTATTTCATTTATTTATTCATTAACATTATTAAAAGCTCTTCGAGCAACTTTCATTTCATTGTTTTATTAAATTATTTCCCTCATAATTATTCGTACACTTTGTGTGAACTGATGAAGAGTTCCGAGACATTTAAATGTTGTTATATTACAGAGTAAAATGCTGGCACATCCATCACCGAAGAACTCAAGACATGAACTGAAGTTTTCGCGCGCTTTTGGAACCCGGATGAAATGACCTTAGTACCATTAGATAAACTTGTTGACCGTTGATACTTGACTAAACAACATGTAACTACGCCACGATGTCTAATTATCAAAGGAAAGCCGTCGACGCATAAGTAAATAAGATTGCTTGGGTATTGACCTTAGTATGACCGTTGATACATGACTAAATAACTTGTGACCTCGCCACGGTGAGTAATTCTGACCGTTGACACATCAGTAAACATCATATGACCATTAGAGAAATTTGTTGATTTTACATGATGTGAACACGTGATGGGTTTGAAAATACTTTAAATACAGGTTATAAGAGACAAATATATAAAGATACATCATGCAGTCGTATGAGAAGAAGGAACACTGCGATAGAAATATTGAAACATCATCATCTGATGCTGAAACAGAATTATATGAATCATCATCATCAGATGAAGAATTTGATATTGACGCAATAGATTCACCAGTGCTAACAATTTCAGAAACTCCGGCATCATCACCATCATCATCAAGATTTTGGAGTTTAGACTGTTCTTGTAATAGCCAAAATGTGGACCGAGAATGTATAAAGAAAGCTATTGAAAAATGGGAATTCAATGACACGTTAATATGAGATGGCTGTAGAGAAGGAGCGTACCATGTTTATGCTTATGATTGTATGAATGTACAGCCAAAATCATTGGAAATTCGTGGCTGGAATGTTATAGCAAGCCCCAGTGTTGAAGAAGATGTGTTCTATTTGTATGCGAACACCCACATTATGGAATATTAACAAGAGAAAAATTTTATGAAGCATATTTGGAATTATTAAATGATACAGACTATCACCCGGATTTACTAGAGGTTCTATTAAGAAAAGATAAACGGAAATCGGACATTGCAGAGTGAAAAAATGTATCCGAATAGTGCTAGTGTTTCATGTGTGTTATATCATGCTGAAAATATTAATGTGAATTGTGTATTAAAAACAATAAAGGTATACTTACGTGGTAATAATCCAGTTGAATGTATGGAATGCACATTAGATATTCTTCATGATTGTACTCGTCTTCATAATACTGGATCATTTGCAGCGAAGTATTTATCTCTTGATAAAACTCTTGTTGAACTTTTTGAAGTTTATGAACAGGAACATAGTGAAATCTCATTTATATGCTTTATGCGTAAAACTTGTGATCTTTTAAAAATACAGAATTTGTAGGTCAAATTATACCATTATTCATTCAGCGCACAAATGAAACTTCACCATGCGTAAGTCAATATATTATTGATATTCAAGATTTTAAAATGTCTGATAACGAATTTGTTATTCGTGAGTTTTGTCTAGGCGCATGTGATGATACAGTAAATTTCTATTGCTTGGTAAAATCGCCAATAGAATATAATTTATTGTCATTAGGTTGCCAAAAACAAATTGATTGGTTAACGTTAAATTTACATTTTTGGAACTGGGATAACAAAACTGGGTATACTGTATAATTCATACGCAACCTTGTATATCAATTATGCTTAAAGAAATCAACCTTTTATTGTAAAGGTTTAGAGAAATCTCTTTGGATTAAGAGAATATTTGCATTAGATAATGTTATTGATTTAGAAACAAAACATTGTCCAGCATTAAATGATTTGTGTGGAAATGAATATTGTTCTTTTTACAGAAATATTGTAAAGAAATCAGGATGTGCATATCGTAACGCACAACAATTGAATTACTGGTGGAAATACGAAAGATCAACAGCATTAACTAATGCATTATCAAGATTGTAATGAGGAATTATAAATTAAATGCTTGAATATAGTTAAAATTATTGTAAAAATAATAATGATAAAAATTATATACAATAATAAAAATATAAAAAATTACATGTGTTTTCTTTTTAAAATTTTGTTTACATGTTTATAAACAATATCATCATTCTTTTTCAAATTTTTGTTAAACAATTTTAAACACTTCAAATGATTGAGTGCGAATAATATGATGCAAAAAATATAAAACAAAATATCCACATAACACAGAATTATCGTCCTGATATTGTTCACTGTTTCTAAAATATATTTTAGTATTTTTTGATTAAATGTTTTTTTTATTTCCTTGGGAATGTCCATAGCAAGACTCTCAAAGTAGAAACCATGTTTTTTCTCATTAATGCACACTGCGACCCTGTGGGAACCACTTCAATCGGATGTATCAAGATTAATTAAAAGTGCTGCAGGTGGTTCTACCACTACGGGAAGTTTGTCAATAGGATAAATTCCAGTAACACTTGCACCAGTCACTTTATCAATCACTAACACTTTTAACAATTCGTCACTATACATGATTATTATTTTTTCTTAATTATAGTAGGTATGTAATTACCACTGTTTTTCACATGTAAAACATAATCATACACTTTTACATATTCACTATATAGTAATGCTTCATGAACACTGCACCTATATTGTCCAAAACGATGTTTATTATGTGCACACTTGTGAACGTGAAAACTTAATGCGGTATACTTCGGACAGTCTCTTTCTTCCAAATTTGTAACATTTCTTTGCAGAATTTCTTCAAGAAAACACTTTCTAGTTATTCCATACTTGTAAATACTGGTAGTATTTGAACAATATGATTGAAGTATCTCCTTTAGAAGTGTATACTCTACATCGCCTTCGTGCCAGGTAATATCATATACATTTTCACTTAGATATTTGTTTGTATTTATGATTGGCTCAGACAAATTATTTAATGGATACGGTGGTTTAAATATCCAATTTTGTAAAAGCGGAACGTCAGGATTCACAATTGCTAGTTCCTTTACAATAAATTCATCATCATTATTATGGAATGCGGCGAAGTGTACAACAACCCTCATTCTTCTCAACTGAATAAATTAGAAGGTGTTATCAATATAAATATTTCTATCTTTGTTCACTTGTGCTAATGCATCAAATTGAGCATAGACAATACATGTAAGCGGTTCAGTTAAAGTTTCTGAAAATAATACTTTTAAATTTACAGGAGAATCACGAACTACATCCCAAGTGTTATCATCTAAAGTTCCAGTTGGAGATAGAATAAAAGCATATAGAGCATATCCATTAGGATATTCTTCAAGAGTAACAATATGTGAATAATTTTGATAATATATACCAGTACCTGATATCAGAGTATAGTAACTTAGAATGTATAAATCAACATTAAAATCAGGAGTAAGGGGGTTGGGAGGGAATGATTTTGAGCCAACATGTAATTGAAGTTTGTTAACGTTAAAGTTCCGGAACTCATAGGGATTAAGATGTGATTTCCCATTGAAGGCTGTGTTGGAAATGAAACCAATAACCAGGCCTTTAGGAACATTACCCAGAAAGAGATTATCAAGGTTGTATGACTTGACTTGTGCAGGAAGAGCATAAGATCTTGTTTCTACTCTTGTGAGAGGTAACTTGGCCGTTTCTGAAACCATTCGCGTATTTAATTGCATAGCTAAATCTGCAGCGACATCAATGCGTCGTACATGAAGAATAACTTCTTCAAGTGGAACTTTATAACTTGTATTTTCACGAGACATTAAACAAAAGTTATCTTTACTACGATGTAATTTTACACTTAAACTCACCTTATTAGGAAGCATACGATCTAAACTCACAATATCAGTATGAAGGCGTCCGTACATTTCAAAAGATTTACTATTTTTTATTTTAATGGCACGCTTTTGAAAACCAGCATTATTATTATAAAATTTATTAAAATGTTTTGCAGTATCTTTATGCCACATGGTACATGCTAAATGCGTTTGAGAAGCATCATAAGAATAAATTAATAAAGTTTCAATGTATGCACGATAAGGATAGGATCCTGTGAAGAAGTAATTAATTTATCAATTAACGAAATATTAATCTGACTAAATAATGAATGTAAGAAATTATTTACCGGTGCAACAATATCATCATTAACAAAATTTGTACCATCAGCTTTTGTAATTTTAGAACGTACATAAAGATATAGATATGCAGGATGAATAAATTCTCCTGTTTCTCCAGGAATAACAAATTCAATAGGTCCTTCTGATGTTAATGTAGAAATAGGTCGATATTCAGCATTCATAGTTGCTTAAATAGCTGTTTGTGTCATTGGTATCGAAAAGAAATCAAATTCATTGGTACAGCATTCAGAACTATCGGAATTTAGGAGCGACATTATAAAAGAATATCGCTTATATGTTTACGTTTTGTTGGTGGTCCAAAATTTACAATTGCAGGAGCCTTCCTTTTGCGTGACCGTCTCTTACCACTACCAGTTAGCAACTATCCAGCTTTATTAATAGCTTTTGTCTTTAAACTATCACCAGCTTCTTTTACACGTGCACGAATCGCTTCTTTAAATGGTATATTTTCCAATACATCACCCGCAACTTGTACTCCGGTTTGTAATGCTTGACGCCCTACAGTTTTTGAACCTTGTTTAAGAAATGGTAAAGGAAATAGAAATAAGCCTTTAAAGAAACTCCGTATACCATGTCCCCTTTGATATACAGGACCTGAAAAATATGGTATTCCACGTCCACAATGTAAAGTAACACGTCTAGATCTCATCTTTATTATTATTTAACAGATGCAGGAGAGCGTTTAAAATGAAGTGTTACGGTCAGTGTCCCAGATCGGAATGGCAAATTTCGCCCTACATGATCTTTTAATAGTATTTCAATTGTGTTAAAACAAAATTTTGCAAGAGGCATATAATGAATATCTTCAAAGGTAATTGTTTGAACTTTTCCTTATTTAATATCAGAGATTGTTGCTATACGCACTAATGGCTCTTTTGTATTACGTAAAAATTGATATTGTATAATATCTGTATAAATACAAATTTCATGTGGATATTCAATATCTACGTATGGTTGTTTGAATCCACAACGTTCTTTTACAAGATCTGATTTTTCAGAAAAACCTAATTGTAGAGCTAATGTAGGTGACAATGTAACAGATTCATCGCATTCAACACGTACAATATTTGAAAAGCTAAATCGTATAAATCTTGATAATGTGTTTAATTCATCTATTAAATGATGAATGGATGGATAATATCCAACAAAAACTTTACTTTTCATAGGGTCTGCATTTTTAAATTTGTACCATACATTTTCACCAACAGTAACGTTATAACATGTTAATGGAATATGTATTTCACTTAACCCTACATACCAACCGGATTCTGATAATCATATATTATTTTTTAACTGATTAATAAAATGTGTTGGACTATTTGTATAATATACATTTGTACTAGCGTTTGAAACTAATGTAATGTAAAAACTATCATCGATACTTTCAGAAATAATTTTCGCTCAAAGTGAAGTGTCAAGTTTGAAGTCCCGAAACGAAATGGTAATTTTAAACCGTGTTCATCTTTTAAGTTTGCCTCTATTGTATCAAAATATTTCTTTTCAAATTTAACATAATGCGGTGTATGAAACACAAAAGATTTTACATGACCGTGTTGTACGTTATATACACTAAGTTTTCGAACTATCGGCCCAATATTTTTTTGCTGTTTTACAATATCAACACATACATTAATTGTATTGGGAATATTATAATCTAAATTACATGGAAATTTACCACGTGTTAATATTAAATCAACATTTCTAACTTTTGTGTATACTACATTTTTAATATCATGTGTATTTTCATTAATAAATCCAAAAATATGTTGTAATCCCGGTGTAATACCAATCATACATTGATCTTTTTTTTAAAGAATGTTTAATTACAGTTTGATTTTTATTTGGTAAATATTGTAACATACGAACATTTTCAGGAATTAACTGAAGAATAGATTCAATAGAGGAATAATATCCCGGTGTTACTCGAACATAATGACGTTCAACTTTATCATCGATAACAGTAGTAATTATTATTTCTTCATTTTCGCCAACATTAAAAAACTCCACGGAATATTAATTTGTGTTAATGCAACACCCCATTCCCCATCACTTAAATCAATAGGTTGTGCTAATTTAACGCAAATGAGGGTGTTGTATTATTATCAAAAAGTTAACTACTGACATTTGAAGGAAGAGTAACGTAAAAGTAATGTGCAAGGTTTGAATTCATCTTGCAGACTGAATAGAATCCGATCTAATCCATGAATTCATACTTGACGGATATCCCAACCATTTTACACACATCCACCCATTTTTACGTTTTAATACTTTTTCAATTAAATAAGTTTTCTTTGAATTTATAATTACTTTTTGTAATTCTTGTGCATAAAATATTCCTTTAATTTCTTCTCCATTTTAATCTTTTAATTTATAAGTCACAGGATTGGATTTAATACATTTATCTACAATAAATATTTCTTCTGACCATTTAGGTAAATATCCTTTTTCCAATATATGTTTATACTTACTAACACGAACATAATCACCCGGACTAAATTTACAACATGTATTCTTTTACTTACTGTATTTCCGTATAATGTTTCCCACACTAGATTCACATTGGATTCATTTACTTCTGCAGGCACCATTTTAATACTTGAATGATATGAATGATTATAATTATTGACAATTTGATCTAAGACATTAATATAACGATAAGTATTCTTTGCAGTAAAGTAACGATACAATTTTTCTTTTAATGATCTTATCAAACGTTCTGCTAAAGCACATTTAATTTCAGAATGAACACTATAATTATTAATTTCATATTCTTTAAACAATTGTTTTACATGGCGATTATAAAATTCTGTACCTAAATCGGTTTGTACATTAAACACGGGTAACTTGAAATTAGAAAAAAATTCTTATTGCTTTTGCCATTACAGGACCTTTCTTTGTTTTTAAAGGGACACAATAAGCATAACGTGAAAAAATATCAATACAACATAATATATACTTATAATTATTATTATACTTTGCAATATTTTGCATATCTGCCAAATCCATTTGTAATGTTCCATTTGGTGCACTAACATAATACTTTTTCGTTGAAAAACTTTCCGAAATGGTGCATGCAATGTATATGCATCTTGAGAAGCTAACCAATTTTTAACTTCCTTTTTAGATTATTTTGTTTTACGGTGTAATGTTTGTATACTCGATAAAGAATTAGGATTTGAATAATCATAATATATTTTTGATAATTTTGTCATTTTACATACTATATTTTTTCCAATGTTTAAATAAATTAGATACTGCTTTAGGACTGGTTGATTTTCTTATTTTACGAATACATTGTCTTTTACTAGTACTACCACTACTAATATTCAGTTTTGGTGCTGGTGTGCCAATAAATTCTTTAGGAACATTGATATCTTCTAATAAATTTTTAAAATCATGAATACCTATAGGATTTCTTGAATATTTTCTTGTACGAACAACATCATTTACTAAATCTATAATATTTGAACCAGGTATTGTTTTTCCTTGGATACGTACTATACCAGACTTATCCAACTGAATTTTATCAGAATTTGTCAACTGCTATAATAATAGATCTGTTTTCCTACGTAGTGTTTTCGGTACTGATTGTAAAATGTCTGATACAAATGGTGAAATAGAAGTAGTCTTATCATGTTGCAAAGCAGATGATAATTTTTCTTCTTGTTCATCCTGAATAACAGGTAATGTAATATGCTTATGTAAAGAATAAGATGTATATTGTAAATATCGATGCAAAGCTTGTTGATATAATTTCCATTTTTGTTGTACACAAAGATCATGACGTTTTAAAATATTATTCACTTCTTCATCTATACGTGATTGATGTGAATCTATAGATTTAAGATTGGATCGAATTTCATGTATTGCATTTTCAGGAACTAAATCATTTCACGTAATTCTGACATGATTATCGACTAAAAATACTACTGCCTACTGCTGCTAGAAGTGGTCCCAAAATTAATGGTAGAAGCGCGCCACCTTTTTGTAGTAACAACTTCTTTTTCTTCAATGCAGTACGCTGCTTAGATAAAGCGCGCAAGATCTTTTATGTCTTTTGCTTCTGGCCCGAATTTAAAGGGATGTTTCCTTTTATTGTGTTTTTAGATACTTGAGAAATTGTTTTTATTAAATCCCCTGAAGCATTTTTGTAAAATTTGTTTGCGTTTTGTATTCTTGCATTTGCACAGAGCACGGAGCGTGTTGTAGTGTTATTTCACCTTCAACATCTTGATACCGACTAAATAAAAAATTCTGTATGTATGTCTTTTATGTTAGCGTATACATGCATGATTTCATTAGGGGAAATATTTGTACGTATATGTACGTGTACGTTGTAATGTATCGTTTGTTTTTTGGGTTAAGTCAAATAATAAATAAGTGTGAGGCTCACGTGTTACCTCGTCGAATACATTTACGATTTCCTTACTATATCGAGGCATAATTTGCCTTGCTAAATATTGTATTTGTTTTTTATCATGCGGATTTTGAAATACTATAATATAATGTGCATTTAAACTAATATCACATGCATGTTTTACTTTTGGAAATAAATTTTGAATAATAAATAGTACAGTCAACTTTTTATGATGTGTATACTTTGTAAATAAATTAGCAACACCACCATTAGTTTCTGACATTAAATCATCAAGTATTAATAAATAATTTTCTTTAATTTCAAAGTTTTTCATGTCAGGTATCCCTTCTACAAAACGTATTTTTGCATGTGCGTCCAAGTTTGGTATTACTGCGCCATAACACCAGACAATTTCATTAAATTTTGTATATCAATCACGTTCATTAAGTAATCGATTTACAAAACAAGTTTTCCCTGCCCTTGATGGACCCGCAATTAAAATGGTAGAGGGATGTTGAAATTTTAACATGTTGTACTCAAATAAATGCATGCAATAGAGCTTTTGCTTTATATACACTCACGCACACACACACACACACACATTTAACAACGAGTGTTATTATAAATAACACGCACAACAAAATAACCACACTCATAGAGTGTTCTTACGAGTTTCTATAAGAAACGAACGAACAAATGAAAAACATAAATTAAAAATAAAAAGATTAAAGCTTTTGAGTTAAAATAAATAATTAACGACTTTCCACGGGAAAGGAGAAGTTAAGAAAGAAAAAAAGAACCATTCACACAAGTCACATTTACTCGTTCGTGGGCCTATAACCGTAAGGTACAGTTGCACGCTTTGTTATATGTATATCATCAGTCACGTCACTATCGTCAACAAGTTTACGTTTTTTATTGACCTCACGGTGTGTCTTAATCTCTGTACAGCTAAAGATACGGAACCCTGGTTTACACACTATACTATTTGGATTTTCTATTGCTGTAGACTAATTGTCCGGACACTAATTTATAGAAACTCTCAAAGTTAATTTTCTGACAGATTCTATCGTTTAGTGTTATTCCCCTAATTTTGAGTATGTGCCAAACATCCCCTTTGGCATTAATTTGCCTATAAGCATAGTTTTTGGCGCATAAACCATAGAAGGTTGTAAACTTCCAACCTTCTGGAATTTCAGCTGTTAGATCACCCAAATTGTTTGCAAGTGGTAACAAAGGTTCCTCATCTTTTTTGTGTATATACATAATACTGTCAATGTCACAGTTCGTGGCTCTGTCTGGTCCTACAGTCGTCAGTAGTTTGTATAGTTCAAGTCTAGCCCACGAAGTAATAAAAGCGGCTAGTATAACATTGGGAAACTCAAGAGGTGTGTTTTCAGTTTCAATGTCTCTGTAAGTGATAAATAAATGATCATCATTAATTGGGACCACACTTTGAATTTCATACCGTGCCGTTGTTAAATAAGTAAGAAATGTGACTTCGTCACTAACTTTTACAGTATGTGACATATAAGTGCGCTGTCCATTTGCCATATAATGAGTTGAGGTAAAGTTTTGCACATTGCCTCAAACCCGGGTTCGTCCTGATGTTATAATAACTTAGCTGCATGCCTTCATGAGCATAATAGTCCTCGATATATTTTTGCTTGTTTTCTTCAGTTTTACAATAAGCAGGAAAACCAGAGGCTTACTGGTTCATCTGAAGGAAGGAATTCACCAAACCACCTGAATTCCCCTCTTCAGGATCCATGAGTTCGAATTCCCGTATTTCATGTATATCGAATATTTTGTATCCTTTTTGAAGAGCCAGGTGTAACTCTGGAGTACAAAATGTCCCTGTAAGAGCACACTCATCGTCACTATGAGTACAATCGTTAGTGTTTTCCTCTTCCATACATGTACGGCAGAGACCGAAAAGTAATCGACCTCCCGCAACGTACGGAATAATTTGAAAATATAAGTCTTTCGGGGGCAAGATAGTGCATTCTACAACACCATGAATACTTTCCACATCTGGAAAGTCCGGCCCCATATGTATCTTAGGCGATTTAACAGGCATAGGTTACGTGACATTACGAACGGGTACAACGAGGTAATATCGGCGTAAGCAATTTGCTCATTACCCGTACAATTGACGTAAGATTTGAACACTTCAGTGCGTCCGCCATTGTAACAGTTCTTGGGAATAAGGAAATCCGACAGGTTACTACAACGTTCTTTAATGAACCTTTGTACGTCCTTATCCGTCTTTACTTTCTCATCCCAAGAACATTCCCAGATTTCATATAGGTTTATACCTAAACTTTTCAGGTACTTCCGGCGGAGCATTGTTTGTTCATATCTTTTTTCCATCGTATTGTACGAGTCTTGCGCATCATGCAAAACAGAGTCACGGTTGTAAGGGTATCAACGTGGGCACGAATGCCAGTAACAGCCCATGAATTCGAAGGCAACGTTGAGTCCTTCATGCCATCCATCGACTTGGTACCTACCAATATACTTTTCCCCACCTCTCCTAGCTTGCTGGATTTCTATCCCTAATTCTTTTTCCATATACATAAGCCATTGCATAGCTCTTGTACTATACTTTGTCTTATGATGGAAACCCAACGCGGGAATTACGGGAATATTATTCTCAGGTAAGTACAAAGTACGATATGTACGCATCGCAAGACTTGCAATGGTGGATAATGTGATGAAACATTGCAAACCATTCGTTTTCTCTTCAATAATGTCACTAAATTTGATGATCGCTTCTGCTAGAATTCTAACATCATTTTCGCAATAAGGAAGCATTTCCTTTTCGAATTTAAACTGCTCGCCACTTAGCACACGTTCTTGGTGCCAGGCAATTAATTCTTGTTTTTCTTCGGTGCTTCGCCCTTCAGGGTCATTAAATAAAATTGGGGGATAGGGACCAACATAATTTTGATTTTCTTCGGTATTAAATAAGTATGGGAAATCTCCCTTTCGTAAATTTCCCCGCAAGCCTAAAGTTTTGGGGAGTCTGCTTAGTTTACAGCCAAGGAACAAAATGAATCTTAAAATAATACGATTTTCATTGTTAATATTAAAAATTTTCTGACCTTGAATAAGCACATTAGGAATAATATGCTGCTCTTCTATTAGATTTCTAAGCCAGAAAAGACAGTCAAACCTGCTACCATTTTGCACCACACAAATTATACGTCTAAAGTCAGGTCGGTCTACAAGTACGTGATTAATAAAGTCAGTCATTGTCTTAAAAGAAAACGATTTCCATTATTATCACCCCATTTCTTACAGGGCTCATCAATGCCTTTACTCATGCAGTTGTAACAAATATGCTTACAGCATACCAGCATTGCTTCATGCTCCCTTTCACCGCGCGCATTTGGTACCTTTAACATCGTTTCTATATCATAAACAATGTACATAAACCTGTTAGTATGTACAGGGATTTGTCGTTGCACAAAACATGTATGGGTGATATCTACATGCTTACGACATGTTGAACAAAAATGTTCACCACATACATGATCTGATTTTCGACGCCTGTTATCAAAGATGATACCGCAATTATTGCAGACCTTAACATTATCACAAACAGACCTATTCGCTTTATTACGCTTCACATGATTCTCAAAACAAACACCCTCAGCAAACTCTCTATTGCATGCATCACCTTTAATTTTCTTACTCGTATAATCTCGCACGTGTTTGAATTCGGAACGAGAACACTGAGTTTCACACTTATGTTTATATGGTAACCCATTATAACCTTGCAAACAATGATAGCAATACTTCAATTTACAAAGAAAACTTTTAATATTACGAATGGGTTCAAAATGACCAACACTGTCACCTCTCTTATAGTAAATAAAAATCTTATTTTCTTCATACTCTCCTGGGGAACGTACTATATATTCCCGGTTATTTTTTCAATTTCCTCATAAACCACAATTTGATATTCGCCAATCAAATATGATTGGATCAAATCCAGGTCTTTAAAATCACAACTCTCCCTTCGCCTTAACGTCAACTCCTGCCTTCTCGCAGAGAACTTCTGCTCTAACAACCCATGATATGTTGTTATTTCTTTTTAAGTTATATAAATCGTGTTTTGTACCGCGAAGCTTTACTTGCCACCAAACAATAGCGATGAGAAGACAATACATATTATTGTTTTCCATGCGTTTTAAACACTTTTCCAAATAATCTTGATATTTAGAATATTTTTCAACAGCATTTGCTGCATTTCTTCCTTTTCCATGCATACTCTCTGCCAAGTGGAACCGGAAAAGTAGTTCTTGCCCCAAAATGAAATCCTCATTTGAATTTAAAACTCGTTCAATTGAGGAAAGGACAGTTCGAGCAGAAAAATCGTGTTTTCTTCTTAATGGGACATACACAGATTTATTATTTCTATTATTACTACTATCTATGTATAGTCCAATATAATCTGTGGGGCGAGCGTCAGATAACACATGTTGTAACGCAAAATTAAATAAACTTTCAATGTAGGCCTCTGGATTATAAATTCGTCTTTCATTATCCACAGGTCTAACCACGATTTCATGGCCCGTAAGATGAAACTTACACTTTTTCTGCTTTCTCTTACATCTTCGAAATTACTAGTGCTTTGATTTTCCCCGTCATTATTATCACTATTACTACCATTTGTTTTACTACTACTATTACCACTACGTTTAGTACTATTTGTACTATTATCGTTATTGCTCCGATATCCAACCAATATTGAATCGGGGCGTGTGAGGGTCCAGGTTGAGGTGTAAATTGTCTCCCATAACCACGATTATCCTGTACACAAAGATTAGGCTGGGGTTGTATACAGGATATTGTCCCTGAACCTCTTGCGTGGGTATAACCACAGCATTGTTCGTATTTTCAGCCAATTTCCTCACTTCTTCTTCTTCAACGGAATTTAGATTTACCCCATCTAAAAATGCCAAGTCTTCATTACTAAATAAATGTAAATTATTATTATTATTATCACTCAAGTTATGACTTTCTTGAGGGGTCACGGTTATGAGTGTTTCAGATGGAGTTAACATTCATTCGAAATAAACCGCGAGCCAAAAAAGTTGGAGAGCTCGGCATATTTTATTCCATCTATCTGTTCTTCTCCGCATGCCATTAATTATATAAATCTGTTTTGAGCACAATCATAAGATTCTTTAGTATGGAAGAATCCAAACACAAACAATTCTAAAATGTCGGCACTGCTTACGCAGTGCTGCAATAATAAAATGTCATTACCTTCAAAGGCACGAAGAGCCTTAGCCACTCTTCAGAAAATTAAATTCCAAAATCGGGAAAGATGGTTGGCACGCCTCTCTAGTTTTTATTCTGACACTGCAGGTTTTATTCTGACTCGCCCAAATTAGCACACTGTAAAACAGGAATAATATATTTAGACTTTTCACTAAATTCCATGCTTTCGATTCAGTACTAGTACTAATAATATTTATTTTAAAATAAGTCAAGGATAAACAACACTTGTATTCAACACGTTACGTATAACGGCGTACAATAAAATGATTTCAAAACCGCGTAGTGTGTTCATATATAGCATGCATTGCGTCTTAATTACCGACAAGTTCATACATGTTTTCACGCAACCCTCTAGTAAGTGCTGCCCCATAACGGTCAATTGCAAAAATACTCAGTACACTCTAGCACATGTAGGAAATGGTTCATGTCCTGCGTTGTCCTCATTCCATAAGGGTTTTAATATTGTAGTCTGTATGCGCCCCCTACAATAAGTAATTTTTCTCAGACTAAAGATTTATGTTTTGCGTTCTTCTCATTCCATAACGGTTTTAAAATTGTATGTGCCCCACAACAAATGATTTATTCTCACACTAAAGGTTTATGCGTTGCGTTCTCCTCATTTCATAAGGGTTTTAATATTATAGTGTGTATGCTCCCCCTACAACAAGTAATTTATTATATTCAAAATATGTCAAAAGATTCCTCTAACTTGTCTATGACTAATCTATATTTAATAAATCTTGCTTAGTAAGGTGCTAGTATAAAGCTAACTTGTCTGTGACTAAGCGATAATTAATAATCTTGCTTAGTAAAGTACTAGTATATCGCTAAATTGTCTGTGATTAAGTCATAATTAAGATGGGTTGCATTATAGTTGGCGTAGATAGACCTAAATTCCTATAGGTTACATTTCAGGTTGCGTAAACCGATCTAAATATTCTTGAGGCTACATTAGAAATTTGCGTAAAGCATACTAAATCTAAAGCTTTTGCATTGTAAACTTGCGTAGATAAACCTAAACTCCTAAAGGTTACATTTCAATTTGGCTAAACCGGCGCATATTCCTACAGGCTACATTACAAATTTACGTAAAGCATTTTCATTTATTTTTATTTTACAAACTAGGCAAGACATTGACTTTTTCTTCACTTGTAATTAAAGCATACCAAAAACCATTCCCAGTCCATAATAATTTCTTATTTATTATTCTCTCTGAATTAAAAAATTCTTCCATTATCATTCTCTTAACTAGACACAGAATATCAAGATTTACTAACACTGCTATCCCTCTAGCGGGTAAAATTGTAAACTAATTTGTGACTCAAGCCGCGTAAGTATAATTTATGTTCCTTTGCAATGTGCATATTAGTTTTTATTAAGTACTTTTAATTGTAGTGTGTTGCACAAAAAGGAAGGGAAGAAATAATAACGGTGAGTACAATATTTTTTTACCAATAATGAAATAAAGCGCATCTGTGTTTTGTACATTTCCGCTTTAAGGTTTCACTAGCGTTAAAATTAAGCGAATTAATTCCGTCTCAGATTACGGGTTTAGTTCAATTTTTTGCATGGTTTCGGTACTTAAGTCTTAAATCATTCCTTGATCGCAGCCTGTATGTGTATTATAAGATTACCAATAACCCGTACATCGTGAAATAGTTCAAATTACTGATTTTTTAAAATTATGCATCCACTATTATTTCATACTTTTTAATCAACTTAAAACGTTAAAATCCTCAGTCAAATACATGTTGCAAACTTTTCAATATTAACAACGAACGTATTTATTATTTTCGAAATTATTTGTAGGTTCACATTTTTAATATGTTCGCAAATACAATTTGTTCCGAGTAATTTATTAGGAGTATATAAAAATAAGAAGCGTAGTAATTAAAATTGCTGACCGAGCGTGCAGAAATATGTGCGTGCTACCATTTAAATTGTACAGTATTTCGAGTCCGCGCGAGTAAATGAATTTAATTTAATCAATAAGTGACATAAAGTTAGGTTAGGTTAGCTTAGCTCTTCTTAGGTGCATGGTCTGGCATGCGATCCGTAAAAATATATTGCTTACCAAGGGACCCATTAAAATAATAATATAATTTCGATCCTGAGCGAGTAAAGGCACTTAATTTAATCAGTATTTCGTTAAGGTTTCAGTAAGTGATTGGAATTTAGGTTAGGATAGCTTAGCTCTTCTTGGGACCATGCTCTGGCATGCGATCCGTAAAATAAGTTGCTTACCAAGGAAGCCATTAAAAATAAGATACGATCTGTAAAAAAACAACTTGTGTTACTCAATCCTGTCAATTTATTTGGCAGTATTCCCGGAGGCGCGGTAGTGACTGACGGTACGCGAGTGTCTTGCCAAACAAAACAATAAATTATTTCCGCATAGTAAAAAAGCTCGCCGCTTAGCTGTTCCTAGGAGTATGTTCTGACATACGATTCAAGTAAAGTTAACATCGCGCTTAGTATTTTCGAAATTATTTGTAGGTTTACAGCATAGCTGCTCTTACGACTTTCCCTGGGAAAGGAGAATATAAAAATATGAAGCGTACCATCAAAAAATGCAAATGAATCAATTTAAGATAAAGAGCACGAAAGAATAAAATAATTACAAATAAATTTATAATTATTATTATTATTATAGTTGTCTTTACTATTGAAAACCTAGTTTTAATTCCCACAGTAAACTCATGTGGTTAGGATCCCACCCCCAAATGCAGGTTTACGTCTTACACGACCTCACTGTTAAAAGACGCGGTAAATTCTGAATCACATATATAATTATTATTATTATAGTTTTCTTTACTGTTGGAAAGTTAGTTTTCATTCCCGCAGTGACCTTATGTGGTTTGGATCCCACCCCCAACTGTAGGTTCACGTCTTACATAGCCTTACTGTTAAAAGACGCGGTAAATAGTCAATCAAATATATATTATTATTATTATTATTATTATTATTATTATTATTATTATTATTATTATTATTATTATGCTTTTCTTTACTGTTGGAAAGTTCGTTTTCATTCCCGCAGTGAACTTATGTTTTTCGAATCCCATCCCCAACTGTAGGTTCACGTCTTACATAGCCTTAATGTTAAAAGATGCGGTAGATAGTCAATCAAATATATTTTATAATAATAATAAAAATAATAATAATAATTATTATTATTATTATTATTATTATTATTAGAAATAACTTACGTTTTCTTCAATGTAGAAACTCGCAAAATTTTAGAACACACACACACTAATACAGTAATAATAATAATAGGGTAGGGAGTTCAAGGGTTTTATATATATATATATATCTTTATTTTAATATGGGCGGGCAATTTTTTTCTACGTATAGCAATGCACTTTTAACTTTGGCTTAGTTAAGAAATCATTTATTGTACTAAGGGAATTTAAATTAGGTTTAATCAAAAACATTAAATATTTTATCCGCTTACACACATATTGTCAACATTTAATTATCTCCCCTATACATAGACCATGCTTGCAACAGTGAGCATATATATTTTTAAGTGCATTAATCTCTGTGCGTAAACCAGAGATGTTTAGTATAATTTATTTACAACGGCCAATACATCATTTCATTCGGTCATCAAAAGTTGCAAAATGTTTTTTCGTTCGTGATCTGTTGTAAAGTTTCGTGTACCAGAGGACAGCGACCTTATTTTTCAATTTCAGTATCTGTATTCAGTAAATCAGATTTATCTTTGAGTAAGAATTTATCATCTGTGTGCGTCAGCTTATCGCTGTGTTTAATCATCATAATTCCAACTTCTAAGGAAAACATGCAAATACATGATATCGGTCAGGCAAATAAAAGCAACAGTCATATGTACATGATTTGATCCTCTCGTGATCATCTGTGTATCAAGCCTTCGTCATCAATCCGATTAGATATCACCAGCCCTAGTACAAAGACCGTGTAACGTCAGTATGTCGTGAGTCCAGCTCTTTCTTTAAAATCATTTCAACTCGTTTAGTCAATGCGGAAGGATGTCTGTGCACAGTTGTCCATAGACGCTAAAACTGCAGTTCATGTCTTGAGTTCTTCGGTGATGCATGTACCAGCATTTTACTCTGTAATATAACAACATTTAAATGTCTCGGAACTCTTCAGCAGTTCACACAAAGTGTACAAATAATTAGGAGTGAAATAATTTAATAAAACGATGAAATAAAAGTTCCTCGAAGAGCTTTTAATAATGTTAATGAATAAATAAATGAAATACACCTATTCCTTTTTCTCCCCTACCAATCCTTTTCCTATACACCGAACTCCGGATTCCATTTTTACAAATAGTATAGCTTGCCATATTTTTCACTTCTCACACATTGTTCGTATGGTTCCCAGGTTCGATTCCATGCTTTGCCAATCAATCATTTCAATATGGGGTTATTGTTGTGGTTCAGGGGCTATTTTATTTTATCTGCTCACACACATATTGTATGAATATGTTACAATATAATTTCATTCAGTAGTAGGAGAGGGTGAGTCATTGGCAGGGGCCATATTTTAAAATTCTCACATGCTGTTCGTATGGGCCCTGGGGGCTAGGGGTCATCCGGTGTGTCCCTGCAAAGCAGGGAAGGGTCAGGGGCTATTTTAGATTTCTCACATATATAGTGAATAAGTATGTTACAATACAATTTCATTCAGGAGGAGAAGGGGGTGGGTCATTGGCAGGTTCCATTTTGTTTTATCTGCTCACACACATAGTGTATGACTATAGCTTGCTATATTTTTCACTTCTCACACATTGTTCGTATGGGTCTTGGGGACCATATTTTAAACAATTACATAAGCTGGGGGTGATGGGGCCTGGGGGTCATGCGGTGTGGCCCTGCAAAGCAGGGAAGGGGCCTGGAGGTCATTCAACTACCACCAGGAAAAAAACCTAACTCAATTTCATCAGCCTCTTGCATCAGCTTCCTGGTTGTGAAACATACCACGTATCAACCTTATCCACACCAGATTACTGTTATCTCTTATCAAAAGAAAACAACTGGCGGTCCTTTTTACGACCTTTCTAAATCAATACTACTATCATCTTCAGTGTTGCCATCTTTAGAAATTCGCAGTGTTGCCAGAATGCTAAAATCACAAAACTCTCAGTTAAGACAGACAATCTCGGATAGAACAATGAACTTAATAGCATATAATTAAAATTATATTGAGTTCCAACGCTGCGAACTACTTTTTAAATAATATTTTTCTCTCAGTTGCAATAAACATAATTGTGTTTTTTTCGTGTCATTCTGTATTATGTTGCTTACTACAAAAGAAATAAAAATATATAAAAAGTGTTCGCAGCGTTGGAAGTCAATATAATTTGCCCTTAAATGCCATTGAATTCATTGTTCTATCTACTCTCTTAACAGAATTTTTTCGGATTTAAATATTCTAAAAAAACACTGCTAATTTATAAAGGTGGCAACATTGAAGATGATTTAAACTAGTTGCGTCTGGTAAGTTACATGTCATTCTCTGTTTTCGTTAATCAGAAACTGACAAAAGAACCAAAGGTCCAGTCCGCTTTTAAGGTGTGGATCGTGTAAACTGGTGAGTAGGATGTTAATCCACGCAGCATGTGAAATATGTTGATGGCCAAGTCATATTTAAAAATATTTGATCTTTTTAAAAGTATTTTGATGAAAATTAACTGACTTCTCCATATCGGTGGAAACTCGTTCAAGAATAAGCAAGAAATGAATACAACAAATGCACTCAAACTAATACTAACATGTTGCAGAAAAAAGATTTTAAAAAATCCGAACTAATCCTTGGTCCCTCTAGGAAATAGGGCAATAATAGCACTCACAAATAGAATTAGTTTTCTTTTTGTGAGTGTTATTATCGTCGTATTTTCTTAGAGGGGCCAAGGATTAGTTCGGAAATTCTTAACCTTTTTCTGCAGCATGATTTAAATGTAAATACTTCTTAAACTTTTTAAAAGCATTGTTTCCTTCATCCTGATTGCGGGATATTTGGTTTAGAATCTTAAAATTATTGCTAAAGTGAAGTGATTTCTGCTTGTCCTACTACTACTAAAAATTACCATGGTTCGAATTATTTCTTTATTCCTAAAAATAGGCACTGATATATTTGAACGCTTGAAAGCAGTACTTATGTTACTATCTAGTCACTAGTGTAGAACAAATTGAGGTTATACAGAAACTTACACCACATCAATATATATACTTCGTGATACTACAAATATAGCTGAACTGCTTGTTTCTTGTTATCATTTTTAGCAATCAAAAAAAGGTTTCCATATTACAATATGGAATACAAATAAAAGATTTGTTACAAAATGGAATAGGTAACTTGACACATTTTTTATACAGATCTGAAGAGTAAATAACGATTTATCTTATCTTAGTTGAGTTTACTTTAAAGATACATAGCTTGCTACTTTTCAAAGGCAATGTGTAAAAATCTGTCTTCTCAAAAAGAACATCACATTCAAGAGTAAAAAGCGGAGAGTAGGGAATATCAGAAATAATTTTTACTATTACAATGTCATTATTTTTCAGCATGAAACATGAATCTGCAGAATTTACGTTAACGACACGCTGACTGTTATTTGGAAATGGTATGGACTGAACCCTGCCATTCAATGTGCGTATTACATGCTTATTTACTTTTGATGTATCTTCACACTGGTCAGTTTCATGTAACCGTTTAGCAACCTGTTGTAAAGGTTTATTTCCTGAGCGAACCAACCGTTTTAGTTTTGCCATAAAATTTTCAAACGGAAATACGGAAAACACATCAAGGCTACCGAAGTTTGCAACATCACTAGCTACATGCAAAAGATTGTGGAAATTATAAATTATAAGCTCTTTGGTATACACTGCGGAAATATTTTGAACAAAATAGTGCAACAACTCATTCGCATAATTCCTCCAATATTCTTCTCCAGCAAGGGTACTCGCCAAAATATATACAGCACAATGAAGAACTAAGAAATGTTCAAAAAAAATATTCGGTAACACACCACACAGAACAACTGGACCCAAGGAAAACCGAAAGAATCTTAGCTCTGTTGCTTTCCAGTACTTAAATAGTATTAAGGAACGTGGACGTCGAGAGAACTCTTTTGGATAATGTTGACGTTTCATTTCATCCAATTTTTCTGATATTACATTTACGTTGCGTGCACTGAGTTTACATTGTTTGGGTCCCGTTAAGCTACCCCGAGACAAATAAGATGCATGTATTCAGTGGGTATTTGGGTCACCAAACCGATATTTAATTCACTTAATACTGTTTTTGTAACTTGATGGTCTTCGTATTCTTGTTCTTTAAACGATAAATCAGCTTTTACTGTAAAATTCTTTCTATATTGCCACGTTGTTCTACCTATATGCGTGCCCTCCTGCGTGCATTTCTCACACATAAACAACGAATTGTGTGATACTACTCCTTTAATACACGATCTAGCGGGGACATCGGCCACAATACAGCTTAGTCGGAAGAAGTATAACTTTTCATTTACTAAAATGCCTGTCTTCTCAAGACGAATACATTCATTAACGAATGACCGAAGGAAAAGGTTAGCATAACTTGGTTTGGATTCTCCGCAATAAAGACCTACCACGAATGGTTCGCGATTTTGAGCTTGGTCTAAACGTCCTAGAATTGGTCCAAAACACTTTGTTGTGCTTCCATGCAAGGGTAGTCCATCCACGTTGATGGTGACTGTTAATAACTCGTTTAAACTACACCCAATGTTATCTGCTACACGTGAAACTAATGGGTAATACGAGGGGGTCAAACCAGATAATGCTCTACGAATCACGTTCTCTTCAAGTCCAAAGTATATAAAGGAATGTTGTGTGTCAATAGATACCGATGTTGGGGTGTGCTTTAGCGTCCTTGAATCAATAGAAAGTTCAGGATGAAATGGCTTTAGAATATGTAAAAGGTCCGTTGTCGCTGAATGTGGAATATTATGTGTCCTTGCCCACGAACACAATTGTAGAGTTAGAACCTTGCTCCGAGTTATTTCCTGCATAAAGTTGATCATTTTCGCAACAATTTGTGTCAGTTTATTTAGTAATTACTCCTAGATGAGTTTTACATTTACTGTTTATGAAATCTTCTGCAGTTGCTGTCTTTTTACATGTTAATAGTTCATCTAATATTTGTTATTTGGTGGTAGCAAGTTTGCGTTCTTTGGTCCTCTTGAGTGAGCCACTATACTGTTGAATGCTTTTCCGTTTCTTGGTGTCCCGCACCACTTGACCTTAGCTGGGCTCGTTCGCCTTCGCGGTCTCTAGTGAAACGGAACCGGTTCGCAACGACCTGCTGGATTTCATCATCGGTAGAGTGCGTTGTGTACGTATTTCGACGAACAGCACCTACAAGAGAAACATAAGTATTTGTACTTATTAGAAGTCATATTAGATATCGGGAAAATTATAAAATACAATTTGAAATCAATCTGGTAATAAGGGAAAATACCTAAGACGTTGGGATTATTATTGACACCTCGGATTTGGAGGCTCTAAGTTCAGCATCATATGTACTGGCCTCAGTAGGAAGAGAGTGACATGTAACAATAAAAAAGGTCGGTATTAGTTACTAATACATGAGATGAATAGTGATACAGTTGATGCTTTTTAAGTCCAAATTCATCCCCGATGTATGCCCTAAAAGCAGGATAAAATTCAGTCACTTTTCCGTGCAAGGGACAGACATTTCTGACGTCCAAATTATAACTGGAATTTATTTTTTTCTGTTACACAGAGAAGCCAACATGAGGATCAATTACTGTTCTTTTTCAGGATACTCCCCATGTACACGCACACACTTGTCCCATCAGTGTGGGAATGCTCTATCCCTGCGGCATTGAATTCTTTGAGACGAACTTTCAGCCATTTCAGCACACAGGTTTTGAGTTGGTCTCCGTTGTGGAATTTTTGGCCATCCAAGTGCTCCTTGAGGGGACCAAAAAGATGGAAGTTGCAAGGCAACAGATCGGGGCTGTACAGGGGATGGTCTAGGCTGTCCCAACCAAGTTTGGTGATAGATGTGAACGTTGTCGTGGTTGTATGAAGATGCTCGTTGTCATGCAGGATGATGACCCTATACTTCACTGTCTATAGCTTTTTATTCTCAAATCCTCTTTGACTTTGGTCCGGAGGAAGTTGCTGTAGTACGTAGTACGTGTAAGAGGAAATCAGTGCATATCACTCCATCTTTATCTCAGAATATTATCAGCATCACTTTGCCAGCGAACACCTGTGCCTTGATTTTTTTCGGATGAGTCCATACCATACAAAAGTGATTTGACTTTGGAGAGTAATGATGCACCCAGCTCCAATCACAGGTCATTATCTTTGCAAGGAAGCTTTGACCTTCTCTCTGAAATTGCTGCAGATGCTGAGATGAGACGTTTTCCCTATACTACTTCTGGTCGAACCTTAGCATTTTTGGGATTCAACTTTGCTGTGATTTTCCTGAAGTGCAGGTGTTTGTTGATGATCGTTTACACACTTCCCACGCTGATGTCTGTTTTCGCACACAAATGTCTCACACTGATGTGTCGATTACTCAAAATGAGCTGCTCTATCCGATAAATGTTGGTTGCGTTGACTGCAGTAGCTCGACGTGGAGTACGGGCAACGTTGTGAACGGATTCTCTACCAACCTTGAAATTTGAACACCACTCGTACACTTGCGATTCAGAGAGATTTTCTTCGCAATATTGTGCACTTGATCTGCAGAAGATTTCAGCACTTTTAGCACATTCCTTCAGGAGTAACTTGATGCTGGAGCACTGCTCCACTAAAGTCTTCAGCTCCACACTGCCAGGTTTGTTGCTATCGTCCATGCCCACTCTCTTAAACTCAATCTCCTCAATTGCACTTTGTTGCAGAATAGTGTCAGGACTACCCTATCACGGGATGGGACACGGACGCAAAGCTGCGCACAGCAACACCTAAAAAAAATGCGGTTATAAATTGAACGTTTCTTACACACACACACACACACACACACACACACATATATATATATATATATATATATATATATATATATATATATATATATATCGGGTGTCATAATATTGACACCCACGGACCATAGAGAGTACTATTCTACAAGCAAAATATAACAAATCTATAAAGAACCATAGATTAGATCTAGCAATCCATCAATTAACACCATTGATTCTTGCCAGATAACAGTTAAAATAGATATACGTTGACACTTGCAGCACTTATTTCCTTAACCCGTAAGTGCTCGCATGGGGGTCTCCTGGACCCCCAGCAAGTTTCCTTAGTGATTTTCTTGAAAATGGAGTTGGTTATATTGCTGCTACTTACAGCACCTTCCTGAGAAACATCAATATTTTGCCTTTTATTAATCACTGAGTCGAAAAAAAAGGTTATAAGGAATGTCTCTAGCAATTCTCACCGCAATATTTTAATTAACAGGTAAAAAAAACGACAAAAAATATGGGGGTCTGTGGCACCCCCACGCGAGTATTTACGTTACCAAAAATGGCGCGACTACTTACGGGTTAACAATCGATGTAACTGTTTGATGGATTTCTAGAGCAGTGCTCAAGGTTGCAAGTTAGTATGTCATGTTGTCATATAGTGAAATTTTAATTCTCCATAGTGGCTGATGGAGGTCCCGGAGGGCATTCCATCATATCATATTTTCCTTTTATTTTGACCTGTAAAATAATGTGGTCCGTGGGCACCATTTTTAGAACATCTTATAGATAGACAGATATATATAGATATAAATATATACACGGTGTCCCATAAGTCAGTTTACATAGGCCTTTGAAGACACTATTGAAGACACGAAAAAAAAAAATAAGAGAGCAGTGTTATTGAACAGTATACGTTTCAATCTAAAATGTTTGAATTTTCGAAATTGGACCAACTGTTTGAGCTCTACACTGCTATAGCGCCCAAGGGTAAAGAAAAATGCATTGTTGACAGGTTTTTGTTGGACAACAATGAAGGTAAGTGCGTGTGGTTTGAAGTATCCTGGACCAAGGAGAATGGAAGGGACAGCCACAATGAAGGATATGAAGAAGAATCACACGCAACGTCAATCCAAGGCAGTGGTGTCACCATTAAAAGGGGAGTGGCAGGTACGAAAAGAAATTGAATTGGATTTATTTACGGTAAACTAGTATTAATTGCTTAGTGATGTCAACGAGATAAGACAAGAGGACAAATGAATAAAATTAGAAAGGGCCTAAGTGCCAAAACTCAAAAAAAGGAAAAATCTCTAAACATGAGTTATCGCAATACAAGTTATACGTTAACTGAACTTGAGTGCTTTATAAGAGAAGCAACAACTTTTAAGTTATAATCTGCTTACAAACATATTCTGCTTGGTACTAAGACAACTTTAAACGATACAATTGAATTCTACTTATTGCGGCACTTAGATTATGTCTCATTATTCAATTGTTGTCTTGTCTAGAAACAGAAGCGCGAGTTTTCAGTCGAGTTCAAACGTGACAGATTAATTATCTCTTACCTAGTCTCCTTGCCACACGGCATTTGGGTAGGTCGAACTTGGCACGAAACTGTTCTGACGGCAATACTGACTCAGGTTTCTCCTGGTTTTCGTCGGTCCCCTCGGGTGTATGCTGGTATGGTCCCTTCTCTCAGGCCGGGGCCGGTTCCTTCTCCAGTCCTAGAGTTACCTACAGCGAACTGTATAGGAACTGGTAAAGAGTCAAGATGAAATAAATGAAGAAAGGAAAATAAAAGCCTGAATTGGGATACAGTGACTGTTCGAATGTACGCTATTTGATGGGAAATTCCTTTGAAGGTATGGGGGGCATATTGAAAGTCGTGAGCAACATTTTTTTTTTCACAACCGCAATCTTTATTTGTAACTGAAACCAAATATATAATCTTAATCTACAGACCTTTTCCCCATCGTTCTGCAAGTTTGAAAATACTCTTGCTATAGAATTTCGTTCCAACTGCCCTAGACACTGACGCACTGCTTGCCAAATATCGTCCAGTGTCTCGTAGCGATGGCCTTGCATCTATTCCTTCACAAAACCGAAAAGATGGTAGTAGGAGGGTGCCACGTTGTGGTTATAAAGATGATGTAGAACTGTTACTCTCCCAAATCTCCTGATCTGTTCTAAAGTGGTACGTGTAGTATGCGAACGCGCATTATCCTGTTGAAGATGATCTTTCAAGGATGTTTATCATGCAAGGCACGAGGGAGCTTCAAAAGTGTCTGAATGTTGCGGGTAGAACTTACGGTTTGTCCAGGCTCAGAAATGTCAACCAGAATGTAGCCCTGTGCATCCCAGCAGACGCTCCCCATAACTTTCCCTACCGATTACACTGTCTTCGCTTTCTTCTTCTGCAGCGAATTCAAGTGATGCCATTCCATACCCTGACGTTTTGATTCACCCGCTTTCATCCCCATCCACAATACTCGTCAAAAAGTCACCACTTTCATGTCAAAATTTCTGAAGAAGGGTTTGGGCAATGGCCCTCAGTTAATAAACCTTGGACCCAACGGGCACAAACTTCCCGACAAACTAAGCTGTGAATCGTTTCTTGCACCTCACTATGTCCAGCCCCAATTTTTGCAGCGATTTAATTCACAGTGATACACCTACCTCCCGTAATCAGCTCATCAACCATTACCTTGTTGCGTTCCGTAGAGGCAGTTCGAGAGCGCCCACTGCGAGGATCATTTTCCCTACTCATGTTTCCATCCTTAAAATGTTTCACCCAACTCCTAACACTGATGGCACCCATGCCACATTTACATAGGCACGCTGCAGTCTGCGGTGAATTTCAGAAGCCGATTGG
Source organism: Thermobia domestica (assembly GCF_964235325.1). Taxonomy (NCBI): domain Eukaryota; kingdom Metazoa; phylum Arthropoda; class Insecta; order Zygentoma; family Lepismatidae; genus Thermobia; species Thermobia domestica. The sequence continues at coordinate 117,150,301 of NC_137470.1, forward strand.
TCCTCTTTAACCAGGAATTCAATCACAGCACGCTGTCGAAACGAAACATTGCTGCCCGCCATTTTGGAAATCCTACCTGTGGTCAAGTGCTAGCAACAGACAGCATCAATGTCTGGAAAGGAAGAAAGAGAAGTTTGTAGATTGAGGTGATATACTTGGCTTCGCCTACAACTAAAGATCGCGGTTGTGAAAACATGTTGCTCACGACTTTCAGTATGTCTCTCGTAGACAGAAGCAGGAGGGGAGGAAATCGTCAAATATTGCAGAAAGCACCGCTGAGCGATTTTCTTAAATGAACATAGTGCCATGATACTCCTATTTTGCCCGAGTCGAAGTGTCTCACGTAATCAAGCACGAGAAACACACTACTCATCTTTCACTCCCCGTTTAGTTCGGTTTGTGCCGTCGTGTGTTGAATTGGTGTTGAATTGTGTTCGCATTCAAGTGATGTGTTGAATTGGCGTCCGTACGTCTCCGTGTGTATGAAGAATAGTGACTATGAATTTCGCCTGCCAAGAAAGCGGAATGGCCTTTCACGCATCCATTTTGAGTTTAAGTGAAGTTGCGGAATAGTTTCATCACCGCCATCCACAGATCCCATTGTCATGACATACAATGATTGGCAAGTTATTGACATGCTTCAAGGATACTGGCAGTGTCTTGGTCCGACCTTGCTCTGGCAGACGATGGCACAATCGTTGACATTCTGGCTAAAGGTATGTGCAGTCCAACGTGATCGATACGAAAGGAGGCAATACTAGCTTAATGTCTGTCCAAAGAATTCTGCACAAGCATAATTTTTATCCCTTGAAGATACATTTCGTGCAGGAGTTGCATGGAGATGGATTCTGTGAATGGTTTACAGGCACACATCTCAAAAAACCCAACCTTGCGGCTAACATCATGTTTTCCGACGAGGCCACATTTTATAATAATGGAACTATTAACTATGTGTGTTGTGTGTTGGACAGACAGCAACCCTCATGTTCCCAAAGTTTTCCATAATCAAGTTGACCCTCGTATAAATGTTTGGTTTGCAATTCACAGTAATGTTCTGGTTGGTCCCGTGTTCATACAGAGGAGATTAACACTTTGATGCTAGTGGTCTACTGTTCCACGCTTAGTTGCATGCATGCTTAGTTGCGTTCGGTCTATTTAATGGACGGGTTCCGCCAAACAAGGCACCCCGCCCGTAGTTCCTCAATACGCTATTGATTTATCGTGCACAAGTGCACCGTCAGAACTTGTCCCCTAATTCTGACTCGCCTAAGCGATGTAACCCCCATTCTCTGAGGGAGTGGGATACGCCCACTGCGCGGCCAGACCGAAGTCCAGAGTGCCTACCAGTAGACCTACTGGTTGAGGCAGACTGCTAGCGAGTCAGTCCTATCATGCTCTGCAGTATTCTTCCCGCTCTGAACTGCTATCATAGATATCTTGCTGTGCCGTGTCATTTTTTTAATCATTTCTGGCGAGTGTCGATGTGTGTATAATTTCTAATTCTTTTTCGTACTCATTGATAATTAAATTGCACCAAAATGTCGCAAATGATTCATCTGCTCCAACTGACGTTTGATCCTTAAATCTGCGCTTTAGTTTGTCTTTTAACAGTTCAACTACATGAAGGGGATTAATGCCAGCAACTCACCCATTTTCTACACTGAGTACCACACCTAACACTAATTCGAGCTTACTACCACACATTGACGCACCTGACTGATCTTCACTCAGCGTCTATAACGCGGAATCTAGCTGCTAGTGTTTCGAAGGATGGGTGGCGCTGTCGGCGGAAAACGAGTTTTAAACGGGAATGACTTACCATACAGTGGTCAGTACTTAGTCCTGTATATATCTACCAAGTTTTATGTTGATCCCCGCGTCGAACCGAAACATGTCCCTTGTAAGATTACAATGTTTCGAGGCAACAATCATGGCGGAAACGAGAGTAGCCAATCAGACGTGCCGGCTCAGATGATGCTCGGTTGTTTATTTTTTTGGCTTCATTCAGTTCATATGTTGAAGATATGTATGGGCAGATCCTCTATTTTATAACTTCCTTGACTGCAACAGACTATACCCATGAGATTATTGTAAATGACATTTTGAGAGAGGGTCGACGAAAACATGTAAGAAAATTGCATATGAGACCAAAATGTTTGTCACTTCACTTTACATAATCATTACTGAGAAGCTGAAGATGAACATGAGATGGGTTCCGCATGATCTGAGTAAAGAGCAGAAAGCATGTTCCAAAAGATTCCCAGAAAAAATGCTTCAACGTTATCAAACAGAAGGAGATAAGTTTTTCCAAACGATTGTTGCAATTGATGAAATCTGGATACGAGAATTTGAACCAGAACTGAAGTTTCAGTCGTCACAATAAAACAGTTCAGACTCTTCACGCCCGAAAAAATTCCGACGGCAACAATCAAACGTTTAACTCACGATGATCTTCGCGTATGATACGAATGGAGAGATGGCTACAATACAGTGATACAGGGGACGTCTATATCAGACGCATACTACAAGCTGTTTCTGCAAAATGTTTTGCGCCCGAAAATTATTGAAAGAAATCCTGACATGCTTGCAGCTGTTGTCCTCATTCTGAACGACAATGCAAGGCCGCATACTGCTCTACAAATAAGGTTGACACTTAACGAGTATGGATGGGAAATGCTTCCCTTCCCAATATAGTCCTAATTTGAACCTTCCAGACTTTGAGTTGTTCCCCCAAATTAAAAGAACCACTCTGTGGAAAACGTTTAGATTCGATTGACGAAGCTTTCAGTGAGGTGACCCGAGTGATCAGACACCTCAACAATCAAGGTGCCCTATCCAGAATACAGAATTTGCCAAATGTTGGGAAGCTGTCATAAACAAGTATGGATATTGTATTGAAGGCCTGTAAAGGTATTTTGTATATACAATGAATTATTTACTTGCATAGCATCTTTCAGTCTGCAGAACTTTTGAAATGACTGTCGTACAATATATTGCAAAAAATATTCCGAACAGCTGCTAGGACATAATATTGTACGTAACGGTACATCTAAACACTAAATGCAAACATTAGAAACTATTGGTACCATAACAAATAACAGTTTAAGTGCCACGCTAAATAACAGTATATGAGTCTAATTTTGTAATAATGTTCGTAAAATTTGCGGGTCGCAAACGAGCGCAAATAATGCAATAAATAATTATAATTGCATACCGAGTATCGCAGAAAGAAAGCCAAACTAACATTTCGTTAACACAATATACTGCAGAACGAAGCCGTACTTTAAGACATTCATTAATTACGACCAAGCAGCTGTTTATGTAAGATAAAACTTGAAGCTGTGATTTTTGTGATATTAATGCACAATTTACAAATTTTTACGTTTGCTGCAGTATCATAGGAGTTTACCAAATGTATACTACACTAAGCTAACCAAAGTCAACCTACGTATCCTAACTCATATTTTATGTTCAAGGACAAAAAGAAAGAAAAACCTAAGTTTTTAGTGAACCCCATCAGCACTATATTACAAAAGTTAAACATATCAAGTATTGTTGTGCGTGAGCCTGTGTATATTACATTACGTCAGTCTTACTACTTCCATTTTGATCAATTTATTTAGCTTTGAATTTATAGTATATAAGGTGCTGGTTTACTTTTTGTGCACCAAATTTTGAAAAATTTACAGGTAAAATTCCGTACTTCTCTTGAAAAGACATACTTATAAAGAACAATTTTCTGCAAACGATAGAGTTAAATACAACGTAATACACCTGTATTTTATGTTTACAAGTGTAGGTTACTATAGTTCGAGTCTCTCGAATTGGCGTGTGGCATCAGCCAACAAGCTTGCAGTGCGCTGTTACTATACATTCAGTGAGGAACATAATCATTCATAATTGTCTACAAATACGAACAAAATTAATTATGAATGATTATATTCCTCCCTGAAGGTTTAGTAACAGCGCACTGTTAGTTTATTGCTTGATGCCACACGCTAATTCGGGTGACGCCGAGTATAGTGTAAAATCCTTACGAGTACTTTACTACGGATAAAATAAGTGATTGCATATAAATGATGGTTGTATTAGAAACTATTTTCCAGTGCACAATGTACAAAAGTTGTATTTTATGTTTACAAGTGGAACGCTATAAGTATGAAACCGTGACAAGTATTATTGAAATCATATCATTGGCAAAATCCACTCGTTTCCATTATCCTCATTTTTGCATATACCAACCTTCGCTGACGCCCCCCTTCTCTAGAGCTCGCGCCCTCCAGCATCTCTATGCCGTGACTCACTTAGGTAGGATTTGTGCTTTTTAGTGGCCTACTAGCACAGGTGTTTTCTTGTTTTTTGCATGGCAGTTTTTATGTATACTTCTGGACGACGTATTTACACGCAAATCCTAGAAGAATTTTAATTTTTCATCAAATGATTATGATGGTCCCTTTGAAATTTAACTATGCCAATTGACATGTTTCCATGCCGGCCAGCGCAAATAATTTAGTAAACAATAAGAAGGAATTTGTAAAAGAATTGTAATTTTTTGAACAATTATTTCGAGTGGTGCGTCAAAAGTAAAGGCACACGAGAAATATTCCTAAATACGTGCGTAAAACATTATATCAAGCTTTACATGAACGGCAGTAGCTCGTTTCAAACTTATTCTTTGAATTGTAATTACACATTCAATAAATGAACTGACAAATACAGAAGATAACGTGCAGTTTGACAAGTTGGCGGCAGTTGACAAGTAGAAATTTAAGAAATACACTAATTTTATGGTACATATAATTATGTATTTCTAGAAAAAATGCCTATTTCATTGGGGCATATAGGTTACAATTCATACAGCTATCCTTTGCAGATATTTATAATATGGTAGCAAAACAATAATAAATAAAAAAAATCTCAGCTAGGGCCCATGGCTTTAAAATTTTAAGTTCCTAAGTGAGAGTTCATATGTACAATGTATACCACACAAAGAAATTTGTTTCGTGACCTAGTGGGTAATGTGAGAAACTTTGGGAAATAATTCCTATATGGATTGCGTCAACGCAAAGCAATATTTAATATTTTGTTAGTGATCATCGGCATAGCAGTTATAATGAGTTCTTGCATTTCTTTTATGTACAATTTCTTGAACACTGTTTCCGAATGATCCCCTTAGACGTGGAAACGAAGGAAGTTAGTAATTATCTTGGTTACATCCAGCAGCTACAACACAGCCAAAGAAATTGTGCTGGCAAAATATCCTTTGTATTGCTTCAATTGCAACAAACTGTTACTTATTTCATTCATTCGTGTTTTAAAAAGAAATGATAACAAGTCGGTAATATTTGCAGATAATATTGAATTGTTTCGATATTACTCCCCTAAAGTTGCACGAAAATAAATATATTCACTGCACGAAATTTCTATTAGGTGACTGTCGTAAACGTATTTCTACCATCTTGTTCAAACGTGAATTCGTATTACTAACTCAAGAACAATTTATATAAAAATTACGTTTAATTAGTCCCTTCAAAAACTCAAATGGGTTTAATTTTATTGTATGCCCATTCATTAATGTTTTATCTCGTTTTAATCATTTTTTCACGACAGGGGCGGATCCAGGACCAACTTCTGGGGGGGGGCGGTGGGTTGTCATACTGCTACTTTTAAGGGCTCCAAACTTTGGGTTGCGTTTTATTTATACATATAAAATAAGAAAGTTTTCTCTTCTGGGGGGGCGATCGCCCCCCTGGATCCGCCCCTGTTTCACGATTTCTCCAACGCTGAGGGAAAAAAGGGAATTTTGGAACAGCGTTACCATCTTATGCAGCACAAAATTCTCAGCTTTTACAAAGTACCGAATATTTCGGCTAGTACTTGACTTATCGATCTCAAGTAAACCTGAAAATGCTCCTTATGGCATACTGATTTGCTCTATGAATTGTAAACCATACTGTGCTAGGGACCTTTTCCAAGTTATTGCACTATTTCCAAATTCAACTTTTCTCTCTTCTGTTGTGGCAACACTGTTTAACTGATCCTTCTAAACTTGAAGTCATTTTAAAGAGTTCTTCCCAGTTTTTCATTTAATGTGCGCAAATAGTTTCTATTTCAATTCTTGTGTGTGTTAAAGGCAATTAAATTTGACACATGTTTAACGTTATTTCTCAAAAAGTATGCAACACTGATCTGCGAGTGTCATCTCTTTCGCCTTTGTTTTCATTGCTGATTGGAATTAGGAAATTAAATTTAGGTCATTCTATTTAAAAAATCATAACTTTATACTGGGTTGGCAACACTGTTCACCTGGTGATGTTACCCAATATATGGATAGATGTCCCCCTCCTGTAGTTGCATTGCACAAAGTTTCGTACCTCTCTCTCTCTCTTGGTTTCTCTGTTATAAAGGTGGGACATTATAAATGGTGCACCCGGTATATATATATATATATATATATATATATATATATATATATATATATATAGTGTGTCCCAGGAGGGACAGTATTTTGGGAAATGGTAGTATGAGCGATTCTAAGCAAAAATGTAAATGTAAACATATGTTTTAATCTCAGTTGTTTGAGAGTTACAGGTTGTGAACCATTTCTGACTTTGTTGCTTATTGTTCACCCTGTAAGTATTTTACAGAGGTAAGACATAGCGAATTTGAAAGGTGATGGAATGACCTTTCCAACGGTATGCAACATGTGGTAATGTTGTTTTTAGAAGGGAAGCTATTGACGGAAAATTGAGAAAGTTAAGGTTATTTAAATAAATTCGATGGCAACACTGATTCCAAATAACCCTCATTCCTTCTTTTATAAAGATACCACTGCCACATATTGCATGACATTGAAAGGTCATACCATCACTTTTCAAATTCGCTATATTGCAGCTCTGTAGAATAACTACAGGGTGAGCAATACGCAATATATAGAAAGAAAATGGTTCACCCCCTGTGGCTCTCAAACCATTGAGAATCGGACCTATGTTCATATTAACTTTTTGCTTAGAATCAGCCATACTACAATTTCCCAAAATATTGCCCCTTCCTCCTGGGACACCCTGTACACAGTGATGCTATTCAGCCGGTTCGCTAGAACAGGTTGTTAAAATATTTCGAGTTCGCAGAACCGTTTGTTATACCCAGGCATAAACACACACACACACATTGCATGACCTAACCAAGAGTGAAAGAAAGAGGCCAAACAAATTAGTGAAAAATTTCTGTACTTTTCCCGCTCGCTTGTATTGTGGAAACAAACGCCTTTCAATTGTTTCAATTCAATGTGCAGACAGAAATTTGAGAATGAACTCTGGGATTTTGTCCGGGATACTTGGATCTGAGAGTGTAATGAATGTGCCGTATTACGTAAAGCGACAAAGGGGGAGAGAGGGTTCGGCCTTACGTTACGAAGTGTGACACGAGGGAGGAGGGGATTAACGTATTCGTTAGTTAACGTGTTTTTTCTGTAATCTTTATTTTTATTCTCAAGTTTATATGCAATCTTTTAAACAAATAATTTTAATCAGCACTTTTCATTTTGATACATAAATACCTATGTACCTAGATATTTATATTGTTTTGGAAAATTGAGAACATACAGACTGTATAAATTGAATCATGCAGAAGAGATTTGAAGACGCTACTAGACACCAGCATGACTGGTGACGAACCCTGCG